>NC_057826.1:40095000-40720000 GCF_910594005.1 Cervus elaphus
AACATTCACCCTATCTACTGCTGTATCATCACAACAGATAATTGGCTTTGAAGTATTTGACACAAAATGTGTGATAAGGGTGATGAGCTAGATGATGAAGGTAACTGACTGGTGTCATGTACTGATTAACCACTTTTAAACTCTATCAGGGTACCTGAACGTAGCTTCTCACCAGAGCAGGGTTAATGGTAGAAGCCAGAAGCCTCAGTAGACAAAGGTGGCTATTCTTTGACAGACTTAACTTTTAATGTTTAATTATTTCCACGAAGTCTCTATTTTAAAATTCTCATTTAAGATGATTTAATTAGACTGTAAACAGAAAACTGCACGACTAATTCAGCATGAGACTGATTAAATGCACCCTCAGCATTATTTGTACTTAAATGTTACTACTGCACTTTTCACAAACATTTCTTAATCACACACACACAGCAAATGTGTGTACACACATGCACAAATTTCTTGAAAGTCAAGTTTTTACAATACCTGAAAATGATTCCTTTGAGTATCTGAAAATGTAACTACATTGGTTGGTTGGCTATTAAATTCCTGCTTCTGACTGTTGGTATATGGCCTAAAGTTTTCAGGAAGGTGATATAAATCAGTCTGTTCATATTTACTTGGAGGACTATAACCACTTCCACCTTCATCTCCACCTCCTTCAGGATGGTAGACAGGATGCTGGTCTTCAGTTCTGCTTTGATTCTCTTCCCAGCCATTGCCACTTTTCTCTCCAATACATATATCCCGAATCTCATTATAGGCCTATTAGATAACAAGAGTAAGAGAAAGGTACTAAGATCTATTCCCACCCTCAAAGTCAAGTTGGTGCCAGATACTTACATTTACATTTGGAGGTTTAGGCAGCACTTGATGCTCAGTCCAGTTCATCTCCAATTGCTCAGAATGATGTGTGCTTGAGAAAAATCAGTATTTTAAATTAGAGCCTATCATCTATTTGGACAGAGACACCATAGAGAACCTCAAGATTTTAACATGGGTGCCCTCCAAATTTTACCTAAAGGATTAAGTAGTAGTCTACAATTTCACAATCATATCTGTTATTATTGCCTGCAAGGTATCTAAAGAAAAAAACTCAAAGCATTGTCATATACAACGCAAGGGGTTTCAGGTCCTTACTCTTCCTCTCTGCCGTCCTCGCTGCAGTCTGAATAGTGAAGCTCGGGGGAAGACAGGTCATCATCCAGCATATCGTGAGGCAGGTCTGTGAGTAACTGCTGCAACTGAGACAGAAAGGTCAGCGTCAATACAACACTGGCTCAGACCCAAGATGCCAAACCAAAGTTGCCTTGGCACCAGTGATTTTGACTGTAGAAGTCAAAGAATTTCCTAATTTCTCTATGTAATAAAGGTCTTAAATTCCACAGGAATTACGTTTGTCAGTTCACTTGGGGGAAGGGGAACACATAAATATCAGGATTTATATTGGAAGGCTTTATCTTTTTCTAGAGGTCTTAGATTCAGGCACACATACAGCAGGAAAGCTTCTAAAACTTCTTTAGGCAAACACAGCAGGTCATAATAATGGCACGATCACTGTATCATGTTATCCGGGGGGCAGATCTGAGTCTCAGAATCCTGTTCTACCAGTAATCAGACCTGGAAGACTTGGCAATCAGACACCCTCCAGGGAATCTGAGTGGCCAGCACTGTACCCAGGTGGTGGTAACAGCAGCGGCAGCAGGTGGCCTTGGAAGCCCTTAGAAGCTCCAATAATACGATGGAAACCTCTTGGGGAGTGACTAATTACTAGAGAGCCATCCAATTCCAATGATGAAAAGATACACAATGCTTGGCTCTTATAAACAGTTGAGTAGAAAGAAGGCTGTAAGACTCAGGTTTTTATGGATACAGTGCTCTCAAAAGTATAACTAAAACTGACATAAAAGCATCTGATTTTGCTCTCCAATTTTTTTCCAGAAAAATCACATCTTTAGCCTTATAACAACTAGATAAATTCACTCAAGTTTCAAGATAAACTGTGACAAAGAGACAAATGAATTGTCTAATTTGTTGAATTTCAATATCTGTAAATGTCTTCAAATCCCAATATAATGACTTAAAATTTGTAATAATCAGAAGATTCAAACATTATGTTACTAAAGGGTCAAAGGACTGCTTATAATGACTTCTCTTTAAACCTAAGCACCAGTTACATTATTAGTAAAGTAACCAAGTTCCTCCACAGTATATAAATCAATCCCATAAAATTATGTAATAAATCAATTTTGAAGATATTAAATACTCTATAAAAATCCAGAAGAAAAAAATGAGATGTTTCTTAGTCTATGGCAGGTTTTTTTCCCCTATTTCTCTGCCATTAGAATGAAAGAAATGCAGTGTAGCTATAAAACATATCTGAGTATTACATTTATAATTTAAAAGATGTTCTTAAAATGCATATGGTAAAAGTTAAATAAAACTATCCTAAGAAATGTCTGAAAAGAATGCCCCAACTGTTAACAGAGTTTTGGTGAAGTCAAACTTGGGAATGGAATGGGGTATGTGAGGTGGGGAAGGGGGACACTTCTTCACCCACATACATATTTCTAACATTGAGTGGATTGTTTGTTCGAAGGTGTTCTCAATACATTGGTTTCTCCAAAAATGAAGCAAGAGAAAAATATTCTATTCCAATAAAAAGTTATCTTGATGAAACTGATATTAACAACCAGCACCTTGACTTATCAGCCACCTGCTCACATAGGTAACTGAAAAATCATCTTGTGAATTATCCATATCAGAGCTGACCTAAAGATATAAAGAATAACAAACACTAAAACAGAACACATCAATATAGTAGGATGCCACAATGGAACTCAAGAGAAAGGTGGCAAAGTGATTTTACAAAGACAAAATTCACAAAGAGAAAAAAAAGCACTTATGAGAACTTTAAGAAAAAGACTATACCCACACATAACACAGGGAGTAAAATCAAAATAAATGTTTTATACTTAAATCAAATAAGGACTCCTATAAAGAAAAAACATTTTCTTCTAAACCTTCAGTGAGGTTCAAGTACACAGCCTTATAATTCAGAAAAACCTTAATAGGAACATCTAAACAGTACAATTTCCACACCCCCCCCCCATAAAGATAGAAAAAGTCACACAATAATTAAGCAGTTCTTATAGTTTTCTTTGCAACATCACAAAATTAACAAAACTGGCATCCATGGAGGAAAATTAATTTGAGCATAAGCAATTAAGTTCCTCAAAATGCTTCTGGATCCATAAGTAAACTTGTAAAGTAGCAAAACATCCCTACTGTATTTAGTGTTTTATAAAATATTTTACAAAATGTACTAACATTTTTAAATCATTTCATTCACGTTCAAAAAATTTCTCAAGATCTTTGTCATAGCTGGGCTATATTCCTTGGCTCCATAACTTTGAGGACAGAGAGAGGTTAAATGAGCTTCCCAATAAGGCCATTCAGGAACAAAATACCACCTGCTTCCATTCCTGGGATCAAAGGGTACCCTCCTCATACAACTGTCAAATAGATTTTGCTTTTGAACCTTGTGCCATAAAACACAAAATTATCATATCAACTTATGCATGTTACCAAATAGAAAATTTTAGAAACTATAGAATTTCCTCATTAAAGATCCACCCAATTACCAAATACAGATTCAAGAACAAAGATAATAATCCTTATAAACAGCAAGAACTAATTCCCCTTATGACTTCCAAATTTGGAAGTAATAACTGTCTTTTGGTTGCAAATGCAATCCTCTTAGGATATGATTGAGTTATCAACTGAATTTAATAATTAAAGAGACACTTTCCCTAGGAAAAGATAATTCACATTGCTAAGACCCCTATGAAATGCATTTTAAACTAGTCAATAAAATCCTCTCCCTTTACTAGCTTGTGTGTTTGTTCCTGAAAAAATAAAGAAAAAAAATTATTTGAGAGCATTTTACTCAAAGAACTTTAGCAACAAAACACTTTTACAATAATCTACATAGAACAGCCAAAAAGCCTAGTTCAAGGGGAATGTAAAACAAGGAACATGTAAACCTTTTCTTAAGATTCTTCAGCTTAAATTAAGTAAACAGACTGTCTTCAGAGTCTATAATCCTTGATATTCATGAAAGCAAGAGTTCTCAGATTACAAAGCAGATAATATATCTTCTCCCCAGAGGACAGCAGCAAATGGAGTGGACAGCATTCATCTGCCTTCTAAACCAGTTGCCCAACAAGTGCACTGATGAACCGATTCTGATATTTTAAAATATGAACTGTGAAATAATGCTTTCATGGATACACACTAAGTAGAATCTTGATCTTAGCCCCAGAGCCAAGTTATTAATAAAAACATCCCTGAAAAGGCCCAATATGGGACTGACAAAGGGCCAAATAACTTGGCAGCTAGACCTTTAGTCCATGAATTACACTACATGCAAAAAAATTTTTTAAATCCTTTCCATTAGGTAAAACAAATTTTATAATCTTAAAGGGGAAGACTTTGCCCAGATTGCCACCTATCTGTAAAAGAAACAGGGCAACATTTATTAGACAAATATCAGCGACACTGCAAGTGACAAATAGAACTTTAGGTCTGGAAGGAACAATGGAGACCCTCCAAGCCAAATCTCTCCTGCTAAAGGTGACCACAATGAGGCGGAGAGCAGGTGAGGGGCATGCCCACAAAAGCAGGAGTTACAGCCCCTGGGCCAGCAGGGGAACCTGAATCTCTCCATTCCCACTCCGATCTTCTTCCACAAGACATTCAGTTGGCCACTGGAAGACACAGTCCTACCTGTTTGTATACAGGTCAGTCAGCCAGAGTTCAGTGTTTTTGTTCCCATTGTGACAGTTCCTGAAAAATACCTATATATTATGGGAAACATTTCAAAGGCACCATCTAGATAAAGTATTTGTTGTTGTCTAGTCGCTAAGTCATGTCTGACTCTTTTGTGACACCGTGGAGTGCAGCCTGCCAGGCTCCTCTGTCCATGGGATTTCCCAGGCACTCCTACTGAGTGGGTTGCCATTTCCTTCTCCAGGGGATCTTCCCGACCCAGGGACTGAATCCAGGTCTCCTGCATTGGCAGGCAGATTCTTTACCACTGAGTCACCAGGAAAGTCCCAGATAAAGTGTAAGAAATTGCTAAAGGAAAACAAAATGTAACATGAACAACAACAACAAAAAAATACAATATGAACACTCCACTATTTGTTTCTTTGCTTTACTTAGGTGATGACAAGAAAATTTCACTAAATAAAGAATATAAAATGCAAACAAATGCTAGCTTTACAACTCCCCCTAGTGGAAACAACACATCAAAAATGTACCCATAAGTAATCAAACAAGGCAGTTAAAAGTAGAAGAAAGGCTTTGCGATGGAAACAGTCTTTAAACTGTATCATTCCAAGCTCAATTGAGCTTACTATTCTCCTAGAGAAGTACCAGTATAAAAACTAAGAGGGATTCAAATCTGTATTCCCAGGTACAAGTTTCTGTCTGCCATCTGCTATTCAAACCACTTATCTTTCTACTCAAGATCATTTTCCAGGTTTTGAATACATCATCACTAAGTGGAGGTGATGGAATTCCAGTTGAGCTATTTCAAATCGTAAAAGATGATGCTGTGAAAGTGCTGCACTCAATATGCCAGCAAATTTGGAAAACCAGCAGTGGCCACAGGACTGGAAAAGGTCAGTTTTCATTCCAATCCCAAAGAAAGGCAATCACAAAGAATGCTCAAACTACCACACAATTGCACTCATCTCACACACTACTAAAGCAATGCTCAAAATTCTCCAACCCAGGCTTCAGCAATACATGAACCGTGAACTTCCTGATGTTCAAGCTGGTTTTAGAAAAGGCAGAAGAACCAGAGATCAAATTGCCAACATCCACTGGATCATCAAAAAAGCAAGAGAGTTCCAGAAAAACATCTATTTCTGCTTTATTGACTATGCCAAGGCCTTTGACTGTGTGGATCACAATGAACTGTGGAAAATTCTGAAAGAGATGGGAATACCAGACCTCCTGACCTGCCTCTTGAGAAACCTGTATGCAGGTCAGGAAGCAACAGTTAGAACTGGACATGGAACAACAGACTGGTTCCAAAGAGGAAAAGGAGTATGTCAAGGCTGCATATTGTCACCCTGCTTATTTAACATATATGCAGAGTACATCATGAGAAACACTGGGTTGGAAGAAGCACAAGCTGGAATCAAGATTGCCAGAAGAAATATCAATAACCTCAGATATGCAGACAACACCATCCTTATGGCAGAAAGTGAAGAGAAACTAAAAACTCTCTTGATGAAAGTGAAGGAGAGTGAAAAAGCTGGCTTAAAGCTCAACAATCAGAAAACTAAGATCATGGCATCCGGTCCCATCACTTCATGGCAAATAGATGGGGAAACAATGGAAACAGTGTCAGACTTTATTTTTGGGGGCTCCAATATTACTGCAGATGGTGACTGCAGCCATGAAATTAAAAGACGCTTACTCCTTGGAAGGAAAGTTATGACCAACCTAGACAGCATAGTTAAAAGCAGAGACATTACTTTGTCAACAAAGGTCCGTCTAGTCAAGGCTATGGTTTTTCCAGTAATCATGTATGGATGTGAGACTTGGACTATAAAGAGAGCTGAGCACTGAAGAATTGATGCTTTTGAACTGTGGTGTTGGAGAAGACTCTTGAGAGTCCCTTGGACTGCAAGGAGATCCAACCAGTCCATCCTAAAGGAGATCAGTCCTGGGTGTTCATTGGAAGGACTTATGCTGAAGCTGAAACTCCAGCACTTTGGCCACCTCATGCGAAGAGTTGACTCATTGGAAAAGACCCTGATCCTGGGAGGAACTGGGGGCAGGAGGAGAAGGGGACAACAGAGGATGAGATGGCTGGATGGCACCACCGACTCGATGGACGTGAGTTTGAGTAAACTCCGGGAGCTGGTGACGGACAGGGAGGCCTGGCGTGCTGAGATTCATGGGGTCGCAGAGTCGGACACAACTGAGCGACTGAACTGAACTGAAGTGAACGATAATCAGCAAGTATTATCTTGATAAGCACAGATTACTAATTCCTTCTACTCCAAACCACAGGCTCCAAAATACATACATGTGTGAGTGACAGTTCATCTGTGAGTGACAGTCACTCAGTTCTGTCTGACCGTTTGCAACCCCACGGACTGTGGCCCGCCAGGCTCCTCTGTCCGGGGGATTCTCCAGGCAAGAATACTGCAGTGGGTTGCCATTCCCTTCCCCAGGGGATCTTCCCAACCCAGGGATTGAACCCACATCTCCTGCACAGCAGGCGGATTCTCTACCACTGAGCCATAGGAAAACCAAACAATAATCGAAGAACTACTTCTGGTGACACTGCAGAAAGTACATGCCGGCTCCAGCAAAATGACAGTCTACTTTAAAGCACATGTGGCTTTACCAGTAACTTTGGGGCTTTCAGCAACCACAATGACAACAACAGCAACAACTATATCTCTGTAATATTCCATGATGAAATTACATAGTGACTTTAGGTGGAAAATGTTTTGCAAAATCACATTGTTACATTTGTTGTTTAATTAACTTATATTAACTGCTTATTTAACTTATATGCAGAGTACATCATGCGAAATGCCAGGCTGGATGAAGCACAAGCTGAAATCACGACTGCCGGAAGAAATATCAATAACCTCAGATACACAGATGACACCAGCCTTATGGCAGAAAGCGAAGAAGAACTAAGAGCCTCTTGATGAAAGTGAAAGAGGAGAGTGAAAAAGTTGGCTTAAAACTCAACATTCAGAAAATGAAGATCATGGCATCCAGTCCCATCACTTCATGGGAAATAGATGGGGAAACAATGGGAACAGTAACAGACTTTATTTTGAGGGGCTCCAAAATCACTGTAGATGATGACTGCAGCCATGAAATTAAAAGATGCTTGCCACTTGGAAGAAAAGCTATGACAAACCTAGACAACATACTAAAAAGCAGAGACATTACTTTGCCAACAAAGGTCCATCTAGCCAAAGCTATGGTTTTTCCAGTATCATGTATGGATGTGAGAGTTGAACCATAAAGAAAGCTGAGTGCTGAAGAAGTAATGCTTTTAAACTGTGGTGTTGAAGAAGACTCTTGAGAGTCCCTTGGACTGCAAAAGGAGATCAAACCAGTCAATCCTAAAAGAAATCAATCCTGAATATTCATTGGAAGGACTAATGCTAAAGCTGAAGCTCCAATACTTTGGCCATCTGATGTGAAGAACTGACTCATTTGAAAAGACCCTGATGCTGGGAAAGACTGAAGGTGGGAGGAGAAGGGGACGACATAGGATGAAATGGTTGGATGGCATCACTGACTCAATGGACATGAGTTTGAGTAGGCTCCAGGAGTTGGTGAGAGACAGGGAGGCCTGGCGTGCTGCAGTCTGTGGGGTTGGAAAGAGTCGGACACGACTGAGCGACTGAACTGAACATTGTTGTCGCGTTCAGTCGGCTAAGTTGTGACTGACTCTGTGACCTCACGAACTGCAACGCTCCAGGCTTCCCTGTCTTCCCAGTATCTCCCAGAGGTTACTCAAACACATGTCAGTTGAGTCAGAGATACTATGTTACATTATGAATGAGTTAACGAAAGAGTTTTTGAATTCCTCTTCTCTGGACAAGCTTTACATGTAAAAGTTTGCCTAGAATACTTTGAATGAGGTCTACTTAGTAGCAAGAAGGACAACTACATCGGTAGTTCTCAAAGTAATGAACTCCAATAAGTTGTGAGGAAAGAATGATATGAGTATTAACTGACATGACAGCATAGCTCCATCATATTCTCACCCTCCCTCGCCTGTACTCCAATCTACTCTGTTCACTGTATAAGAGGTGGAGTTTCCAATGAAACCCTGGTGAGGCTGTGGGTTATACACTTGTCTGCCATGCCTTGGAACACGATGGCCAAACTTTTGCCAATATACCATTCAGAACTTTGGCGATTTAGAGATGATTATAGTGCTTTACTTTTCTGAAAAATTCTTGGAGTATTTCTTTCTTTTTTTTTTTTTTTTCAAAATATGGGTCTATCTGTGGTGGTCTGTGTCTTGAGATTTCACTGGTCCAACTGTCCTCTGAATACTGAAATCACTTTACTAAACTCTTTCCTTTTCCAAAGATTAAATGCACTTTCTCCATTTACTCTTCCATGCAAACAAGGGAGGGAATAGAAACAGAAAAGTCCAGATCATCACTGTAGAGGTGCTAATTAGGATGGTATGGAGGCTGGAAGTTGACTATGACTTATTCACTGACTTATGGGCAAGTGTGGGCAAAATCCCAGCTGATCCCAAAGTGTCAAAACCAAACAGCTTGGTAAAGCATGTTGTATCAGCAACTGGCCATTCATACGAGACGGTCAGAATCTCCAAGTGGTTATTGTGCCATTTACAGAGAGGGAAATCTCACAAATCCTTAGCAAAGTGGCCCATGAGACAGATATGGCCTACTTGGGACATCTTTGGGAATGTAGCAATCCCCCTACACAAATGAACTGAATACAAAGTGATTCATTAAGTAGAGAAAGCAATGTGCATTAGCCATGTGTGTGTGTGCTGCTCAGCCACACCTGACTCCTCGCGGCCTCATGGACTGTAGCCCGCCAGGCTCCTCTGTCCATGGGATTTTCCAGGCAAGGACACTGGAGTGGATTGCCATTTCCCCCTCCAGGGAATCTTCCTAACCCAGGAATCCAACCTGCATATCCTGCATTGGCAGGCAGCCCTGGGAAGCCCACTACTAACACTCTAATCTGCTTGGCAATCCCAAAGCAATCCCAACCAGGCAGGCATGAAAAGATTATTTTCTTTTTTTAACTTCTTAAGACTTTAAACTATTCTGCTACTGTAGGGTCAGGGAGACTGAGGAGGTGGAAAGGTTTCTAGATATGAAAATGAATTTAGGTTTGATCAGGTGATTTATTATTTCTTAACTCGCCATGACAAAGCTGGAATCAAGATTGCCGGGAGAAATATCAATAACATCAGATACGCAGAACCCACTCATGTTCCTGCCTGGAGAATCCCCGGGACGGGGGAGCGTGGTGGGCTGCCATCTATGGGGTCACATAGAGTCAGACACAACTGAAGCGACTTAGCAGCAGCAGATATGCAGATGACACCACCCTTATGGCAGAAAGCAAAGAACTAAAGAGCCTCTTAATTAAAGTGAAAGAGGAGAGTGAAAAAGCTGGCTTAAAACTCAACATTCAGAAAACTAAGATCATGGCATCTGGTCCCATCACTTGATGGCAAATAGATGGGGAAACAATAGGAACAGTAACAGACTTTATTTTGGGGGGCTCCAAAATCACTGAAGATGGTGACTGCAGCCATGAAATTAAAAGACACTTACTCCTTGGAAGAAAGGCTATGACAAACCTAGAGGGCATATTAAAAAGCAGAAACATTACTTCACCAGCAAAGGTCCGTCTAGTCAAAGTTATGGTTTTCCAAGTACTCATGTATGGATGTGAGAGTTGGACTATAAAGAAAGCTGAGTGCCGAAGAATTGATGCTTTTGAATTGTGGTGTTAGAGAAGACTCTGGAGAGTCCCTTGGACTGCAAGGAGATCCAACCAGTCCACCCTAAAGGAAATCAGTCCTGAATATTCATTGGAAGGACTGATGCTAAAGCTGAAACTTCAATACTTTGGCCACCTGATGCAAAGAACTGACTCACTGGAAAAGACCCTGATGCTGGGAAAGATTGAGGGCAGGAGGAGAAGGGGACGACAGAGGATGATATGGCTGGATGGCATTACCTACACGATGGACATGAGTTTGAGTAGGCTCTGGGAGCTGGAGATAGACAGGAAAGCCTGGCGTGCTGCAGTCCGTGGGGTCACAAAGAGTTAGACATGGATGAGCGACTGAACTGACCAACTAATGACAAAATATATATATGGCTAAATTTTTACAAAAATTCTGAATTTTATTGCTGAAATTCTAACCTCTGATCTCACTTCTTCCCTAGCAGCTATTTTTTAAAAAGGTAAAATACTTATTAATAAATATGAAACACTTTTTATTAACATCTGGATAACATTTAACATTCATTAACATATGGATAACATTTATTATCCATAGTAATCAAGTTAGAGTCAAAGTTAACTAGCTATTTTCTTCTACTGTGCTAGAAACAATCACTCTCAAATACTTAACCCCTTAAGATCATCTTTTCCTCTGGAAATTCCCTACTCCAGCACATAATCTATCAAAGAATGATCCCAGTGGCTATCTTCTATGTCATCTAGAATTAACTGTCTCCTTAATCAATACAGCGTTTAAAACTTTCACCACACAATACACCTGGTAGTAAGTTCTAATACCCTACCCACCATTTCTGATGAAAAAAAATCACCTGTCAGGATTATTTTTTCTCTTCTTTAAAGTCTAGTATAATAATTACTCAAACTGATCCTCTCAAGAATCCCAGTAGCTAAATTCCAGTGAACTACCCAAGGCCATCATGGTCATGAAAACCTCATGCTGTGAGTTTAAAAAGTAACAGAAAACCCTCAACCCCATCTCTGCCACGACAATCGTTGCGAAGGCCCCTATCAAAATCTGGAAACCCTGGCAAGGGTCACAAACTCCAATGCCCTCAGTGACTTGGCAGAGAATTTACAAGAGTGAAGCTAGTGGGTTCAAGGGCACAAGTCCATGTTTTGTTTTGTTTTGTTTGGGGGCACCATGGCCAGCTGGAATGGGAGAGCCACTGCTCAGCTCCAGCCCACCTACGACTATGTGCAGACACAGGCCACATGCAGCCTGTTTCAAGACAGGCCAGATACTCTGGACTGCTGCATAAAATTTTCCAATCTTTAAATTTAGATTCAATTTTTCAAAAACACTGTGCAAACAAACAATACATGTCTATAGACAAAATCCACCAAGCCGCCAGCTTCGTCTCTACCCTAATGCTATTGCCAGCCATGCGGGCAACTGACCCCATTCATTGCTTCCGATTAATACAAATGGTCCATGGTAACTACTAAAAATTATTATTTTACATATTGGGAAATGGGTCATATCATGGAAGCAATCTAAGTGTCCACTGACAGATGAATGGTTAAAGAAGATTTACACAATGGTATATATACACAACGGAATATTGGCCATAAAAAAGAATGAAACAATGCCATTTGCAACAATATGGATGGACCTAGAGATTATCATACTAAGTGAAGCAAGTCAGATGGTAAAAGACAAACATAATATTGCTTATATGTGGAAGCTAAAAAAATGATACAAAGGAATTTACAAAACAGAAATAGACCCACAGACATAGAAAACAAACTTATGTTTACCAAAGGGGAAAGGTGAAGAGGAATAAATGAGGAGTTTGGTATTAACATATATACACTACTATATGTAAAAGCAATAACAAAACAGGGGCCTCTTGAATAACACACTATATTCAATATCTTATAATAACCTACAATGAAAAAAGAATCTAAAAAAGAATCTAAGTATCTAAAAAGAGAAACGAATCACTTTGCCATACACCTGAAACTAACACAACATTGTAAGTCAACTATAATGAATAAAAAATTTTAAAAAACATGTGAAAGAAAGAAAGAAAATGGGTCATATCAACATTCAGTAAAAAAAAACCTGTTATTGTAGTCAATCAAGAAATCTGACTCAAACTAAAAACAATCATCACAATCAAACTGATTCCCACCGGCTGCTACTATTACTACTGGGCCAAGAATTCCACTAAACACACTTACTCCTTTTCTCCTTAAATCTATTCGCCCAACAGAGCATTCAGAAAGATCTTTCAAATATATAATCGGACATCACTTCCCTGCTTAAAATCCTCCACTGGCTTCCCACCACTCCTAGAAAAAAATACAAACATTTTCCCATGACATCCCATGATCTGGCCCCTCTTCACCTGCCTCACCACTAACCCCTTGCTCATACAATCCCAACACCACAGCCTTCTGGCTATTTTACAGATATGGAGGTTTCTCTTCTCAATTTCCAGGCTTAACACTTATATCTTGGCCTAGAATACTCCTTTTGGGCTTCGGTATCTCTGCTTCATCTCATGACTCAAGGCTCAGCTCAAACATTTCCTCCTCCAAGGGACCTTCCCCAACCAGTTCCCAGCCGGTTGCCTTAATATCACTATATTTTGTTTCCCTATCATTTATCAGTGCTAAATTATCACTCACACAAATTACTTTGTTCGCTTGTTTATCATCTGCCTCCACTAGCATGTGGAATACCTGAGGCAAAGAATCTTGCTGACTTGCCCATGCAAGTACATCTCTGCCTCCAAGATCAACCACTACCTCCTAAATGAAAAGATCTTAAAGAATCTAACCATTTAACTGATGGCATCATACACAGTTGTGTTTTATTCTTGTCTCAAAAAAAGGAAGCCTTCCACTCATCTACCATTTAAAATGCCGATCAAGTTTCAGGGTAGGGGAAAAGACCTTTGAAATGACACAAAATGATATAATTTTGGTTAGAATATAAAATTGTTTAAGATCGGGTTTAGAATTCTTCTTCTGAATAACTTACCTCTTTCTCCCTTTCATAGTCTTCTTTGTCAAATTCTTCGTCTTCATTTTGCGTCTGCAGGGCCACACTGCCAAAGTCTAGCGACATGGTCCTCCTGCAGGAACAAAAAGATGCTTAGTTTTTAAACAGCCCACAAAAACTACTGTAGAGCAAACTACATGAGATGTCGTACACAAAAAGACAGGTGCAGCCGGGGAGAAGCTATATGTAACTCACACATGACAAGTGATCAGTATTCCAAATATCAATATAAAGAGAGTTCTTACAAATTAAACCATGATTCACAGAAAATAGGTATTATAACAGAAATTCATAAAAAGATGAAAAAATGCCAAAAGCTAATAAACCTATGACTAGAACTTTCTTCTGGTCTGGAAAGCATAACTCAACACAGTAAGATTTTTGTCCACACACAAAAATAGTAATAAACCACAAACATGCCCAAACAGAAAAATTTTAAGAACACACTCAAAGTTTCTAATTTGATGTATTAAATATGACACAGGTAGCATCCACCACAATTTGTTTCATTCTTTTTTAAATATTTATTTGGCTGTGCTAGCTGTGGCATGTGGGATCTAGTTCCCTGACCAGGGATCGAACCCGAGCCCCCTGCAGTGGGAGCATGGAATCTTAACCAGTGGACCACCAGGGAAGTTCTTATTTCATCTTTTGAATATCACCAATACAAATGTCATGTTTTTCAGAAAGAGAGCCACTATATGCTGTGTTAATGATTGCTACCCAAAAAACATTTACAACCTGGCAAACTCCACAGTGCACACAACAAAAATGTGTTAAATGTCCTGCTCTTAAGCTTGATCAAATCAGGTTCTAGCAAAAAGTACTCAGGAAAAACATGAGTGAAGGATGTGAAGCTATACCACTGTCCAAAAGCAACAGCAAGTGTTCCCTGGAGAATGGTCACTGCTGTGGCAGCAGGAGATGGGTTTTCAAGTACTTGTGGTCAAAAGACGGCTGATGGTTTAAACAATATTTAGGGATCCTGACAGTCCACAGAACCTACCCAGAATTTCAAAGCTCCAAAGCATCCTGACAAAAAAGCAGGCAGGCGTCATCAATTACACGGCCTAACACTGCCCTCGATTCAGTCCACTCCTGTGTGTGCCAGTGAAAAGCGCTTTGATGTGAGCCTGGGTCACAGCTCATGGACTGCACTTTTCAGGCTCTAAACTGTCATTAAATTGACAGTGAAATGAGAAGCACAGACCCGGCAATCCAAATACATTTTACCATGAAGAACTTAGCTCCTGCCTGTTAACAGTTGAGGACTAAGATCACAAACTTTTATGTAAGCCATGTAAGCTACTTTTATGTAGCTCTACAGCAAAAGCTGTTCCACTTCATTGGATTAAAGGTGCCCTTGATTGTATAACACAGCTTCATTTGTACTGCTAAGCAAAAGATGTGGCCAATTAAATTACGACAAAACAAGGTCCAACTTTGCAGATGCTAAAATGTGAAAAGAAGGGGACTCCCTGGCAGTCCAGGGGTGAGGACTCAGTGCTTCCACTGCTGTGACCCAGGTTCAATTCCTGGTCAAGGAACTAAGATCCTATCAGCCATGGGGAGCAGCCTTTAAAAAAAAACGTGAAAAGAAAATGTGCATATTAGAATAGATGAAATATGATTTTACAGATGAACACAAATACAAATTTCAACAGTGATAATTCCCATAAGTCAAATTTTGTTTGTTTTTCAAGGACTGAATTGTGTCTCTTGGCCAAGCTCTAATTTGTGGTTCAACTTCTTTACTCCTCTCCTCTCTGGTCCCTACAACCACCCCATTCATTTCAACTTTAGGAATTCACACTCCTCATGTCAACAAACCCTTCCAGCCTCTGCTTCTTAGACTAGACCTGCTCCTGTGCCAGGGCACCATGGAGGAAGGGACACGCACCCTTCTTCACTGAGAGGGAAGAGAGACACGTGGGGAATCTCAACCTGGTCTCCACTCAGCGGCTCCAGGAACCCTCTGTATACCAGCAGAAGATGGAGACCTGAATATGGAGAAGAGGCCAGAATGTAGCTGAAGCGGTGAGGGGAAAACACGCACACAAGCTCACATCTCTAGGGATTTTTCACTACTTCAGGTGAACATCAAGTTCACTAAAGACAGTAGAAATATTATAGATAACAGATAATGAAATATTATAGATAATACACAATGAAAAGTACAACCCCCTTTAGATCCTGGCACCTTAAAAGAAATGCAGTTAGGCTGGACCTTAAAGACTGAATTGTCCAGACAGATATAATCTTTCCTGCTTCTAATTTTTATGATATTTTCCACCTTTTCCTGAATTTTATACTTAAAGCCAGAATACAAAATTTGGATTAACTTCTCTTTCACTAGGTAAAAGGAGAGAGGGTTTTGTTTTTTTGGGGTTTTTTTGCCCTTCACTAACCTGCCATCAACTCCTGTTGAATACTGAAAAAGAACATTGAGATTTACAAGAGCCTGTTGCTAAATATAGCTATTTTAAAAAAAAAAACTACTTTTTCTCGAATAGTAATAGATAACAGTGAATTCTACAAGGTCTTTCCAAGTGGAGAAAATGTAAAAGACACAACTGTCTTTTTTTGAATGGTGTTTTAAATCCAAACCATATCATAAAGAAGAAATTTTTGAAACTATCTGAAAGAACAAAATCTCTCTCCACTGGGGAAGAAAAGGTACAAATTAGCTTTCCTTCTGAAAAGCGCAAACTGTCAGAGACCATAAGAAACTGTTTTAGGCATAAAAGTATATTTGATAAACTTACTTAGGCATTAAAAAAAACTTACTAAAAAGATAATTAGTGTTTTAACTAAAATGTAAAATAAAAGCTAATGTGTTTCTTCTGCATATTAAACATATACTAATTACTTCTACCAGAGGAGTTAATATTCAGAACAATAAAAGAAGTTGCTTAAAAAAAAAATAGCAAGATAATAAATTCAGAAGCCATAAAAAGGAAAAACTTGACAGAAACTTAACCAGAAAAAAACAAACAAACAAAAAAAAAACCCATATACATATATATATGTGTGTGTATATATATATATATATACACAAAGATATAATAATAATGAGAAAAATACTTGCAAAATGTAAGACAAACTACCAAAATACAATTCTCACAAAGAAATGAGAAAAAGGACTTCCCTGGTAGTAACAGTGGATAAGGATCTGCCTGCCCATGCAGGGCACATGGGTTCAATCCCTGGTCCAGGAAGATCCCACTTGCTGCCAAGCAACTAAACCCATGTGCCACAACTACTGAAGCCTGCGCTCTGCAACAAGAGGAGCCCCTGCAACTAGAGAAAGTCCGTGCATAGCAACGAAGACCCAGCACAGACAAAAAAGAAATCAGACAACTCAGTTTAAAATGGACAACTGATGAAATATGACACTCAACCACTAAACTGGAAAACTTCGATAACACCTAGTGGTGGCTATTTTATAGGAAACAGGCATCCTCATGAATTGCTGATGAAAAGTGTGAATTGGGGACACCATCTTGAAAACTATCAATATATCAAAAGAGCATTTGCCCTAGTAAAAGTACTTCTGAATAAATTTGGCAACAGTGTGTCACTAATAAAAATAATGAAGTATTTCTCTATACATTAAACATTTTAAAAAATCAAGATGCAGAGTAAGTGAACAGTACTTTTTTTTTAGTAGCAAGCTACTTAATATTTTCTTCTTAGATAACTTCTTTTCTGAAACTATTACCAAGACTGTTCTGTCATATGTCCCACTTAGTACTCATTTTGTTGTCCCTGGTTGTTTTATTTTCCCTCCTTGCAATGACAAAGATCAATGGATGTTTAATTGCATGAAATATTAAAAAGCAAAAGCAGCATTGTTTTTGCCTCATCTTATAGGCACTCTAAAGGCAGAATTATTAAAATGTATCTCTCCCACACTTTGCACAAGTGAGGCACCCAACCAATATTTATTTTTGTTTTACAAGTAACTTTTTGTACTTTTTTTTTTCCATTTTTACTGGAATATAGTTGCTAAAAAGCAGAGACATTACTGTGCCAACAAAGGTCCATCTAGTCAAGGCTATGGTTTTTCCAGTGGTCACATATGGATGTGAGAGTTGGACTGTGAAGAAAGCAGAGCACCAAAAAAATTGATGCTTTTGAACTGTGGTGTTGGAGAAGACTCTTGAGAGTCCCTTGGGCTGCAAGGAGATCCAACCAGTCCATCCTAAAGGAGATCAGTCCTTGGTGTTGATCGGAAGGACTGACGCTGAAGCTGAAACTCCAATACTTTGGCCACCTCATGCAAAGAGTTGACTCATTGGAAAAGACCCTGATCCTGGGAGGGATTGGGGGTCAGGAGGAGAAGGGAACGACAGAGAATGAGATGGCTGGATGGCATCACCAACTCGATGGACATGTGTTTGAGTAAACTCCGGGAGTTGGTGACGGACAGAGGCCTGGCGTGCTGTGATTCATGGGTCGCAAAGAGCTGGACACGACTGAGCAACTGATCTGAACTGAAGAAGAAAAGAAGGCTGAAAGAAGTTTCACAGAAAGAAAGGCTTTAGATTAGAAATAGATCTTAAAGGACACAGCATGGCTGTAAGTGGTTTAGAAAGAGGGCACTCATTCAAACAACCAGGGGCTAGGTTTTGGCTCGCCTGCTTATCAGCTGTGCAAACTTGCACAACTGGTTCCATTTCTTCATTAATAAAATAGGGTTTTATTTAACAAAAACTGTACTATTTCAAAGACTGGCTATGAGGATCCACAAGATTTGCGTATGTAAAGTGCCCTATACTGTGTGTCAATCAATACATTTTAGTTTTGTTTTTTATATAACATGTTACTGATGAATACAAGTCTGCCAGCTACAAAAGATGTTAAACAAACCGACAGCATTCAGTCTATCTGAGAAAAGGTGAGTGTGCCCTGTGTGTGAAAGTGTCCTTCAAATAATGCAACTTTTTCTGGGATAAAAATAACACTTTCTTCAAGATGCTCCCCCAATCCTGTTGCTTCATGAATTTAGTTACTCTGGCACTTTCTGTCTTTATTTCTTGTACTTTTCTTAAGGCTTCAATTTCAACTCATTTAGTTGAGTGCATTCACATGTAGGAAGTGCATATACATTGTCTCAGCATCTGAAGAATATGGCAAAATTCAGGTTAAATCAGACTCAAGTTCATGGCTGTAAGACAGAAAACGTTAAGTGCCACAAAAGTGGTTTTTAAGTGCCCTAGGGGGAAGGAAATGCTACTTACTTGCTTATATGCTAGCTTCCTTTCAAGAATGGAAACAGCCAGAGAACATTAGTCTGTTTCAGACTTGCAACATACTAGGCTTAGGAGGCCTGTTTTATTCATTCAGCAATTACTTGCAATCACTGTTCAAGATCACAAAGTTCATCAGGACTTGGTGTAAGGAAAAAAAAACAGACATAAAGGCAAATGACAATAACCTGTGATCAGTACTAAGAACAACAGCTTGAACAAATGCATTCAGGGTGCCCAGAGGATGCTGAGAGTAGGGACCCACAGGCTGAACGAAGAATAAGCCAAGTCCTTACCAAGGAACTCCGTTTGGCTTCAACTATGGCACAACAAACAGGTACCGCGAGACCGAAGGACCACGGAGCCCAAGATGCCTGAGGCTGCTGACTTGGGCTGCCAGGTCACCTGCACTCGGTCAACACACGTGTACAGAGCACCCACTGTGAGCCAGGCACAGCGCCGGGTAACCACGGCGGGTGTCCCCAGGGCAGGGTCTCAGGGTTACCCTAGCAGTCTGGAGGAGGCGAGGATGCTTCCCAAACGTCACTCCTAAGTAGGAACCTGAGATCTGGCTAACACTTCAAAGTCAAAGGCGGAGCCCCGCCACCCGCAAGCAATCCACCACCCCGGGATTTGGGGAGGGAGGAGATCAGTCCTCCGGGAAGCCTCAACCAGGACCCCAAGGACCCCGGACCTCCTCCTATCCCAGCCCCACCCCAGCCAGGAAGCGAAACTCACCGGAGGCCACGGATGCTGTCACAGCGGTGACACTCAAGCTCCCGAGGAACACCACCTTCTAGCAAATACCTCACCCCGGCTCTAACCCGCTAGCGTCTTCCTACTCACAACCGAACCCACTGAGCCCCGAGGCCATTGAGGAGCAGCCGCTTCCTTCAATTGCAGTCTAGACGCGGGCATGGTGGGCGGGGCTATGCCGGCTCGGGGCGGGGCATAGAAGCGGAAGTCTCCGCCTTTTTCAAGCTAGATTGAGAAGTCCGCCCGCAGTTGCAAACACTACACGGCTGTTTAAAAGCGGGCGCCAGAGGTGGCGGGAAGTTCCTCCTGTGTACCTATTGGTGAATTCCCGAGCCAATTATGAAAGTGTTGACTCTAGAGAGGGCGGGCTTATCAGTTACTTAGAGACGCCCAAGCACCTGGTCTTCATTCGCGCCGAGAAACCGGTCTTGCCCTAACTCCTTGCCCCTCACTTCACCATCTGGTGCAGTGTCCCGCGCCCACTACGCTCCCCACGCCTGAATTCCAGTTCTCAGTTGCAACACACAGAATCCCTCACTTTCCCCAACCTTAAGAGATTTTTCGCCTTTACCCGATTCTCTAAGGTGATGGGTGCCTGCTTCCCCATCACCTTAACAGCCTGAGTCTTCTTGCTTACTAGGTCCCGCCTTGTTTGAATGTGTGTTTCTTTACTGATGAAATGACATATTTTCCACGTTTATTTACTACCTGAATTTCCTCAAGTGTGAATGTTCTTGTCACTTAGATATTGTTGTTCAGTCGCCAAGTCATGTCTGACTCTGCAGCACGCCAGGTATCCCTGTTAACCTGTTTTCTTCTTTTTTAAATTTAATTGGAGGCTAATTACCTTACAATATTGTAGTGGTTTTTGCCATACATTGACATGAATCAGCCATGGGTGTACATGTGTTCCCCATCCTGAACTCCCCCCCACCTCCCTCCCCATCCCATCCCTCAGGGTCATCCCAGTGCACCCTGTCTCATCCATGGAACCTGGACTGGCAACCTCTTCACATATGGTAATATACATGTTTCAATGCTATTCTCTCCAATCATCCCACCCTCGCCTTCTCCCACAGAGTCCAAAAGTCTGTTCTTTACATCTGTGTCTCTCTTGCTGTCTCACATATAGGGTCATTGTTACCATCTTTCTAAATTCCATATATATGTGTTAATATACTGTATTAGTGTTTTTCTTTCTGACTTCACTCTGTATAATAGGCTCCAGTTTCATCCACCTCATTAGAACTGATTCAGATGTGTTCTTTCTAACAGCTGAGTAATATTCCATTGTGTATATATACCACAGCTTTCTTATCCATTCGTCTGCCTATGGACATCTAGGTTGCTTCTGTGTCCTAGCTGTTGTAAACAGTGCTGTGATGAACATTAGGGTACACATGTCTCTTTCAATTCTTAACCTGTTCTTTTAAGACCATGCAGCCCAGTGTGCAGTAAAGCTCTCTACTATGTCTAACCTCCTGGGGTAAATGGTTCCAGTGAATTATCAAGGAGGGAGCTAGTAGCAGCAGATTCACACATCCTTTTAACCCTTTCCCATATATACTAGTATGGAGTAAAAGGACTGTTAAAGGTTGCTCATAACCTGACTAGCTGCCTCTGGCTACCTCCACCATCCCACCCCTGGATGCCCATACTGACCCCTGTAACCCAAGCATAAGGGTCTGGCACATAATAGGTACTTAACCCATAGCAACAGGTGAATGAAATCTCTGGTCAGGCTGCCCCTGATTCCCAGAGTGGTATTGTTTTGCTTATTTCTTTCACCTCTACTGAGTTGCCCACTCCCCCCCGCTACTCAATCTTCAAGATAGAGGAGTACCTCCTCTGAAGTCTTTCATGACACACGCTTCCCTTCCTTGGTAGAAATGATCTTTCTCCACCCTGGACACAGTGTACATCTCTTACTATAATCCTTAATATCTAATATAGTCAGTTGCTATGTGATTGTTTCACCAAGTCCAACAATATCTAAAGACACTATTTGCTTTGTGGCCCCTGGTAAGCAATCAAAACAAATTTGATTAATGAGTAAATGAATGAACAAATAAAATGAAGCCTTTTTGTTTCAGAAAAAGCAAATAAAAGGCATTCGGGTAAATGGCAGTTGTCGAAATCTGAGCCAAGGTGTGTAAGAACTAGGCTTATGGGCTTTCCGTGTCTCACCACAGTCCATCAGCAAGGTGCTTGTAATGTCCCAAGTTAAGGGTTAAGATGAAATGTTACAGCAAGAATGCTAAGGGATCCCTATCCATAAATAGCTGTTTCTTAGATGGAAGGGAAAAAAAAAAAGATGTTAAGGGAGAGGAAGCACATGAAGGGACAGTGTTTTTTATCCCTTACGTAGCGCTTTACGCATTGGTAACTTCCTTTACAGACACTAACTCATTTTTCCTCACAACAATCCCGTGAGGGGCTAGTACAGGTTTTAGGATACTGTTTAACAGTAGAAGAGGAGAAGGAAATGGCAACCCACCCCAGTATTCTTGCCTGGAGAATCCCATGGATGGAGGAGCCTGGTAGGCTACAGTCCATGGGGTCGCAAAGAGTCGGACAAGACTGAGCAATTTCACTTCACTAACAGTAGAAGAAACTGACCAAAAAAATAATAATTAAGTGACTTGTTCAAGGTTACACAGTTCATGTGAAACAGAGACAGAATTTGAATCCAACTCCTTTATCTCGAAATTCAGATCTCATCACTATATATAAAAGTGAAACTTAAGCACTTAAATTACAAAAGATGAAAAACAAAGAATAAGTCAGAGCTCCTTGCCTCTAAAAATGGATTTGAGTGGAGTTATGGACATATTATGGGCTTCCCAGGTGGTAAAGAACTGGGTTAACTGGTAAAGCTGGTGGTAAAGAACCCGCCTGCCAATGCCAGAGTCATTAAGAGATGAAGGTTGGATCCCTGGGTCAGGAAGATCCCCTGAAGGAGGGCATGGCAACCCACTCCAATTTCCTGCCTAGAAAACCCCATGGACAGAGGAGACTGGTGGGCTGTAGTCCAAAGGGTCACAGAGTCAGACACAAATGAGGCGACTTAGCATGGACACACGCATGGATGTATTATAATCAACACTATTTTCCTGACTGTCTATCATGTTTAATTCCTGGTCTATGTGCTTGAATATAAAGTGGGAGGCATGACCCCAGCCGCCCTCCATACTCTGAGGTGCAAGATGCTTATATAAAAAGACCAGTGATAACACAAAAAAAAGTAGTTTATTACATGCAATATGAGTAGATAGTACTAATCTGGGGAAAAGTAAGCATATAAGGAATGATCTCTCAGGGAAAGTTCCTGGAATAAGAGGAAAAGTTAACAGGCAAGCTGATTAGCAAGGGTGGTTGCAATAGGAAGGGTTCAGTTCAGTTCAGTTCGGTCGCTCAGTCATGTCCGAGTCTTTGCAACCCCATGAGCCACAACACGCCAGGCCTCCCTGTCCATCACCAACTCCCGGTAGTCAGTACAAATAAAAGATTCTTATATTTAAAGGTAAGACTGGAGAAATAGGCTGAAATAAGATAGCCAAAAGAAAAGTGTAAAGTGTGGACAAATAAAAAAGGCATGCTACAGAGTTAAGGTGTGGTAAGGCACAAGGAATGCATTTAACATGTCCAGAGAAACACAAGCACACAGAGCCATTCTGGGGTAATAAAGACAAACATGAAGAAAGAGAGAAAAAATTCCAGGGGCCTTGAATGGTTCAAAGATTATTTATAGAATGTTGGCTGCTTTGGGTCAAATGTTGGGTCAAATGCCTTGCATTCTGACACACCTGTGAGCTGGGAGGAACTCTACCAAACTCCTTTACATTTCAAGGGGAAATGACTGTTGTGATGTGGTCCCTCTGATTCAGATCATTTAGGAAGGTGCAGCTAAGCCATCATTCCTTTCTATTTCCTACCTTCTCTTTGGTGTCAGAGCTATCAGGTCATCCCGTAATAAGGAGTACTATCCTCAAAAGAGCACTGAACTTAAAGAAGATCCAAGTTCAAGTTTCAGCTCTCCTACCTACTAGCTTTTGTTCACTATTTAATCCTTCTGTGCCTCAAAGGTCTTATTTGAAAATAGAAGCGATAATATCTACTTTGCAGAATTGTAACAAGGATGAAATAAGATTGTGTGAAAGAGCTTCTAAAATGTAGAAACACTATTCAACAGGGTTATTTGAGGAATATCAGATTTTTATTTGTAGTATTATATATTCAAGAGTATTTTTTGAGCATCCATTAATCGTTCCTTATTAAGCAGCTTATCAAGGAATCTACGCCTGCTCTCAGCCACTATTACCTCCCCACCACTCCAAGACCTGGCCATACCTGACTGGGTCAAAGGTGAGCACCAGACCCAAGCTGAGCCAATCATATTTCCTTCCCAGACAACAGAAATAAAACTCCATGAAACTGAGTCAGGTTTGTAACCCTATAGAAGAGAAGCAGATTTTTATTACACTTTCTGTATTTTACGGGAAATATATCACTTCCATAACTGTGTCATGTATATAGTGCAAACTCAAAACTTACGATCATGAATTTCTGCCACTCAGAGCCATAGATCTGCCTGGTTCCTGCACTTTGTGAAGCCTGACAGGTCACCTTTTCCTTGGTTCTGTGATAATCTGAACCTTAAAATATCTTGACTTGAGCAAGCTTGGGTCATATAGAGTTTGAACAGTGTTCCCCCGAGTTTTGTGACCACTCAGAACTTGTAGATTAAAAAGAAGTACGAAAACAAGATTATAAAAATGGTGTCTTATATGCCTACATAACATGTTCAATGGATATTAACAAAATGCAACATAATGATACCATTTAGAAGAAATCATAGGATTTATTAAAAATGTTAATGTATTTGAGCACTTAGATATTATTGTCCAGTAATGGGATACAAATTTAAAGTTATTTGATATTCTATCTTAGGTCAGGTTGGGATGAAAATTTGAGTGCAAATGATTTACTAAGGAAGGGCTTCCAGAGAAAGTGGTTAGGGACTGAGGAAGCTGGACAGGGCAGGGGGAGAAGCCAGGAAGGGGTGTGCTCTCAGGAGCAGTGCTTGCCCCAGCCCGACCCCCTAGGGAGCTCTAGCGTGTAATCAGGGTGGGGTAATGGGCTGAGTTTTTCTGCTCCTGCACCAGGGAAGGGAAGAGGAAGCCCAGAAGCACTTCTGGCTCTGGGTAACCCAAAGCAGCTCGCCTGAGGTTGTCCTTAGAAGGAACAGAGTCACTTGTGCAGGCAGTTAGGAGCAAAACACACAGAAATGGCTCAGCAGATCTGAGGGGTTCTGGACAGTCCATGTCTGCCATTCTCTGATCTTATTAATGTGTCTCTGGAGAAGATACCAAACATTTACATTTGAGTAGGAAATGGAGGTGGTCTCATGCAGCTCAGCCAAATGACCCCTCCCAGTCCTAGAATGATGGGACCTAGGACTACCAAGATGATCCAACCACTATGTTCTGTGGATTCAGTATAGTCAGTGAATTGGCCAAGGGTTAAAGTGGCAATCTTCCTACAATCTCTTGCCATATCTTTTTTACTCCCAAACTATTTTTTTTTTTTACTTAAACTTTTTATTTGGAGAAAATCAGAGTCATATGCAATTGTAAGAAATAATACAGGGAGATCTCCTATAAGCTTTATCCAGCTTCCACCAATGATAATATCTCACAAAACAGTAGTATAATAAGACAGCCAAGATACCCACACTGTTACAGTCAAGATTCAAAACAATTCCATCATACAAGGATCCCTCATGTTGCCTTTTCCAACTGTGTCTACTTCCCTCTCTCCTACTGACTCCATTTCTATACTTTTATAAAAACATTTCAAGAATGTTATGTAAATGTAACTCTATGGTACTTAACTTTTGGGGATTAGTTTTTTCTTGCTCTGCCTAAATCTCTACAGATCATCTAAGTGGTTATGTGTATCTCATTCCTTTTCACTATTGAGTATTGTTCCATGGATGACAGTTTGTGTAATATTTACACAACTTTACAGTTGTGTAAAGTCCTACCATCTGGGACTTTTCCAGTTGTAGGTCATTAAAAACAAAGCTAATATGAACGTTCCTGTACAAATTTTTGTGGGACCATAAGTTTTTATTTCTGTATGACCAATGCCATGGAGTACAATTTATTGGGCTGAATGTAAGTTCCATGTTTAGTTTTTTAATAAACTACCAAACTGCTTTCCAAAGTGGCTGTACTATTTTACATTCTCACCAGGAATGCACACGTGATCTACTTTCTTTTCATCCTAGCCAACACGGTGTTGTCATTATTTTTCACTTACTCATTTTGTTATGTGTGTAATAAGATCTCATTGTGATTTTAACTTGCATTTCCCTACTAGCTAAGGTACATCTGAAAGTTCTAAATTCATGTACTGCTGAAACCTAGCTTTGAGCATGACATTGCTAGCGTGTGAATAAGCCCAACTGAAATAAGGCAACTTCACATGCTTCTTGTCATCTATGTATCTTCAGTGAAATATCTATGCATTTTTTTGCCCATTTTCTAATTAGGATTTTTACTGTTGACTTTTTTGAGTTTTATATATTCTAGATATGTGGTTTGAAAATATTTCCTCCCAGTCCATAGCTTGTCCTTTATCCTCTTAACAGAACTTTCAGAGAGCAGAAATTTGCACTTTTGATGAAATGCAACATAACAGTTTTCCCTTTAATGGATCATGTCTAAGGACTCATATCCTCAAGATTTTCCTCTGTGTTCTTTTTTCCTAAAAGTTATCATGGTTTTACATGTTACAGTTAAGTTGATAATCCATATGAGTGAATACTTACATAAAGTGTGAGCTTCTTTCTTACGCCTACAGATGTACCATTGCTCCAGCATCATTTGCTGAAAGGCTATCCTTTGCCCACAGAGTATAACGCCCCTTAGCCTCCTCCCAGTGGAGTCCCCAGGGCTGGTTAAAAGCCCCTGATCTGTAGGCCACAGCTCCTAAGAGGCAGCCCTTTCACAGGACTCTCTCTCTCCAGATTCTGTTACTGCTCCCTCCCCTTACTCCTCCACTGGCTGAAGAGCACTGCCTCCTCCCTTGCGGTTTCCCATACTCTGCCCAGACCTTTGTAAATAGTCCCTTTATTAAACTTTTCTCCAGTTACCCAATTTAAGTGAGCCATCTGTTTCCTGTCAGGTCCCTGACACATTCTATAAATGATAAATTTTCCAAATCCCAAGCATCAGACATATTCTGTCAATTGTCATAAATCAATAATCATTTATTTTTTTGAAAAGTTGTTTACAGATATTTATACGCAAATGGATTTCTGCTTTAAGACAGATGAAGATAAGAATGTGACATTAAAATAGCATGCAATCAAACTTCTTTTGTTGTTTCATTTTCTTTTAACTGTGCCTGTTGCTGTAAGCGCGGTATTTGCCCATTTAACTATTTATACCATTACAGTCAAATACTGATCAGATATGTGTACTGCTCCCATCAGTCATACTCTTTGCATCTAATAGCATCAAGAACTCTTTCCTGCCACCCAACCAAGTTATCACTCTGCTCAACCAGAATGAGACCACAACCCTGTTAAGGTAATTAGATCACCCATAAATTTCGCTGATTTATACCCATGCTGATCCCCTTTACGAGGACAAAAAATCAAGAATTATGATGTATGCAAAATTGAGGAAAAATACATTATTTTCTAGTTGTAGAAAAGAAAACGACATATTGAAGAAGCCAATGACAGTGTAAGTAAAATAAAAGCATAAACCTTCACATAATTAGAGTTCAGTGTGCTTGATTTCTGATGATTTCTATCCAAAAGAAGTTTCTCATATTTTATTTAAAATTTAGCAAATATTTCACAATTGCAAAGATTTATCTACATAGCCAAAGTGAAGTGGAATTAAGGCAATTGTCTAGATAACTCATGATAAAAAAAATTCTAAAGTAATGGCCATATCTCTATATGCAAAGCTGTTTTCTGCTACTCAAAATAACCAAATCTACTTCTACCACCAATACTTACATTTTTCCAAAGTTCCAATGTTTTTAACTGAAAGGCTGCAGATCTCTGCTATCTGAATGACGAACTCAGTGAGTACAGACACAGACTAAAGGAAAAAACTGGTTTCCAGATTAATTATACAGACTGGTTATCAACATTAACCCCCAATAAAGGGAAAATTTGCTTTTTATAAACTCATATTATGTTAGAGCTAAAATGGACCTCTGAATTTACCTAGTCCAGCTCCCTCATTTTATAGACAAGGAATCTGGAGTCCAGACAGATTCAGCAATTTGCTCAAGGTCATACTGAGACCAAGTCCAGTGCTTTAACCTACACAACGGTTCATTACCTCATCAGTTTACCAAGCGTGCCAACATGTGGCAAACCTTTCAACTTTTTCATTCAGTGTTTTCTCCCTGGTACATTTTGTCTGGTCATATCTAGAAAAGGTGCTAAGGATACATGTAGATGAGGGACTATGAGTCAGTCACCGCCAATCAAGGTGATATTTCCCCATACTTTAAAATAAATTTAGCACTTTAAATAAGAATAAAACCAATATGGAGACTGACCATGAAGAACTGGTTTGTCAGTTTTTTAAATCCATGCACTCATGAGCTCTTTTTGGAAGTCGGGGGAGTGAGGGGCAGGGGGAAGGAGGGAGAAATGCAATGAAACCAGAAATGACTGATACATTTGGCTTCTTTAGCTTGTCATATGTTACATGCAAACAGTCCAAATAGCAAAGATTGAGAAATACTAGGCCAAAGAAGCTGGGCTCCAACCATTTAACTAGCAAATGGGACAGGCCAATGAAACAGACCAGTGCTTTCAGTGGCCTTTCATTTGATTCCACTGGCATAGACACAGTCCAAATTCAATGTCAAATTTATTTTAACATTGCAGTGAAAGTGCTGCTAAATAGAAAATAAAGTCAGTGACTATTAAGCAAATTGCTTCTTATTTTTATAACAAGGAAAAACTCTTTTGGCAAATGGTTCTATAGTTATAGAATATGAAGACATTTGGAACTTATTTCCCCAATATGAAAATGTCCCCAAATTATCAAGTTGAAAGGCACGTACCACTGCCCCAGCAGTTCATTCAAGTTGTCTTTAGCATGTAAAATTTTAATTGTGCTTTTAGCTTGTTATCAACACAATATGGCCTTACAAAGTGACATCCGTGCATATGTATAATTTCTTTTCAAATGGACACATCCTCTTCCCCTTTTCTGATTTTCACTCTCTGAAGATCAATTTTTGTTAGCTCTTTGTTTTATAAAGGACCTAGTCCATGATGGTCTCAGAAAGATACACTTCACAGTTTGTGCTCTAATGTACCTAGAAACCAAATTTGAATTATCTTTGTGTCCTAATACAAAATGAACTTTCCTGAAGCATCAGTGTGATGGTACTTCCAAACGGTCATTTGTTGGAATGCAAAAGTCCTGGATTATTATCTTTTCTCACTGGTTGTTTAAGGCTTACTTCACTTCCAGAAGAGATGATTGGCAAACTATTATCCATGTGATATCTGATAAGGTGGCCAACATTATCAAATACATGATCCTTGGTCCTCACCTTGAAAAGGAAATACAAATGTATTTAGGCAAAATCATAACAGTTCTTCTGAAAGGGATAAACAACCACAGGGTAAAAACAGACATATCCTTGAATAGAATAACTGGCTGAACAAAGAAAAGTAAAGGTACTTTTCAATTCTGTATCCTTTAGTAAACTATTTCCTCATTCCCAATTATCTTTTTAAAGAAACTGTCATTCCCAGTCAGGAAAATGGTAAACACTTGTCACCTAATCCAAATTTGCAACCAACTTCTTTGCCATGTTACTTTCTGACACATTCTATCATGTCCCTATTCGTATACATGTTTGCGTCATAAACGTATGACCACCTCTGCTGTCTTTGGGTTAGCGTGACATATCGTTATCCATCCTTTCACTTTCAGCCTAAATGTGACCTTAAATCTAAAGTGAGTCTCCTATAAATAGCATACATATTGTTGGATCTTGTCTATTCAGTTATCCATCCAGCTGTTCTGCATCTTTTGTTTGGAAAGTTTAATCCATTTATGTTTGAAGTAATTTTTTATAGAGAAGGACTTACTATTTTGTTACTTTTTCTGAACTGGCTCATTTCTGTCTACAGGCACGCTCTGCTCTAGCCCTACCTCTTCTGGTTTAACATTATTCTACTGCTCTATTTGCTCCTGTGATTCCATCCCTATGCTCCAAATGTCCACCTTGAAAATGTCTGGCCTCTTTCAAGGTTCATCGTACATGTCAGATCCTGCAAAATAGCCTTTTCAGTCAGCCTCAACCAGAGCACCCCCTCTATCCTGAGAAACACCATAATGCTTTGGCTGAACCATTCTCACGCTATTCATCCTTAATTATTTAAGCATCTGTTTTATGAAATTACAAGCACCCTGAAAGTAAAGTCTCTGTGTGATACTCAGCAAGTTAACTGTGAATCCCTGTACTTCTATGCAGTAGGTATTAATTTAATTCACTGAATTAGGGGCAGAAAGAGGCTGCCCTTTAAGTGATCCTCTAGGGTGACTCCCACTCAAACTCCTCCATTAGCCTCTATTTACCACTTCCTGCTCCAGCTGGAGGGTTCAAGACAAAGTAAACCCTTAACCTGAAACATTCCTCAGTATCAGGTTTTAGACCTATCATTCAAGGTAACCTGAGTCACAAGTCTGTGAAATTGTAGTGTGGGTCAATGATACCTTGCCTTCAGGATCCACCAGGAGAAGATGTTTTGCCTGGCCTCCCTGTAGCCCACTCAGCACATACTGGCCAGGAGACGTTGCACTCTCTCGAACTAAAAAGTCCCCATCCTTCACCAAAAGGCTCTCTGCCGCTTTCCTGCTCAGCTTGCCGTGGTAGCAGTCTTCATTCCGCAGCTGCTGCTTAATGTGCGGCAAAGAATGTGAGCTGGCAGGCTGGGCCGTGGCACCTGGCTGAACAGTTTCTGGTGCCTCTGAAGTCAAAAAACAGAGATACCACCAAGTTACCTCCTCATCCATCCTTTCATTCAGTCATTCATTCATTCAGAAAATAAAACTTGAGGCCCTACTGTGTGCCAGGTACTTTTTAAATAGTGCTATTTCTAGAACAATTGGGGTTTTTGTTTCCAGAACTTCCAACGGGCTCTAATTTAATGGTAGATCCAAACATTGCCTTTGGCTTCTGTTACAGGGAAAGGCTTGCCCAGGTGCAGGAGTTTTCCTTTCAAATGAGAAATGGAACTGACCCATGAGAACTGCTTTCATAATGCAGAGAGAGGCACTTTATGTCCCAAGGGCTGTAGGTTAAGGAGAAAGAGGTTTAAGCTGTACCTGGATTATAGATAACTTCTAAAACATTCCCAGATGCTTTGAAAATGCCTACAGTAACTTGTGCTATGCCCACTTTTAGCATCTAGTTTTTTCTTTTAACCCAAATTACCAATGTGTTTCTGAGATGCTTCTGTCCAAAAGCTTTAAAGCTATGCTAAAGCTCACAGCATTCCTATTAAATGACCACTCCGCTGTTTTTGTAATTCACCTCCCTGGATGAAGCAGAATTAATCAAGTAGAAGAAGGTAAAACACCAGAGAAGTATGGCCTGAGGCAAGAATAAATGCTATCCAAAGTTGAGAGCCCTGGGGATTAAGAAGGTACATTCAGGTAGCCCGTTACAGTATTATTGGTACTCACAGTAATAACAATTATTACGTAGTTCCCATTTATTGAGTATGATAGATACTGCTCAATGCTTTACATGGATTACCCTCAAAATTAGACAGGAAGGAAATGGATCTTTAAAAAGATTAAATGACTTGCCCAAAGTCACACCGCTAATATGTTGTAGATCTGGGATTTGAAACGAGATCTGTCATCAGAGCCCAGGTTCTTAATCACCACACTCTAAGACCCTTGGTTTAGGTGAGAAAATCTTTTCATTTTCAAAACTGGTCCAACCACTCTACAAAGGTCCCTAAGTAGATAGCAAGGTCATCAGGATGATATACATCTCCAGAAGCAATAACACAAAATTCTTAGGTCTGAATCCAGATAAAAATTGTCTGTTTATTTTTTTGGCCACACTGCACAGCATGTAGGATCTTAGTTCCCTGACCATAATCAAACCCATGCCCCTGCAGTGGAAGGGCAGAGTCCTAACCACTGGACTTCCAGGGGATTCCCAAAAGTTGTATGTTTAATATAGCAAATTTACTAGGAAAATAACCACAGAAATCAGATTTTGTCTTTTTAAGTGCAAAGGATCTTTTGCATAGAAGCTAGATTTCTCTTTATAAACGCAAAGGAATGTTTATATGCCCTTATGCAAGGCTCTCACAAATGAGAAATCCTCTTGACTTTAAGTTTTACAAGTTACACAAGACAAGTGCCCTGTGGACATAATCCAATCTCCTGTTAATACATTCTAGGTTTTTCCCTATTTAAGAACATCTCTCTGTATATCACAATTTCAACACAGTATTCACAAATATATATTTTTGAAAATGTCTTTAGTCTGTATCTAATGGCTAAAGATATTCTTCTCTACAAACAATCAGGCTCTATCTATTGTTAGCAGAAAAAAGGCTGAAGGAATGTGTCCAGATTTGATGAATAATACTCGTAGTTGGCCTTAGCATTGCCTGCTTTCAGGCATAATAGAGAACTTCTGATGAGTAGCTGTCTGTTTGTTTGTATAAGCAACAGATAAAGTGTTATGTGAGTGTGAGGGAGATGCATAAAGAGTGTGTCTAGGCACACACATCTTAGTGCATGATGGCTTTGGTTTATTCTGTGGTTGTGGAGTGCTCTCGGACAAGGACAAAACAAAACAAAAGAAAAACAGACATTATATCATCTTGAAAAGAGGCAATAGATCATGGGTCAGCCTGGGGATATGGACATTATTTTCCTAACATAGTTTCCCAAATTATTACAGTTTCAATCATCCAAACATTTGTTAAAAATTTAACTTTCCTAAAAGTTATAAAAGAAAAAGGATAAAAGTGATACCACTTAAATACAAAGGATCATAAGAGACTAAACAATTATATGCCAACACAATGGATAACTTAGAAAAAAATGGATAGATTCCTAAAAACATACAACCCATCAAGCCTGAATCATGAAGAAATAAAATATTTGAACAGAGGAATTACTAGCAAGAAAATTGAACAACTAATCAAAACCATCCAACAAAAAAAGTCCACAACCAGATGGCTTCACTAGTGAATTCTACCAAACATTTAAAGAGTAATTAATGTCAATTTTTCTCAATCCCATCCAAAAAATAGGAGGGGACATTTCCAAACTCATTTTACAAGGCCAGCATTACCCTTAATACCAAAACCAAACAAGGACACCACAAGAACAGAAAATTACAGGCGAATATCACTGATGAATATAGATATATCCTCAACGAAATACTAACTCACCAAAATCAACAATAAATTCAACAATAAATTAAAACAATCAAGTGGGATTTAATTCAGGTATAAGGAGAGTTCAACATCCACAAATCAATGTGACATACACATTAACAAAATGAAAGATAAAAACCATATGATCACCTCAATAGAGGCAGAAAAGGCATTTGACAAAATTTAATATCCATTCTGATAAAAAACTCTCAACAAACTCAAAAAACAAAAAACTCAGTATAGAGGCAACATGCATCAACATAGTAAAGGCCATATATGATAAGTCCATAGCTAATATCATGCTTAATGGTAAAAAGCACAAAGTTTTTCCTGTAAGATCAGGAACAAGGATGCCCATTCTCACTACTTTTATTCTACACAGTATTGGACGTCCTAACCAGAGCAATCAGGCAAGGAAAAAAATACATCCAAATCAGAAAGGAAGACGTAAAACTGTCTTATTTGCAGGTGACATTATATACAGAAAACAATAAAAACTCCACCAGAAATAAAACTACTAGAATAAACAAATTCAGTAAAATTACAGGATACAAATTAATACACAAAAATTAGTTTCATTTCTATACACTAAAAGGAACCAGAGATCAAACTGCCAATATCCGCTGGATCATTGAAAAAGCAAGAGAGTTCCAGAAAAACATCTATTTCTGCTTTATTGACTATGCCAAAGCCTTTGACTCTGTGGATCACAATAAACTGTGGAAAATTCTGAAAGAGATGGGAATACCAGACCACCTGACCTGCCTCTTGAGAAACCTGTATGCAGGTTAGGAAGCAACAGTTAGAACTGGACATGGAACAACAGACTGCTTCCAAATAGGAAAAGGAGTATGTCAAGGCTGCATATTGTCACCCTGCTTATTTAACTTATATGCAGAGTACATCATGAGAAACACTGGGCTAGAAGAAGCACAAATTGGAATCAAGATTGCTGGGAGAAATGTCAATAACCTCAGATATGCAGATGACACAACCCTTATGGCAGAAAGTGAAGAAGAACTAAAGAGCCTCTTGATGACAGTGAAAGAGGAGAGTGAAAAAGATGGCTTAAAGCTCAGCATTCAGAAAACTAAGATCATGGCATCTGGTCCCATCACTTCATGGCAAATAGATGGGGAAACAGTAGAAACAGTGGCTGACTTTATTTTGGGGGGCTCCAAAATCACCGCAGATGGTGATTGCAGCCATGAAATTAAAAGACACTTACTCCTTGAAAGGAAAGTTATGACCAACCTAGACAGCATATTAAAAAGCAGAGACATTACTTTGCCAACACAGGTCCATCTAGTCAAGGCTATGGTTTTTCCAATAGTCGTGTATGGATGTGAGAGTTGGGCTATAAAGAAAGCTGAGTACCGAAGAATGGATGCTTTTGAACTGTGGTGTTGGAGAAGACTCTTGAGAGTCCCTTGGACTGCAAGGAGATCCAACCAGTCCATCATAAAGGAGATCAATACTGGGTATTCATTGGAAGGACGGATGTTGAAGCCGAAACTCCAATACTTTGGCCACATGATGCAAAGAGCTGACTCATCTGAAAGGACCCCAATGCTGGGAAAGATTGAAGGCAGGAGGAGAAGGAGACGACAGAGGATGAGATGGCTGGATGGCATCACCGACTCAATGGATATGGGTTTGGGTAAACTCCAGGAGTTGATGATGGACATGGAAGCCTGGCGTGCTGTGATTCATGGGGTCACAAAGAGTCGGACACGACAGAGCGACTGAACTGAACTATACGCTATACAATAAACTATTATATAGAGAAATTAGGAAAACAACCCCATTTACAATAATGTCTAAAAAAAAGATACTTAAGAATAAATTTAACCAAGGAAGTGAAAGATCTGTACACTGAAAACTATGACATTGATGAAAAAAACTGAAGACACCAACAAATGGAAAGAAATTCTGGGCTCATGAGTTAGAAGAATATTTTTTAAATGTTCATACTACCCAAAGCAATCTACAAATTCAACAGAATCCTTATCAAAATTTTAATGGGATTTTTCACACAAGAAGAACAGACAATTCCCCAAATTTGTAGGGAACCACAAAAGATCTCAAATAACCAAAGCAATCTTGTGAAAGATGGATAAAGCCGAAGGCATCATGTGTCCTAATTTCAAACTATATTACAAAGCTGGAAGATCCCCTGGAGAAGGGAATGGCAACCCACTCCAGTATTCATGCCTGGAGAATCCTATAGACAGAGGAGCTTGACAGGCTACAGTCCACGGGGTCACAGAGAGTCAAACACGACTGAGCAGCTAACACTAACAACATAGTAGTCAAGATAGTAGGGTACTGGCATAAAAACAGACACATAGATCAACGGGACAAAACAGAGAGACAAGAAATCAATCTATACATACCGGGTCAATTAATTTCCAACGAAAGAGCCAAGAACACACAACAGGGACAGGATAATTTCTTCAATAATGGTGCAGGAAAACTGGACAACCACACGCAAAAGAATGAAACTGGATGCCCATCTTGTACCATTCACAATAATCAACTCAAAATGGATTAAAGAATTTTTCACCTAGTTCTATGTCCCTGGATATGTTCCAGTGTCTCCTAGTTCATACTCTATGATAACTTAAATAGAATTTGTATCCTGCTGTTTTGTGAAAATTATATAAATCTTAATTATGTTGAATTGGTTCATGGTGCTTTTCAGGCCTACCATATCCTTCTACTTTTCTGTATATTCATTCTGTTAATTTTTGAGAGTTTGATATTGAAACTCCAATGAAAAATCTTTCTCCTGTAAACGTGTTATCATACTTTCATAATTTAAAAAGTAAAAAAGAAAGAGAAAAACGAATTAAAGACTTGAACATAAAACTCTGAGAAGAAAACAAGGGGTAAGCTCCTTGACATCAATCTTGGCAATGGTTGTCTGGGTTTGACACCAAAAACAAGGGCAACAAAAGCAAAAACAAACAAGTGGAACTACTTCAGACCAAAAGTCTGCACAGTAAAGGAAACCATCAAAGAAAAGGCAACCTACAAAATGGAAAAAATATTTGCAAATCATCTATCTGATGAATTAATATCCAAAATATATGAACACATGCAACTCAACATCAAAAAGTAAACAATCTGATTTAAAAATGGGCAGAGAAACTGAATAGACATCTCTCCAAAGAAAACACACCAATGGCCAACAGGTACATGTAAAGGTGCTCAATATCACTAATCGCTAAGAATATGCAAATCAAAACCACAATGAAATATCACCTCACACTGGTTAGAATGGCTATCATCAAAAAGACAAGAGATAAGTGTTGATGAGAAAAGAGAACCCTTGTGCACTGTTGGTGAGAATGAATGTAAACTGATGCAGCCATATGGAAAAGAGTTTGGAAGTTCTTCAAAAACAATTTTTTTAAAAAAAATTGCCATATGATCTAGCAATTCTACTTTTTGGTGTATATCTAAAGGAAATGAAATCATTATCTCAAAGAGATATCTATATCCCCATGTGCACTGCAGCATTATTTACAATATCCAAGACATGGAAATAATCTTAAGTATTCCACTGACAGATGAACAGATGAAGTAATACACAGTGGGACATTATTCAGCCATAAAAAAGAAGGAAGTCTTGCCAACTGCAACAAGGATAGACCTTGAAGGCATTATGCTAAATGAAATAACACAGAGAAAGACAGACACTATGTGATCTGACTTATATGTGAAATCCCAAAAAACAGAACTCACAGAAAGAGAAAACAGATTGATGACTGCCAGAAGCAGAGAGTGAGGGATGGGGGAAATGGTAAAAAAGGTATTATCTTACAGTATGTAAGACAAAGGAAAAACTACATGTCTATTAAGATATATTACAAAGCCACAGTAATTCATACATAGTAATCAATATACTGGTAAACAACAAGTGGGCCAATGTAAAAAGAATAAAGGCCCAGAAAGAGATTCCCATACATAGGAGGAATCTAGTAAAATGGAGACTGGCATGAGAAAAAGAAAATTATTTAGTTAATGTCATTTGGAAAATTAGATCACTTAGATAAAATTAAGCTAGATCCCTATATCTCATAGAAAATATAAAGTTTAGGTGAAATAAATAATTTATTTGGAAATAAAACTACAAAGGCAATAGAAGAAAACATAGTACAAGCTAAAGAGGAGAAAATTTTAAAAGAGTAGAAGGAAGATATAATAAAGATAAAAATAGAAGTCAACAAAACAGAAAACAAAAAAAAAATAAAATAAAACCTGATTCCTTTGGAAAGAACTAAATTAATAAATCTAAAAACTGATCAAGAAAAAAAGAACACAGAAATTACAAATAACAGGAAAGACAGAAGGCATCCTTCAGGCAATAAAAGGACAATGAAGGAATATTACGAGAAATTTCATGTGGAATTGACTCGAAATGGACTGAATGAAATCCTACTAAGTTTTTAAGGAAGTTACATTGCAAAAGAAATCACAGTCCCTTTTAGTATACGGCTTTTTGCCCAATTGGAGATTGCAGTCTCCAATCTCTCAAGTCCACATCAATAGGAAATAAACTGCACAAGTGGTGAAACCCCAAGAAAGGCACTTTATCCCACATCTACTTTAGATGGACATGCGAAGAATAATAGCAGCAACAACCCAGATGACAGTGGACGTAGAGATTCTTTCTATAATGCTGAACCAGTCCAAGCAAATCTACTTCTCCACTTCTAGCTCAGGCAGTCTTCACAATTACTGCCTGGCAGGATTTGGTAATCACTATGGACCAGTGATTTCCTGTCTGAGCTACCAGGACTCTGTCTGCAATGCAGGAGACCAGGGTTTGATCCCTGGGTTGGGAAGATCACCTGGAGAAGGGCTTGGCAACCCACTCCAGTATTCTTGCCTGGAGAATCCCATGGACAGAGGAATCTGGTGGGCTACAGGTCCAGAGGGTCACAAAGAGCTGGACATGACTGAAGCAACCTTTTTTTTTAATGGACCAGTGACTGCTGTGTGTTTTATTTGCTTCCCTTCTGTGAATGTGGATTTTTATTGCAGCTATTCTTATTCCTCTTATTCCTTAATTTTGGATGTGGAAGGAGGCAGGCAACTTGGCAAATAGGATCCCCATCCAGTCTTGACTGAGAGGACTTCACCATCACCCACATGTCACAGATTTTAGGCAGGATACTATAATTATTTGCTGTATTTGCAAGGTCAAACATTCTATGTGAAAATAAGAGCTCATGGATATTTGAATGGCAGAAAGGTATGCTGTGGCAGGGACAGTTAATTGTGTATCAATATCTATTCTCCCTTCATTACATTATGGAATTCCTTATTTTTAGCTGAGCACATGGCCACCCAGCTAGAGGAACAATAAGCTAGGTATGGCCCCATGTCTAAGTTCTGCCAATGGCAGGTTAGGAACAAATGATGTCTGCCACTTCTGGGTGATGTCCTTTCTTTACTTCCCACTGGTTGAATACAGATGTGATGGCGAGAGTCTGAGCTCTTAGACTAAAGATAGAGGAACTTAGATCAAAGTGAAGTTCTTAGACCAGAGATGGAAGCCAGTGTCGAGATTGGCAAAGCTGTTCTACCAGTCCTCTACCATTTACCTTTGGGGCTACTGGGTAAAATAAATAAACTTCAGTCCTTTTTACACTATAGTATTGAAGGGTGATTTTTTCTTATGGCAGCCAAGACTGAAAACAATAAAAAATAAACAGTTTCAGTACAAATGATTTCCTTCTGCCCTATTTGATCAGAATAAAGATTATGTTAGAGCTTTTCCAATAGCAGTATGACAGGATGAATTGAGGAGCCCCGAAGGCATTTTTAAGATATAATAGGTTCTTGTCTCTGGATTTGTTTTTGTTTTGTTTTAGTGAACTAGTCTGGGCAAGTATGCCTAAAGAAGCTAAAGAGAATATTTGAGGAAGGAAGGAAAGAAACAGGAGGGAACATAGAGGAAATGTTAAAAGGTGTATTTCAGACATTCTGCACAAAATTATGTATAAAGTTATCCTTACTCCATCTTACTGTGGTGGTGGTTTAGTCGCTAATTCATGTCCAACTCTTGTGATGCCACGGACTGTAGCCCGCCAGGCTCCTCTGTCCATGGGATTTTCCAGGCAATAATACTGGAGTGCATTGCCATTTACTTCTCTAGGAGCTCTTCCCAATCCAGGGATTGAACTCAGGTCTCCTGCACTGTAGGAAGATTCTTTATCAACTGAGCTACCAAGGAAGGCCCACTCCGTCTTACTAGATTTTCTTAAATCAACATTATTTATACTTTTGGAGTTAAATTTTGTTTTTGGAGGGAGTGATGATACACTGAAATTAACCTCAAGAAGTTAACCTCAAGAAGGTAGCAAGAAGTCCAGGAGGACTTCAAATTATTGAACTGCCTATGAAAAAGGCCAAGTTTCTTTGCTTGAGTTGTAAATTATGGAATATCCCAGATCACCTAATTTGGACCACTCACTAAATGTATTTTCTAATAAAACACTATTGCTTTGATAAATCCATGAAATGGAAGCTACTGAGTGTATGCTCTTATAAAGTTACTTTCAAAATCTTAGGTCCAAAAACTTTTTTCAAACACAGTCCCTCTCACAGGACCTCCCTGGGGGTGCAGTGGGTTAAACCTCTACCCTCCCAATGCAGGGGGCACGGATTTGATCCCTGGTCGGGGAAGTTCCACAAGCCATGGGGTGTGGACAAAAATAAAAACACTGTCCCTCCAATATGTGTTACGTTATCCATACAGGCTACTCAACATTAAACAGTTAAATTTACTGCAGAAAGCTGAATTCATTGCATATCCCATCATCCATGGCACAAGATGCCCTCTGTGGTGGACATGGAGATACACTACCCAGATCCCCCTTCAAGGAAGGACCAAGTACCCCAAGTACCCCAGATCCCTTCAGGGTCTCCCTCAGCTGCAGAGAGCTGTTTGCCCAATGGCCTGCCCTCCCTCATGGGCCCACAGCCAAAGACTGAGATAAGTGAGGCTAAAAGGCCCTGCCCTTGGGCCCAGCATGGAAGAGCACTGATGGGCCCCCATCCTCTCTGTACGGTTGGCTGAGGTTTTGTCAGGCCTGCCTCATTGCTGCACATCTCCCTCTGCCCAAGCCTGCTTTCTTCCCCTCCGTTCCTGTACTGATCCCAATAAAGATCCTGCATGTCCACCTCCATCTCAGAGTCTGCTTCCAGAGAACCCAAATGGGTTCTTTCACTGCCAAGAGTGATCTTGGAAAATTTGCAAAAAGATAGCTCACTTGTCACCTGGATGGTAATGAAAACCTTTGTCTCATTCTAGAGAGTTAAGGTGGTCTTGTGAAGTCCAGCCTCAGCAAAATTTCCTTTCAAATTCCATTCTGTTATTGCAGCCACATTAGCTGAAAAGTTATCCTTGGCAGACTAGAACTACTTCCTGGGCTAGTGAAAGAACTTTCTCAGTGACTGGTTCTCCATCTTTGGAGTGAGCCAAATTTGACACCAAGTTAATCTCTGAGTCCAATAAGCTTCAGTTTTATGAAAAGCTTTTTTTTTGTTGTTATTTTTCAGCTGATTATAGGCTTTTGACTTGTTTTGCTTTTATTTATTTATGCTCCTCTTTATAGACTTATCCCTGGAAGCAATCTGGCAGGAAAATGATGTTTGTCTTACTGTATTTAACTTGTAGTATACAGTTGAAGAAAAACGTCATCTTATTTTAGCGCTATCAGTTCAGTTCAGCTCAGTCGTGGCCAACCCTTTGCAACCCCATGAATCGCAGCACGCCAGGCCTCCCTGTCCATCACCAACTCCCGGAGTTTACTCAAACTCATGTCCATCGAGCCGGTGATGCCATCCAACCATCTCAACCTCTGTCATCCTCTTCTCCTCCTGCCCCCAATCCCTCCCAGGATCAGGGTCTTTTCCAGTGAGTCAGTTCTTCACATCAGGTGGCCAAAGTATTGGAGTTTCAGCTTCAGCATCAGTCCTTCCAATGAACACCCAGGCCTGATCTCCTTTAGGATGGACTGGTTGGATCTTCTTGCAGTCCAGTGGATTCTCAAGAGTCTTCTCCAACACCACAGTTCAAAGGCATCAATTCTTCGGCGCTCAGCTTTCTTCACAGTCCAACTCTCACATCCATACATGACCACTGGAAAAACCATAGCCTTGACTAGATGGACCTTTGTTGGCAAAGTAATGTCTCAGCTTTTAAATATGCTGTCTAGGTTGGTTATAGCTTTCCTTCCAAGGAGTAAGCGTCTTTTAATTTCATGGCTGCAATCACCATCTGCAGTGATTTTGGAACCCAAAAAAATAAAGTCTGACACTGTTTCCATTGTTTCCCCATCTATTTGCCATGAAGTGATGGGACCAGATGCCATGATCTTAGTTTTCTGAATGTTGAGCTTTAAGCCAAATTTTTAGTGCTCTAAGCCAACTTTTTAGTGCTTTTTAGCGCTATACAGATGACTTACTAAAGGTTTTTGCAATGAATAAAATTAACATCATCACTAAACAGAACTGAAATAGAGGCCATTGTTCCTCATACAAACAAACATGATCTCTTGGCTTTGACAATCCTTCCCTCAGGAAAAGCACACAGCAGAAAGCAAAAATTGAGAGTCGATTCAAAGTGTTTGAAAAGATGATTCAAAATCAAAGTTCTCAAACATTGAAATCCATAACATCTTTACAAAGTTCTAACCTATATTAACTGTTATGAGGGAGGGATTGAGATAAGAAAGAATTCTTTTAACTCCCTGAAAAATGAGGCTAAGGAAATAGCATTTTAAAAATGAGAAAAAATAAATAAAAAATAAAAATGAGAGACAGTGAACTAAATAGTGGCACCCAAAAGATATGCTCAAGTCCTGACTCCTGGTACCTGCAAATGTGACCTAATTTGCAAAAGGGGTCCTTGCAGATGTAATTAATTTAAGGATCACCAGATGAGATCTTCCTGGATTTCTGGCCCACCTATAAGGGAAAGGTGCTGTCCTGTAAGAGAAAGGAAAGGGAGCCTTGAGACATGGGGGTAAGGCCAATGAAGACTGAAGCAGAGATGGGAGTGGCACGTCTCAAGACAAGGAACACCACCAGAAGCTAGGAGACGGGCATCAAACCAATTCTCCTCCAGAGCCACAGGATGAGCCGAGCCAACCCAGCCGCCAACTTGATGTAGGACTTCTGGCCTCCATCACTGTGACGGAACACACCTCTCTGATTCTGAGTCACCCAGTTTAATGGTAATTTGTTACAGCAGCACAGGAAACTAATACAGGCAAAGAGCAACCACTTACTTTCCTGGTGCCATGGGCTTCCCAGTGGGTGAGGTGAGCTTTGATTTCCAGCAGAGCCAAGCGTGCTTCGAAGAACCTGTGTATTGATGTAGCCGGGGTCATCGAAAAGATCCACCCGACACGAGTGCTTCATCAATGACGCCTCTCGCTGGGACTGCACCCCTCTCTCGTGTGCATTACCTGTAGTGAGTAAAGATGACTGTATGGTGTTTTTGCTTTGTAAACAATAAATAAAATCATGGCTGAGTCCAGCATTGACAGGAAGGGAAAAGCCACACCCATGCCATGCAAGGAATGAATATTAACCTGGAGATTTGACCTGTAAAAATAAAATAACAACCAGTCTTTGAGGGAAAACATCCCTTCTGGGCCTCCTTGCCCCTCCCCGCTTGTCCCTCAGCTGACCCTTTGCTTCAGCAGCAGACAGCAGACAAACCAGGAAAATGTGAAGGAGAAACAGACAGGGGGATAGGCGTGGGGGGTGGGATGGAAAGGGAGCTGACTTTCCAGCTAACTGCACAAACCCACAAATGACGCTGCTCAGAGTTGTAGACCTGGAACCAAGAAAACTGCACATATCATATGGAACTTGAATATTTACTATTTATTTAAACAGCTCTTCAAAAGACTCATTACTTAATTTTAAATTATTAACCGTGAGAAGTCTTTCTTCCCTCTTTGCCAAATTTTGTTTCACCAAGCTCAGCCCTGCACCAGCTGCTGCTGTTCATTCTGTCATCTAATGGAAAGAACTCGCCCGCCCCTCAGGTTACATCCTCCTTTCCCTTACTCCACTTTTTCCCCTCCATCCTATTTAATACTTGTGGCCAAAATGATCTTTTTACAACTGAAAATCTGATCCTATTTCTCAGAAGTTTAAAAACGCATTCACTGCTTCCCACTGCTCTTGGGATACAACTCAGACTCTTCAACAACCCAGACCCTGCTCCAGGGCGCCCAACTTCCCTAGCACTCTAGTCCTCCTATTTCTGCCCCTGCTCACACTGGCCTTCCTGCAAAATAATCCCCACCATAAGGCCATCTTCTCTGACATGCCCTTCCCTCTCCTTCTCCATCACCCTCATCCTTAGGTGAGGTCAGTTTAAACGTGTCTTTCTCAAGAGAGCGTTCCCTGACCTTTTCAGACTAGACTATGTCTCTCTGCTTTCCTCTGAAGGCCGTATCACAAGAGTAATTAACTCTATTCTGTTATTATATTTCTTAAAATCTGTTCTGCCTCTAGACTGCATGTTCCATGAAGACAGAGATCCTGTCTGTCTGCTTCACAGCTGCAGCCCTTGCCTCTAGCACATGCCTGGCACACACTATGACATCAACAAATAGTTATTGAATGAATGGATAATTGAACCATATTTCACTACCTGATGGCATGAAGTAATTTGTACCACTCGACTGGTCCTGTCCTGAGAATGCCAGGATAGAATGTTCTTGCTTTTTTGTTCAAACAAGTACATTTACAGCTCTGGTCATATGTATACAACATTCCCGTGAGGCTGCACCTAGAGTAGCAACATTAAGACTCCACTGTCTCACTTAAACAACATCAGTCCTTCCAGCCCTTCAGGGGACCAACTGGATTTTGCATCGTAGTGAATAGTGCTATGATTCTTATACACAAGTATGGAAGCCTAAGAACACAACAAATAGGGGAAGTCCAGTCAAGACTAAAGCCCTACTACCTGATCCTCCTTTGTTCCTGTCTGTCCAGTCCTTACGCATCACCCTGTCCCATGTCTTATCCATACTTGGGATATTCTGAGGGAGGAGTGGGATTTAACAGAGGAAGGGGCAATGGGACACCTTGTTTCTCTGTTGCCTTTGGCAACATATGAATGTTTCTATTTGCTTAGTTAAGTGGATTTATAAATTAGGTGATCCGGTTTAAACTAAACTTACTTTCACAAATAGCTAAAATACTTTCACAAGCACACTTTCACAAATACTTTCACAAGTAGCTAAAAGATTACTGCAAGGAAATCAAGGGTTGAAGATCATTCTTTTACTGAATAAAAGCACCTCCTTAGCTACATTATAAGTTTATGAACAAGAATAATCTAATTAGATCAGAATTTTGGCTTTTCTAACAGTTAAAATTATCAAGACTAAAATGTGGATTTATATCTGTTTCATCAGTAATGCTCCAGATGTACACTGGGCCTTGAGAGAATTATTTAAAGATAGTATTCAGCCACTGCAATTAGCAAGATTTTTTTTTAAATGTCTGTTGCTAACTCTAACTGAAATTTTCTGTTGTGTATTTTATACTACATGCATAATATGTTAGTATAGAGAACTTATGCATAATTGAATTAATATCTACTTAGGAGTGCCTGCTCATAGAAATTTACTGAAAGTGGAATGTGATCAAAAGTGTAAAAGGTCTGCTTCTAAATTGACATGGACCTGGGTTCAGATCATCCCAGTGGCCGCTCTTACTATTTGTGCGACCCAGGGCAAGTTTCTTAACCTCTCTAAACATCAGTTTTCATATCTGTAAAATAGGGATGCTGGATTTAAAATACATTATGAAGATTAAACTAAAGGATGTGCGTGAGCCCCTCACTGAGCACGGTCCCCCCTTGCAGCAGGCGTTCCTCTCCCTGCTCAGCTACGTGTTTATTCACTGATGCTGGGCCTCTGCACGCAATGTTTATATCCGGCCGTAACATCCTTGCCACCCGTTTCTTGACCTAACTCCTCTTAATCCTTTAAGATTCTGTTCTGAATCCCACTCTTCCAGGAAGCCTTCCACATTCCTCCCTCCCTGTCCCCATCCCAAGCTGGGTAAGGTGCTACTCCATAATAAACTGTAGGTCTCTGTTTCCTTCTCTGTCTTCCCCTTAAGACTGCAAATTCCTTGAGTCCCGAGTAGAGACTAAAACCCATTTATCCATGTATCTTCTTCATTATCAATGTCTGGTATGAAGCAGGTCAAAAGAAAAATGTCTGTCAGCTGAATGAACAGATGACTGAATGTCTACCCAGTTTCTCTTTCTTAGCAAATGTGACCCTACCACATCCTGAAAACCTCAAGTTAACCTGTAGCATAGGGCGCTGACTCATCCGCCCCTCAGAGAGCACTGGCATGAGCTGAACACATTAAATTTACCATCCCACAGGCTTACACAAAAGCACCAATGTCTATATAGTCTCTCTTAAAAACCACCATTCCTGTTTTTCAAATGCACCATTATATCTAAGTCAGCAAAGTGGTCTTAAATTTTAAAAAAACTCACCTCATGCCCAAATTTAAAATCTTCCTAGGGTAAAGTGTGTGGTTGATGAGAGCTTAACTACACATGCCAGGCATTATGCATTCCAAAGTTCTTTGTGCCAAGTATTACTCTGAGAAACTATCCAATCTGCCAAAGAGAAGATTTGTGGCAGAAAATAAATACATACATAGTGTGTATACTGGAGGTTCCAAAGTTTTAAAGTGAAAGCCCTTAGGGTTTGTGGGAATTTAACATCTTTTTGATTAAAAATATCAATATTTTCATTTTAACTTGAAGGCTAGGGAAACAGTATGCTATTTTGTTAATTATTTTTTTCCACAAGGGAATTTATTATTAAGGACAGGGATCTTTTATACATCTGGCAATAATATAATTAACTCCTTCAACAACAAGAAGCCTACTGCAGTACTTATTATACACCAGAATTCAAATTTCGGGTCAATATTTTAATAAATAAATATATTTGAATTAAAAAGCCAAAATTTATTTAAAATATTTGAATAGGTGTCTCTCAAATGCTTACGTATTAATCTCTGGGAAAAGCCATAAAAACTGTCTATTTGCTATTTTGGCAACTCCTCTTAATTTAGAGACTGGTCATGAATTTCAGATCACTTTTAAACACATGCCCAAGTCACCATAGGCAGGCCCTAAGATAGGAACCCCTGATTTCTGGGTGTCTGCGGATGAAAAGGCTATCTGGTTAGGAAAGTCCTTACTGCCACAATAGGAGGGACTGATACCTGTCATGGTCCCCGAAGCAGGGGTTGAGTCCCTCAATCCCTCCATGGGCTGAGTGGCTAAGGTCTAGGGAAATGGAGTCACAGTACTCTGGTTCCCACCGGGAGTTAAAACCTGCTTTTCTAAGAAAACAATGCAGTAGCTCAGTGCTTTTCAGGTGAAGAGGATATTTAGGAGGGTTTTCTCCAAACTATAAACACCATCTGTCACCTCCCCAAGATTCTGAAAGGTTCCCAGCTATGAACTGTTACCTTAGGGCCACCAAAAAGGAAGACAGTGTACTGAAGCTGGGATCAGTCATAGACCACTTCCACAATCAGAGTATAACTAAAGAACAGATGCTTACAACAGAATTTCCTATTGTTGTATTGGTCATTACAAAATATATACTCAAGCTTTAGCATAGGAAACCAAAATAGCAGAACATGGTCACTTGTCCAGGAGACAGCCATCAAGGCTAAAATTAATTCTATGGAAAAATAGGTTCCAGGCTCCAAATAAGTGTTTATTACAAAAGTCTGTTCCTGAGTTTCGATCTGGTAATAGATTAGGGCATGTATAAAGCATGAAAGAATAAGGGGTTACATTGTTTGTTGATTTAAAGGAGACATAAAACCAAGATAAACAGAAACAACAGATTATATGACAAGGATATACTTACAAAAAGAAAAATCTTGATTAAAGTTGAAATAGCATTGCTCTAGGGAGAACGATACTTCAAAAATACAAAATAAAAGTCAAGGTGAGAGCTTTTGAGGGAAACAAAAGAAAGGAAGCCTTGCCCCTTTTTTTTCTGATGGTAGAGTTGTGATTTAGCACATTCAACATCATTCTAGAAAGGTTGAGGATTTTCACTCAGTGAGTTCCCCTAGAAGCCAGGTGGCTGAGGTCAGAAGAGCGTGCCATGACAACTACATGATGGAGAGAAGGGAGATGAGCTGGGAAGAGACATACTGGGGCAGGGAGAAACATTCTGGAGTTCCACAGGACTCTGTCCCAGATCCAAAACTTACCTCTGGCTCCCCTGTACTCTCTCCCTGCAGTGATCACGGAAGTGGTCCTGGCACACAGGAATTTCAGTATTCATTTATACCCTCCTTTCCCTCCTGCTCCCTCTCCCGCGCCCTTTCTGGGCCCCCACTCACCCTCTCAGGTCTTGTCTGGTTGTCACTTCCACAGGGAGACCCTCTCTAGTCCTCCAGATTAAGTTACATTTCCCTGTTATTTGATCCTGCAGTATCCTGGGCTTTGAAATGCTCATCATATTTGCAAGCACTGGTTTAAGGTACGCCCTCTGGCTATACTGCAAACTTCATGAAAGCCAGTTGTGTCTCCACCCCTAGCACTAGCTCAATGCCTGACCCACAGAGGTCCTGAGGATCACTGAGTGCATTGCTGGATAAATGAAGAACACAGAATGAGATAAAATAGGACACGGAGCTATCTCAAAGTGAGCTTCAGCACAGGTAGAAAATGGATGCAACAGTAAAAAGCACATGTGGTATGCTCCTGACTATTAAATCCTAGGTTAGGAATTTCCAGAGTAAAGGAAAAAAGGAAAGAACAAAGGAATTGCAGCGCCTAGAGAACACAGGTTTAAAAATACATTTACACTTGATACTAATTTAATTTGCTTTTTTATTATTAAGAATGCATTCAGAATTTTAAGCTTAAAGAATGGCATGGAATTTTAATTTCCATCAGAAAGAACCATGTTTTTAAAAATTTAAAATACTATCTCAGTTCATAACTCCGTTTGTTTTGCAGGGTAGAGGAAAGTGGTGATCATAGCGGTACTAAAATCCTCATATATCCCTACTGTACAAGAAATAATAAAATTAATGGATTACATTGAAAAAATTCTATAAGAAATATAAAAATGTCCATGGAAGTAAGAGACTACCTTCTAGTTGGCAAGCTGCTGCTAATTTGAGTCCTTAAGCGTAGTTATCCAGCTCTATCCTCCACTGCATTATTTATAATGTCCAATTATCTTCTACTCTAAAGCTGCAAAACTTTCCTTCCCAAAGAAATACTTTTAGCAATTTATAAGAATAAAATGACTAGCAGTAGAATGTTTTAATGAAAATACATTTCCAACGTGATAGTCTATGCCCTACAATCATGTTGTGGAAGAATTGTGCCCAACGCCAATTATCATATGTAGTAATAAGACATTTAATGCCCTGGCAAGTATGGGGTGTATGAACTTCTAATTGGGACTCTCACATTTCAGATCTCTTTTTGTTCCCTTTGCCGAGCAGAAATAAAGCTTTTCTCTTAATCCTAATGGATTTGACAAGCATCAATTTTCATATTAGCTTACTGTCTGATAGTCTTTGAAGTGGAACTCCCTTGAGTTGTGAGTAGAGAAATCACCTTTCCGGTGAGAGAGCTTTCATGATATTCAACGCAGTGAAAGGCTCCATAAAGCAGAACTGTAGTGTGGAAGAGCACACAGGAGCAAGCGAGAACCACGGCTTTCTCACTGACGCACACGGCATCCTGACCTTTTCAGAGGGTGGGAAGGCTTCTCAGAGTGTTTGGTTATATACACCTGACTTTCCCATGAAAGAGCAAGGGCCACACACGATCACATAACGTAAAAGGAGTAAGAAGTGCGGCAGATAGGGAAGTGCAGTTGTACCTACCTATGGCCCTGCTTTGTTCCAGACAGTTCTCATACATGCTGCTGCACTTGGAGTTTCCAGGCTGTGCGAACAACAAATTGTGAAACATTTACAAACATAGTGTAAGTTCATAAACTTGCAAAAGACACTAAAAATTCCCAGTTTTAGTAGAAAACACCACTTTCTGACAGAGGAAGTGAGATAAAGTGAGAAAAAGAAGTTGATATTTTAAATGGGAAGTATAGCCTCCTTTCCCAATGAATTGTTTTGGAGCTGCAGAGGTGGGTCTGATTAGGGTATGGGGGGTCAAAACCGTAAGGTCTATACCCTGAGGGTTATTGCTTCTGCTTGGGAGGTCACATTCCAGGACTCAATCCAAGCTCAGCCAGAAAGGGTGATTTCCAGGACACTTGTACAAACACTGGCCATTTAGCAAACTTCTATCTAACTGTGAGTTGGCAGATTGGAGCCCTAATCTACTGAGGTGTGTGCCAGATTCACTTTTCATCCTCGAAAAATCTCATGCTATCAAAGGCTTCGATTATCCATATACACATCTCTCTTCAGTAACAGTATGGGATCCACTGACACCTTTGAGAAGGGCACTATCTATGCTTTAGAAAGATTAATCTATCAGTACCATGCAGGAGGGTTTAAGGGAATGAAACCGGAGACAGAGAAGGGGCCTTCAGGGTCACCTGTGCAAATCTGGACCAGAACTTAGAAAGATGCAATAGGAAAGATATAGGCTGAGGAGATTCAAGATATTTTCATGGTAGGATCCTAGGTCTTAAAGACTGAGTTGATATATGGCCTGAAGTGTGAGAAAACAAAAAACTGTAGATTAGTGAAAAAATAAGAATGCCATTAATAAACTTGAGCACATCAGGAAAGGAATCTGGCTTGGAGTCAAGGTAAAATGCTGAGTTTAATCACAGCTGGAAAGGCAGGTATGGCTAAAGACAAAGAAGCTGGTGGAGTCTGTACACAGGTGGCATGTCAGAGGAAAAACCAGGGCCAAGCGCAGAGCATTAGAAAGGGAGTCCATGGCAGTAAAGCAGATGCTTGGTTTCACAGGGGTGGATATACAAGAAAACAAGATCAAAAAAAGATAAGATGCAACTTCCTCCGAAATGCATCAAAAACAAGAAGGATTGATGGATGATAGCTACATAGGATGACAGGGCAAATAGAGTAAAATTATAATTATAGAATCTAGGTGGTGAGTATTCATGTGTAATTCTTTCAACTTTTTTCTATGTTTTAATATATTCATAATAAAATTTTAGAAAACAAGAAAAAGAAAGAAAAGCAGCAACTAAAGATGCAGAATGAATGACACATGGAAATGTTTTAGAAGCTAAAAGAAGAGGTCTAAAAAAAGAAGAGAAAGCCAACAGATATCACACGCTATAAACAGATTCAAAATACTGAAGGAAATAGATTTAGCAATTACACTGACAACCAAACAACCAAAAAACCAGTGGTGAGCACTGTAAAAGAAATTTCTATCAAGCTGTCAAGCAGAGTTCAGATTTTGGAAGTGTAGTGTGGATGTGAATGCAGAAATACAGTGTTTTCTACAAGTCTGTGGATGAAAGGAAGATGACAGGGAGGTGGGATATTATTAGATGGGTTGGGGGAGCCCAAGTTTATCTGAAGACAGAAGAGAAAGAACTGGTATACAGAGAAAAAAATAACAATGGAAATACAGGTTGATGGACAGAACAAGAGCACAGTGTTGGTGGAGGGAACAGGGTTGGGAGCTCAGGGGAAGGATTAGCTGTGGAGACAGTAGCTAAGGAAGAGAACCAAGGAGGACACAGAAACACATGGGAGACAGAGAAGGATGAAGTTGAGAATTACATGTTGGACCGTCCTAGTCTTTCCAGAGAAGTAAGATGTGAGGTCACTTGCTGAGGATGAGGCTGGGGGATTAGGAGTAAAAGTTACTTAGCACAGGCTCCGACAATGATTCATTCTCTGGCTCTGTATTGAGGAAGATGATATCTTCTGTAAACTAGCATTTGGAAGTCCTCAAATTAAGCTCAGTGATAGGACAGAACTGCAATGTTAGCTACAATAGCAATATTGTATTATTATAATATTACTTACCAAATAGCACAGCTTTTCACACCGTATGGGGCAGTAAGCCATTTGTTCTGTGGCTTGAACTTTGATCCGCACATCTGAAACACCACCTGCAGGCGGCTGCTTCCCCGGGATTTCATTATAATACTCATGATCTTCTCTCTCCTCAGCATGGCCATCAACAGGCACCTCCTCGCTGTAAGAGAAAAAAGGATCCCCAAGAGGCTGGGTGGGAATTCATATGCTGTAGGGGATGCAGAGAGATCAGAACCATGCAAATCACCCTGAGAAACTTTTCGTGCTTTACGAGTATAGCTGTGTTTAGGTGATGTCAAACATCTGGATAGAAGCAACCAGATGGCTGAATTGTTTAGCTTTCTGTAGACAATCAAAGTGGGGTAAGCCAACAAAAAGTGCCATGGGTGATGCTTTCACGTCTCCTCTCAGTGATAAAATATGTACATATACATATATATATATATATATACACTAACTTCCTGAATGTAAGTTGTTTTTGTCAATCGAATAAAAATACAAAGTTTTCCTTAAATTCTTCAGCCCACTTTCGCTATAGCATTTTGGAAATGCTTTTGCTCAAAGAAAATTTAGATACTGAGCAGAGGGCCTGGCTCAGTTTACCATAAATGGAAGATGAAAACTTCAGTTTATGAAGATGAAAAAAAAAATACAAGAGCTATGGCCAGCTATCTTGTCTGCACAAATCTGGAGTATATGTGATTCATAAAGAAATATTAGAACCATATGTGGCAAGTGGATAGATTCGTGTAAACATGCATTGTTTTTAAGAAATAGGGCAAAAAAAAAAAACACAGATTTTTCTTCCAAACTGGAATTAGTCAAAGTTTCTTATGAGAAAAAAATAAATCAAGTCCATTTGGACTGAGCTGACTTCACTGACAACCCACAGCTTTGCTGGGTTCATTACATGTCAATGAAAAGACAACACTAAAATGCAAGAGCCACCCTGGAACACATTCAGCATCAAGGCCTGCTGGTAGCCCCTCTTCTTTGCCGTGCTAAGCCACCTCTGAGAGGAGATCTCCAAGTCTGGTGTTTGTTGATACATGAAATGATAAATTGGGGGGGGGGGGCGGTTTCCAGAAATGCATTTACAAGTGTCCAAGAATTTTATTTCTTGGGTATGAATTCTGCCACCCAGGGACCTCACTGCATTCCACACGTGGTGGAGTCTGACAGGCCTGAAAGGGTTCAGCTTTCACTGTGGACTTTCTGTGGTGCAGACAGAGTCACGTCGTGCTCTACCCCTTGGCCTGGCTGGAGCTGAGCTATCTGCACTACCCACCAGCAAACAGGAGTTCCTGCGACACACATTTGATTCTTAGGATTTTCTTCTTTCTTAATTATTTTAACTGATATGCAAGGGATCTGGGGTTGAAACAAACCTGAGAAATTTCTTCTTGCTCATTTTACGACACTATCTAATTAATGCAGAGCTCTGTATAACATCAGAGAAACAGGGTCAACCCATTCTTACTTTTAGTGTTTCCTCTATTACAAAGCAAGAGGAAATATCTAGACAAATAAGAAAGGAAGAAGAGTAAAAATGTCACTGTTAGTTTGTATGGAAACTGTATCTATTGGTAAATAAAAAATTACTAATTTCATTAGTCCATTTTCAATTCCATATTAATTTTAAAACAAAACAAAGTATGGTGAAGTCAAATAATTATAGAATTCCTGGCTGACCTTTCACAAGAAGGATTCAAAGAAGGATTTTTCAAATACTGTTTAAACCGGAGTTCAAAAGCCTGTCCTATGGTACTTATGACGTCCTGGGCCATTCCATTGCGGCATTCCAGTATGTGGCAGGCTGCAAGAGGACATACCAAAAAATTACAATAAATTTTCAGTAAGAGAAGATTTTATAAAGTTGAAATACTTCCAGAACATGAACTGGTAAATAAAAGGAAGTAGGTTTCCAAGTTTTCTGCAGCTCTGAAATCGCATACTTCATATTATATATGCATCAAAGAGAAGAAACATTCACATTTTACGACGAGATACTTCAAAACACTTATAAATTTCAGTCTTGAGGCAGGTATTTGGGGCTCACACTTTAATAAAGGCAGACCGATCCTGACTAATAATGTGATTCATGTTCTGTGTTAGCTCTAGAAGTCAATACAGAAGATGATTTTAGGGCAACAACCTGACAAGATGATGTCTGCCGCATTGTCTTTACGTGGTACTCTACGGATGACTGAAAACAAAATAACTTTCTACATGCACCCCTCACAAATGGGGAAGAGCTACTGGTGAAGACAGGGGCTTTAGACTACCCTTTCCTCTAGCCAGCCCTTTGCCCTGTCATTACTACTCAAAATCAGTGATGGTGTGGGAATCCCTGTCTTTGAAATCCTACTAAAGAACTATCTCCAATAAGCACCAAATCAAGATTTCATGAAGACTGATATTATCAGAGGATATTAAAATTTTTATAGATACTTTCTCTAAAAAGCTGTTACTAGAAAGTGCTAGCTATCACTAGCAAATTAAAGAAATAAATTGTGGAGGGGGCAGCTGACAGAACATCACAGGCGAATTAGCAAATCTGCTACTGCTAAGTTAAAGCCAGAGCTTGTGTTCAGGGGACCATAAATTAATCTCCCCATCACATGGAATGTCGGTTGCCTTGATGAGAGAATGGTGTTGTGCTCAGGGCCTTAATATACGACTGAACTGAATCTGAAGTTTCATAAGGATGGCTTAAAATCATAAGGATGACTTAAGATACGGTAATAAGTTTCACGAGATTTTCAAAATTACATTGGTCTGTATAGCCTGAAGAATTGAGGAATGAGGGAAAAGCTTGACAATTTTTCAATATACAAGAATGTTGTAAAAACTGTCAGCTATTTTCTGAGAACAGGAAAGGCTTAAGTGGGTGCCTAGGGAATTAGATTAAATAAAAAGGAAGCTGTGAAATGGTGGGACTGTGGGAACAATACTGGAACATTTTACTAAAAGGGATACATACCTGAAGAAAGGAGGTACCTATTGTGATGAAGGCATGTTTTTAGGCTCTGAGTAGTCATGAGAAGGATTTTATATGTATTTAAAGTAAAATAAAATTCAATCAAGCCCTGGTGCCTCAGATGGTGAAGAATCGGCCTGTAATGCAGGAGACCCAGGTTCAATCCCTGGGTCAGGAAGATCCCCTGGAGAAGGAAATGGAAACCCACTCCGGTATTCTTGCCTGGAGAATCCCATGGACAGAGGAGCCTAGCAGGCTACAGTCCATGGGGTCGCAAAGAGTCAGACACAACTGAGCAACTAACACATTCACAAAATTCATTCACACCTAACTGGATTTGCAGAGCCTATAACAGTAGGTTATGGTAGAACCTACAATGGTTTCCTAGCTTTATGTTGATAATCATCTCAAGGAATATCAGACAATTCTCATTTCAGAATTAGCTGGACATTTACTTAAGGAATTTATGTCTCTGAACTTTTGGAAGGGAGGTTTGTGTGTGTGTAGGCAGGGGATGGTATTACTAAATCAAACGATGCTAAGGTATCAAATCTCCAAAAGGGTTATTGATCACTTCTTGTAAGGTTGCCCCTTTCAAGAAGCAACCTGGATCTTGAAATAGACTTAGGAGCTAATCATAGTTTTGAAAACCTGATTAACAATGTCTATAAATTAATAGCCTTCTCACCAAAGGAAAATGTTTGGTCTATTTTCAGATTGCCATTGTATATTGACCCCCTTTTTTCTCTACACTAGCTTCACACAGTGACTAATGCACTGAAGGTGTTTTAAAAGTATGTGTTGAATGAATTAATGTTGATTTCTCTGAATCACACTCATAACTCTGCTGTGAGAAATCATCTTCAGTTCTACTGAAGTGAGACTGGCAGTGAGCCCCTGTCACAGGGAAGGTTTCATGACCACTGAGTGGTACAAATGACCACTTGGGTCATTCGTGAAAATGGTCTCCTCGTTCCTGGTTAGGCTTCACATCCTTAAACCTATAAAGTGCCCTTGGACACGTGTCCTTTGGTTGAGCCCAAAAAATAGTTGTGCTACACTATGGTAAAAAAAAGGTAACTCACTTGAATTATTTTTTTCATCTCATAAATTCCTGGTCAACTTAAAAATGAAGTCAAGGCCAGAAATCAAACCAATATTATACAGCAATCATCAACAATTAAAAACAAATATTTTAAAAAATCAAAATGGAAACAATTTATGTAATCTTACTTTCTCTTAGGATAAACAAGATGTCTTGAGATAAAGATGGAAAAGATAGTGGGAGAGGTGGGAAATTCAACTATAAATAAAATAGATAAATAAGAAAAACCAAAGTTTATCTCCCATGAGAGGGATGAGAAAACAACAATGGCTGAAAGAACTCTGTGATAAGATGCAGATCCCAGTTCAATGGCCAATTATACCACAGTCTATGTGAATAAGGTATGCTACACCCAGGCCCTCACCTGCCAAGACAGGGCGTTGCATGATCTCTGAAGTCCCTTCCTGCTTTACAGAAATCCTATCCTCCCTTGATTATAGTACTTTAAATTCTCTGAGAAACAGGGCAAGGCACATGGGCATATAGGAATGAATGAATGACCCAAACCCACCAACTGTCCTCTACCACTTCTCGTTTTATTTCTCTCAACTTTTCTGATACTTGAAGCTTTGGTCCTTTTCCTGGGCTGATGCTTACCAACACGATTTTTCACTTTCCTTTGGATAACCGTGTTACTGTCATATTATTTTTTAAAGATTAAACAGGAAGAGAAGAAAAAACCGTGGTGCCTATCTCCAGGAAAGGAACAGCTGGACACGATGCCTGGCCCTGTGCAAGTGTCCTGTGCAGCCTCGCCACTTTCAGGAGTACACACATTTTGGTGGTGCTTTTGTTGCCACTTACGTGATGCTCTGTGAAAATGCTCTTTGTTCTTTTTTAGGTTGGTCATGACCTAGACAGGAATGGGTTTTGAATCACATACAAATATGCCCAATTCCCATTGCTAGACCCATCTCCAAAAACTCAGATAAGCACCAGCTTGGTCAAGAATTTCTCAATCTTTAGCTAATGAGAAGGAAGAAAAACAAGCATATAATAGAAAATCCCAATTCTCCCCAAAACAATTTGACTTTCCAGTGATGTGGGGGGCCCGAGCTTTGACCTCTATGTCTGAATTAGACAGACTTGGGTTCTCTTCATTGTGAAATGAAAAGAATGTTCTGTCTGTGAACAGACCTACAATTCTATTCTTGAGTATCAGGTACTCTATTAAGTAAGATGTAAAAGAATCTTAGATTCATATTCTTCTTTTTCATTTGGTTTCCTAACTGGATAGTCATGGACAAGGGGCTGAGAACAATTCTTAAAGAATAACAGACCTTTCTTTAATGCTTTATGCTTAAATAGACCAGTTTTGCTTTTGTTGTTCATTTGCTTTTGGTTTTTGGTTTTTATGGGAAAACTAGAAATTCAAAAGTGCAGCTTCTCAGGTCACCCACCAGATGGTGCTGTGGGACTGAAGCATAGAGTCTACCAGCCCTTAGGAAGAAATCGGTCTGATGCAACTAGCCAGCTGTCGGACCACAGTTTATCAATGTCACCAGGACAGCAGCACATGTATTTTACAGCCATAAACATAAATAACATAACTGGGTTAATTTAAATTGGTGTTACAGGGTTCTTTTTGTGGTTTTGTTTTGTTTTTTGCTTTCTTTATAGAGAGGACCACGACATGCCTATATCCAGGTAGTCCAGGTAAACTGGGACCTCTTCACAGACTAGATTCAGAGAAAATATTCAAGCTGTCCTGCACTGCACACATTTGGAGTAAGAAGTGAAGCGATTCTTCATTTATAGCAATTACAGGGGTAAGCTGTATTGGTCACTAGGTAAACTCAAAACACTCTTGCTGAGGGGCTCACCTTTTCCACAGAAGAGGCCTTTTATAAAATAAGGAGTTCACTAACAAGTCCTAGCCAAGATGGAAAAAGTGGTAGCTTCCCTGAGTTGAAGGCACTAATTCTAAAAGTGAATCAAGCAGAGGGGAGACTGTGGGAACGTTCGGGATAATTAGCATGCGGCCCGGGCTCCTCTGCCTGTCAGCCAGGCTCTCCTCATCCCTGAGGTCTGACTGCTTCCGTGACCCGTCCACTGACACTGTGGTTCCCACAGTGACCAGCAGCCTGTCAATTGCTGGACTGAATGGCATTTTCCACCTCCATTCCCCTGAACTCCTTTTCAGTCTGAGACATTCCCGGGTATCTTCTCCTAGAGAAATGTGTTCTTCCTCCATCTTAGTCGATACTGATCTCTCAGCCCTCCTCTTTCTGGGTTCTACTTTCAGACATCTTGCTCACTTTTAGGGCTAAGAAGCTGCAGCTTCTCCAAACCTGAAACCTCTCCCCAGCCCCCACAAACCTTCAGGTTTCTCCTCTCAACTGAACATTTGCCCCGGGAAGAGCCAAATTAACTAGGTAATTTTATAACATTGTCTTTCTGGTTTCACTATTTTTTTTTTAATCAAGGATTTAGAACATTCTTTTTCTTTTTTTTTTTTTTTCAATTTTTTTATTAGTTGGAGGCTAATTGCTTCACAACATTTCAGTGGGTTTTGTCATACATTGATATGAATCAGCCATAGATTTACACTTATTCCCCATCCCGATCCCCCCTCCCATCTCCCTCTCCACCCGATTCCTCTGGGTCTTCCCAGTGCACCAGGCCCGAGCACTTGTCTCATGCATCCCACCTGGGCTGGTGATCTGTTTCACCATAGATAGTATACATGCTGTTCTTTTGAAACATCCCACCCTCACATTCTCCCACAGAGTTCAAAAGTCTGTTCTGTATTTCTGTGTCTCTTTTTCTGTTTTGCATATAGGGTTATCGTTACCATCTTTCTAAATTCCATATATATGTGTTAGTATGCTGTAATGTTCTTTATCTTTCTGGCTTACTTCACTCTGTATAAGGGGTTCCAGTTTCATCCATCTCATTAGGACTGGTTCAAATGAATTCTTTTTGACGGCTGAGTAAAATTCCATGGTGTATATGTACCACAGCTTCCTTATCCATTCATCTGCTGATGGGCATCTAGGTTGCTTCCATGTCCTGGCTATTATAAACAGTGCTGCGATGAACATTGGGGTGCATGTGTCTCTTTCAGATCTGGTTTCCTCAGTGTGTATGCCCAGAAGTGGTATTGCTGGGTCATATGGCAGTTCTATTTCCAGTTTTTTAAGGAATCTCCACACTGTTTTCCATAGCGGCTGTACTAGTTTGCATTCCCACCAACAGTGTAAGAGGGTTCCCTTTTCTCCACACCCTCTCCAGCATTTATTGCTTGTAGACTTTTGGATAGCAGCCATCCTGACTGGTGTGTAATGGTACCTCATTGTGGTTTTGATTTGCATTTCTCTAATAATGAGTGATGTTGAGCACCTTTTCATGTGTTTGTTAGCCATCTGTATGTCTTCTTTGGAGAAATGTCTGTTTAGTTCTCTGGCCCATTTTTTGATTGGGTCATTTATTTTTCTGGAATTGAGCTGCAGGAGTTGCTTGTATATTTTTGAGATTAATCCTTTGTCTGTTGCTTCATTTGCTATTATTTTCTCCCAATCTGACGGCTGTCTTTTCACCTTACTTATAGTTTCTTTTGTAGTGCAAAAGCTTTTAAGTTTCATTAGATCCCATTTGTTTAGTTTTGCTTTTATTTCCAATATTCTGGGAGGTGGGTCATAGAGGATCCTGCTGTGATTTATGTCGGAGAGTGTTTTGCCTATGTTCTCCTCTAAGAGTTTTATAGTTTCTGGTCTTACATTTAGATCTTTAATCCATTTTGAGTTTATTTTTGTGTATGGTGTTAGAAAGTGTTCTAGTTTCATTCTTTTGCAAGTGGTTGACCAGTTTTCCCAGCACCACTTAGAACATTCTTTTTCTTTTACAAATGCAATAAACATTCATTATAGGGAGTTTTAGAAAACAGACACCAAGGAAAAGAAATTACATAAGTCTCACTAACCAGGCATATCTGCATACTATTAACATTTTGACATATGTCTTTATAATTTTTTTTTTTTTCAAAAAATTACCTGGGATCATACCAATCACATTGGTTCATAATCTGCTTTTTGTACTTAATAATATTAATTGCTGCATGGTAGAACAGCCTATGGATTCGTTTAAATAATTTGCTATTTACAAATACTGAATTTTCCTTTTCTCACGTGACACGCTCACGTGTGCTCAGTCGTATCAGACTCTTGGCGCCCCTACGGACTGCAGCCCGCCAGACTCCTCTGTCCATGGGATTCTACAGGCAAGAATACCGGAGGGGTACTATGCCCTCCTCCAGGGGATCTTCTGGACCCAGAGATTGAACCCACGTCTCCCGCATCTCCCGCCCTGTAGGCGGATTCTTTCCTGCTGAGCCACCAGTGATCTTTATTGCTTAATCTTTGTACATGTCTCATTTCCTTAGAAGTGAAATTGCTGATTCAAAACTGCTTACACAGGCTTCCCTGATGGCTCAGTAGTAAAGAATCTGCCTGCCAATGCAGGAGACACCGGTTCGATCCCTGATCCGGAAAGATCCCACATGCTGCGGAGCAACTAAGCCTGTGCACCACAACTGTTGAGCCTGGACTCGAGAGCCAGGGAGCCACAACCACGGAGTGCACACGCTGCAAATACTGAGGTCCGAGCGTGCTGGAGCCCACGCTCTGCAACAAGAGACGCCTCCACAAGGAGTAGCCTGCACACCCCAGCGAAGAGCAGCCCCAGCTCGAGGCAACCAGAGAAACGCCTGCATGCAAGCAACAAAGACCTAGCACAGCCAGAAATAAAGAAAGTTCTTCTTAATAAGTGTTTACACTTTTTAAAGTTTTGATGCAAATTTTCAGTATGCTTTCTGAAACAGTTGGATCTACACTCCTACCAGAAGTATTCAGGAGATACTACAACTCCAAATCACATTTTACCTTTTTATAAAAGACAAATACGGTATCTATTTATAATTTGTGTTTCTTTGATTGCTAGTAAGTTTTTTGCTTTTCTTTTATGCTTCTTGGTGCCCGGTAATCTCCTTTTGTGTGTGCTCCAGACTTGAAGTTAGTCCAGGTGCTTACTGGCTGGGTGAGTTTAGTAAAACTACCTTTTCAATTCCAGAGCTTGCTTCTTTAAAAAAGCAGTGACATTAATATCTACTTCATAGGACTGTTGTGACGATGAAAGGAGACCATGCAGAAAGTACTCCTGACAATGTCTAGCACGTGGTGAGCACAAAATAAACGATAACTTTTTTTTGTTCTTCTTTCTCTATTGGATTGTTTTTCCTATTTGTAAAAATGCCTGTTTTTTTTTTACTGGCAAGCCACTTCAAATCACTCAGGACAATAATAATAATAATGACTATCGTTTATTGCATACTTATAATGAGCCAGGCATTGAGATACTTGCATCAAATACAATATCTGATTAAGTCCTCGAGACCACCTGATTGCTATTTCTTTAGCAATGCCCTTATCTAAATAACTCCCAACAACTATTACTTCACAATTTTGTCCAGACTGTCCCTTCTCCTGCACATGTAGTTTAGAGCATCATCAGCCCTGCCCAGGGTCAGTGAGATGTCCTCCAAACTGAACTCCACAATTCCAGACCACTTTCCTGCCCTCAATATCACCTTTATAGATGGAAAGGCCAGAAAAGTTATTTTATAATTTTAGTAGAATGGTGGAAACCAGAATAATTCTTTATAAAGCTCAAAATCTTCAACAGCCCCCAGTAACCTTTTGGCTGGCCTTCTAAGCCTTGACAGCTTCTTCCCTCTCAGCCTACTTCTACTCTTCGCTTTTGTTGCAACCCACCTTTGCCCACCACCCAAACCCACAGCCCTGAGCTCACTGCACTGGTGCCTGAATTCACTTACTGCACAGAGCCTCCCTGAGCAGCTGCAGGCTCCAGGCACTGTGCCCGTGCGCCCCTCTTCTGCTGCACATCGGACAGGCTCTGTTTCTCTCCCCTGTGATGATGAGCCCAGGGTGGCCAGTTATCATTTTTCTTCTACAACGATTATCTCAGCCTCTTGTGTATTAGTATGTAATTAATAATTATCTGTGGACTCAAGAGCTGTGTCAGTACCTCTGGGCAGAAACTAAAGCACAGGTGAGGAGAAAGGATTTAACACTTGAGGGGTGTGCAAACAGTGGGTATGCTGTGAACTGAACGGCTTCTCGCAGAGAAGGTACATAAGAGAAGGGGCCAGGGGACAAGAAAAGGAGCAGAACGTGATGAGGAGATACTAACTTTTTTGCCCAAGAAAATCACATTATGTCTCTAAGTCGTCTAGCTACCAGACAGACCTGTTTCCCTAAGAAGACAGAAAGATGAGAAGACAGGAAAGGAAATCGTGCTTTCTCGGTATTATCTGTTACTCCTCTCAACAACATTAGCAAGTAGATGTTATTACTACCTAGGAGGGGTGGGATGAGGAGAGGGGAGGAAGGTTCAAGAGGGAGGTAATGTATGTGTAATTATGGCTGATGTGCTGTTGCACAGCACAAACCAATACAACATTGTAAAGTTATTTTCCCCAATTAAAAATAATTTTTAACATAAAAAAGAAAGAAAGAAACTGAAGTTTAGGATGTGAAACAACTTGGCTGAGGACTACAGTGTGATGGGGGAAGAATTATGATTCCTGTCCAGCCTGTCTGACTCCAGCATATTTCTTATTTCTTATACCTGGGCTGGGACTAAAGAAAGAAAACACTGAAACCTCTATATGAAGAGTTTCTGAGTCCATTCTCTTCTTACTCTGAAATCCATCCATGAGCTCAGTCAACAGTTCTCATAAAAGCCTTTGCAGAATCCTCGAGCCAGGATCCCCCTGAATTCCTTCTAGCAGCTCAGCTCTAGCAACTCAGGCATCAGACTTCAAAGTGAATGAGTTGCATTGCATTCTCTCTGCTTTATTTCACTTAAGCAAGTGAGGAGATCGGCAAGCATGTGGATCCTAGGCCATTACCCTCCGTAACAAGCATAATCTTTGAACCCCTTCTGCTGAAGAGCAATGCCATGCCTGAGATATTCAGTGACTGATGGCAAAGTTACTAAATATCTAGAGTTCCTGGTCTATTTGTTCTTCCTTTCACCCTGTCCTTTTCAGGTTAAAAGAAAGGGATTTGTTGTTCAGAGACCTTCCCAAAAATAGCCTACTTCCATTCTTTAGGGAGGGCTTCAGTGGTAAAGAATCCGCCTGCCAATGCAGGAGACACAGGTTCAATCCCTGGGTTGGGAAGATCCCCTGGCGAAAGGAATGACAACACACTCCAGTATTCTTGCCTGGGAAATCCCATGGACAGAGGAGCCTAGTGAGCTAAATCCAGGGGGTCACAAAGAATCGGACACAACTTAGTGACTGAACAACAGCAACTTTAGGGAAGCTCAGGCTTGATTAAAAGAGGTTGCTCTTTGGTATCTTTGTTGTGTTCCATTCCTACTCCCCTTCCTTCACTAGTTCCTGTCTCTCCCATCTACTCTTTGAGTAATATCCATTCTTTATTATGTAGTTTAGAGTATACTTTAAAGGAGTATTGCACAGTATTTATAACCCGTTCTTCTTTCGATTTCATCGAGCAATGCTCTCTTGGGCCACATTTACTGAGCATCTACTCTGTGCTGGGTACTATGCCAGCAGGTGGTCCTCACAGTTTCATTTTTGACAATTATGATAGTTTCCAAATGGACCTGCCCCCTCCCTGAATCCATCCACTGCAGCCTGCTGCCAAATGAACCTTCCTAAATCTCTGCTTTGTAAACTGCTTTCTCCACCCATCTGCTCATAAGATTGTCTCTACTTATTAGCTCTCTCCTATCTGCCCTCTAGATGTCCTTTTTTGACTTTTTTCCCCCTTCATACACAATCTGCATCCTATTAAGTGTTTATTCACCTGCTTCCCAGTATTTGTCGTTGTTACTTAGTTGTTAAGTCATGTCCAACTCTTTTGTGACTCCATGGACTGTAGCCTGCCAACCACTGTCCATGGGATTTCCCAGGCAAGAATAATGAAGTATTGGGAGTAGATTGCCATTTCCTTCCCCAAGGCATCTTCCCAGGGATTGAACCTGCATTTCTTGCTTTGGCAGGCAGATTCTTTACCACTGAGCTACCAGGGAAGCCCTGCTCACCAGTACACCACATGCATTTTTGCCTCATGTTTTTATAACTCTTTGAATCTCCAAATTCCACTCCATACATACTTAATGAATGTTTGGCGGCAAACTCCGCCCTGAGGTGACAAAGGGTACTGCTCAACTAATAGGCTCTAGTTAAGGAGGCGGGGCGGGGGGGGGGGGGGCAACCTAACACTCTTCACTAAAATGAGTGAATATCCCAGAGTCAGGGATGAGAAGCAACACTCAGCATGTCTGTCTACAGAGGCCAAATGGCCTAACTTCAGGCCCTTGACACAAAATGTGGCTGGCAGGTGGTTTCTTAGGCAATCTTACTAAATCCTGGGATGAGACAACTCATCAACTCACTCTTCCATTCACTCTGTCATTCAACAAAAATAGTTACTGATCATCACCACGTGCAAGGCATTGTGATGAGTGCTTGGGAAACAACAGTAAGAGAAACAAGTTCCTGCCCTCCAGTAGCTTTTAGTAGAAAGGACAGACACTAAACACATAAACAAGTGAGTGACTAAAATGATAAAAATGTAGAATAAGTGTCAATAGAAGAGAAACAAAGTATTATAACCCAGTAGAGTGGCATATACTACTGGAGACGGCAGATGCTATCAGTCAAAGAAGGTCTTTTTGAAGAAGAGACATTAAAACTGAGACCTAAAAGATGAGAAAAAGCCAGACACTCAGAGTGGCATGCCAGGCTCTTGAACAGCAAGGCACAGGCTTAACACCTATAAACACACACGTGCACACACTTGTCAAGGCAACTACAGGCCCATGACCTCACTGATTTGGGTCTTGTGTGCAATTCATTTGTCCACTGGGGATGTGGCAGCCAGCCCATCTATCCGTACTGAAACAGCTTCCCTTTCATTTATGCAAATAGATGACAAGACTTTTGGTTGAAGGGATTTAAATCCCACCTCTAATTTTTTCTCCTTTGCTCTGTTGACAGGGCTATTTATTTCAAACACATATTTACATAATATTTCTAGACCCCCAATACACTCTAGTGATACTCATCACTTTACATATTGAAAATAATTGCTTGTTACTTTCAAAAGTTGGTATATACCAACTCTTAAGAAAATCTAGAAGTTGCTTTCCATACCTCGTTGATTAACTGGATCTTTTGCTACGTAGGCAACATAGTCTGTAGTATCCTAAAAAAAAAGGGAAAATGATTGCATTTAAAATGGACGGATTGTACTGGTAAAAGATAAAAGAGTACATTTAGGGTATAATATTCAGGCAAAGACTGATGCTAAGGTTTCTGTTTAAAGAGCAAAGGAAAGCATCCTAGGAGGAAACATAAACAAATACATAATATATACTCAACAATTGTGGAGTCTACATTCTCTGCCCCTTGGGGAGATAACCTGAAGATTAAATATTTAGAGGCAGACAATATCACTAAGAATAAAAGAGAATGTAGGTAGGGACTGTGTTAGGACAAATATTCTTTTAAAATGGTTAGGAACTATTACTCTCCTGTGTTAAAGCTGAAATACCAGGGCTTATGTAATCACAAAGTTTATGTCATAAACTAGGATGTGAACCATGATTTCCCAGTTGTCCAAACAGATACCATGTAGATCAGAAAAAAAGCTGATTACAGAGACATGGTTTTGTGGTGGTTAGCTTGCTTTTATGCAGTGCAACTTAAGGAATAATATAGCAAAAATAAAAGGCATTTATTTGATCAATATATAGAAAGAAGAGATCATTTTTGAAATAGAGAACCCATGAAAATCCTAAGGAATTCCAAAAGATGCACTCCAAACTAGTGGTAACCAGAGCAGGAGACAATACAGGGAAGGGGGAGAGGAGGTACAAACTATTAGGTTTAAATAGGCTTGAGGATGTATTGTATAATACAGGGAATATAGCCAATATTTTATAATAACTGTAAATGAAATTTACCTTTAATAACTGTATAAAAATAAAGACACTTTAAAAGAAGACACTATAAAAGAAGATATAACAGCACCATTTCAACTTATGTTTAAAAAAGAGAGATGTGTTGCTGGCTTTGTAAAAACAAACAAAAAGCTACTTGGTAATTTTGACTTTTACTGAAAACAGTATGCTGATGAATGATAAGATTTTAATAATTAAAGATGCTTTTTGTTATCTCAGTTCTCAGAAAAAAATACACACAATACCATTTGCAGATTAGAAGTATGACTCTCTAGAGGGAAGATGAAATCAACCGGCAGGAAATAAAAGTCCATGTTTGTAATACCCTCAAGGACAATCACTTAATAACCCACAATGAATCATACAGGAAACAGATCTCAGGGTCAGTATAACTTGCCTTCAGTTATTTTAAAAAATAACACATACCTAAGTAAATCTCTCTTATACAAAAAGACAAAAGATTTGAAATATATAAAAATAAGGTCATGCCAATGAGCTTTATATTATATAATTTAGAAGCAAAGACACAACTATGGGGGCTTGGCTACCCATTTTAAAGTTGAAGAGGTGGTATGATGTGCTCAATGCTGTCTGCTGTCTTAGTTGATGGGAAAGAGGTCTCAAGAATGCATTGTGAGCATGAGAAAATTAAATATACTTCTTATATTTCCAGGCCTCAGTTTCCTCATGTTCAAAAGAATCTCTTAAAATTCCATAACTGTAAATATTTGGGAGAATTTAAAGAATGTTAAAAGCACAAACAATGGGAGGAAATATAAGAAGTATATTTAATTTTCTCATACTCATAATGCATTCTTGAGATGGAGAAAGTATATACAGATACAAAAGCATTACCAAGAACTGTCTTCAGGGCTGACTGAAGGGAGACAAGTAAATTGTTTTTGAGAAGGGAGTAAAGGTGAGGGTGAGCAAGGTCAAGAGGTGAGAAGGAACACCCAGTATTTTTGAAACTTTGGAGGGAATCTGGTAGAAAGAAGGTTCCACATTAGGTCATAGAGACTTTTAGCTTCCAAACCCTTGGACTCAATTAGCTGTGAAGCTGTAAATTATCTCAGACAGTGTCCTAAGAAAATATAGACATGTATTAGCAATACTGGTGACAGTTATCTCTTATCACTCTGTGCCAGGCACTATGCTAGCAGTTTACATGCACAATTTCACTTAATTCTCACAACACTTTGAGGCAAGGGGAGATCATTTCCCATTTTACAGAAGAGGACCCTAAAACTTAGACAGACTGTAAGTTAACTCAAGTCTACTTGACTCCAGAGCCTGGCACTCCACCATATTGCCTCCCTGACCTGAGGGTAAAATTCAGTTGGGGGAACCTCTAATGCCAAGGCTCTGGTCACCCCAGGTTTCTATGTAAAATAAGCAAACTTTCTCTCCACCTCTAGAAAACATAGAGGTGCCACTCAATTCAGTAGGTACAAACTTTTCCACAGTAGCCACAAATTCTTTACTATCTTTGGTAGCGGCAGTGCTTTGGCTGGTTTAAAGAAATAAAGGCACATAAAGACAGTCTAAAAAGAATCAGGATTCTGGAGAACTATGATGGATGCCATGCAGGGCATGTCTAGGGTAACTGAGGATTTTCGTACCAATTTTAAAATGACAGCGACTCTTGAAACTTGAAAAGGGAAATTGAAGGCAAATGGCAACAATTATTTTTCCCACAGCTCTTACAGAACTCATTACTTTACATTGCTTTACAAAAGTGTTCAAGTTCCTTCGTGGATGGTCAAGTTATAGAGGGTTAGGAAGAGAAGTGACAGCGCTGGCCTTTTCAGGCTGGAAGCTGACGCTCTCTGCTACCAAACATAGCCCTTGGTGTCGCTGCTGAGGTTGGATCAGAAGGTTAGATGGAGGGTGGATAGAGAGGAGCTGGGGATAAGTTATATGCAGATTTTTGACTGGGTGTAAGATCAGGTAAAATCCCTGCACATTTGTAGGTACAAAAAAAATGTCATAATGTCACAGAGGAGCAAAATCTTTCTCTTGCTCCCTCGGTTTAAACAGATGTGTTTCTTGGTCAGTCACAGGCTTCCTCATTTCAACGCCCATTTCCTTTTGCTCTGACCTGGAAATGATGTAGTTGGTGGTCTGGGAATGACCCTCTACTCTGCAGAGAACGCTTGGAGGGAGAGCACCGACTCAGATCTGCACAATTCATGAGAATTGAGCATCACGTGGCCTCTTAGTTGGAACAATAGGTTTTCTCTCCCCAGCTCAACATTCCCTGCATGAGTTTCTGAAAATGTAGTTGTTCATTTCGGATTAGACTTAGTTGCCTTGGCTGCTGGCCAGAATGGCAAATAGGCTTCCCCTCATGTGCCAAATCCAACTGATTAGGAGGATCTGCCTGGCAGTCTATGTTGAAAAGAATTCTGAAGGAGGACCGTCAACAGGTGTATAATATACCTGTTTTTATGAATTTGATGTTATCTGCAAGAAGCTTCTCAGATGATAACTCCATGGCTAGTAACACAATGGAGTATCATTAGTTTATCCACTAATCTAAGTATTTACAAAATCAGCGACAGGAAATATTTTGCCAGAACCCAAATTTTTCGCTGCCTGCTACATATGGCTATTCACGAACTGTAATATTTGAAAAAGACAGGTAGTGGTTAACATGCTTTACATAGAAATTTCTTTTAACTCTTATAAAAAAAGAACTTTAATGAATTCATACTTACCGGATCCCCTCCAGAAGCAAAAGAAATAGACTGCATATGATGATTTGCAATAATCTGCAAAACACAAATTAAAGACATATGATGCTACAAACTAATTATACCTAGTTATATACCATCTAACAGTAATGTACATACTTGTTTGTTTTGATTTTGCCTGCTCAACATCCCTTTGGAAACCACTCCATCCAAGTTCTATAATAATCTTATTTAGATCAGGAGGTTCATGTGGGTTTGAGCTTCCTGCATATTACTGCCCCCTCCCCTTGCAGCTAGACAAATGATCCAGGCCTAGCCAATCAGAAAACCATCCACCTAGACACAGCAAAGACAATCAACATCTGAGGAGGAAATGAGGAGAACAATAGGAGAAAATGCATCTCTCCCTGTCATTTAATATCTTAGTATAAGCCCAAAGCTTCTAGGAGTCATCTTTTGCTGTCATGAGGGAAAAGTCTGCTAGAAAATTATTTTTCTCTGGAAAAAAATCAAAGCTGAGAGTCAAAAACAGTAAAAAGGCAGGGGGTAACATTTGTTTCATCACTTCAACCAATACATTTCCCCCCTCCCTTTATTTTTTTATGTATTTTTTCCTAGTTTATTTATTTATTTTTATATAAGTTACTCTGACTTGAGTTTCAGTCATTTGCCACCATTTTTACTAAGGTGCTAACATTAAGAGTTTCAATATGAAGTAAGACTATCCAAGTAAACTGAATAAGTTAGCTAAGATTGTCTCTTTTAATTGAGATTCCAGGCTTCCTTATTTGGAAACCACAGTGTAATGACCAATTTGCAGAGACCTATTTGTCATACTCTTTTAAAGATTCATTAAATCAACTATGTACCAATTGACTAATCCTGCCTTCAAATTTGTGTAACAGAATCTAACAGTTCTACTCTTAGATGTATATCCAAAAGCACTGTATAAATAGATATACCAAAAGATCTCAAGAAAGATAATCACTGCCTTACTCATAATAGCCCCAAACTGGAAACAATCCCAATGATGATCACTGTGATATTTAAACATGGGACTACTACACAGCAACAACATATTTCTTGGGCAAAAGAAGCCAGACATAAAGACTGTATACTGCATAGCTGAATTTATATCAAGTTCAAAACCAGGCAAAATTATTTCATTCTGTTTGAAGTCACAATAGTAGTGACTTTGGCGGCAAAGGAAAACAAGTGGTTTTCTGGGATCCTGCAAATGATGTTCCTTGATCTGGGTAGTAGTTAAAACAAACAAATTCATTTTGTGATAATCAAGCTATACACTTACAATTTGTGCACTATTCTATATTTGTTTCCTATATTTATATTTTAGTTTAAAATGATTACTAAAACAAAATCAATATACAGAGATCAACATCATTCCCGTACACCAGGAACAGCCAATCTGACACTGTATGGGGAAGAGGGGAGAGGTATATTTTACAAGAGAACCTAATAAGAATCACATAAAACTTTTCGGAAAACTTCAGTGAAGAGTATAAATAACACATGAACACGCAGAAAGACATATATCACCTTTATGGATGAGAAGATAATATTATAAAGATGTTAATTCTCCCTGAAATTAATTTATAAATTCATGCAATTCCAATAAAACTTCCATCAGTGCCATTCAGGGAACTTTTAAAACTACTTCTAAAATTCACACTGGAAGAATAAATGCGCAAGAAGAACTAAGGCAATTTTTTAAAGAACAAAGAGAAAAGATTTTCCTTATTATTAAGACGTATTATAAAACTATAGAAATTCAGACTACAAAGATTAAAAAATGACTGACACTTCTGTGCTCTTTTAGCCTATGATAAATGTGGTACCAAACAGCGGACACAAGGACAAGTGATTAAATTAGTGGAGTCAGCTGAATCAGCTCCATATACGAAAAAATATAAAAATAAATCCTGTCTTCATGATATTTATAAATAAATGTTTGAACCACAAAAGAGCCATACAGACATCAAAAGACAGATAAAAGATTATGCTTAAGTTCTCTGAGATAGGCAAATCCATCCTAATTAAAAAAAAAAAGACATACAGGAAAGAAACTTTTAAATTTGACTTGTGAAAGCTCATTTTAAAACTTTTGTATAAGAAAAGATCTCCAAAACAAGAAACAGCAGGCAAAGAGAATATATTTGCAACAAGTGAAACAAAGTTTTCACATAAAGTTTATAAAAAATTCCTACATCAATAAGAAAAAAAAAAAAAGTAAACCCAAAATAAGATCATTTAATTTTCAAAAGTAATACAAATGTTCAATAAACATATTGAAAGATAACCTGCAAAAAAAATCAAGGCTATAAAAAATAAAACAAGACACCATTAAATTGATGAAGTTGTTAAAGTTCAACAAAATCATGTATAGCAGGGGTGTGGATATTCTTGAACACCACTGCCTAGTGCTTAAATTTGTACAATAACTTTCAGAGGAATTTGACGTTTATTAAAACTAAACTATGCATACCCTGTAATTCCACCTTTCCACGTCTAGGTTTTTACTAGAGAGAAGTATTGGCACATGTAGATATGCATTTACCCATACAATACAAAAAAAAAAAAAGGAAAAATTTTGTGATATTCTTTATGCATAGTTAGGTCAACTACAGCATAGCTATACAAACAGAATACTATGAAAACATGTCTATGTATACTAACAGCTAAATCTACAAGATTTAGGGGTTTTTTGCTTTTTTATAAGTTGAATGCAATTACGCAAGACATGTAAAAAAATTAAGATTTTTCCATGAGGACTTAAAAGATTCATATAAATGCACGGAAAAAGATTTTAAAAACACACACAAAATTAAGTGTAAACACACACCTCCTGCGGGGAAAAAATGGGCCCGAGTATTTATTCTCTGCATATTTTTTAAAGAACACCGACAATATGCTTATTTGTGAATTTAACATTTTTTAAACGAGAAAAACAGAAGAGAGGGATGGATGAATTGATATGCTGATGTGTTGTTGAGAACACCGTGTGGTTTCCAGGTGCAGATTTAGCGGTCTTTAGCGCAGAGATAAAATTAGTTAAAACCTTGGAGCAGATGCGACTGCCTGCGGATGGAGGAAAGAGAAGTAGCAGAAAGAGGATGGCGAGAAAGGAGAGGGGCGAGAGGGGAGGAAGATTAAGAGGTCTTCAGTTCAGTTCAGTTCAGTCGCTCAGTCGGGTCCGACTCTTTGCGACCCCACGGACTGCAGCACGCCAGGCCTCCCTGTCCATCACCAACTCCCGGGGTTTACTCGAACTCATGTCCATTGAGTCGGTGATGCCATTCAACCATCTCATCCTCTGTCGTCCCCTTCTCCTCTCGCCCTCAATCTTTCCCACCTTCTGTAAGGGGTCTGTGAGGTGTCTTACAGAAGGCATATAGAGTATTTTCAAGTTTATAGCATCATAAGCAGCAGAACGGTTAGGTAAGGGGGAAGCCAAGCAATGCACAGCCCTAGGTCTGAAACTCGAACGCACGGAGCGCAGACCACCTCGCACTGGGAAGGTTCCCCAGAGGGGGATGGGGGCACTACCAGTGGCCAACCCAGAGCAGCACTCTGAGCGGGAGGCGGTGTTTGGGGGTCGCGCACACGCACGAGGTCACGCAAGCGCACGGCGCTTGCGCAAGCGCACAACCGCACGCCCGCGTAGCTCCGAGCTTGTGGAAAACGAACGACTTCTGGGGAGGTCGAGCTGCTTGCACTATGTCTGAAATGCACGAGCTGTCCGAGCTTTATGAGGAAAGCAACGATCTGCAGATGGATGTGATTCCTGGTGAGAGTGATCTTCCGCATATGGAGGTAGGCGGCGGGAGCCGGGAGCTATCCCCGAACCCCTCCCGCGCCGGGGCCCCGCCACAACTGGAGGAGGAAGGCCCAATGGAGGAGGAGGCTGCCCAGCCAATGGCGGAGCCACAGGGGCCCCGAGGCCTCGCTAGCCGGCCCAGCCCTGGGGAGCAGCCAGGCCAGATCGCGGGCCCTGATTTCGAGAGCGAGGACGAGGGCGAGGAATTCGATGACTGGGAGGACGATTATGACTATCCGGAAGAGGAGCCGCTCAGTGGTGCGGGCTACAGAGTATCAGCGGCCCTTGAAGAAGCCAACAAGATGTTTCTGAGAACCTCCAGAGCCAGAGAAGCAGCTCTGGATGGCGGGTTTCAGATGCATTATGAGAAGACCCCGTTTGATCAATTGGCTTTTATCGAAGAGCTTTTTTCACTTATGGTTGTCAATCGTCTGACCGAAGAACTCGGCTGTGATGAGATCATTGACAGAGAGTAGTTAAATGCTGTTAAGAGAGGAGGAAGCTGCTTGAGGAGAGACCCAACATTCCACTGCCATTTGGGTTCATTCCAAATAGTTCTGTGCCAATGAAAATCTTCCAAAAAAAAAAAAAATTTCTTTTTTTTTTTTTTTTGCAGAGTAGAATAAGGTAGTGACTGCACAGTTATGAAAAAGGAAGAAAATTGTTAAAGAAAAGTATCTTAGTACTGTTGAAACCTGTTTTCAAGAATGTCCAGAGACACTTATGGCTTTGACTTTGTTGTTTATTCAGAGTAATTTCCTTGCATTGAGGAAGATAATCTTTCATGTTTCACTGTAAGGAATGGCTTTGCAAGAATAAGTTATGACCAAGACAGACTGCCAGTACAAGAGCCTACTGATGATAATTATATGAGAAAAAGTAACTGATTTATCCACCTTAGGACATAAAATGTCTTTGAGTTATTTGGACTGAAAGCATATTGAGAAAACTTTAAAGATTCAGCTTTGTGATCTATCCGAGCTGTGGTTATCAAAGGCTAAATTTTTAGTGTAAAATAAATCTTCTACCGAGTATTCTTCAGTATCTCAAAGGATAATCTAGCCCCAAAAGAAGTATGTGTTTTGTGTGCTGTATCTTAAAACGTGTTTCCAAGAACAACTGAGATTTTGTTTGTACATGTATCTTGATCATTTTTAAAGCTACAGTAATCTTTAATTCAAGAAAATTCATTGCCTTGAACATTTTTAAAAGTCAAAACTTAAGACGTCCTTAATAAAGTTTCAAATTTAGACTGTAAAATGTACGTGAAGGTACAAAGAACACAAACTCTTTCAAACATCAGCATATACTAGAGAATTTTCTGTTTCACTTGCTCTCTTTTTTCATTTAACTTTACAGGCAAAAGACCCTGGTTGAACTTTATAATGTAAGAACCATTAAGTGAACATTGTCCAGTAAAAGGAAAGCCCTGCATCTAAAAAAAGACACTATGAACAACCCTTAAAAGTTTTAAATCTGCCCAGAAATCCATCTCAGTATCTGAAGTTTCCCTTTGTCTCCTCCTCTAATTAAGCTTGTTTTTAGTTATGCACCAGCATTCAAGATAATAAAGATTTCTTGTTCTCTGTATTTTGTTTGGCTAATTGTATACATACTTCCTCTAATTCTACTTTTTATTTGCTATATTGTTTGATTGTATGATTGCAACCATTTTATGATTTAAATTTAATGACTTTATAAGGGAAAGTGCTCCAACTTCAAATACCGGATTACAAATTAATTGGTGTAAATTAAACTTAGTAAATTCCTATAAGAGAATTTGCCAAGCTGGGAAAACCTGCCAAATCAGTAAGCATCTCACAGGGGTTAGTGGTTAGTAAGATGCTGAAGTTCTGTGTGAATAATATAATTAGAAGGCTGTGCCCAGTGAAACTGAGTATACCAGCATGTTTTAAGATTAGTAAAAAGGTACCAGATGTTTTTGCTGCATTATGGCAGTAAAGGATACATCCAATATAACAGGACAACTCAGAGCCTTACTTATGTTGCAGTCATCCTCTCTTTTAGGGAGGGGGCTTCTTTTCTGTATAGTACAGGGCTGACAAGGATGATCATAATTCAGACACTAGCTTGGCCGGGAGAGGAGCGATAGATGGGGGAAGACTAAAAAGGATGTTAAACACTGGCACTTACATCTTAATCCTACTGGTCTCCCACTGCTCACTTCTTTGCATTTTCAAACAGCTTATAGATGCAGTACAAGTCTGTGGATAGATAACTGCTTGTATGATGTGAATTAATAGGACTCTGGACAAAGAAAAGTACCAATATATATGAATTGACTAGTTCCATTTATCTCCAGATAAGATGCCAGGAAATAGGTTCAGAAAAAAACATAGCTACAAACTACAAGTGTTACTCTTATTTCTCTTAGAAATTGAGTAGGGAGCAAGAGCAAGAGGAAAGAAAACTACTCCCTGTTAGGTTTGAAGGCTCATTTAGAGAAAGACCAAGACTATAACTCACTCTTGATGGTTTGTTAATCTTAAAAATAGGCAGTAACTTAAGAGACCGCTGACATTAATACTTGTTAATATTTACTGAAAGTAGAGAAGGGTAACATTTTTAAATATTACAGTTACAACAGACTGAAACCAAGCCTACCTAATTTGAACCTAGGCTCCAGTGCTTACTAGCTCTGTAACGAGATTAATCTCTGCCTCAGGGTCCTGAATTGAAAATAAGAATACTTGAATGAACCTTATAAATTGTGAGAATTTAATGAAGATATATGCTGCTGCTAAGTCGCTTCAGTTGTGTCCGAGTCTGTGTGACCCCATAAGTCACAGCCCGCCAGGCTCCTCTGTCCCTGGGATTCTCCAGGCAAGAATACTGGAGTGGGTTGCCATTTCCTTCTTCAAATGAAGATATATACATCTATATAAATAAGTAAACTAAAGAAAGGAGCTCTGGGGAAATTCTAAGCCTGTCTGATGTAGGGAGAGGTGGAGATGAGGAATGGGGAAGAGAGAAGTTAAAGTTCTGAGTGTAGTGTTATTTGTGGAGCGCTTTCTAGGTCTATCCATACTTACGTAAATGTGGGCTTCTATCAGATGTCCCCCATTGACTCCCTTTGAGGACACAGATCTATTTTGTTTGGCTCATGCTTATAATTTTAATTTCTTAAAGACCAACATCTCATAATTCATAGAGGGCAGTAAAACTCCCAGATTTCCATCTTTTTCCCCCCAAAAGTAGAGGAAGATCTGGCAGCCCTTGATCTATAGTCATATGGGATTGGCCTTTATGCAGGGTAAGTATTCTGTTTGCAATGTTCCCCAGCTTTTCTCCCCACTTGTGGAGGACAAGTGGCACTCATCATCTATCACCGTTTGCACCATTGTGTTTTCATGAACCCAGACAGTTTGCATTACCTACCTGGCCTCTAGTATTTGAATTGCCTCTCCTGGAGATAAAAGATTTCTCCATTTTCTGCCTGTTTTACCTTGTTATCTATTACCCTTCTCAGTTTCAATAGCTGTTAAGGAGTCAGTGATAGGAGCATAGAAATGAGTAAAGAAATAGAATGGAAGCTACTGAGACTGACATTTCTTCTTAAAACCTTATTAAAGTATGTCAAGGAAGTCCGCTGCTTGAATTTTTAAAACAAGGACTTAAAAAAAAACAAAACCCTGTAACTTGCTTTTCCAAAATGTTTTTTCCCATTTCAAAATATGTAAGTTTTAAAAATTGTAAGCATTGTGTGTTTCTGTGTTTAATCTTATTTTCTGCCTCTGAGGTCCTGTGAGACATTTTCTGGGAGCAAATGGTTACATTCTTGATGTTCTCAGTGACGGAAGATAAACGTGAACCATCTGACCCATAAGTGTTCTGTCATGTATAAATGTATCTATAAATTTGAAGCTGTTTTTGATTTTAGTCCAAAGTATATCTTAGAATTGGGGGGAGGGGGGCGGCATTTGTATTTATCTCAGAACTTCAAAGGATATTTTTCTTTAAGGAAAATTTAATAAATCATTTTCTCATGCTACATCCAGATGGTCACTTTTCTGTTGCCTTTATCCCTGGGACATTTTAGCTGCCCTTTTAATGGGATCTATAAAGCTTCTTGAGTTTAAGCATCCAGAGTGGCACATCTTTTTTACACGCCCCTAACTCCACCCACCCCCTGTAGCTATTCTCCCCAGGTCTTCAAAATAGTTCAAAACTATTTTTAAAAATCAGCCCCTGGGCCTGGTATCAGTGAGGTCCCAACTTTGGTCCCCACTCTGGCGGTGGGCTGAACACAGCTCATTCCACACCAGCATTGTAGGCAGGATGGAAGCCACTCCTCAAAGCACCTCTGCTGTAACCACTGGTGGTGGAAGCCACGTGTGCCCAGTGTCCTTCTATTTGCCTAAAAGATTATGGGTGTATTGTACCGGCTCTAACTGCAGTGGCCTGGAAAACAGTAGTGGAGGGAAAAGAGATTTTGAGAATAATTTATGCCCCACCATACACAACACAACGCTATACTCAATGAAATCATATACAACGAAAAGCAGTGGTACCAGAGCTGGCACCATTCACATGAGTGAAAACTAAAAACAAATTTTATATCCACAAATGTCTTGAGGACAAAGCACCTGAAAGACTGAATGTTTTGCCTTCCACCCAGATAGGCTGCATCTTCCAAGGACAGCCCCAAATGTCCTATTGTCAGGTACCAATGGTATGCCTCTCTTAGATAACCAATTATGACCCAATTAATCCATTTTAAACTATTTCATATTAAACATTTTCCTCTGTGGTGTTTTATACTACTGGGTAAGCAATGTTATTTTATTCTGCTTTTGAATTTAAAAAGTAAAGCAAACCTCAAAACCACAAGTGAATTTTTTGGCCAGAAAATAGAAATACAAATGTTTACAACTGTACTTATATGTTAGTGACTATTTTATAATTTTACATATTACAATATGCTTTCCCTGCTAAGTACTGAGTATACGAAAAGGCCTCAAGGAAGAATGTTTGAGTAAAAAATAATAATAGGTACCATGTAAGGGCACTGTGCTGTGTGATTTATAGCCATGCTCTTACTTAATCCTCTAAGTAACCCCACAGACACATTCTGTTGCTAAACAGATCTTCTTAGAAGCTCTATGAATAAGAACTCATTTCACTGATGATAAGAATTGAGTGGGAAGATAACTTGCTTGTTAGTGACGAATCAGGCTTTCTACCTGTATGTGACATCAAAGCCTCTTAGTGTTTTTTCAGTGCCAAGTACACATTGAACCTTCTATGAGTCCCTGAACAACAGCACTCCTTGCAGTAAAACCTTAAATACTAAGAAATTCAAATCGTTACATATTAGACAAGGAAAAATTACAGTCTAGCATACATAAAGGAATTTAATTTAAAAAATAAAAAGTCAAAGGATGTCCTAGTTTAAAGTATACATTTAGCCCAGTGACTGTGTATCTTTTATATCTGCTTCAGCAATGCTGTTTTTTAAGAAATAACATTTACAATGAGAACTCGGCCACACCATGGCATCATAAATCATCAAAGATGAAAAAGTTGTTTATACAATAACATTCAAGAAGGCTTTTCAATCTTAAGGGTTGAAAGAAAATGTTTTCTGCTTAAATTTTGGTTAGCTAGAACACTGGCCCTAACATTACCCTTCTGTCCTTCATCTGCATCCCCAGTCCAACACACAGTCTGTGAGGTCTGATGAAGGAATTGCTTTCTCTTTGGGGCAGGGTGGTGGAGAATAATAAATGACTGGTTTGAATATATTCCAAATGGTATTTACTATGTTCTTTGTGCCTTATTAACAAAGCCAGTTAAGTAGGGGCAAGTATTAGGCAGTTAATATCCCAGTGATGGCTTAATAATACTGTTGTTCTAATTACTGTTATACATAAATCCTTGGCAGATATTTTCCCCCATGTCTTATTAAGCTTTAGGCACACTGTCTGAAACTTTATTCTTTTTATTATGCCCAGACTGTTCTAGAAAAACAGAAGATATGTTAAACTATAAATGACACTCATAATCTTACCTGTTGGTTGTCAAGATTCATCAGTGTGAGACTGCATGTTGAGATGGTCAGTTTTATATTCATTCCCGAAAACTGAAGATTACTTTTGCCAAGAACTGTTGATAGGAACTTAGCTGGAGGCTTTAAAAATAACAAAACAACATTCTAAGCTACAGATTTTGTTACAGAAGGAATATTTATTTTTTTTAAATGTTGAAAATGGGACAAAGCCCACATGCATCCTTTCTATTTTACTTTAAATAAATCAAGTGAGATGGAATGCTTTTTTAATATAAACTTTTTTTTAATTGAAATGCAGCAAAATTCTTGAGTAAGTAGTGAATTCTGTGCCCTCAGACCTTTTCTCATACATTCCCTTCTCCCCAAGTGCTGGGAGTAGGGGCATGCTTTATATAAAAGGAACTCCCATGAGAGTTTGGATTAACTGAGTTCACAAGTCATTTTGAACACCACAAATCTAAAAAAAAGAGAAAAAGTTGCTGCTTAGGTTTTTTGTGATGATTAAAAGAGTACAAAAAACACAACATGCCAAAACTTATGAAACCCAGGGAAAGCGGTGCTTTTGTAACTATAATATAACATTATAAATTATAATTTATAGGTATAAACACACACTAAGAAAGAAAGATCTCAAATCAACAACCTAACTTAGGGAGTGGGAGGAGGGACAAATTAGGAGATTTGGAGTAACATATATACTACTATCTTTAAAATAGATAACCAACAAGGACCTACTGTTTAAAGCACAGGAAACTATACTCAATATCTTGCAATAACCTATAAGGGAAGAGAATCTGAAAGAGAAATATAAATATACACACACATGTATAACTGAATTACTGTGCCGTACACCTGAAACAAACATAATGTTGTATTTCAGCTACACTTCAACAAAAAATTTTAAACCGACCTAAATTTACAATTTAAGGAAATCAAAAAAGTTTATAGATTAAACCCAAAGTTGGAAAAAGGCAAGAAATAATAAAGATTAGAGCAGAGATAAACGATATAGAGACTAGAAAATCAATACGGAAAAGCAAAGAAACCAAAAGTTGGTTCTTCAAACAGATCAACCAAACTGACAAACCTTTAGCTAAATAAGTTAAGAAAAGAAAAAAGAGAAGACAAATTAGAAAGATCAGAAATAAAAGAGAGGACTATCCTGCCAATTCTATGGAAGTAAAAGGACTGTAAGGGAATAAATACCATGAACAACTGTATGTCCACACATTGGATTACTGAGATGAAATGGACCAATTTCTAGAAACATAAAACCTACAAAGACTAAATCACAAAGAAATAGAAAATCTGGGTAGACCTATAACTAGTTGGAAGGAAGGAAGACAAGAAAGCAAGCAAGAAAAAAAGGGGAGGGAGGGAGGGATAGATGAGAAGAGGGAGGGAGGGAGAAGGAAGGGAAAGAAGGAAGGAAGGGAGGGTAGGAAGGAAGAGAAAATAACAAGTGCTGGCAAGGATGTGAAGAAATTGAAACCCTTGTGCACTATTAGTAGAAATGTACAATGGTACAACAGCTTATTGAGGGTAGCAGCTCCTCAAAAAACTAAAACTAGAGTTACCATATGATCTAGCAATTCTCTCCAGTACTCTTGCCTGGAAAACCCCATGGACCGAGGAGCCTGGTAGGCTTCGCGGTCCATGGGGTCTCGAAGAGTTGGACACGACTGAGCGACTTCACTTTCGCTTTTCACTTTCATGCATTGGAGAAGGGAATGGCACCCCACTCCAGTGTTCTTGCCTGGAGAATCCCAGGGACGGGGGAGCCTGGTGGGCTGCCGTCTATGAGGTCGCACAGAGTTGGACACGACTGAAGCAACTTAGCAGCAGCAGCAGCAGCAGCTAGCAATTCTGCTTCTTATTATATATCCAAAAGAACTGAAAGCAAGGACTTAAAGAGATATTTGTACATCCATGTTCATAGCAGCATTATTCACAATCGTTAAAACATGGAAGTAACCGAAGTGTCCATCAACAGATAAATGGATAAGCAAAATGTGATATATACATACAATGAAGTATTATTCAGTCTCAATTAGGAGGGAAATTTTGACATATGCTACAGCATGGATGTACCATGAGGACATCATGTGAGGTTATGTGAAATAAGCCTATCACAATATGACACTGCATGATTCCACTTATATGAGATAATTAGAGTAGTCATAATCATAGAGACAGAAAGTAGAATGGTGGTTGCCAGGGGCTGGAGAGGGGGAGGGATGGAAATTTACTGTTTAATGGGTATAGACTTTGTTTTACAAGATAAAAAAAAGAGTTATGGGCTTATTCCCATTAAATTGTTTAACTAGATTGTGTAAAATAACTTAATTGCTGAATATGAAATTACAAAGTGAAGGCTTGGGGAAAATGGGCTTTTTTAGAAGCAAACAATTCTAAATATATTCTGTTATTCAAATAAATGATTTTCATTCTTAAAAAAAAAAGAGAGTAATGCAGAATGTATTCACTGAACTATACACTTAGAAATGGTTACAATGGTAAATGTTATGTGTACTTTAACATAATTTTTCAAATTGTGAAGAAAAAGAATATTAAAAATATAAAGTGCATAGAAGAGCACCTGGCATGTATTAAGTACTCAATAAATCCTCAGGAGTAGGAAATGGCAACGCACTCCAGTATTCTTGCCTGGGAAATCCCACGGACAGAGGAGCCTGGCGGGCTACACTCCACAGGATTGCAAAAAGTTGGCCACAACTGAGTGCACATGCACATAATGTACAAATCTAGCTATTGAGGAATTAACTCAATAATTTCTCTTTTTTCTTTACATGTTTCCTTTCTGGAAAGATGATAGCCTGGTTTGCTTTATTTTGTTTTCCAGTGTGGACTCCCACTAATCCTGAAATGAGAAAGTCTTAAGTGAATAAGACTGTTGGGATCATCCAGTCACAACCTCCTATTTGAGGAGGTTATGAGAGGCAGGAGGAGGTTAGAGGCTATACACAGATCATGGGTTCTGTCAAAGAAACTACTAATGGTAGTTCTAATAGAATTCAAGGGCCATTCATCAAAGTTTCCTGTACTATGGTGGCTCACTTGAGTCACTCTGGGTGACAATGGATTCAGCCTTAAGAAATAATGAGCAATGATAAAAATACGAGGCGTGGATTTCCCTGATGATCCAGTGGATAAGACTCCATGCTTCCAAGGCAAGGGGCATGTGATTGATCCCTGGTCTGGGAACTAGGACCCCAAATGCCTTGTGGGGTGGCCAAAAAAAAAAAAAAAAAAAAGAGAAAGACAGAGTGGTATGGTAATAGAGCACTAAGCTGAGACTGAAAACCTGGCTTTGACAGTTGGCACTGACCTTGATCATTCTAGTAACTCAAGGCAAGTCTCTTTGAGCCATAGTTTAGAAGATAGCAAAGTGAGAGGGTTTTTCTTGGGAGATCTCTAAAAATCCTTCCTCTCTTAAACAATCTACAGTTCTATAACTAATATAGCTATCTTAAGAGCCTTTGAATCTCTCCTTTGCACTTTGAAGCAACTATTCTAGGTTTAATAACTTAATACATAATTGGCAGAGACGTATTAATACATCTTTTGTTACCCAAACATGATTGACCAGAGTGTTTCATTATTCAGTCACATAACAAATCACTGGCCGCAGGCATTCCTTTCTGCAAAAATTCCTGGTCGGTAATGTGCTAATACAATAATACTACCTACCATTATCATTGAAAGCTTAATGTAACTCAGACACCATGTTAGGCACTGTGATAGACACATCACTTCATTTAATTCTTACCTAACTCTATAAAGTATGTGCTATTTTCTCCCATTTTATAGATGAGGAAGCCAAGAATCCAAAAGGTGAAATGACTTGTTCAAGGTCACACAGTTACTAGGGGCAGAGACAGGGTTTAAATCCAAGTCTAATATCGAGTCTTGTGCTTTCTCTCAGCATAAAAAAGCTCCTTCTACCCATTTACTATCTTACTGCTACCAGCACCCATGTTTCCATTTGAAAATAGGCCATGGAGTCTTAAAAGCCTAATTTGTTAAGATGCAGAATACATACATTATAACATATTGAAATTGGAAGGTACCCAAACTGGTCATTTTGTCAACAACTTAACTTTACAGAAACAAAAATGAAGTTTCTTTCAGAGATGAGATGCCATGCTCAAAGGTAAATAAAGATCCAGCCCTGCAACCAGATTTTTTCTAACTTGGCAAGACTGAGGTGCTTTCTCCACTCTGTCCCCCCAGGCATCACCATTTCAGACAATATCTGGCAAGTCAGAAAATTTGAAGGAGAAGAGCCACTTTGAGTGCATCTCAGATAGCATGCCAGCTAATCAAGCCTATTCTGGACCTTGGGTCATGTGGTGGAATGAACAAACAACTATTTCAATATTATCTTTCTTTCCCATAGTTAGGGAAATATAAAACAAAAAACCCACACCATTATTTATTTACCTTTCGCTTTTTAATGGCTCCATTTGCCCCAGGGACAGCTTCACACAGGCGACTTATTGCTTCCCTATAGAACAGAAACCATATAAAGACTCAGCAAACTATCAAGTACATAGTAAATGTTCAATAAACGTTAGCAAGTTGTTATGACAAAAATGTACACTCAGATAATGGTGAGTCTGACATAAAGGGCCTCCTCCACTCCACAGGAGAGCACTGAGCTTATTCTCACCACAGCTTAAATCCAAGAAGATCCAGCAACTCTCTAATACTGAAAAATTGCTTTATGTCCTATATTCACCTTCATTGTCTATTTCCCTTGGGTTTTCAAGGTTGGTTTTCAGCACTGTTGATTTCTAACCAAAATGGATAGATGGGACTTTACCGTCTAGGAATATTTCACAGTTTTGTCTTTAGCAAAATCCCCTGTGGTGTTGTGAATAAAAAGCTTCATAGCATCTCATCACTAAAAACAATTAAATACAAAAGAATCCAACACTAGAGGAAGTTTAAAAGGACTGGGAGAGAATTAAACTTCAAGGTGGTCTCAAATGGAACCTTATTGACTAAGTTACTGCTGCAAGCCATTGAGCTTTCACGTAATTTCACAGAAGAAAAGAAAATCAATAGCAAATTTCCTCCTTTACTTATTTTTCTTCCCTTACTATATATTGCACTTCCTGAGAGAAAAGCACCACTAAAAGAGGTAGTTGCTCCTTAATGGAAGTGGTGAATGCACTGGCGCCCCCCTCTCCAGAAATGCAGTTATAACTAAGAGCTTTTGTCTCTGGGACTCAGCATTCAGAACCACCCGAGCTTTCACTTGGCGTAATCTGAACCTTCGCCTGTGGCTTTCAACACACATATTAAACTTTTCACAAAGCAAATGGAAATCTCTAAGCTCCTTCCGGATCCACTGGACATCATCATTAAATTAGTACACACACACACATTATTACAGTTTTTATATATATTAGATTTCATGAAAATATTTTCTATGAGATGTTTTGATTTTCAAAGGAAGGGAGATGCAGAGAAAGGAATGCAGATCCATTAAAAATAAATATGCATTAGGTAGACAAAAAATAGAGATCTATATATAGCTCTATACATGTAGTAGTGCAGAGCTATGTACTCAACATAATTATCTGCAACAAATGGATAAAGCAGCTTTTTGATTTAGCATATTTATTCTTTCTCCAGGATTCCAACCTTGTTCTCTGGAGTCAAGCAAGACAACTCTAAAGGTTGGCTCTTTTGTTTGGTTGGCGGGCTGATGGTTTGAGTTATCTTAATGTCAGTCAGTAATTGATGAGACACATCTAATTGATCTGAATCAGCCTACAGCATTGCCTAAATAACTAGACCTGGCATCCTTGTTGTTGGTATTTAACAAAGAAGGATTATGGGAAAGGTGTTCTTATCTTAGGTCCTGTACTCCGTGAGAGCCAGTTGGGGTACTTTGGTCTAAAAAGCTCCCTGTAAATGGGTTGAAATAAAAGTATAAACAAAAGTGGACACTGATGTTGCCAAGTATAACAACAGCTATTATCAGAAGTAGTAACTTTTATAAGTTTTATGAAGTGCTTTCCCAGGCACTGTTTTCTTGATTCTCATTCCAACTGTCAATAACATCTAACAAAAAGTAAAGTTGTGATTTTGGATAAAGGGAATACTTTATAGGATGAGCACCCCTCAAGAAGAGTTTGGAAGGGTGAGCCTTCCTGGCAGGGTGGAGTTGGGAAAATTCAGACAGAGGGAAGAGCATGTGTAAAGATACTCAAATATAAAGAATTATACAGTACTATATTATTATATATATTATAATACAGTATTATAAAGAGCTATAGTACTTTGATATTGCAGGAGCACAAAGTTTGGTAGAAACAAGAATGAGTAAGAGCTAAGAGATGGGATTAGAGTCTGAAAATGTTTTCTGAATAAAGCCAGATAGTAAACATTTTAGACTTTGTTCTGTTGCAACTACTGAACTCAGCCATCAACAGCAGCAATAGACAACATGCAAACAGATGAACACAGCTATTCCAATAACTTTATTTCTAAAAACAGGTAGCTGGCCATATTCAACCAAGGACCATAATTTGCCAACTTCCTGATTAGGTAATTTACATGAAAGGGGTTAGAAATAATTCTGGTTTAAAAACAGGAAAACGTTAACATTCAGTATAATTTTAAAACTAAAAACTGAAACAACTGTAAGGTACTTGCTCCCCTCTCATTAATTTCACACACAGAAAGAAAACTACAAAGCCAGTATTGACAGAAAAAAGGGAATAATCCCACTTCAGGTATATTTATCCACCACTGATGGCCTTACTTAGTATTAATATAAAAGATGACAAATGTCATAATATTTATCAGAGTTTTTGACAAGGAAAGAGGAATTTTTATTCAAACAGCATTGAGTAGTTATGTAAAAGAAACATTCATTTTAGAGTAAAAAAAAAACCCAACATAAAACAAATCAACATAAATATTGCCACTTGCAATGTTAAATATTAGGACTATAGAAATATGGAGGGAATCTATATAAATTAGTGGGAAAAAAGAACTTGGAATAGCATATGCACATTGGTAGCAGCTATATAAAATTAATCCTGTATAAACAGGGACATAGAAAAAGCATTAAATAGTAACTTGGTTTAGAGGTGTTTTTTTTTAATGTGTGTGATTTGCTGTTTCCTGTTTTATATTCTATTGATGTTTAGATGTAAACAAACAGTGTTTTGTTTGTCTTCATCGTTCAGTTGATTATAATCTTTTAAAATATTGAAAAGAATGTAAGTTAGTTCCTCAGCAGGAGTTTTGCTCCTGTTTTGTGGCGATGTGAGGGCATGTCAACAATGTCCCTATGGAGTGACACAGCCTGTCTCTCTTTTGCCAACAACTGCAGAGGTCAGAGAGTGTTCATGTTACAGATAATAACAGACCTTTATTTCTCATTGTTCCCCTCCCAGCTTACCCTTTAATGCCTCCATCTTTATAGTCACTAAGACCAGATTTTTCTTTTCAGTTTATTTGGTAGACTTGCTGATTTTCACTCTCCAAAGTTTCACAAAGAAAAAACTCTTGCCAAGATTTAGCAATGTTTTCACATTAGAAATCTCTTATCTTTAGATTTCTAGCAGGGAGTTCAAGTTTTAATGAAGAGGCATCCTATTTATATGTCAGGTTCAGCTCTAAGCACCTTATGGACATCATCTCATTTAGTCTTAATAATATTATTTCAAGGTAAGTATTTTATCCCCATTTTACAAATGAGGAAATTAAAGTTCAAAGAGTGTTAATAACTGCCTCTAAATAATTCAGCAGATAGTGGGAGAGACAGAATTCAAATCCAAGTCTGACTTAGAAACGCAGACTCACCGTTGGAGGCACCATATTGCCAGGTTCATGAAAAGGGGGGAGTTCTAGGCTTTGGGGACTAGGAGAAATATATTGGCCCTTCCTCTGCTCGCTCCCCAACATAGAAAGGGGTTCCTTTATGCAGTATGGCTGTGGTAACCCGCCAAGGGAATGAGGCAAAGTGATGGCAGTCAGCTCTTGAGAAGGCTCATGAGGATGTCCCAGTCCCTTTCTGTCCCAGCCCTTTGTTTTCTATACACTGGCTTATTATCTCCTTAGGGATAATAACAGCATCCAGAGCCTGGCCCTTGGGGGAAGAACACACGTGTGTGCAAAGCACACTCACTCAGAACTTTAAAGTCAGCTGAGACACCAGACACTTCACAGATTCTGAAAATCTCTTAATATACAACTCAAAAGAAAAAAGGGGAAACTTGTGCTTATGAACTTGCTTTTAAAAAAATAGTTATACTGTACACCCACATTCATAGCATTATTCACAATAGCTAAACCATGGAAACAACCCAAGTATCCATCGACAGATGAATGGATAAGCAAAATGTGGTACATACATACAATGGAATATTATTCAGGCTTACAAAGAAAGGAAATTCTGACACATGCTACAACATGATGAATGTTGAGGGTATTATGAGAAGTTAAATAAGATAGTCACAAATAGGCAGATACTGCATGATTTCACTGACTTGCAGTAGTCAAAATCATGGAAAGGAGAATGGTGATTGCCAGGGGCTGGGGGAGAATGGAGAGTTATTGTTTAATAGAGACAGAGCTTTAGATTTACAAGATGAAAAGGATTAGGGGAATGGATGGTGATGATGGCTGTACATCAGTGTGAATGTACTTAATACCACTGAACAATACACTTTAAAATGGTAATCACGATGGTAAGTTTTATGTTATGTGATTTTATCATAATAGAAAAAAGAACTGCCAAAAATAATTAATTTTTTTTTTACTTTAGACTAAAGAGGATTAATAGATCTCTCTCCAACAAAGGCCTATTTGCGCAAATATTTCTATTCAATTTTAGAGGGTCCAACTCCCCAACTCTAGCCCCTCAGTATCACCACTGGAAAACCATCTGTGGGTCTCTTGGGAACCCACAGAACACAGGTTAAAAACCACTGCTTTAAACCACTCAAACTGTTTTCTTTGCTTACATCAGTATAACAAATCTGAAACCCCAGTCAGAGAAGGCACATATGTGCTTGCTTTTCGTTGCCTTTCTTCTCAAAGATCTTTTCTTCCCTAACTTAGACTGGGACCAAGAGATTAACTGTAACATTTTCAAGAACAAATAGTACTTTCAATGCTTTTCTGGCGTTCTTGCCACTCCCTGCAACCTAAAGCGCTGACTTTACACATGCTGAGGAGAAAGAAAACAGAGATCCCGAGGCAGGGATTCCTCCCAGGATGAGAGTGCCACCACCCCAGCTGCCCAAGCAGCCTGCATTTCTGCATAACCCCTCGGAAGCTGACAACCATGGGACACTCTCCAGCAAGCAAACATTCAGCAAACGTCCTCTCTTAGAGGAGCAGGACTTTTCAGAGTTTAAATGGCTAAAGATTTCCATCCTGGGAGCCTGTACTAGAAAGAGAGAGAGAGAGACCCAGAGAACCAACAGTGGTCACTTTGTTTATTGTTTTGCCACATGAGAGGGAAGGGGAGAAGCAAGCTGATGTAAGAGAATGAGAATGCAGTTGAAGATTTGCTTTTAAGCATATAAAATCCTGCCTACGCCATAAGACCGAAAAAAGATATTTTGTCTGTTTTAACAGAGCCCAAACATCACCCAAACAAAGCTACCTTTCTTCATCAACCCCTGGCCACTACAGTACTTAGGTTATAATTTTTCCATGTCTTTAACCCTTAAACAGTTAAGCTCCTCTGAAAGCAATGTTGCCCAATCATTGTGTATTTTTGTTTTTGTTTTTGTTTTTTTAATTTGGAAGGCAATATCCTAATCCAAGACAAAGTGGAGCGTTTAAGGGAGGGTGGGAGCCTGTGGGACAGATTGTTTCTAGTGAATGTCAAAAGGCAGTTCTTCAGTAAATAGGAAAACCAGAAAATGTGTCACATGAAACCAGACAAATGGCCCAGGAAAGCAGTTAAAGGCAACTCTCCCCATCTCCCAACACACACACACACACACACACGCACAGAGTTCCTTTTTGTCCAAACCAATGGAAATGAGAATAACTTTTATTCCCCAAAAGAGCCTTTCCAAAAAAGGAATTCAAAAATATGTAAGTAGAACAAAGTCACAAGGGATTTTCCCTTACTTTTCATTTCCAACATGAATCTTTAAATGAATCAGTTAATAATGTGAAGGGACAAGTTGTCACCTGAATGTCTCAAACCGCCTTCCTATTGATGAATGTGAGGATTGTAACTCAGACTCCACATCAGGTTAGTTTTATGTTGTTCCAATTGTTCTAGGGAAACTAGTACCTGCTTTTTTGAAATCTTTACCTTCAGAACATCAAAGCTCAGTGATCTATGTGTTCAATTTTGTTCAGCTTGGTGAAATTAAAGACCTCCAAGAATATATGCAAGCCTCAGACAGGACACTTTAGAACATGAGCCTGCCTCCATGGTGATAAGCACACAATGAGTGCAGTCAATGGCCCTAGACCAGCAGAAAATGGAAAACTTCAAACTCCCTTTGTGTTATTATCAAGGGTATTGCCCACGCACTCTGGGACGGTTGATGCTGCCCATAAAATATATCCTTTCATTTTGGAAGCAGGCACTTTGGGTCCCAGGATGGTCAAAGCAAACCTTTTAGGACTACCCCTTTTAGGACTTATCTCACCATTCTGTTCAACCTGAATTCTATTCAAAATCTGATTATAAAGTACATTTGCAATTCTACCCAGCCCAAGCCACCACAGAACACAGGTTGTTCTGTCTATTCTGTGATTCTGCCCTTTGGCTCTGATGCAAAGGTTAACCCATGAATTGTACTTTAATGAAGTTGAAAGACCATCCCGTCTCCACGGTGGCACCTCCCCTGCAAGTCTCCCCCCAGTAAACAGAAATGAAGTGCTGATCTTCTATCCCCACAATGATTTCTCATAAAAGAAGCACATGTTTCAAAATGCAATGTGGTTTATACACTTTCAAATACAAAATGAGATATGGGGCTGATTTCACACAACACACACTGGAATTAGTAAATCCAAAAGACTGTCCTCCTTTACTTTGGAATAAACTAAAACCATCCTGTTTTAGACAAAATAGTCTAAATTATTATTAAGGCATGTCTTTTGAAGTTAAAGAGTACACTGATCATATAGCGTGGTCACCTAAGAATTTTTTTTAATGAATTTAATAAAAACAAAACAGATTCAACATAATCACCCACTTTACTCATCGTATTTCATTCCAAATGATGTTTATCTACTTCCAAAAATAGGCTTATCTTCATAAAAGAAAAATTTGGTGCCATTTAAGATACTTGAAACAGTTTGCCATAGAGGTATCTATAATGTTGAGCAAGACCGTAATGGGTAACATGAGTGTACAACTCCCAGCACTGTTTAAAAAAATAACTCTCAGTGTTTTATGAGCTGTTTGGTATATATACTATAGATTTTATCTGGCAAGTCCATTTTTCAAAAATGTGTGTGTGTGCCTCTAGAAGGAATCAGTAACTGGCCTAGCCAGTTGGGTCCACTGGTGGGACAACTTTGGCCTGCATATCAGCTAAGAATTCACTGAGATAACCATTTAGGTAAGTGGTGATCAAACTTCCAAGTTCTTAAGAATTAACTGTCTTGCTGGTTAAAAATGCAGATTTCTGGGACTGTTCTTGGGATTTTGATTTCACAGGTCTGCAGGTTAACAGCCTCCCAGGTGATTCTAAAGCAGATCAGTTCAAGGACCACACAGTAGACTAGAACTTCTACTTGAACTCACTGCGCAGGGTGACTGGTTCGGTGCTCTGCAGCTTCACCCAGACAGCTGTGTTAGTGGACAGTAAGGAATTAGGTCACTTGCTCCAGGCAGCTATGGTGGGGAAGGCTATGCATTTAATTATGTTCCATTTGGGGGGAAATTTGTATCCAATTTAGTGAGTCAATGTGCTAGGATAGATATTTAGTATAATCTTCTCTCCCCTCTGTCCTCTGTATCTCTACTCTTCTCACGGGAAAGGCTTTCATCAGAGGGTATCTGAAGACCCTGAATATCTTTGTTCCCATGATCCCCTGCACACATGGGTGGTGATAAGTGACCTGCATTCTCTCCCCTATCTGGCAGCCTGGATGTTGAGAGGTCTAGTCCATCTGCCCCTCGAAATGTATTCATGTTCTAGGCAGTGGTTCGCAACCTTGGCTGCACACTGGGGAAACACGGGGGAGCTTTAACAAATCCTGATGACTGGGTCTCATCTCCAGACATTCTGATTTAGTGGGTGAGGGTGGACTTGAGGATTAGGAGTTTTAAAAGCTCCCTCAAGTGTTTCCAATAGACCTGAGTCAGGTTGAGAATCTCTTCATAGCAGTAATCAGCATGCCTTTTTTTGTCCAGGGCCAGAGAGTAAAAACTGCTAGGTTTTATGAGCCATATAGACTGTCACAACAACACAGCCCTGCAGTTGCCACTGAAAAAGCAGCTACAGACAACACGTAAGTGAATGGGCATGCTTGAGTGCCAAAAACACTTAAACGGACACAAATGTGAATTCCATATAACTTCCACAAGTCACAAAATATTCTTCCTTTGATCCCCCATCCCAATCATTTCTAAAAAGTCAAAAACCATTCTTGGCTCAAAATATGGCAAAATCAAAATCAGGTAGCAGGTGGTTTGCTGAGCCTTCTTCTGGAGCTAACCAGAAATGAATGTAAGAGGCCATGGAAGCACAATCAGCTATTAGCTTGTATGTGGCAGAAAACCTATTAAAACACAACCTTTTAATCGTCACAGACAGATTGTTTATATGTACTTGGCCTCGGTCTTGCTCAGTATGTTGGTACAGGTAGCTGGGTTTTATGAGATGAGTTTTCTACTATATAAACATAAGGATTATGGAACTGCTTTTACATACTGCTGGGTTTTTTTTTCCTATTTATTTTTATTAGTTTGAGGCTAATTACTTTACAGTATTGTAGTGGTTTTTGCCATACATTGACATGAATGAGCCATGGATTTACATGTATTCCCCATCCCGATCCCCCCTCCCACCTCCCTCTCCATCCCATCCCTCTGGGTCTTCCCAGTGATTATCACCTTCCATTCTTGGTCTCTCCTACCAGCATTCAATGAAAGGAGAGGGGAACTGAAATCCTTCTTCTTTTTATATCAACTAAGTTTCATTAAGTGACATGATATCTTGTACATGACACAGAACAAAGTGCTTGGGGGAGATACATAAATAAACAAAAGTGCAAAATTATTATAAATGTTAACGAGTGGGGGGGAAGTGGAGGATTCTAATTTATCTACAACTCTTCTATGATAATTTTTAAAAAAAAAAGGCTGGTTGAGTGAGCTCTGCAATCAACAGCCAGAATTCAAAATTTAACAGTCTCCTATAATCTCTATGACATTGAACACATTTTTAAAGCTTTCTATGTCTCAGTTTCTTAAATATATAAAGTGGGAATAATGACAGTGCTTTGAACAATGCCTCAAAAAATGTTGTCCATAATTCTTGCTTTATCCTTAAAATGTCTATCTGCTTTGAGAACTGGGTCTAAACTGCTTTTTACAATGTCTAGTACCCAACAGCATACTCTCTGGTTATATACAGAATTATACAGAAAACATGTTGTAGAAGAGGCCCAATTATGTCTGTTATACATACAGCAACAGATAGTCCAAGTTTCTATAAAGGCAGAATGCCTACTTGATTTTCTTTAGATGCCTCCATGGCACCTAGTGGGCTGCCTTGGACATTCTGAATGTTCAGTATGTAAATGTTTAGACAGCTCTATGGCACTGAAACAAGTATGATCCTTGTCCCCTTGTACAACACAGATCCCCCTTCAGAACAGAAGTACTCATTACCTTGGTTGTGGGAATGTTCACTGCTCATGTCTCACAGCCGAGTTCCTTACCCAGAACTTGTCTTCTCCTTTAGCTACCTTGCCCATAAACATGTTCCTCCCAAGAGGCAAGACAAATGACATGACACGACATGACAAATCAGTACGGTGTTCAAAGGCCTGGTCTCTGCACCCAGGAGATATGCTGAAGGCTTTGTTGAGATAGCATCACTATTTGTTGAGATGCTATCACTGATAGCATCACTATTCAGGTCTGCCACCACGTCCAGACCTGAAATCCTCACTCCCCTATGTGTTGGTCTTAAGAATTCTCCCAGTATACCTTTTGCATTTAACTCTCCATCTCAGCATCTGTTTCTAGATCCATAAGTCCTGCTAATGAGTTGCTGCCAGAATTATGCCCCTTTACTTTGGCACAAACACTTAACTAGAAGATATCTTTCCTTTTTAAAAATCTGCATTGTCACAGCTAATAGTGAAATATCCTTTTTTGTTCAAACATGCATGCAAATGCACATTTTCCTAGAGGAGGTGCAGCTCTCATAAGTTCCAGCCCGTATTTAAGTAAATGGGTCAGAACCTGCATTTGTTCCATTAGGCATTTCACAGTTTTCCTAAGGAGAATCCTGATAAGAAATGGAACAAGTCTGACTGGCAGGTGGAAAGACTGCCAAGTGTCTAGCATTTCCTTTGACCACAAAGCCTTCTTTTTATCAAAGAAAAGTCAGGCTGAGATTACTTTTTAATGAACTTTTAGTGCTTTCCATCTAGCTCACTTCCTAAAAGCAACTGTATCTTTGATTTTTCTGGATATATGGTATCTTGAATCCAGGCCAAATTCCATACACTAGGCTTTCAGGGAGAATCTCAAGGCCCAAAGATGATGGATGATGGAGCCCTTGTGATTGACTGCCCCACTGGAAAAGGATAGGGACCCAATCCCTTCTTAGCCAGACACACTCTGAGGCCCACGCTAAGCTTTCTGAGGAGGCGCCTATGCAACCGCAGCACTGGTGTTTCCAGGAGCAAAGGTACAAAGGCCTATTCTACTTGCATTGTTAAATGATTCAGACCAGGAAATAACCAGTGTATCCATCAAAATCAAAATTAGAAACCCAGTTTCTTGGTCCTGGAGACAATTACACAGAATATACTGGAATGTGCTTGGGGTATTACAAACATTCAGTACTGACTTTTACAGGAAACCAAAAAGGGCCAAAAAGGGAGATACCAGAATACATTTTCAACTGGCTCTGCACAGGAAAGAAGGCTTGAGGAAAAAAAAAAAATCACCGGAAAAAGTTATTTCATTCAGCAATTGAAGCTAAAAATACTGAGGTTGCCCCCAAATGCATACACTTTAACATTCATGCATTTTTTTTTTTACATTCATTCATTTTAAGCTCTAAATTAATCTGTTTCTCCTCAAACACTTGAGGCCATCCACTAAAATCCATACTTAGATATGGACAGACAGCTAACTAGTCTCACTTAGATCAGTGAAATGTGTATACTGCCTGTTAGTGGAAGAGTGCATATGTGTTCATATGATAATATATGCACATCTGTAAGCTTCTGTAGATTCATATGGATAAATTAGCAGGTTCTGATTTCAGCTGCAACATATTTTTAGAAACAATTTCATAAAATGGATATTTTCCATGGAAAAAACATTATAATTGGAAGTTTCATTCCTGACAAAGGATAGATAGTGTGAAGAGAATTAACAAAACTAATGACCATTTTATAAACCTCTGCAAATACCTAAAACACTAGAATAATGCCCTGCATCCCATAAAAACTACATAAAATACACAATACCTACACATGTAGCCTCAATGTTTCTTGAAATACCCAAACACTGCATCAACATACAGGTCAATTGAATTATGTTCAAAAATTAATAACAACATTTTGATTAACAATTCTGAAAACCTTAAATTTTAGTGGAGTATTTGGGGGATGATTTAAACACGCCCAATCTTTTTTTTTTAAGATATTCAAAGAAATTGATCTATTGTCTTCTTTTCCCTTTGAGGTAGGAATCTATTTTTTACTGCATTTACTACTGCCATTTTACAAGCTACTTTTTCCTCCTCCCAGTAATTGCCCCTCCCAATATACGAGAGCTGGAGAAGGGCATGGCAGTTCACTCCGTATTCTTGCTTGGAGAATTCCATGGACAGAGAAGCCAGGCAGGCTGCAGTCCACAGGGTCGCACAGAGTTGGACACGACTGAAACAACTTAGCACATACACAAGCACAATACTGGCGTGTTACGGAACTATCATACTGCCACAATGCGACTCTCTCCTGGCCAAGGCTGACTGGCCCAGCATTGGGCCCCAGCCACCATCCTACCTGGGAATTTGACATTTGGAACTGAGGAAACCAGAGGTGGGGAATCCCTGCAGCCCTGCTGCTGATGGCTCAGCAGTCCTGACTCTATCTTTCTTACCTGTTTGATTGTTCACTTCTCAGATTCCATGAGCTGCCTCAATATCCTTTCAGGAAATTCCCCTTTTGGCTTACCTAGGCAGAGTTACTTTCTGCTACTTAAAGCCAAAGACTCTTAATAAATATACCCATGGCAAGGAGATGTACTTAAAATTATTTCTTACACCTTAAAGCTCAGGTCAAAGCAAGTACTATTCATACATAATGACCTAGAAAATGTGTACATTAGATGATAAAAGCATGTTACAAATTAATACATGCTATCTAATCTCACCTTAGCTTTCAAACAAATGACTGGAAAAATCTTACACCAAACTGCTACTACTAGTTACCTCCAGCGATTTGTTTATTTTTTCTTTAATTTTACCCTATTTCTCAATTCCCACAATAAGCCAGTCTTAGTTTTTATAATCAGAGAAATATAGTGAAAAAGCATGTTAGAAATCAGATGTCCCAGAGGCCTGACATCAGCAATGGAGATGGTCATAGCTGAGTTGTTTCCTCACTTAGAAGTGATTTTTAAAAGATGAGTCAGGCCTGCATTTACTGCCTGCACTGTCCCCCATCATCTTAGTCTATCCACAGTTATAAGAGCAGTTTCTTAGCTTCAAACTAAAGCAATGTCACTAGGAAACATTAAGTTCTATAGGGACAGGCTTTGGTGTAAGAGTTCCTGGGTTTGAGCTCAGGCAAATAGCTGTGTGGTCTGGAGATGGTCACAAAAACTTCTCTGAGCCTCAGCATCCCCTGCTCAAAATGGGGAATTACAGTACCTTCCTCTCAGGGTGATCACGTGCTTCATAAGAGAGCAAGGACGTAAAAGCTCTGTGCAAGTGAAACAAATATCAGCTACTGTTAACTACTTTCACCTCGTGTCCTGCAGCAGCCCTCTTGGCCAGCATAGTTTCTGGTTGGGCTCCAAGAAATTATAATAGACTACATGCACTCTTCCCCGCAGTATCTCAGCTGCCGGACCTGCTAGGCCTTGACACTTCAGCCGTCCTTCTCTTACTGGCTTTGCACACTTTCAGCAAAATAAACTTAGACAACCTAGAATACTTCAAAAATATAACTCATCTAGTAACCAACACTTTTTAAAAATTGTTGTAAAACACACATACAGTACACATACATAAAATTTACCATTTTAATAATTTTTAAGTGGCATTAAGTACATTCACATTGTCATGCCACCATCAGCACCACTCGTCTCTAGAACTTTTTCACCTTCCCAAACTAAAACTCTGTACCCATGAAGCACTAAATCCCCTTCCCCTCTAACCCCTGGCAACTACCAATCTCCTTTCTGTCTCTAGATCTGACCACTCTAGGCACTTCATACAAGGGAAATCAGACTACTTTTTTGTCTTTGTCTTTGGATTTGTCTTTTTGTGTCTTTTCCTTAGAACAATATCCTCAAGCTTTGCAGTAGGCTGAATGTTTCTATCTCCCCAAAATGTCTATGTTGAAATCCTAACACCCAAAGGTGATACTACTAGTAATTGGGGCCTTTGGGAATCAATTAGGTCATGAAGGTGGGGCCCTCATGATGGAGGATAATGCTCTTATACAGAACTCCCTAAGCCCTTCTGCAAGGAAGGATATGATCATTCTGCCATCCAGAAAAAGGGCCTCACCCCACCATGTTGGCACCTTGATCTCAGACATCCAATCTCCAGAGCTGTTAGAAATAAACACCTGTTGTTGATAAGCTACCCTATCTGTAGTATTTTGTTACAGAAGCCTGAATGGACTAACACAAGGTTTATTCATGCTGTAGCATGTGTAAAAATTTACTTTTTTGCAGCTTTATTGAGATATAGTTGACAAATAAAATCATAGTACATTTAAAGTATACAATGTGATAGTTTGATAGCTGTATATATTGTGAAAGAATTCCCACAATCAAGTTAATGAGCACATCCATCAGCTCACATATTTACCTCTTTTTTTTCGGTGAGAATGCTTAAAATCTACTCTGTTAGCAAATTTAAGTTGTATTATACAATGCAGTATTAGTCACTGCATTAGTATGCTATAGTCACTATGCTATACATTAGATCATAAAGGCCTTAATGATCTTAAAATGAAAGCTTATTCTCCTTAACCAATAGCTCTACATTTCCCAGCCCCACGATGCCCCATCCTTTGGTAACCACCATTCTACTCTCTGTTGCTATGAGTTGGACTTTATATAAAAAGTTTCCACACATAAGTGAGATCATGCAGTATTTATCTTTCTCTGACTTATTTCACTTAGCATAATGCCCTCCAGTTGCATCCAGGTCATCAAAACCTGTAGGATTTCCTTCTTTTTAAAGGCTAATATTCCATTGTATGTATATACCATGTTATATATCATGTTTTGTTTATCCATTCATCCATCAACAGATACTTGGGTTGCTTTCATCTTATGAGTTTGTGAATAATGCCGCTATGAGCATAGGTGTACAAACATCTGAGTACATGCTTTCAATTCTTTTAAATATATACACAGAAGTGGAATTGTTCGATCATAAGATAATTTTATTTTTAATTTTTTAGGAACTGCCATATTGTTTTCCACAGCAGCTGCATCATTTTACATCACCACCAGCAATGCACAAGAGTTCCAATCTCTAGCAACCTTGTCAACACTTAATTTCTGGGTTTTTTGTTGTTGTTTTGGGGTTTTCTTCTAAATAACGACCATTCTAATGAGTGTGAAGTACTATTTCATGGTGGTTTTTATTACATTTCCCTAATGATTAGTGGTGTTAAGCATCTTCTCATGTGCTTATTGTCTATTCGTGTGTCTTCTTTAGAGAAATGTCTATTCAAGTCCTTTGCCCAGTTTTTAATAGGGCTGTTTGGTTTCCTGCTGTTGAATTGTAGGAGTTCTTTATATATTCTGAATATTAATTCCTTATCAGAGATCTGATTTTAAAAATATTTTTCCACTCCATTCTGTGGGTTGCCTTAGTAACTGTATTTCTTGGTCCTACGTGTGCTCAAACTGCACCTGCATGTGACATTGTGCTAATGACTGTGAACAAAAGGAGCCCTTGACTTCCACACCCTCTCTCTGTGTATTTGACTCTGTCATCCTATCAGAAGCCTTCTCAATTGCTTGCAAACATTTTTAAAAATTACTGTATCTTTGAAGATTTCTGAAAGGGATGTAATTGGCTATTTCATCTTAGATATCTGAGAAGCGAGACCTCAGTCCTAAAGAGGCTGTGAGGAACCGGGGTCAGCACAGCTTGAAACTAGCAGAAGTTGTCATCGTCCACACATTCACACACACACCACACGAAACCTCCACGAGGGTTTCCTGATGTCTACACCTGTGTGAGAGGAAGTACTTCCACTTACATCAGTGCCTGCCAAGGAGGATTTGACTGTCATGTATCATTGTAACTGGTCTCACCAGCTGATAAAGGTCATAAATCTTGACCCTGGGAACCCAGACCCTTGCTGAGGTCTTCACATTCCTTTCTGACCAATGAACAATGAAACTTGCTTTATCCAACCATGTACATCCTGTTCCGGTAAGTGCTTGTTTTTAATTCTTAGCATGACCACTATGAACTAAAACTTTAACACTCTTGATGTTTTTCTCCTTGCCACTGCTCTCTCAGTAAATGTCTTCACTGGGGGGTGTCCCCTGGTCTGGCACATTAATAAACTCTTTATCCCCATTCTGGAGTCTTTACTTTGAGTGCCATGTGGGCTGCAGTCCCACTCCTCACTGCATGGTCTCCTCACAAGTCAACACAAACTCACACACCAGATGCTGGAAATAACTCCAAATTTTACACAGACATACACACGCTTATCCATGCATGGCTATAATCAATCTCATTCATACATTCCTCAGGAAAATTAAATAAATCCCATCCTGTCTTTAAACAAGCAGATATCTCAGTTTAGCCACCCAACATTCAGATATTTGACCTCTACAGAATACTCTTCCCCTGACATTCACATTTCTTACAAACCTCACGCACAGGTAAATGTTCATTTCAGCTGCATTTTGGCTCTGCTTTGCATGTAATGGTTGCTCACACACACACACACACACACACACACACACACACACACACACAAGTATGCATTTATCTCTGAAGAAGTGCCTTTAATGTCCTGCTGAAGCCAAAGAATCAAAATTTTAAGACAGTGAATTAAATTTGCAGAATCAGTGCTCAGGAGCAATAACATTACAAACAGGAAATTAGTCCAATTACAACATCCTCTGAATTATGATCTCTACTTCCTTGCTGCCTTACTTAGTACCAATCACTCATGATAGCCTGCTTACTGTTGACAGTAGTTCCAAAAAATACTACTCTGGGTCTTCTACCCCATGGAATGGAATGTGGCAGATAAATAAACCCCTTATGATCAGCTAGAGAAAATGAATCAAAGACAGGACCCCAAAAGGAAGCACTCAGCACCCGTCCTCTAACAGCTCCTTTTCCTTCCCCCAGGGATGGCCATCACAGGAATGAGGCAAAAACCCGCCACGAACCACTGTTTCCCAGCTCTCCTGGAGCCTGGCATGGACAGATCCTGTGCTGGGTGCTTTGCACTTAGCCTGGCTGAATTTATTGCCAAGTATGATTTACATATGTAAAGCAATAAATACAGGAGGACAGTGCAGTAAGACAGTGATCTGGAGGGCCCTCCCACCAGCAGTGTGCCCTGCCCTTGGGATAAATTATGTCCCGTGGGGATGAACTAAATAGTCCCTGCATGTTCCCTATGAAGTTCTGATCTTCAGGGTTGAAAACCAAGCCCTGTTCCGCCAGCTTCACTTATTGGGTTTACCCTGACGTATAATTTATTCCTTCTTCCATATCAGAGGCAGGTTCTCAACTAGACACAAAGAAGAAGGCATCCTTAGAGGGTGGGGGAGGGAAGATTTTTTTTCTTCTTTGCATGATGTGAATCCTTATACAAGGGAGGGAGTGGGCTTTAGGTTTTTGTGAGATAATTTTTTGTGTGTCTGTGCGCTTCAGATCAAATTAGGGTTTTTTGTTTTGTTTTTTTTGTTTATCTTTGTTTAAAAAATCACGATAAATAGTCATTAGGCTTATCATGGTGATCATTTTGAAATGTATAGAAATACCAAATCACTATACAACACTATGTTATCCTGGCATACACCAGGAATTAACATAATGTTGTAGGTCAATTATACTGCCAAAACAAACAAAAACTCATTAAAAAAAATCAGACTTGTCATTACCAAAGGCCAGAAGTGGAGGAAAGGAGAATTGGATGAAGGCAGTCAAAAGGTATAAACCTTTGAAAGGTATCAACCTTTCAGTTGATAAATAAGTACTTGGGAAGTAATGTACAATATGATAAATAACACTGTCATACATTATATACGGAAGTTGTTAAGAGAGTAAATCCTAAGAGTTCTCATGGCAAGGAAAAAGATGTTTTTCTGTTTCTTTAATCAACCTTGTATTTCTATGAGATGATGGTGTTCACTAAATTTATTGATAATTATTTCATGATACATATAAATCAAATCATTTTGTTGTACATCTTAAACTTACACAGTGTTATATGTCAATTATATCTTAGTAAAATTGGATAAAAAATAAAAATAAAGAAATTATGAAAGAATAATCTTAAGAAATTAAAGAAAGAACAGCATAAAATAGACTTAAAACAAAAAGGAGGAAAGATATACTAAAGATATATAAATGAATGAATGAAATAAATGAATTAGAAAACAAAAAATCAAGTAGATTTGAATAATAAAGCCAAACCTGGTTATTTTAAAAGAGCAATAGTATAAGCAAACCTCTGGCAAATCTGATTTTAAAAGATCGCATACAGATTAGAAATGTAGAAGAAAGGATAATCACATATATAGAGGCTATTTAAAAATTAGATACAAATACTGTGGCCAACACTTTGTGATAAATTTGAAAAATCTAAATAAAATACCCAACTTTTAAGGTAAAGTTATCCAAATTATTTTACCAAAGAAAAAAAATTTGAAAAGACTAATATAAAAAAAGAAGATTTGACAATGGAGGTAAAACTCTAACAGGTCCAGAGAGTTGTTTGGGCTAGTACCAAAGACTTTTTAAGTAGTGGATAATTCCAATATTGTTTAAAGTGCTGCAGTGCACAGAAAATATGGAAACATTCTGAAATCATTCTTATTAGTCTAACCTATTCCTGAAACCAAAACTTCATGAGTATAGTTCAAAAAGAAAACTCACTTATTATAAGGACGCAAAAATTTGAAATAAAATATTAACAATGTGTATGTAACTACCACCTATGATGATATGAAAATTAAGAAGAGTTTATAGCAGGAATTCAATGATTGTTCCACATTAATGAACTTCTCTACATTAAGTAAATTAAAGGGGAAAATACTATGTAACTATCATGATATATTAAAATAGCAGCAAAGAGCAAAGTTTCTTGATTCTTATAGTGCTAGCCTAAAGTTCCACCTTTATGCCTATTCATTGTATGACTTTGGGCAACTTACTTAATCTAAATTTCATTTCCTCATTAGTAGAATGAAAGGTTTTTTGTGTTTTTTTTTTTTCTTTTTTGGTGGAGGGGGCAGCAAGCTATGCCATGTGACAGGTGGGATCTTAGTTCCCAGACCAGGGATTGAACCCAAGCCCTCTTCAGTCAAAGCGTAGAGTCCTAGCCACTGGACCACCAGGGAAATTCCTAGAATGAGAGTTTTTATTGGAGATTAAATGAGATAATCCTACTAATATTTTTGAATCCTTCACCCCAAAATAAAAATTATGATGAGAACATTTTTATTAAAGAGAGGAATGACTATGTCATCCTTAGTAAGGTTTTCATTTTCCCCTTCTCTTATTTCCTTTTGACATTGTTTTCCAGACATCTTGAAGACAAACTATCACTGTTGGGTCTTTGTTTTCCTAACCATCTTCTTTCTCTTTTCTATTAGGAAAAACCTCCTCCTTTGCCCTTTTGCATAAACACTAGATTACTAAAAATTAAGACCTGGTCCTGAATCAGTCAAGTGGTTAAATGTCTGGGTGAGAATTTGTGGAGGAACAATAGTAAAAGCCATTGGAAGGGCTCCCCAGTGACTAAATGAGAAGTCAGAGAAGCCTGCTAAGAGCTTTGAAAAGAGTATAATCCGGAACTGCCAACACAGTACATGGCCTCCTTGTCTTTCTTTCTCTTTTTCTCTTCTGTGAGTATTTTCTATGTTCCAGAGGTCCTGTGAATTCAACCCCCAAACAATTGGTAGAAAGATCCCTCATAAAGATAAGAATTGACTCCATTTTTCTCTTCTGTTTCCACTGCTGACCCAACTGTTGTTTGTTAACCGTGGATCCTCCTTTACTGTCCAGAACTTCATACTGCTGTCTCTCTGTTAACTGGAACAGTGTACCAGCTAGTATAGAGATGGGGAGATGAATTAACATGAATAGGACATCAGGCTGAATACGTCTGTTTGTATCCAGAGCAGCAATGAGCTACACCAGTTTATCAGCATCCACACCTGATTAATCTTCTGCTTGATGGTAAACGTCGGGAGATAGCTGTAAGCATGGCTCAGACAGGAAAGAATCTGACTGCAATGCAGGAGACCAGGGTTCTATCCTTGAGTGGGGAAGACACCCTGGAGGAGAATGGCAACCCACTCCAGTATTCTTGCCCGGAAAATTCCATGGACAGAGGAGCCTGGTGGACTGCAGTCCTTGGGGTCACAAAGAGTTGGACATGACTGAGCAACGAAGCACACAGACACAGCTGTGGTCACACAAAATGAAGTTCTTCCTTTTAGAATTCTACCTGGCCCACTGAACTTTTTTTTCTTAGATTAAGTAGGATTATGAGCTAAATGAAACTCAGTGACTATGTGACATTGAAATTTTAAACAATTTGAACCTGATTCAACAGTTATGTATTAATAGCATCCAAGACAATTGATAATAAAGCAACTTAAACAGTGGCTGAATATGAAAATACATGTAAGTAGAAAGAAGAAAGGAGAGGAGATAAAGAAAAAATTGAGAGAAGGAAAGAGTAAATATTTGTGAAGTAAGGTGGAAACTAAAGGTTTTATGGAAAGTGAGCCACTCTCAAGCTTCCACAAATCTGCCTAAAACACAATCTACAATGCCAGAATCTACAAGGAATTATTGACACATCTACAAGAAATAATATCCAGATACTATGCCAGCCACCTTCCCTTGGATCTATATATTATTCATAAGCTGAATCTTCATGGCAGAGAAAAAATAGTCTTTTGCCATTTATTAAACAATAGGAAAATATAGACTTACAAATTCATAAATATTTATAAAGATAGAAATTAGGAGGTTGGGATTAACATACACACACTGGTATATATAAAATAATCAACAGAGAACTCGCCTCAGTTCTCTATAATAAACTATATGGGAAAAGGATCTGAAAAAGAATAGATATATGTGTAACTAAATCACTTGGCTATACACCTGAAACTAACACAACATTATTAGTCAACTATACTCCAATATAAAATTTAAAAAATTTAAACACAATAAAAATAAAAGATAGTAACAAAAAAAAGATATGTGACAGGGAGGAAGGATACCAACTATTACATTTCTTCTGCAGAACAACCTAGCTATAGGTATATAAAGCCTTCAAAATATTTATATTGTTTGACCTAGTTCTAAACCTTGAAGACATTAAGTGAAGACTAAGTGAAATAAACCACTCACAAAAGGACAAATACTATATAACTCTATCTATCTGAGGTACCCATAGCAGTCATATTCATAGAGATAGAAAGTAGAACTGTGGTTGCCAGGGCTGGGGGAGGAGAGAATGAAGGGTTATTATCTAATGTACAAAGTTTCAATTTGAGAAGATGAAAAACTTCTAGAGAAGGGTGGTGACAGTTGCACAACAACATGAACTTACTTAGTATCATTGAACTGTGTACTTAAAACTTGTTAAAATGGTAAAATTTTATTTTATACATATTTTACCACAATTTAAAAATGCTTGTGGATATTTAGAAACAGGAAAAACAGTCAAAATGGGAGAAATAGTATCATATATTCTTCAGATTGTCTGCAAAAATCATCGTAAGCCCATGTAAGAAAGAAGACATCAGAAGGGTATTCCAAAGCAGAAAATGCTAGTATTATTTCCAGGTGAGATTATGAGTGACTTTCTTTTTCATATTTATCCACTGTACATGGAGGAGAGAGACCCAGACAAGTGTTCTAAAGTGTTCTAAATAAATATACAGTATATTTATAACTAGAAAAAGAAATTAAAAGCCCACCCCATACATCTCTATCCTCTTACCCTGCTTCATTATTATAGTAATGGCACTAATTACTTCCTGAAAGTATATTGTATATTTATTTGCTTCCTTGCCATAGTTTGTTTCCCCAGCTATGATGTAAGTTCTAAAGGATCAGAGGTGACTGTGTCCTTAATTCTTGAAAAGTTTTAGGCACTTAATGAACACTCCATAAATATTTTAGTGAAGGAGAATGAGTCAATGAATGAATGAATGAGAGAAAGAACAGAAAAACAGTCATCCTCAGGTATGGACAGTGGCATTCCTTCATACTGTGCCCCTAGACCAAGCTTCTGGGGGTAGTGACCCTCTTCCTCCCATCTGTAACTTCCTCAGGATTGGAGGAAGGGCTTTCTCCACATTAAGCATCATCAGAATGAAATAAAACCTGAAATGTGCCCAAATTAGGGTTAAAACGGTAGGAAGTAATCCAGAAACCTCTTACTTAAAGGATATCCTTACTTAAAGGATATTTGAAGGGTCTGATACTGTAAAAGAAAAGGGAAAATATAGCCATTTCCAAATCCTGGAAAGTAGTCAGGGGGAGCCATGCATTTATTCCATAAATATCCATTGAGCCTCTTCCAGGTGCCAAGAACTGAAATAGGCACCAAGAATACAGAGTGGATGAGTGGGGAAGAATCAGACTTCATCTGTTTAATTCCTGAGGGAGTACCAAAGATCAGTGAGAAGTTTGGAAAGATAGATTTGAATGCATTGTAAACAAGAAAGTCCACAATGGCCTTTCTTAAAGTACATTTCATGGAACCCCAAAGATACATGAAGCATTTATTTATGTTACATAAAAAAGAATTATGGGGCCAAATAAATTTAGAGAATCTTAATGAAGTTAACACTTTTTAAACTACAGCACAGGACTTCTCAGGGTCTTTAATACTGTGATTCTCCTAAAGAGCATATGATTCCTTTCCCCAAATCTTTTGGTTAAGAGGACTATTTTTCCAGACCTCGAATTCCATGGGATGAGCATCAAGAAAAGTTAACCTCTCTTCATAATGGAAATGGTGACCAGCAACCATGGAAGCAGACAGTCACTGAGGACTGCACATTGGCACCACACGCCACAGATGCCCCAGTCTTCATTCTGAATCATATTGATTCATATCAATCCAGTCTTCTCATTTCATGCCCCTCACCTCTTGGTTTTCCCAGTTACCAGTCGCAGCACTCAGTTACCCCCTTTCCACGCCTGCTTTGAATGTGGCCTTAAAGAACCACACCTTGTGTTTCTGCTTCTGCTTCTGGCTTGCACTCTATGTAATAATGACTCTGGTTCTTTCCCTAAGCTTCCTGGGGCCACTCTGGGTAAGGCTCCACTGGTTCAACTCTTCCATCCAGCTCACTGTACATGGAGGAGAGAGACCCAGACAAGGAATAGACAGCTTCTTTTGTCAGGGATGCCATAAATGGGACGAGCTTGGGCTTACTGATTTGAAAAGTTTTTTCCTGTTACTTTCAGAGACTTCTTCAACAGGTCTGAGATCCTGTAATGTCCTATTTCTAGATATTATTTTAAATACTTCTAGTATCTGGGAAAGCAGCTATTTCTCTGACCGCATCATCTTATCAGTTCTCATATGAAATGCAGATGCTCTGCTGCACAATTGAGAAATCCTTCACATGATGAGTCAGAACCACTCACAAGGTCACTGGGCTTTGTTCTACCTTCCAGCCTTACAAATAAAAACCTTTGAAGCCTTGCATGAAACTCCTGCAGGGAGAAACTCTTGTGACTTTAGACTATAGTCCTCCAAGCTTGTCAGATTTTTGTTCTCTTACCTTGTAACTTGGGTTCTCATTCCAAAATCCAGTGACCTCATTGATTGCAGCACTTCAATACAGCCCATGTACTGGAATAAGAGGAAAAAAAAAAAAGAACAAGTAGGAAAAATGGCACAAAAATAGTTCTCAGCTTCAGAGGTGATTTCCTGGGAAACACCTAAATCAGTTCCTGATACCAAATTACATTTGCACATTCAGCCTACCATTGATATTTCTGACCATTAGTGGACACATACCTTAAGCTTCAGTTCAGTTATGAAACATCAGCTAAATCCAAACCATTAATATGGTTTCAGGAAAACGGCTGTCATCCCTGACAAATGTGAGCTCAGGGATATGGGAGCTTGGGCTCTGGGGCCAGCCTGTGTGAACTGGAATCCTGGCTCTGCCAGTTATTAGTTATGGAACTTCCGCGAGTTACTCAACTTCTCTGCATCTCAGTTTTGCCACTAGAAACATGGGGATACAATTGTTGTGAGAGTTTAATTATTTAATTATTTCCTAAGGTGTTCTAAGAGCAGCGCATGGTACACATGTATGCTGAAATATTAGAGGAAGCAAAACTAAATGTGAGACAAATAATACAGAAATATCAAGTATTCTAGGGAAATAAAATAAGCATATAAATGCAGATAAACCCAAAGCTTAGTAACATAAGAAGATCCTACTTTTTGTAACCTCATTTGTTCAGAGGATTCCAGGAAAGAAAAAGTCAAGTCCTACAGCAGGAAGGAGTAAATCTAGCTTGAACCTGGAGTATTGGAAAAGGCACTCAGGCTCATAAAGCTAAAAGACAGTTAGTTATATTTAATGTGGCAAAAGCGAGAGCCGTGTTAGGCTGGTGGAAAGAGTGGCGGGATTACTCTGTGTTTGAGGAGCCTAATGTCAGTAGCAGTATGAAGGTGGGTTAATAGCAAGGGAGTAAGTGAGGATGCTCCTGTTGAGAAGTAACAAAAGCTCACCCCGAGGAGGATGGTGGGAAGGAGGGGACATATTCAAGTGACATCTCGGAAATAGATACTACACGATCCAGCAGTTGATTTGATCTAGAGAATAAGAAGGATGAGTCAAGGATGACTCAGACGTTTCCAGCCAGGGTAGCAGGGGGAACAGTGATTCCATTAACGCAAACAAGAAAGCCAGGAGAGGGGAAGATGAGGTGATCTGGGACCTGTTCACTGAACGACGCTGGTGGGGTATCCAGGAAACAGCAAGTTGAGAGTTAAAAACTGGATTCTGGAATCATGGAGAGGCATTGAGCCTCGGGAGGCAGGCTTAGTAGTCATCCGCGTAGCTCTGCCTGGTGAGGCTGTGGGAGTAATCCTCTTAGCAGAGTCTCAGTTGATGAGGGAGAGTGTTTCTCTGAGAATGAGCTCGGAAATGCAATGAGAGCCAAGCGGTCTGATTGAAAGTGATCTGTCGGCTCCATGGAAATGATCTGCTTCCTGTTTAGTTTTCCCCTGGAAGCCTTCCAGCCTCCTGCTTGTGGAAAGATGGCGGGAGCTGGGGGTGCCTCCCCAGACACTCTTGGAGCATTTCTCAGCAAATTTGTACATTTCGCATCCTAAGAGCAGGTCAATACACCAAGTGTTGTCTAGAGTCTCAAGTAGGGGAGAGTTGTCTGGTCAAGACAATTGCCCGGCCATTCTCAGCCAGATTCCTGTTCCTCACACTCTTCGTGGGAGCTAGGGCACTGACACCTAAGCCCTGTGTTTTCTGGCTCTGTCCCCCTGCTCCTGTGCACTCTGCTGCCACCCTGGCCTTCCTTCTGTTCCTCAAATACAGCCACCTCTTTCCAAACACAGGGCCTTTGCACGAGCTGTTCCATTGCTAGCTCTGCCTAGATCCTCCCCACTGCTCTGTAAGACTGACTCCTTTTTATCCTTCAGGTTTTAATTCAAATGTCACTGCCTCAGAGACCTTCCCTAGCACCCTTCATCACAGCCCCCCATTTGTCATCATGCCACTGACTAATAATCAAGTTTACTTGTTAACTTGCTTATTACCTGTCTTCATTCCCTTGACTGTAAACATCATAAGAGCAAGGACCATGATCACCATGGAATGCCCAACACCCAGGGCAGTGCCTGGGACAGAAGGTACCCAATAAATACTGGATGAAAGAGTGAAAGAGGCTTCTGCTGTTTAGCAGTAGTTTAAAATGCGCAGAGGGAGGTGAATTTCTGACTGTTCTCTCCATCCTGGAGGATGAGGAAGGAGTATAGCAGAATGAGGTCGCAGAAGGAGACTTGAGGGGAAGGTGGGGAGAAAGGGCCTGACTCCCCAGGTGTTCCAGGGGTGGGGAAAACCCTGAGTGATAAAGCTGATGGGAGGGGGAAATGAGGCAAAGCATGTAAGCTGGGGCCGAGATGCTCTGAGGCTCAACAGCTCAGGGAGGGAGGGTGTCAAATGGGGCAGTTCTCAGCCCAGTGACGTGAGTCACCGACCGTGGGATTCTGGTTAACAAGGGAAGAGGTTTTTAGTGGAGAATAGGAGAGGAGGACAGGGAGAGAGGGAAGCTTCCAAGCTTTGTGCTTCATTTTTAACTGGAGTTTAGTTGCTCTACAAAGCTGTAGTAGCTTCTTCTGTGCAGTAAATTGAGCCAGCTACACATACACATCTACCCCCTCTTTTTTGGATTTCCTTCCCATTTAGCTCACCACAGAGCACTGAATGAAGTCCCCTGTGCTATATAGTAGGTTCTCACTAGTTATCTATTTTATCCATAGTTGTGTATAAATGTAAGGTTTTGTTTTTAATCACGCTTCATGGCGATAACCACCTCAGTCCCTTCCTTCTAAGGCAGCCCCAGGAGTTGTTTCCAAAACCCTCCCCTTCACTGAAACCTCTGTTTTGCTTCACATACTTGTCTGTCAGCAACGGCACACCTTCTGCCGGCCTCGCTGCGGGAAACGTGAGTCACAGTCCGAGATGATCGTGACAATGAGCACATTCCCCATCCACCCTGGGCATGTGAGGTGGAAGGCACTCAGGACAACGTGAAGGGAGAAAATCAATGCCCGATTTTCTTTCCACAATGACTCTGAAGCCCAGATGCACCTGCTCTTCCCATTGACTCACTCAGTCCATTTCACTCTGAAACCATTGCTGTGAAGAAGCAGGGGGGACACGGTGCATGAAAAGACTGTATCTTTGTTTAGGTACCTGACTGAACGAGCGGACAGTGGCTGGATGTCCAGGCCTCAGGGAGGAGGAGTTTAGTTTGTTGATTTCAGTATAAACCAACCCAACCTCTCATTCATGTATTAAGTGTAGGTCTGCAAAGACACGGTCTCTGTTCTCAAGAAACATAGCTCCATGAGGATAGGACAACCATGAAAGAGATGATTTATCTTTTCTCTCTATGAGGTTAGTCATGGTTAATTCCATTTAATAGATGAAGAAATTAAGCCCTATTAATGGGAAGTGGCTGGCTCAGTTTCACTTATTCAGTGAGACTGAATCAGGGCTTATTCTGGAGGCTGCAGTTCATTTCTGGGAACCTGTGTGTGAGCCTTGTGGGACAGGAACATTGAAAAGAGAGGAGGTCATCCAGCTGCCCCCTCTGCCTGCTCCTTTGGTCTTCCCAGGTGGGAAAGAAGGTGACCCACCTGGGGGCCCCGTGGTAAGAGTAGGCATGGATCCAAGCTCTTCCGGGGCCAGCAGGATGTGGCACCCGAGACAGAAGACACGCCCTAATACCTGACTCTATGATGGGGAGAGGACACTGAAGACCTTTATTAAAGGTATCAGGGGTGGTAAGAATGTGACAGCGCTCAGACAACCTTTCCATTCAGCACCTGACAGATGGCTCACCTAGATCCCGGCTCACGCACTCCCTTCTTGCCCCAGGGCAGTCATAATATTTTTGTACTGTCTGAGCTTCAACCACTTGTTTCTAGGGAGAGGTGAACAGTCTGTTCATGCCCTGTGTATCTTGGACTTTGCATTCCAGAGAAGAAATTATTACTGGGGTTTTCAGAGACCAGGAATGAGAGCTGGCTTGTGGGAACTTTTCATCCTGACTCTTACAGAATGATGACCTTCAAAGATCTAAAGAAAAAGGACATATATTCTTATATCCTCAGAATGTCTGAAGGATACATATTACCTCTGGGAATGGGAGAGAGGGAAACTTTTACTTTTTACTTTACATTTTTGTATTGTGTGTATTTGAAAAAATAAGTAAGTGGTATTATTTTAGAGTTTAAAAATTAAATAAAAGTCTACCACTTAACCTCTTGGGATCACAATTAATTACCAAGTAAGGTTAAATCTCTTGTTTTTCAATGGCATTTTCCCTTCCTTAGAATGTGCCTGCCCTTGTGCTAGATGGTAGAAGCCACCAACATGGCCTAAAGACATTGCAGGATTTCTCTGCCACCTCTAAATAACATTTAATCTTTCCCATTAAAAACAGGGGAAGTGGGAAAAGGACAACCTTGAGACACTGTCTCCACTTCCTTACTTTCAATTCATGCTTCAACTCACTACAGTAGCTTCCAGTCTCAAGACTCTATTGAAACTCCCTGGGCAAACCAATGATCTTGTCCACTCCAGTGACCTGTTCTAGCCGCTGGTTCGCATGCTCTTCCCTTTCTTTCAAACCCCTCATCCAACCAGGGGCCAAATTCCATCAATTTAGTCATCTCTTGAATCAGCTCTAGTTTAGGCACACTCTGTCTCTCAATTGCAATAGAATGGACCCCCAACATGTGAATGTTTGATTTACTCAGTTCAACTACTGTATCAACCTGACCCGCAGAAAGTAAAAGATCAGTCCCTTTACTCAGCCCCTCAGCCCCCAACTCTACTACTCAAACTAGATGTGACTTCTGCCCCAGGGAAAAAGGACGTCTCTGCAAATTCAAACAGAGATGAAGCCATTGACTCTGAACTGAGCCTAGGTGGACAGGTGTTATAGAGATTTCAGAGATTTCCCAGTGTATTCTTTATTCCACCTGATTTTCACCCTAGTGATGAATTTAGAACACAACCCCCTCTAAGAAGGAGTCTCTGGTGTCCCACCCTCTGAATCTGCCTTTCCCAGTGTAGCCAGCACCTTACTGAAATGCAGATGTACCATGATATCACTCCACCCTATCACATCTCATTCCCACTTGAAACTCTCATAGATCCCCCACCTTCTTAAAGCAGAGCTTCTCAAACTTTAGAGAACTTCAGAATTACCAAGGAAACTTAAATGGAAGATTTTTAAAAACAGATTTCTGGGGTTCTGAAAAATTCTGCTTCAGTTGGTCCAGGAGAATGTGTTTTATTAAGGACTCATGGATTCTGCTACAGCAGGTCCAAGAAAGAAAGTATTATACTTTGGAGAAAACATCAGTCTTCAGGAAGAGATACTTTCTTAGCTTAATGGACAAGGTCCCTAACTATCATCATTCAAAAGTTACTTCCATGAAACCTCTCCTATTTTCCTCCTTTCTTTTTTAAATTTTATTTATTTATTTACTTATGGCTGTGCTGAGCCTTTGTTGTTGCTCGGGCTTTTCTCTAGTTGCAGCGAACAGGGGCCACTTTTCATTGCAGTGGCGTGTCTTACTGCAGAAGACGGGCTCAAAGGTACGCAGGCTTCAGTAGTTGCGGGGCATGGGATTAACAGCTGTAGTTTGCAGGCTCTAGAGCACAGGCTCAATAGTTGTGGTACAGGGCCTAGACGCTCCATGGCACACAGGATCCTCCTAGACCAGGGATCAAAGTTTCCTGCACTGGCAAGCAGATTCTTTACCATGAGGCATCAGGGAAGACCTTTTTCTCCTTTCTTACCTTCAGTCTGACCACTCCCTTCTCTGGACCCTCCTCCACACACTGTACGGACATCCAGAAGACCTTTTATAAAATATTAATTGTCCATATGGCTTTTTTTGCCAGCGTGCCTGTACCTCTTTTGGAATAGGAATGATGTCTGTTTCTTCTTTGTATCCTCAATATTGAGCCGAGCTCACCAATGCTCCTGAGATGAATGAGTAAAATGCAGCTTGAACAACTTATAAGAAAAGATAGGATGTGTATATAAAAATAATTATATTAAAAGTTTAGATCATATTAATTATTTTTTCAAACTATATCTCATCTAACTTAATTTTCAAAAAGAATAATCATGAAGGTCAAAAGCTCAGTGCTTAATAATTAAGATATTAATGAGTAAATGGATCCAGACAGAAGAAAGTAACCAGATACAGGCAAATCTGGAACTATACAGACTACAAGAAAGACAAAACCCAAGCTACTCACTCTAGCCTCTTGTTACCATTTAGGAAACCAGATCTCATTTTTCAAGAGAAGTCAGAAATAAGACTTTATTTATGAATTTTCCTAAATTTTAAAACCAACAGGTCACAATGAACAATCCAAAAATTAAATTTTAAAAATTACATTATTAATAGAATTAAAAACAACAAAATATTTATGAATAAATTTAACAAAATAAATGCAAAATTCAGACTTTGAAAACTATAAAGTATTGTTGAAAGAAATTTAAGAAGACCAAAATAATTGGAAAGACATTCCAAGTTCATGGATCAGAACTTCATGTTAAGATAGCAATACTCCTCGAACTGATCTATTGACTCAATTCCTGGCAAAATACCAGATGGCTTCTTTGCAGAAATTGACAAGCTGATCCTAAAATTCACATGGGAATTCAAGAGACCCAGAATGGCCAGCACAATGTTGAACAAGACAAAAGTTGGAGAACTCACATGTCCCAATTTCAAAACTCCCGACACAGTTGTACAATCAAAATAGGTGTGGTAACTACATAAGGAAAGACATAGATCAGTGAAATATAATTGACAGTCCAAAAACAAACCCTCATGTGCTCAGTCACTCCAGTCGTGTCCACCAATCGAATTTTGACGAGGGCACCAAAACAATTTAAGTGGGGAAAGAACAGTGTTTTCAACAAACAGTGCTGGAGCAGTTGGATATTACAGAATGAAATAACATACAAAAGAATGAAATCAGATCTCTATTCCACATCATATGCAAAAATAAACTCAAAAATGGATCTAAGATCTACACATGGGAATTAAAATGATAACACTCTTTAAAGAAAATAGGCAAAAATTATCATAACCTTGGCTATGACACCAAAAGGACAAGCAACCAAAGAAAAAGATATATAAATTGAATCTTATAAAAATCAAATACTTTCATACTTCAAGGGACACTATCAAGAAAATGAAAAGATCACCCACAGAATGGGAGAACCTGTTTGCAAATGATTTATCTGATAAGGGACTTGCATCTATAATACATAAAGAATACTTACAACACAAGTAAAAAGACAAGCTACACAATTTTTAAATGGACAAATGATCCGAATAGACGTTTCTCAAAATAAGACATACAAATGGCCAGTAAGCACAGGAAAAACTGCTCAATGTCATTCATCACTAAGGAAATGCACATCAAAACCACAATGAGATACCACTTCACACTCTTTGGAATGGCTGTAACTTAAACATACAAACAAACTGAAAATAGCAAGTGTTGGCAAAGATATGGAGAAACTGGAACCCTCATACACTGGTAGTGGGAATATAAAATGGTAAAGACACAAGGGAAAACAGCTTGGCAGTTTCTCAGAAAGTTAAACTTAGAACTACCATAAGGTCCAAAAATTCCACTGCTAGATATTCACTCATGAAAAGTGAAAACATAGGTCCACACATAAACATTCACTCAAATGTTCACAGCAGCACTAGCCATAATAACAAAAAGCAGAAACAACCTGAATATCCATCAAAATGATGAACAGATCAATAAAAAGTGGTACATCATGCCATGGACTTGTGTTTGGCAATAAAAGGAAATGAAATACTGATAAATGGTACAACATGGATGAACTTTGAAAATATTTTTCTAAGGGAAAGAACGCAGTTACAAAAGACCACATACTGTGTGATTCCATTTATATGAAATAACTGGAATACATAAATCTATAGAGCTAGAAAGGAAGGTTGGAAGGTTTGCGGGGGTGGGGTGTGAGAGCTACAGGTTACAGAGTTGATTTGGGAGTTGATAAGAATGTTCTAATATTGGTGGTGATTGCACAACTCTGTGAATATACTAAAATCCATTGAATTGTATACTTTATATGGGTGGATTATATGAAATATTATTATATCTCAATAGAATTATTATCAAGCAATAACAACAATAGGCCAAACAAATAATATCTGCAGGCAGTGTGTGATCCTGATATAAACTATTCAGGAAATGTATGTGAATGGATGAATAATCCATCTATGAATAATGCTTCAGATCATTATAGTTGTTTGAAATCTTCAGCACCCTTGAGGCAGAGTTCATTGCTCTTCCTTTGGGCTCCCAGAATATCTTGGGCACACCCGAAGGTTGCACTCACCCAGTGATGCTGCTATTTATCTATTTAAATGTCTATGTCTGCCCACTGCTAAACTGTGCGCTTCTCAAGGGCAGGGAGTGAGTCTTAGTCATCACTATCCCCAGCACCTCTTACAGGGTAATAAATGATTTATTTGAATGAAGGAGCCAAGAAATAATGTTCAGGAAGTCTCAAAATAACCTGCATCCTAACTGGACTATCTGTAATGTGTTCTTTCTTAAAGGGGTGTATTTCCAGTTAAAACAATCCTGAAGTAAAGCTGGTCAAAGCCTTCCTTACGCCGGGTTTGAGTTGGGTGTGCGTCATGTGAGAAGGGAGTGAAAAGTCCTTCCCCACGTAGTGCAGCACCAATCCAAGCAAACCTGGGGCAGGTGGACGCTGGGGAGGGGACTCTGCCTCTGGAATGAGGAGCAAGTTTAGAGGGAATTCGGTGAGACAGGCCTCAAGGGGAGAGGCACAAGTGGTCCTAGCAAACACTGCCTTTCTTCTTCTTTTTAAAAAATTGAACTATGGTTGATTCACAATATTCTGCTAGTTTCAGGTATACAGCTTCAGATTATTTTCCATTATTGGTTATTACATGATATCATGTTTTTGAATATAGTTACTTCCCTATGCTACACAGTAAATCCTTGTTTATCTACTTTATATAGAGTGACGTGTAGCAATTATTTCCATACTCCCAATTGATCTCCCCCAACCCTTTCCCCTTTGGGAACCATAAGTTTGTTTTTCATCTGAGAATCTATTAACACTGCCTTTTCTTAGATGGGCTTCCCTCCATAATTCAGTTGGTAAAGAAACCACCTGCAATTCAGGAGACCCTGGTTTGATTCCTGGGTCAGGAAGATCTGCTGGAGAAGGGATAGGCTACCCACTCCAGTATTCTTGGGCTTCCCTTGTGGCTCAGCTGGTAAAGAATCTGCCTGCAATGTGGGAGACCTGGGTTCGATCCCTGGGTTTGGAAGATCCCCTGGAGAAGGGAAAGGCTACCCATTCCATTATTCTGACCTGGAGAATTCCATGGACTGTATAGACCATGGAGTCTCAAAGGGTCAGACATGACTGATTTCTTAAGATGATCTTACAGCACCTTTGAAACTTCCCACCAAGAGCACAGGGCTGCTGACACCTTCTTGCTCTCCACCACTCTCTGTCCTCTCGTATTTGCTTTTCTTCAGAGTATTTACTGCTTACAACAATGTTTGTTGATAGTCTGTCTCCCCCACTAGAAGATTAGTAGCAGACAACAAGACTGCTTTATCCCCAACAACTAGAATACTCTCTGGTATACAGTAGTCCCTCAAAGTAAACTTCAGTTGACTAAACTGAACAGATCTTTAAAATCCAAACATCTACCCTGATGAAAACTCCTGCTCCAGGTTCAAAAGCCTGAAAATCTGAATTTGATCACTCATTCCCACTGGGATCTTTGCAACTAGGGAATTTCTGTGTCCTTAATATTTACAAAGATGGAATCTTCTAAAGTAAGTTGTGTGCTCTGCTGGTCCTTCCTAAAGAAGGAAAGGTTCTCCAGGGTTCTATGTGCAGGGTTCCTGTCCAAGGCAAAGCAGGGCTGTGAAGGGAGCTAACCCTATCACTCTGGCCCAGATCTCATAGACGCTCTTCCCCTGCTAAGTAGATGCCTTCCCCAGCAGCAAATGAAGAGGCATCTATATCTCAAAATTCCATTCCTAGTCCCACTAAGGCAAGCAGAACTGATATCTTAAACATAATCTCCTGGAGATTTTTAGAATTAATAAGGGCATTTTTAAGTTTATTCAGAAGAAGCATTTCTCTTTGACAATGGGCAACCTGGATCCTTCAGACAGAAAGTCTTGAGGGCCAGAAGCCCAGGTAAACAATAAAGATCTTGGTCTGGTTGGCACTTTGTTGACACTCCAATATTTTAGGATATAAACTGCCTACAAGCATCAAAAGAAAACTTTCAATTCATCTGAAAAACAGTACTGTTTGTGGGCAAGGAAACTATGACAACCATCTGTATACCACACCAGGCAACTGTGCAGTATCTCATACCAACAGTCCTACTCACATTGAAAATCCCTTACACATGGGCATTTTTTTGAACTGAGAGTGGTTTCATATCTGCCTACAGACCTGAGCACAGACACAGTCACTCTGCTTGAGGTCATCCCTGAGGGAAAAACCGCACTGAGAGCATTTGGAGGGCTCTGACCTCCCCCTAGGAATAACTTTATACTCATTTCTTGGGAGACATGAATGTCTCTCTCTGCTGCTGGGCACAGCCAGGTAAATCACATCCTATGTGATCATGTGCCTTTGTATGAACAGTGATTTACACTGCCTCTTTTCACAAGTGTTATCTCATTGGATCCTCACAGTAAAACTGTGAGAAACGGTCACAGAACCTGAACAGGTATATAATACCCCTTTTACACATGAGAAATTGATTCTTAGGGGTTCGGCCTTCTGCTCAAGCGTCACAGGGATGGTTCAGAGAGAACACAGATCTTTTGCTGCTTAAAGCTATGCTGTTCCACATCATCTCCCTGACCTGGAGACGTTGAGTCTCAAAGCCCTACATCTATAAAAGATACAAGCTACTGCACAGTGATTTTGATCACTAGTGTAAGAAGTCGCATGTGCTTCATCCTATTGATGAGGCATCTGCTGATAGCAGTTCCCCCACAGTACCTGCATCAGGTAAGAGAAGGCTCCCTGTGATGCTTACTTCCCTGCAGTGACCCATGCTCCACCTGGGTAGAGTCCAGGGACATTTGCAAAGTGAAAATGAATTCAGGGATCTGAAAACATCTGGACTGAAGATACTGCATTGTATCTCTCTTCTATTCACCTGCAGAAGGCTGAGCACCGAAGAATTGACACTTTCAAACTATGGTGTTGGAGAAGACTCTTGAGAGTCCCTGGGACTGCAAGGAGATTAAACCAGTCAATCCTAAAGGAAATCAACCCTGAATATTCAATGGAAGGACTGATGCTAAAGCTGAAGCTCCAATACTTTGGCCACCTGATGCAAGGAACCAACCCATTAGAAAAGACCCTGATGCCTGGAAGGATTGAAGGCAAAAGAAGGGGGTGGCAGAGGATGAGATAAGGAGATAGCTTTACCAACACAGTGGATATAAGTTTAAGCAAACTCCAGGAAATAGTGGAGGACAGAGGGGCCTGGCATGCTGCAGTCCATGGGGTTGCAAAGAGTCGGACACAGCTTAACGACCGAACAAGAACAATATATGTATAAACACTTAAAATACTTTTCTCTTTTTAATATATAAGTATTATTATTCTTGTTGCTGCATGAAGAGAAAGAGTGAGAAAGACAGGCATCTTCTGTAGGTGACAGGTGTTTTTATATTCTATAATAACTTATAGGAACTCAAGAGTTATTGCTGCAACCACCACCTAAAACAGTCAGTTCCACACAGTTGATCATCCTTTATGTTTTGGAGGAACAAAAATTGCATCATACAAAGGTGAAATCTCCATAAAAAATACTCTTAATGTGCTCTTGGCAGAAACTCCTTGGGGACCTCTTATCTTATATTCAATTGTAATACTGTCGAGATTCAAAAGCTGCAACCAATAGCTTCATGCTGAGTCCTTTGTGGGGAAGAGCAAATGCCCCATAACCCAGACTTCTAAGAAACTTTTAAGAAAGTTTTATCATTGTGTAAGTATAATCCTAGGAATTCAAGAATGCTATTTTCTGTTGTTCTTAAAGAAGGTCTCTATTTTGGTGGACTGGTCCCCATTAATGAAAATGAGAACTGAAATACTGGCCCTACTCAGATTATATTGCCTTTGAAATAGCAATTGACTACTCTTTGCTGATGGATCCAGTGAAATCCCAAGTTGTGTCAAGGCATTAATATGTTTAGAAGAGAAGCAGCCTTAGTAGCGCTGCTTACAGGAAGAACAAACTGAATAACTGATCCCAACAGCCATTTAACTAGAGATCTGTGTTTAAAAAGGCAAGCTTCATCCTATTCCCTGGAAGGTCCTCATTTTTCCAAACACTATCATGCCCTTTTGCTTTCATTTTATACTTCCTTCCTTCCTTCCACTCTTTTCTTTGTTTATATGACAGCTGTTAGTGCATTTCCACGAATATTTCCAATTTTCACCTGCCCACCCAAAAGTAGGATGGCACTTCTCTTGCCCCTTTGAAGCTGGTGCAGCTCCTGCTTTAGTGAATGTATGCAAGCAGACTATTCCTTTGGGAGTGATTTTTTTTTTCAAATTTCCTCTCTTTCAATTAGGGAGGCACAGAGACAGAGCCTCCCTTAGCCCAGGTTCTGAGGGAGAACACACAGTAAGAGACCCGAGCCACTTTGCTGCAGACACATGATATTAGAGACAAATAAACCTTTTTTTTTAACTTGACTCAGCTGCTGAGATGTTTGGATTGCTTATTACCATAGAATGACTTAGTCTACCCTGACCTTTATGGTAACCATGAAAGGGAAAAAGGAACAGACCACAGAGTCTAGGAGCATGGGCTCTGGGAATCAGGCAGGCCAGGTCTGAAACTCAGCTTTGCATGTACTAGCTGTGACACTGTGAGCAAATAACTTGCATCTAAGGCCTCAGTTTCTTCATCTATAAAATAGGGCCAATAACTTACTGTTACATAAGCTTATTATGAGGCTCAAATAAGGTGATGCAGGTGTGGTGCTCAGCATAGTGACAGAGCATGAGAAGGGCTCAGTAAAAGGCAGTGACTATCCTGGGATGACAGTGTTCCTCACCCTCCTCTTCAGTTCCATTTGCCTCCTAGTTGGGGAAGGTGATGAATAAGCCTCAACTACTATGAAGGGACCTCAATTAAGAGCACTCTTTTATAGAGTGTGATAAACACTAGGATGTAAGGTGCTATGGGAGTGTGTAGGAGGGGCTCCAACCCAGCCTCAGGGAATCAGGGAAGATTTTTTAAAAGAGATGTTGGTGTGAGTCATGATGGGCAACTAAGGAGAGGATAGGAATGGGAGTTCCAGGCAACAGGTAGAGCATGTGCAAGAGAGAAAGGGGAAGAATAAGAGGTGCTTCAAAAGCATTCAATATGACTAAAGTCCAGAGATATGTCTGGAGGTGTAGATAGGTGTAACTACAGTATATTAGTTATCTAGTTCACTGTCTGCCTGCATAACTCAATACGCTCTTGGTGGCTAACAACTGGGTCCATTTACCTGGTATTCTTAGAGTCCCATATAATACATGGGATGCAGTAGGCTCTCGATAAATGGTCACAGAATGCCTGATGATTATAACCAAGTTTCAAGCCACCTAAGACTAAGTGTGACAGACTTAATTTTCTTAGGCTCCAAAATCACTGCAGATGGTGACTGCAGCCATGAAATTAAAAGACACTTGCTCCTTGGAAGAAAAGCTATGACAATCCCAGACAGTGTATTAAAAAGCAGAAACATTACTTTGCCAACAAAGGTCTGTCCAGTCAAAGCTATGGTTTTTCCAGTAATCATGAATGGATGTGAGTGAAGTGAAGTCGCTCAGTCGTGTCCAACTCTTTGCAATCCCATTGATGGAGTAGCCTACCAGGCTCCTCCGTCCATGGGAGGCAAGAGTACTGGAGTGGGTTGCCATTTCCTTCTCCAGAGGATCTTCCCGACCCAGGGATTGAACCTGGGTCCCCCACAGTGTAGACAGGTGCTTTACCATCTGAGCCACCAGGGAAGTATGGATGTGAGAGTTGAACTTTATAAAGAAAGCTGAATGCCAAAGAATTGATATTTTTGAACTGTGGTGTTGGAGAAGACTCTTGAGAGTGCCTTGGACTGCAAGGAGATCAAACCAGTCAATCCTAAAGGAAATCAGTCCGGAATATTCATTGGAAGGACTGATGCTGAAGCTGAAACTTCAATACTTTGGCCACCTGATGCGAAGAACCGACTCATTGGAAAAGACCCTGATGCTGGGAAAGATGGAAGGCAAGAGGAGAAGGGGATGACAGAGGATGAGATGGTTGGATGGCATCACAGACACGATGGGCATGAGTTTGAGCAAGCTCCGGGATACGGAGATGGACAGGGAAGCCTGGCGTGCTGCAGTCCATGGGGTCGCAAAGAGTTGGACATGACTGAGGGACTGAACAACAACAAAAGTTAAGTGTGATGTCAGTTTCTCCTCATGTTTCCATAAATTCCCAAACAACACTTCCTACCAGCCCACTTCACAGACCCAAATAAATACAAGCTAAAAATATAGCCCAGGTCATGAATCATAAATGAGATGGAAAAGCAGTGACTCACAGAAGTTAATCTGCTTCCCAGGAGAGTGTTGCTGGATGTCCTTTGCTCTGAAAGGTGAGGCAAAATGCCAGCACCATCACTGTACAGATACAGCTAATATAATTACCAGGCCTGCCATTGGGTGCCAATCTGGTATTCTAAGGCTCCCATTCAGGGGTGCCAAGGGGCAGCAGCCTTGCGCCTCCCATTCAGGGCAGCACAGGGATGGGCCCTGGCACAGAAGCTAACAGGGTACTCTGGGTTTATACTCTGTAAATGATGTAGGTCCCTGTCCACTGTATCAATGGTCCAACATGTCCACCATCTTGCTGGCTATGGCCTTAATTTGGTTACTGTTATAGCCAAGGCAACATCTTTGCAGAATGGCTTAGTGGATGACCTATCAATATATTTGTATCCTTGTCTAATTAAGAACTTAATCTAATAATGATGGTGTTATTAGATGGTCTCTCCTGCCAACCCATAATCCACTTAAAATGCTACATCTTTGGATTTTAATGTCCTTATTTCTCAGTTCTGAGCACCTCAGAAAATTAAAGTATAACCCTTACTCCAAAATCACACAAATACGACTCAGCCTTGAGTACTCAGGACACAGAGCTTTATTGTAAAATTAAACACTTATTGAAGGAACACTGTACACTCACAAATGAGAGCATCTGCAAATACTACCACAAGGTAGACAAACTTTAGCAACCCTATCAAACTCTCTCTCTTATTCATTTTTCTCTACCCTGCAAAAGTATCTGCACCCTTCACCCTATTTGATGCACTCATCAAATATCCTTAAATTTTTACCCATCTATCATATTGAATCCTGCCCTCAACACATAATCTGAAATCTTGGGTAGTAATATACATAACTAAATTACTATTAAAAACTAGGTACCATTTAATTAAATGTTACTGGAAAAGGCCAATTAGAAAAAGCCAACATTGTTGTCATCAGTTGCCACGTTTAGTCAAACACGATGGCCACAGTAGGAACATCTGTACGACAGTGGTTTCCAGCTCTCTAAGACTGTACCCGTGCCCAGTGTGTGGTCATGTCTGAAGGCCATGGTGGCCAAAGAACCTCACTCATGCCACCCTTCCTCATAGTCACAGCACTGAAGTCCTACACGAATGGTCAGTTGTTCAGTTATGCTGAAACCACAAATCACATTAGTCAGTCTCCCACTCGGTGATAAACTGCTGAATGATGCCGTACTAGTTTTTAGCATTCATGATTTCTCCGAAAAAGAAGCAGCCAACAATATGCCTTTGCAAAACTGCAGCCCAAATGTTAATCATCTCTCATTACACGTCTTTGTACATGAAACACAAGAGCGTTTCAGTGAAGTCTAACTCCTGATAATATGACTAAAAGGATACTGGCTTGAAAGGAATTTAGAGATTATCCATTTCAACCCCTCTACTTTTCATGGATTAAAAAGAATAAAGTGGTTTATCTGATGTCACTCTGAATGTAAAGCACAGGCAGAGGAAAGTCACTAAAGACACGAAATGAAAGTCAGAAATGTACAAGGACAGCCAGAAGAGTATGACATGGTGGACACTGAAGACACAGTTTCACAGAGGAAGAGATCGTTAATTGAAGTCAGGGCCCATGAGGCCTGTTGAGGCCTGTTGAGAGGACCAACAGGCCAGAGGCTGGAACATATCCACTGGAATTTGGCAACTATTAGTTTTAACTGTTGGCTTTAGTTGATGTTTGGACCAATATCAGTAAAGCAGAAGAGCAGAAGTCAGAGAGTAGGACAGTTAGCATGTGATTCAGAGGTGAGGAAGTAAACCAGTGAGCAGAGTGCTTTTGTAGTTTATTTTTGTTTTGAGAACTTGATATTTTAACAAAAGAGGAAAGATAAGCTAAAGGAAGAGGTTACTTTAAGGATGGAACAGACTTGAGCATGCTTATGTTCATATGACAGAAAGGTTGATGGCAACAGGAGGGGAGAGAATAGTGAGCTCACAGCCCCCAGGAGACAGAAGTGGAAACCACTCAGCAAATATGTAAGGCCAGATTCAAAGAAATTCTTTAAATAATGAATCAAATTCTCCCAAGTACCCAAATTAAATAGCTTTCAAAGCTGGAAGAAACATTTTGCCTTTTAATATGTTTGGATAGTATTTGGAGATTCTTAAATATTCTTCTAAATAATCATGACCGAGCCTAAGTTTGTATAAGTAGAAACGCTGTTAACAGTGGACAGTAGCATTATCCTACCACTTCAGCAACCACAGGGTTGTTTCAGAATAAACAGAATAAACATTGTGATTGGATCAAGTCAATATTTGAAAAAAATAAAACCCTAAGGGACTTCCCCAGTGGTCCAGTGGCTAAGACCCTGAGCTTGCAAAGCAAGAGACTCTGGTTCGATCCAGGGTTGGAAAACTAGATCCCACATGCCACAACCAGGAGTTCACCTGCTGCAACTAAAAAGATCCTGCATGCTACAACTAAGACCCAGCACAGCCAAATAAATAAATACCCTAGACTCATAAAACCTTTGCACTGGAAAAGACTATTTGTTCCTAATAAGTGACTTGAATGAGGTCCTGGAATGTCACAAAGCTCTAAACAAGTATAGACATTTGCTAACCCGTTCACTCTATCAGACATTAAGTTCCCAGTGAATTCCAAGACAGATTTGTGAATCAAACTCAAATAATGCCTTTAAATTACTTAAAGTGACACTTTCAGAAAGAAACTCAAATAAACTTTCAGATTCATTTTGCTTATTTTACAGCATATATCTTTAAAAAAAAAAAAAGAAAACACAAAACTCAGCATTTTTAGTTGAGGAGAAAGAAAACAGGAAGAGCTGCACTATCCTTTAAAGTCCATTAGCATGAGATAGATCATTAGTACTATCGGTTGTTAAATTGAGTAATGACTTTCTACAAGAATATATAGTCCATTGTAAGTACTCAAAAAGAGGGAACAGGAAGCAAGATTCTAGGGGCAGAGAGAAGTCAATCAATAATAGCTAATAACGGGAGTCTAGTTCAGGTTTGAGATTCTCATGGAAATCAAGAAGCTTCTTTCCTTCCCCGGCAGCTAACTATACTCTGAACCTCTAACCATGGCCCTGAACACCCTGACCAACAGCACTCATGAGGACACAAACAGAAACCAAGAAGAGAGGGTGACATTGCACAGATGGCTCTAGACCAGTCACTCCCAAAACACCCAAAGAGGATCTCTGCTCATAGCCTTGTTTTCTTTAACATCCTTCTGAAATCCTGCATCCTCCAGAAAGTCCTCTAATCCTCCCACTGAAGAAATGAGATAGCCAGTTTAACCATTACCAAAAATCGTCCTTTTCAACAATCTACACACTTTGAAGTGATCCAGGGACAGACCACTGTAAAGCTCTGTGAGTAACACTGTGTGATGACCTGCCTTTGTCTTGTCTGTCCTAAACCAAGAGCTCCCAGGAGGCCAGGGCAGAGACTCTGGATGGCCTGCTTATATCTTTCCCCTCTTTTTCCTTTCCTTCTTTCTTCCATACTAGCAGAACCCTGAATATATCCCGCTTTAAAACTAGCATTTCCCAGCTTCGCTTGAAGCGAGGTGGCCAGTGAGATATAAGAGAATGTCATCGGGCAAGACTTCAGGAAAGCTACTTAAAATGGGCTAACTCAGACTGGGGGTGCACCATTTTTGTCTTGCCCTTCCTTCTTCCTGCTGCCTAGAAAATGGACATGATAGAGGCTACTCTAGTGGCCATACTGCGATGAGTGAGTCTGAGGATGACAGCCACGTGCTAAAAGATGGACAGACACACAGAGGGAAGGAGCCCAGGTTACTGATGGTTGTGGGACCACTATGTAGCTCTCGTCTACCTACTAATGGACTTTTTTCACATGAGCAAAGAAGTAAATTTCTGTTCTGTTTAAACTCTAGTTATTTGAGCCTTTGTGACAACCTAATCCAAAGTGATACAGAGGCCTCTTAACCTGTGCTTTGCAAATGGCAGCCAAGGAGTCAGGGTTCCTCTGAGGGTCCCTTCCTACCAAATGAGAGCTCTGTGAAAACTTTAGGACTAGAATCAGTTCAGTAGTCCTTAAATAAATTTTCCTATATACCAGCAGAAGTAACATTTTAATTCCTATTACCAAAAGGCAGAGCCTTTACAATAACACTTTAAATGGAAGTCTCATCCTTGACTACTGTAAATGTCCTAAACATGGCTGAGAATACAGAAGTAAATGCCCAGAGAGATGTTTTAAAATTAAGTTAACACTAAAGTTTATGTTTGTGTTTTTCTCTTAGGAAAGCACCTCAATCCTTTACTCAGAGCCTGTTTACTCTCCTTTTTTTAATATGGAAATTTATTTATTCAAATTTTATTTAGCCAATATTAATTGAGCTCCTATTTCAAGACAGACAATAATAAATAAAAATAATAAATATAAACAAAAAATAAATAAAAACAAAAATAAATTAAAAAATAAAAAGCTAAAATTGAGCATAACTATATCAACCAGAAATGGTCATTATTAACATGTTGGTTATTTTATTCCTTTTGATAATGTATATACTGTATAAAAATATTTTCAATGCCATTTTAAAAGTAACTTTCTATCCTGAGATTTTCAGTTAACATTATCTCATAAATTCAATTATATTATAATTTTATAATTATACCATAATTTCAATTTAGCATTATATTATAACCTGTGTCTCAAATTATTAAAAAAAATCCAAAATATGATTTTTAATTACTTCACAGTAGCTATATTTGTCAGCTGTTACATCAATGGGGCTTCCCAAGTGGCTTGGTGGTAAAAGAATCCACCTGCCAATATAGGAGATGAAGGAGACAGAAGCTCAATCCTTGGGTCAGGAAGATCCCCTGAAGAGGAAATGGCAACTCACTCCAGTATCTTGTCTGAAAATTCCACAGACTGAGGAGCCTAGTGGCTGCAATCCATGGGATCACAAAGAGTCAGACACGACTGAACACACACACAAAAATACATTGCCTCAATAATGTTGTTAACAAACCACTCTAAAACGTTGTGGCTTATAACAAACATTTAAATCTTATAATTACAGATCTGTGGATAGGTTGCGGTAGCTATCCTCCAAGCTATGAAACGACTGGATATAGCTGCAGGTTTTGAAATTAGATTTGAATCTGCTCCATGGCCCCCTTATTCTCAGAGCCCCTTAACTCTTGATTTAGATATACTTGTAAAAGGTAGCCTTCTCAGGAGCTCAAAAACCCACACTGAAGTTTTGGGTTCTGGAAACAGGCTCATCATCAAAAGCAAAGAGTGACAGCTGACTAAGTGAAAGAATCTGAAAAATTGTAAAGGAAAAAGAAAAAAAGACATACAAATTTTAAAAGCTCAGCCATATGGGGACTTGGAGTTCAAGACAACCAGCACATCACATTCATTAACTTCTGAGGCCCTTGTTCCCAGCACAGTTCAGTTCAGTCACTCGGTCATGTCCAACTCTTTGCAACCCCGTGAACCGCAGCACACCAGGCCTCCCTGTCCATCACCAATTCCCAGAGTTCACCCAAACCCATGTCCATTGAGTCGGTGATACCATCCAACCATCTCACCCTCTATTGTCCCCTTCTCCTCCTGCCCTCAATCTTTCCCAGCATCAGGGTCTTTTCAAATGCATCAACTCTTCACGTCAGGTGGCCAAAGTCTTGGAGTTTCAGCTTCAACATCAGTCCTTCCAATCAACACCCAGGACTGATCTCCTTTAGGATGGACTGATTGGATCTCCTTGCAGCCCAAGGGACTCTCAAAAGTCTTCTCCAACACCACAGTTTAAAAGCTTCCATTCTTCAGAGCTCAGTTTTCTTTATAGTCCAACTCTCACATCCATACATGACCACTGGAAAAACCATAGCCTTGACTAGATGGACCTTTGTTGACAAAGTAATGTCTCTGCCTTTTAATATGCTGTCTAGGTTGGTCATAACTTTCCTGCCAAGGAGTAAGTGTCTTTTCATTTCATGGCTGCAATCACCATCTGCTGTGATTTTGGAGCCCCAAAAAATAAAGTCAGCCACTGTTTCCACTGTTTCCCCATCTATTTGCCATGAAGTGATGGGACCTGATGCCATGATCTTAGTTTTCTGAATGCTGAGTTTTAAGCCAGCTTTTTCACTCTCCTCTTTCACTGTCATCAAGAGGCTCTTTAGTTCTTCTTCACTTTCTGCCATAAGGGTGGTGTCATCTGCATCTCTGAGGTTATTGATATTTCTCCCGGCAATCTTGATTCCAGCTTCTGCTTCTTCCAGCCCAGCGTTTCTCATGATGTACTCTGCATATAAGTTAAATAAGTAGGGTGACAATATACAGCCTTGACGTACTCCTTTTCCTACTTGGAACCAGTCTGTTGTTCCATGTCCAGTTCTAACTGTTGCTTCCTGACCTGCATACAGGTTTCTCAAGAGGCAGGTCAGGAGGTCTGGTATTCCCATCTCTTTCAGAATTTTCCACAGTTTATTGTGATCCACACAGTCAAAGGCTTTGGCATAGTCAATAAAGCAGAAATAGATGTTTTTCTGGAATTCTCTTGCTTTTTCGAAGATCCAGCGGATGTTGGCAATTTGATCTCTGGTTCCTCTGCCTTTTACAAAACCAGCTTGAACCTCTGGAAGTTCACGGTTCACGAATTGATGAAGCCTGGCTTGGAGAATTTTGAGCATTACTTTACTAGCGTGTGAGATGAGTGCAATTGTGCAGTAGTTTGAGCATTCTTTGGCATTGCCTTTCTTTGGGATTAGAATGAAAACTGACCTTTTCCAGTCCTGTGGCCACTGCTAACTTTTCCAAATTTGCTGTCATATTAGTGTAGAACTTTCACAGCATCATCTTTCAGGATTTGAAATAGCTCAACTGGAATTCCATCACCTCCACGAGCTTTGTTCATAGTGATGTTTTCTAAGGCCCATTTGATTTCGCATTCCAAGATGTCTGGCTCTAAGTGAGTGATCACACCAGCGTGATTATCTGGGTCATGAAGACCTTTTTTGTACAGTTCTTCTGTGTATTCTTGCCACCTCTTCTTAATATCTTCTGCTTCTGTTAGGTCTCTACCATTTCTGTCCTTTATTGAGCCCATCTTTGCATGAAATGTTCCCTTGCTATCTCTAATTTTCTAGAAGAGATCTCTAGTCTTTCCCATTCTATTGTTTTCTTCTACTTCTTTACATTGACCACTGAGGAAGGCTTTCTTATCTGTCCTTGCTGTTCTTTGGAACTCTGCATTCAAATGGGTATATCTTTCCTCTTCTCCTTTGCTTTTTGCTTCCCTTCTTTTCACAGCTATTTGTAAGGCCTCCTCAGACAGCCATTTTGCTTTTTTGCATTTCTTTTTCTTGGGGATGGTCTTGATTCCTGTCTCTTGTACAATGTCACAAACCTCTGTCCATAGTTCATCAGGCACTCTATCAGATCTAGTCCCTTAAATCTATTTCTCACTTCCACTGTATAGTCATAAGGGATTTGATTTAGGTCATACCTGAATGGTCTAGTGGTTTTCTCCACTTTTTTCAATTTCAGTCTGGATTTGGCAATAAGGAGTTCATGATCTGAGCCACAGTCAGCTCCCAGTCTTGTTTTTGCTAACTATATAGAGCTTCTCCATCTTTGGCTGCAAAAAATATAATCAATCTGATTTCAATGTCGACCATCTGGTGATGTCCATGTGTAGAGTCTTCTCTTGTGTTGTCGGAAGAGGGTGTTTGCCGTGACCAGTGTGTTCTCTTGGCAGACCTCTATTAGCCTTTGCCCTGCTTCATTCTGTTCCAAGGCCAAATTTGCCTGTTACTCCAGGTCTTTCTTGACTTCCTACTTTTGCATTCCAGTCCCCTATAATGAAAAGGACATCTTTTTTGAGTATTAGTTCTAGAAGGTCTTGTAGGTCTTCATAGAACTGTTCAACTTTAGCTTCTTCAATGTTACTGGTCGGGGCATAGACTTGGATTACCATGATATTGAATGGTTTGCCTTGGAAACGAACAGAGATCATTCTGTTGTTTTTGAGATTGCATCCAAGTACTGCATTTTGGACTCTTTTGTTGACTATAATGGCTATTCCATTTCTTCTAAGGGATTCCTGCCTCAGTAGTAGATATAATGGTCATCTGAGTTAAATTCACCCATTCCAGTCCATCTTAGTTCACTGATTCCTAGAATGTCGATGTTCACTCTTGTCATCTCCTGTTTGACCACTTCCAATTTGCCTTGATTCATGGACCTAACATTCCAGGTTCCTATGCAATATTGCTCTTTACAGCATCGGACCTTGCTTCTATCACCAGTCCCATCCACAACTGGGTGTTGTTTTTGCTTTGCCTCCATCCCTTCATTCTTTCTGGAGTTATTTCTCCACTGATCTCCAGTAGCATATTGGGCACCTACTGACCTGGGGAGTTCATCTTTCAGTGTCCTATCTTTTTGCCTTTTCATACTGTCATGGGTTCTCAAAAGAATACTGAAGTGGTTTGCCATTCCCTTCTCCAGTGGACCACATTCTGTCAGACCTTTCCAACATGATCCCTCCGTCTTGGGTGACCCCACACGGCATGGCTTAGTTTCACTGAGTTAAAGAAGGCTGTGGTCTGTGTGATCAGATTGGCTAGTTGTCTGTGATTGAGGTGTCAGTCTGTCTGCCCTCTGATGCCCTCTCTCTGTGCCTACCGTCTTACTTGGGTTTCTCTTACTTGGACGTGGGGTATCTCTTCACGGCTGCTCCAGCAAAGCGCAGCCACTGCTCCTTACCTCGGACGTTGGGCAGCTCCTCTCAGCCCTGCGTCCGAAGTCAGGGGCAGCGGCCGAGAAGATCTACTCCACGTCCGAGGTCAGGGGCAGCGGCCGAGAGGAGCTAACCCATGTCCAACGGTCCCAGCACAGCACCACGATGAGAGCTCTGTTTCCACCAGGAGAAAAGTTAGGTTACATTCTAATCTGTGTCTACTCACAGATACAGACCCAAGAAAGCTGAAGACACACATCCACATCAAACCTTATACATGAATGCTCGCTGCAGCATTAGTGATAAAAACCAAAAAGTGGAAATAGCCCAAATATCTATCAACTAATGAACAGATCAACAAAATGTAGTTTATCCATACAATGGAATGTTACTCAGCCAAAAATAGGAATGAAGTACTGATACAAGCTACAACATGGATGAATCTTGAAGATATTATGCTAGGTGAAAGAAGCCAGACACAAAGGGCCATGTATTGCGTGGTGCCATTTATATGACATTTCCAGAACAGGCAAATACAGAAGACAGAAAGTAGACTAGCAGCTGCTAGGGGCTGGAGAGTGTGATGGGGAATGAGTGCTAATGGGTACGTGGCTTCTTTCTGGAGTGATAAAAATGTTCTAAAACCAGACAATGGTTATGATTGCATAGTTCTGAGAATATATTAATATGAAAAACTATGGAATTGTATACTTAAAAAGTGATTTTCATGACATGTGAATTATATCTCAATGAAACTGTTATTAAAAAATCAAACATAGACCTAGAGGGAAAAAGTCTGGCACTTCCTTCTCAAAAAATTTTTTTCAATCAGCCATCAAGCATCTCTGAAGAGAAAGAAGCGTATAATCTTCATTAGACAGAAGTTTCCATATAAAATATTTCAAGTTCTAAAAGACTGACTTCTAAAGGGAGAAGCTTCAGTAATCTGAGAAGTTCAGTGATTTCCTGGTGATGTCAACTAAATGAGCCTGACTTATCAGGATTCCTACCAGTAGTGTTGACAGCATCGTGGGCACCTCATTCAGAAGCAACAGCCTCCCTCTTAGCTCACAGCTCACTTAAACAGTCGGGTGATGACTCACCCGAGTTTCTGCCCTTTCATTTTTCAGGGTTGCTCAGTGTGTGTAGGAAGCATTAGCTCACTAGCAGGTGAGCCACCTTAAAACCGTTGTGGAAGTCAGCAGGGTATAAATCATAAATAAATATATTAACCGTGAGCATGCATATTACGCTTCCTGGAGGCCTCCAAGATCAATACTCACTCCCTGCCAGGACCAGGGGCCTCCCACAGTCACTGCCCACATCCCACCTCATCCTTCTGTTTCCTTCTCCTCCCTCCTTTCCTTTCCTCCTCCTCTTGCTCCTTCCCTTCATAGCTGACAGCCTAGTTAGAAAATCCGATTCTTTTATTTTCTGTAGAGAGATTTGGAAATTCACCACACCCCTCAATCCAGAATCTCTTGTACTTGCATCACGCTGGGGTTTGCTGCAGGGCTCCATCCACTCCTCTTTTTTTGCCCTCTGTGCAGTACATTCTGAATATTCCCTCCACAGAGCATTCCTATCACTGGACCAGGCACAGTGATGCAGTGTTTGAAGTCTTAGTCTTTATTTTCTCAGAATTTTGCAACCTATGACTGTTTGTTGTAAAACAGAAAGAATGTAAGATCTGAAACTTCCCTGGTGGTCCAATGACTAAGACTCCAAGCTGCCAGTGCAGGGAGCCCAGGTTTGATCCCTGGTCAGGGAACTAGATCACATATCCTGAGACTGAGTTCACAAGCTACAACTAAAGATTCTCAACTGAGTTGGCATGCTGCAACTAAAGATCAAAGATCCTGCATGCCACAACTAAGACCCAGCATATCCAAATAAATACAGAAATAAATAAGACCTAAGATCCCACCTCTCCCTAGCTTAAAATCAAATTGCAATTTGCGGGGGTTGGGGGGGGGGGGGGGAAGAATGTTAAGATCTGGTGCTGAAGAAGGATTTCTTTGTTTTGGAGTGAACAGCTTAGAGCTACTCCAGATGGGTTAACATATTTTTTTTTAACTCATCTCTGTATCTGAAGGGATTAAGAAGAGATACTTGAAATAACTCAGACAGGTTCTAAGAGTCCAGCATTATGCAGCCAGGCGTGTGTGAGCTCCCATGAGCTGTCCATCCACAATGTGTGGTGATGGGGAGTCAGCAGTGGGGGTGGATGTACTACCTTGAAAAGTTTTAGGCATTTATTTCAAACTTTTAGTACTTCCAAGATATTTTATGTTCAAATCAAAAATTTTCCAAATATCTCTTCATTTAGCTTGAATATCATCTTTCCAATTTTAGTATATGTGCTGCCGGAGAGAGCACCTGAATAGCATCTTTAACACCCTTTCAGAAAACCAAAAGAAAACCAACATAAAATTACTCAAGTCTTTGGTCCAGGGTTCTCCTCCATCCCACCCGACAGGTTCCATTCCTGGCTGAAATACCAGGCCTCGCAGTGCTCCCCAGAAAAGTCATTCTGGTCAGTGGGTAGGAGGGAGAGGATCCTGCCTGCCCAAGATATCACCCCCGAGTCCGCACCTTCTCTCATCCATTCAAAGGTAATCACATATGATCAGTTTTGGCTTCTAGAAGCTAAGGCAAAGCTGAATGATGAAAGAGAAACCAAGAGCCTAAAATGATGTCATCCTTTCTAGCCTTAAATAAGCTAGTCTATATACTAAGAATGAACCAACTGCCAGCCAAAAATGCACACCAGAATTTATGTAATCCCAATGTTTTTTTCTAATAGAAATATTCAGAGAAAATCCCCAGGTTTTGCCTTCCAAAACAACATACATGCTCACATCTACAGACATGCCCCTACACACCGGGTTGAGTTGTTGCAAAGTGACTAGTATTAGTTAAGCCTCTCTCACTTCCCTTGGGGAAATGGTCTGTCTTGATGATCTCAGCATCCCCAGTTACAGACTACATGGAGGTACTTGTCCAAAGACTGCAGACCAGGATCCCCTGGAGCTGAGAGAAGCCGACTTGGGGAAGCAACTGAGCAAGTGAGGAGAGAAGCTGAGGGACAGAGGACCGCAAGCTGAAACAGTGCAGGGAAGTGAGGTCTCCCTTCAGGGCCAAGGAAGTCAGGGAACCGTCTCTCAACAGAGGAAAAGCCAGAAGCGTGACCCTCCTCTGGTACACTACACTACCACTGAGGATCAGCATGAACTGACACAGTAGGGTGCCCCAATCTAATCTACCAGTTAGAGCCCCCCTCCCGCAAAAAAAAGTGTGATGCAGACAGGGTGCCTAATATAATCTTCATCTGTGTTAACAACTATGTCTGTATGTGTGTGTATATGTTTTATATGGGCTTCGCTGGTGGCTCAGAAGGTAAAGAATCCACCTGCAATGCGGGAGACCTGGGTTCAATCCCTGGGTCGGGAAGATCCCCTAGAGGAGGGCATGGCAACCCACTCCAGTATTCTTGTCTGGAGAATCCCCATGGACAGAGGAGCCTGGTGGGCTACAGTCCATAGCGTCACAAAGAGTCAGACACAACTGAAGCAACTTAGCATGCATGCGTGCACACACACATACACACACACACATATATATGCAATGCTCAGGAAAAAAGTCAGAAAGAATGCAGAACAAACTTAATAGTGGCAAATTACCCTAAAGAAGGAGTGTTTACCTTTTACCTTCTGCATTGTTGGAATTTTTTCCAAAATGAGCATGTATTACCTTTGACGTTTCAGAAAACACAATAAAGAAAAATTAAAGAACTCAGAAAGTTAGTCCTCATAGCTCTTCTTCCCTTATTCTAGTCCTGATTTTTCCATTTTTAAAAAGTACAAATGAGAGAACAACATCATTTATCAGGATCCAGGAGGGCTTTGTATTCCTAGGAGCACCGAGCAGATAAGAGCTAAAATATATCCATTTTGTTGAGTATGGTAAAGAGATATGTAGAGTCAAATTGGTTTTTGGTAGAGTAGAGCATATTTCTTTTTTTTTTTTTTGCATATTTCTAATATTTAATGTTAATGTTATTGCACCTGAGAGATATATTTTTTCCCAAGTGACAAACAAAAGCTACCAAGAATAAATTACAACTGCCTGGGTTTCCCTGGTGGTCCTGTGGTTAAGAAACTGCCTGCTAATTCAGGGGACATAGGTTCAATCCCTGGCCCAGGAAGATTCCACATGCCACAGGGCAACTACACCCCAACTACTGAGCTTACACTTTAGAGCCTGTGAGTCACAACTGCAGAGCCCGCGTGTTGCAGCTACTGAAGCCGGGGCATCCTAGAGCCTATGCCTGGCAACAAGAGAAGCCACCACAATGAGAACCCCAAACACTGTAACGAAAAGCAGCCCCTACTCACCACAACTACAGAAAGCCCGTGAGCAGCAATAAAGACCCAGAACAGCCAAAAATAAACTAAAAAAAATTATATCTGTCCTTGTAACAAAGTTATTCTATGTGCTTAATTTTATAAAATGTCATGGAGATGCAAAGGGCACCCTATAAAATGCAGATTGTTATCAAGAGAAAAAAGGGTGGGCCTTCTTAGTTTCAAGCTGGTAAACATATACAACTGTGGAGGGAACTCAAATCCTGCATGTGTTTCGGTTTTCTTCATAAAGGCAAAGGCTTAGGACCATAAAATAATTTCTAAATTTAAACTTCCATCCCCAGAGAGACCCTTGTAGTTGCTGATTTAGTTTCATCTCCTGAAAACAGGGTCTTGAGTAGGATTCTTCATGGACAGTCAGGATATCTGCTGTATTCCTAGTTGCGTTTTTTATTTCTTAGTTTGTCTTCGGACACTTTCTCTCTCTGTATCCCTTTCCCTATACAGAAACCTCGCGTTTGGAGAGTCAGTACAACAGTATTCATTAAATGCTGCCTGCTCTTCAAGGGCAAGATAATGTTGTCAAGTTTAGCAGGAAAAAAAGCAGAATGGAAAACATGCTCATTGATTACAACTATGCAACAAAGCATTTCCATGTGACAACAAAAAATTAGGGATCTTGAGACATAACAACAAACCAAGTTGCTGCACTGTTAACACACAATATTACAATAAAACTCTGTTAACTGGCTACCACTTCACCAACTTGCTGCAGCCAGCAGGTTACTGGAATGTCTACATCTGCTGCCACCATTTGAATTGTGAACTCACCAAGAATCCCACTGTATTTTGCCACACTTGCATATGGCAGCTGTCATTGCTATTGAAATCACATCATCCAAGTATAGTAGAATCACAGAATAGATGGGCATGAATCTGAGCAAACTCTGGGAGACAGCAGAGGACAGAGGAGCCTGGAGCACTACAGTCCATGAGGTCACAAAGAATAGGACATGACTTAGCAACTAAAAAACAACAGCAACAAGTAGATATTGAACAAAATAAAAATCAGTGTGGATTCTTTTTAAAAGGTTATAATTTCTCTAAGAATTACATCAAAATTTTGGAAAGACTTTACGAAGGTAAGTTGATTTTTTAAAATCACGTTAAATTAAATGTGTATAAGTCAACTCGAAAGGATATTTTAAAAAGTGAAACTGATTCTGTACTCAGACTGCTTTGAAGATGTGTCTGAGAACTCATCACACTCTAAAGAAATTGAAAGAGGGAATGCAGATGATAAACTGCGAGTAGAATTTATGCAAGAATGGCGAAAGGGGATATTAAGCATTGTATGTATAAAACAGAGAAAAGGCCTTGATTCAATAACACAAAAGCATATTTATATAATTTTAACTTAAGTGCTCACTTCGGCAGCACATATACTAAAATATATTAACTTAAGGGTCAAAAGTATACAGTATACGAAACATTTCATCAGAAAAGAAGCCTTCTACCACATAACATTAAAAAACACTTCATTCTTTACCACCCTCAAAAATTACCTGAAATCTCTCTGCTTTACCCAGACAGTTGTCAGATAAGAACACTCAAGTGTTTAGCTTGACTAACCCTCCCCCCAACTCTGCCTGCCAGCAGGACACCTCCCTCTTGTCTAGATGACTCTCCCTGACTTCAATGATGACATGTGGAGAAATGACTCCACATGTCAGCAATGAAACCTCTCACCTTCCAACTCTGCTTCTCCTTCTGTGATCCCCCATGTCTTTTATTGGCATGTCCTCCCATCTCACCCTAAGCCTTTACCTTAAAATTTTAGAGGTAAAATGTTGGGCTGGAATCTGTCCTTCCTCTCTGCCTCTTCATCAAATGTTTCTTCCACAGTGTCTCTACCAGTGTTTCTTTACTTCACTCCCTCTACCAAGACCCTCATATAGACACTTCTCACCTTGATTAGCTCTGCAATAAACTTTGAAAGGGCTTCCCCACCTCCATTCACTCCCTTCTCTAGCACAAATGAATCCTCATGCCTCTGCTTAAACATCTAAACTCTTTAGCCTGATATTTAAGGCCTGCTGTATATAATCTGGCTCAAATTTTACTATCCACTGATTTTTTTTCCAAAGCAGTCTCTACTTTAGCCAAACTGAAATCAGTGCTCTCTCTCATACATAACCTATATTTCCTCATCTATGTCCCCTCCATCTGGAATATCCTTTTTAAAAAATAATCCCCATGGTTAGATTTCTATCCAATCTTAGGGACCATTTTAAATGCCATCTCCCCTGGGAGCCTTCTCTGACTACCCAAATAGAAGTTGTCTGCCTCTAACAGTCCAGTACCCTGAAGTATCTATTTTCTATAAGTGTATATCTCATATTATGATGATTCATCTCCTAATTTCAATTGAAAGCTACTGTTGCAGAGTTTCACAAAGTGTGTTTCATTTGAAATAGTTCCACAAGAAGCCGATCATTAAGTCTGAAAATGCTGCCTAGTAGAGCATCCTCCTTAGAAAATGCAGTGGAGGTGCAGAAAAATGGAGGTGCACGAGAAACATCCTAAAGGTGGAATTGACTGGACTCAATAACTGAAGGCTGGGTACAGTGTGACACAGTGTGTGGTCCTGACTTGGAAAGTGGGAGATGCTACTTCCTGAGAAGGCAAGGGGAGAGAGTGGAGGTTTGGAGCATCCAACTCTAAGCTTGGTTTGCAGCAGTTGAATGTGAATATCTTAGTGGAGATAGGGAGTAAGAAGATAAAAGGCCAAACCCATGACTCGTTCTCAGTTCTCATCTTCCTTGAATCTTCTATGGGTTTGATACTCCTTTATCCAACCTCTCTCTCCTTGAAACTCTCTCCCCTCTCACCTTGCAACTCTCTCCCCTCTCTCCCTAGAGGACCCTGTCATCTCTCTATCCTGCTCATCAAGGCCTGTTCTTCCTCCTCCTCCACAGAGGACTTCAATGTGGCATGCCCCCCAACTCTTATCTCTCTGCTCTACACTTTTTGGTAGCCTTGTCTGTTCCCTGGGCTTTGATGTCAACAACAACAGACCCTCTCCTCAGACCTAACTATCCTATTTTCTTCTGGAGATTTCCACCTGGATGCTTTGAGGTCATCTTGAAGGCAGCACATGCTAAATGGAATTCACCCCTGATGCCCAGACCTTTCCTTCCTACTCCTGTCGTTATTGAGTGGATCTCACATCTTTCCTTATTTCTATTGCCACTGCCTTTATCCCCAACCCACTTTTCACCTGGGCTCCTGTTCTCCAGCCTGCCTTCTTCTGGGTCCTCTTTGAGCACTGCAGCCCATGTAATCTTTCTAAAACATACCTCCAAGTTTGTAATTCCCCTATTCAAAAATTATTCAACAGTTTTCTGTTGGAAAACCCAACTTCTCAGATACAACACAACTTTGTTATAGCACCAGCCCATGCTCTGATCTCTAGCACATACCTAACGCATCATCCAACCAAGTCCAACTGTATTCTCTGTTCCTCAAAATATATCCTCCACTTTCCCACCTCCGTGCCTCATCCTGTCATGCTCTTTGCCTAGAATGCTCTTCCTCCATCTCTGCCTATGGAAACTCCATCCATTTTCAAGACTCAGAAACCCTGTTTTCTACAATCATCTCAAATGGAAGGAGTCCCCTTTCCTCCCTCAATTCCCATATAGTTTGCTTGTGTCACTTTGGTGTCATCTATTAAGCACTGCCATATATTACAGGAATTTGTGTGGACATCTTTGTTCTCCTTTCCTTTCTGTAACCACCTCATGCAAGATTACATCTTATTCACAAAAGGTAGTGAAAAGAGCCCTGGCCTGGGAGTAGGGAAACCTGAATTATAGTCCCTGCTCAGCAGTTGATGAGCTCTGTGACCTTGGATCACTTAACTCACTATGAAACAGTACTTTGTAGTCAATGTATCAGTCTGAGCCTTGTGTCCAGGGTTAAAGGAGTCATGCTGAGAAGAGAGGACATGGAGGGACAATGCCTTTCAAGGTCCCAGAGTTGGCACTAGGTTAAAAAAAAAAAAAGGTTTGAATTATACATTTCACCATTCCCCAAAGAATGATTCACATAAATTATTCTCTGATGACATTGAGGGGAAAAATCTAATTTCTGGGGTTATAGCACACATGCTTTCTGCTCAAGCTACTTGCTTTCCAGCAGTTCTTTCCCTCTAACAAAAGGAAGTTTCCAACCCAAGACAGGCTCTGTTCTTAAAATCTACTTGTAAGTTATCTTTAACTTCTGAAGGCATTTCCCTATAGAAATGAAGGTATCAGTAATGGTAGATAACCCTGGTTAGGATACCAAGTCAGTGTACAAATGCCATTGAGCCCAGAAAGCACCTGAGTAAAGGTCAATTCTTCTGCCAGTGTGGACATATCTGATGTACAACTGACTCATAACAACATAGGGCCCTCACTCTCATACCCACCATCTGAGATCCTGATATGGAAGCCACAGCAGCATTGTTTGGGTGGAGGTGAAAGTGAACTATAATTTTAGAGAGTCTGTGGATTTAAGAGACCCTAAAAGAGGGACTTTCTTGGTGGTCCAGTGGTTAAGACTATGTGCTCCCAATGAAGGGGGGCCTGGATTCTATCCCTGATAAGGGAACTAGATCCCACATGTTGCAATGAAGATCAAAGACCATGCATACTGCAATTAAGGCCCAGCACAGCCACATAAATAAATAAATATTTTTTTTTTTTTTAAAAAGAGAGAGAGAGGATAAAGGAGAAGACCTGAGAAAGTTAGAAGTTACTTGGGTTAGATTTTTAGGAGTCACATGCTGAATTAGATGTTGATTCTTTTATTCACAATTACCTCCAAATGCACAGCCCAGGTTTATGCACTTTGTACCTGTGACTCAGGATTTCTCAGCCTCAGTATTAATGACATGTTGGGCCTGAGAATTCTGTATTTGGGGGGCTGTCCTGAGCACTGTAGGGTGTTTAGCCACATCCCTGGCCTCTAGTCTCCAAAAGCCAGTACTTCCCCTCCCCTTCCCCTGTTATGACAACCAAACATGTCTCCAGGCTTTGCCAAATGTCCCCTTAGTAGCAAAATCATCCCTGACTTAGAACCACTGCACAGCTGGACTCAGCAGAGGTTTCCAAATTTTCTGTGCATCAGAATATCATAGGGGGTGTGTGTATGTTGGTGTTCTGGCCCTCAGTCGTGTCCAACTCTTTTTGACCTCATGAACCAGAGCCCACAAGGCTCCTCTGTCCATCAGATTTCCCAGGCAGGAATACCAGAGTGGGTTGCCATTTCCTCCTCCGGTCGTAGGGGGGGTTGTTTAAAATGCAGATTTCTGGGGCCCCGCCTCAGGGATTCTGAACCAGCACATTCAGGATGACCGGGGTGGGGTGGGGGTGGGGGGACGGGGCGGGTGAGGGGTAAGGTCAAAATTTTCACTTTTAACTAGTATTTTCAATTGTTATAGTTGATGCTTGGCAAACTTTGAGAAATACTACAATGAAGATTCGATGAAGTAATAAATATTTTTCCAAAGGCAAATGCTTTTCCCTCTGCTGTACTGAAGGAAGAGGAATGCTGACTAGTAAAGAAATAGTAGGCAACTTTAGAGAAGAGGGCAGGCCTGCCCTGGTGAGTACATAGGGAAAGGCTTAGGGAAGAAAGTTCTACCAGGGTGGCAGTGCTGGCCAGGGGAGAGGATGCCAAAGGGAATGGTGAAAACACCAAAATCGAAGCTAGTCTATTTCTTTTTTTTTTCTTTTTTGCCCAAAGGCACTCCTAGAACTTTGAAAGTTCATTCTTCTCCCCTGACCTGAGACTTACCATGTGACAAGCTCTGTGCTAAGCTTTATACATAATTTTTTTTCACTTAATCCTCTCCCCAACCATATGAGAAAGCTTTATCAACCTTCGACATTATTTCTCTGGGAAAATTCATCATCCCAAAGAACTGATAACACAAAACTGATAACACAAACTGATAACACAAAACTTTGCCTGACACATTTTCACAAAATAGGAATGGCCTGCACCAGTCCTGGAGCCCCACTACTCTTGAAAACTCTGCAACTCTGTTAGGATGGGAAGAGACCCTCTGAGTGGAGAAGGCCACATCCCAGTTTCCTGGGTCTCACCCATTCCCAATACTCCGTCCCACTGCATAAAAGAAAGAAGCCCCACTATGGTGCCCAGGAAGAGGACATTCTCAGCTTCTCTCCCAGGTATTCCGAAGTGGAAAATAAAAGACAAAGTCACAGGTGGTTATGCAAACTCAGCCACCTTGCGGGGGAGGGGTGGGTGGCAGGGGATTCGGACAGATAGGTGATGGAAGTGAGTGAAACTGAGTGGGACTGTGGATCAGTGCCCACTTAGTCATCTGTTAACATGTGGGATGGCCAGCCTAGTGCTGTCAGCTCTTCTAAGAAGCCAGAAAAATCCAGAGTTTTATATGAACCTTCTTGGTTTTTAAAATGTTGGTACTGATCAAAAGAAATTTTTTTTTTTCTAATTTGACCAGACAAAATATGTCACTAAACTGTTGGTTTATGACCTCTGTGTTCCAGATTCTTTTCTGGGTAGGCACTGCCTGTACTCTGCCTTCTTTTCCCTCCCTCCCTCCCTCTCTCAATCCCATGAACCTCCCACAGGTCACATGATTTCCAATTCCTCCCAAGAACTGCCTCCAGCCTCATTTTCCTTCAGAATCGTTGGCTGCCAGTGTCTGCCCTGCCAAATAGGAACGGCTCCTTCAACTTCATTCCATCTTTCCCCAGTCTTAAATGTCTGCCCTCTTCTTCCTGCCCTTGTTCTGTGTCCTCCCTCAATCATCTCCTTGGAAGGAAAGTTATGACCAACCTAGACAGCATATTAAAAAGCAGAGATGTTACTTTGCCAACAAAGGTCCGTCTAGTCAAGGCTATGGTTTTTCCAGTGGTCATGTATGGATGTGAGAGTTGGACTATAAAGAAAGCTGAGTGCAGAAGAATTGATGCTTTTGAACTGTGGTGTTGGAGAAGACTCTTGAGAGTCCCTTGGACTGCAAGGGGATCCAACCAGTCCATCCTAAAGGAGATCAGTCCTGGGTGTTCATTGGAAGGACTGATGTTGAAACTGAAACGCCAATACTTTGGTCACCTGATGCAAAGAGCTGACTCATTGGAAAAGACCCTGATGCTGGAAAAGACTGGCAGGAGAAGAAGGGGACGACAGAGGATGAGATGGTTGGATGGCATCACTGACGCGATGGAAATGAGTTTGAGTAAGCCCCGGGAGTTGGTGATGGACAGGGAAGCCTGGCGTGCTGCAGTCCACGGAGTCACAAAGAGTCGGACAAGACCGAGTGACTGAACTGAACTTGTACATCTGAGTTTATGGTTGCAAATTTATACTTCCTTATCATCATTGCTATGCTATCAATAAATTCTCATATGATGCCCCTCAACAAATGTTTTCAGAAGTCCAGCTCTTTGAGGCCTCTTGACTTTCCCAAATATCCTTTCATAAAACTCTGTTTCAGATGCAACCTTTTAATGTAGTGGCTACTTGCTCACAACATTGAGGCCTGCATCTTTTGGTCACCATGATTTTGATACTTCATTGCAAATCTGACCAGACTACCCTGAGATCCAAAGCTTATAACTCTTAGGAGAGGGGAAGAGACGCCAGCTACCTCATACCCCTGCTCTGAGGAAGACACGTGACATGGCCTTGCCCCCTGAGCCCTGTGTATCTTCTAGACCACTCTCCTTATGATGGGACTGTCACACTGGGAAACAGGGATGCTTCCATCCAACCCATGTGATGACACAGTATGGTACTGGCTTTAAAGTAACATGAAAATGGAAGTGAGAGGAAAAGCCACATATGTGAAATGACCTCAAAGGGTTTTAGAAGATGAATGAAATAAGGTCAGTCCATGCATGTTGTACAAGTCCTGGTCCAACATGGACACGTTGCCACCCACAGGGACCTCCATAAACAAAAGGGTAAAACTGGCAAAGCCAATGCATTTTGGGCTCCTTTCCACTCTTCCTTGATCTCCTTTTCTTTCTCATTGCTTTTTAAAGGCTGTTCTCCTATCAGAAAAACATTTTTATTCTGATCTTTAAAAAAGACATGTATTCACTATTTCAATTATGTAGATATGTTTGGCATAGCGCATTTAGTTTGGGGAGTGAGAGAAGGTGAGGCAAGATAGGGGCAGAAAATAGAATGTTGGACAGATACACTACTATTTATAAAATAGATAACCAACAAGGACCTACTGTATACACAGAGACTACACTCATTATTTTATAATAAATGATAAGAGAAACTAATTTGAAAAATAATATATATATATAGATCACTGTGTTGTACACCTCAAGTTAAGATGACATTGTAAATCAACTGTACTTCAATTTTAAAAATAGAGTTTCGTAGATAGAACTGTGCTTCCCTAGTGGCTCAGATGGTAAAGAATCCACCTGCAATGCAGGAGACCTGGGTTCGATCCCTGAGTTGGGAAGATCCCCCTGGAGGAAGGCATGGAAACCCACTCCAGTATCCTTGCGAGGAAAATCCCCATGGACAGAGGAGTCTGGTGGGCTGCAGTCCTTGGGGTCGCAGAGTCGAACACAACTGGGTGACTAAGCACAGCACAGACGGAACTGGCAGTTGTTGTCTGGGTTCTACCACTAAGTTGCTGTGTGACCTCGGGCAAGTCATTTCACATCTCTGAGCCTCTTTCCTCAACTGCAAAATGAAAGTTTTGGATATGGTGATCTCTGAAACACCATCTTCCAACTAAGGCTCTAGTGGTCAGAGGTGAGCAAGGACTGGTCAGATCAAGAGATATGTGCAGTTTTAAAAAGAACAGGAACAATGGATCAACTATGCCAGGATTTTCCTAAGTTCTAGCAGAGTCCACTTCTACATCCACTTCAAGAAAGAAACAGTAAGAAAATATAATACCCTCATTGCCAAAGAGTCAGTTTTAGCTGGAATTATTTCCTCCCACCTGTATGATGTCTCTTTTATCCAACAATAACTCAAAAAAAAAAAAAAAAAAGGGAAAAAACAGCAGAGGCAGAAAGCCACCTCCATTAGCTGTGCACACACCACTAACCCACATAACCAAAGTCCCACAATTTTGCATAAACCGTTGGACAGTCTCTTCAAGGGTTCCCCAGGGTTAGAAATCTTCCACTTTCAAGGTTATTAGACTGCTGATGTATGTGGCAGGGCCTTTTTCTTTTATTACATTTGCCCAGAGAAAACAGAGAAGGGTAAACTCCTGGTACTCCTATAGACCTTGGATTGGATGCCAAGCTCCAGCATGGCCCCGCTGGCTAGACCAAGTAAGCAAAGCCATGGTCCCAGAGTACTGGCCACCATTTAGTATATGTGCTGCCGAAGTGAGCACAGTACTGGCCACCGTCATTCACACTGGCCTGCCTCCTGGACCTGCCCGCCCTCTGCTCCTCCTGGAATCCCATACTTGGATACTGTTCCACCTGACTCCTCTCTCACCATCTCTCTAAAATGTTGACCACCTGTACCCACGCTAGTGCAAGGTTTCTGCTTTACTGGTGAAGCCAGCTCAGGGTTAGCAAGAGGGTGCTAAGGGCATTCTGTCTCCTCTCTATTGAGACAAAGGTGTGAAAAGTTACTTCCTTCAGAAAAGAGATGCTAATCGAAGATTTCAGACAATGGGAGAGGGCACATGTGGTCTTAGGATCATAGATAGCATTCTGTTCACTTTTGTTTCAAATAAAAGAACATAAAGAAGTGAAATGACTCATCCCAGGTCACACAGCTGGCTAGCGTCAGAGCCATTACTTTAACCTAGACCTCACAATTCCTAGACCAGTGCTCTCCCACAGAAAAGACAGTTGGGGCAGACGGAACATCATAGTACCATGGACCACATCTAGTGTAGACAATAGGCAGTACTAGTCTACAGCCTCAGTATTAAGATACAGTATTAGAAAAGGGAAGATGGATGGTGAGAACATACCAAGAGATTTACAAAGGAAGTAAAAAGATCGTATTTGCACCCAAAACTGATGAGCCCAATAGGCAAGAAAGTTTCTGTGGACAAACACACTGCAATAAATGTTTTGCGGAACTGTTATGGGTTGAACTGCATAGCTCAAAAAGATAAGTTGAAGTCTTAACCCCCAAAACCTATGAATGTGGCCTTACTTGAAAGTTGAGTCTTCACAGATACAATCAAGTTAAGATGAAGCCATAATGGATTAGTGAGAGCCTTAATCCAATGACTGGTGTCCTTGGACACACAGGAGAGAAAGACATGTGAAGATGGAGGCAGAGACAAGAGTGATGCCTCTACAAGCCAAGTAATGTCAAGGATTGCTAGCAGCCACCAGAAACTAGAAGAGGCATCGAAGGATTCTCTTCTAGAGCCTTCGAGGGATCATGGCCCTGCAGATAGCTTGATTTCAGACTTCTAGCCTCCAGAACTGAGAGAGAATAAATGTCTGTGGTTGTAAGCCATTTGGTTTGTGATACTCGTTACAACAGCACTAGGATACTAATACCGTCTGTGGAAATGGTTGCACTGGGTGAAGCTGAAGTGAGGAGACTGAAATCATGCAAATGAATGCAAGCAGGCAAGTTCTATGGGTTGGTCCTATAATAGTTCTCCTGCCCATTATGGTCCTTCATCTGTGCTACTCCATTTACGAACCTGCAGGACTGCCTGACTTGCTTGGAGGTAAGTGGAGAGGGTGGGAAGAAGAGCACTGGAGTGAGATAAACCTGGATTTGAATCTTCAGTCTGCTATTTACTTACATTGTAAAGTGTAGGGTAGACAATACACTCTTTGAGTCTCCATGTCCTCACCCTGAGAAAACAGCCTTACTCCGTGTTTTATTGTGAGAACTACTGTGCTAACCTGTGGCAGTTCTATCTGGATTGGTTTCTTTGCCTCTGATTTATTTGGTCTCTGAACTAAGTTGTAGGCAATCTGGGAACTGGATATGGGAAAGGAAACTAATATTTAAATATCTCCCACATGGAGAAAGGGGCGTTAGTGCCTGTAAATGCTGGTGTTGGGATTGCTGTACATTATATATGAAAGTTGCTGAGAGAGTAAATCTTAAGACTTCTCATCACAAAGAAATATTTTTTCTTTTTCTTTTCTTTTGTATCCATTAATATATGAGATGATGAATGTTCAGTAAACTTATTGTGGTAATCATTTCATGATGTAGATAAGTCAGATGCAGTATGCTATACATCTTAACCTTATACAGTACTGTATGTCAATTATATCTCAATAAGACTGGAAGAAGAAGAAAAACTCTGGTGATGGGGACCTTCAAGGTCATTGAGATCAAGTCTCTCATTTTACACATGAGAGCACTGGTCATGTCGCATATTTTCCATGCTCACCTTACACAGACCATCTTGGGCACCTGGGAGACCTCCACATGAATGTTTGTTGCTAGACAAAGTGAACTGGAAAGACCTCATAAAAAACTGAAATGTAATATTATAGTGGGAACACATGTCACCATGTGGCCACATTTAACAGACCTCACCCACCTCACTACTTTGCTCAGACCCAATCTGGCTGTCCATTTCTAATTTGGTATCTCTCAAAGAATGGTTTGCTAGCCCACTTTTCTTGAGAAACCTTCAGGCAGTTTAAGGTCTGAGCTTGAACGAAAGTTACTCAAAAACAGTTTCTTGGGATTCATAAAGTATTCTCAGCTGTATAACTGATTTTATATCATAAGACCAAAAAAAGAGTCATTTTTAAAAGAATATCTAACCTAAAGTCAACTTTAACTTAGAGTAGATGGCAAATTAAGTACTTATTGTTAAGATAAAAGACACAAGACAACAAAATTAAAAGCAGCTCTAACTATGCCATTTTTATACAAAAAAGAATACAATATCCTCCATCTCCAGCCAACTAACTGCCTGTCTTACTTCCCCTGCTTTAATGTTCCCTGGCACTTACTACATATGACATATTATATTTACTTATACATACATATTTACTTGTTTACTCAATCATGACTCAGCTTCTCTCACTGGAATGTAAGTTCCATGAGGGTTCAGATCTGGTCTCGTAATTCACTTATGTGTCCCTAAGGCCTGGAATAGTTCATCACACATTTGGTCTACAGTACATATTTTCTCAATAGATAAGAGAATGAATAAAACAGATTTGGGCAAGGAGAGGAGCACTCACATGATGTGGATAAGAACATAGAATATGTGGCCGTCTTTTGCAGAAAAGAGTTGCCCGTACGTCCACTAGCCATCAAGAATCTCTCTTATTACTGCACAGCTCATAGAGTGGCTATTATCAAAAAGGAAACAGTGTTGGTGAGGATGTAGAGAAAAGTGAACTCTCATACAATGTTGGCGGGAAATGTAAATTTGGTACAGTCACAATGGAAAACAGTAAGGATGCTCCTCAAAAATTTAAAAACAGAACTACTATATGATCCAGTAATGCCACTTCTGGGTATTTATCCAAAGAATTCAAAACACTAACTCAAAAAGATACATGGCTATTTACATTAGCCAAGGTATAGAAACAACCTAAGTGCCCATCAATGGATGAGCAAATAAAGAAGATGTGAAATATATACATATATACACACATGGCTTCCCAGGTAGTGCCAGTGGTAAAGAACCCTCCTGCCAATGCAGGAGACAGATGTAAGTTCATTCCCTGGGTCAGGAAGATCCCCTGGAGGAGGGCACAGCAACCCACTCTAGTATTCTTGCCCAGAGAATCCCCATGGACAGGGGCACCTGGTGGGCTACAGTCCATAGGGTCACAAAGAGTCAGATATGACTGAAGCAACTTAGCATGTATACACACACACACACACACACACACACAATGGAATATTACCCATAAAAAAGAATTGCAACAATATGGATGGACCTTAAGAGTATTATGCTAAGTGAAATAAGTCAGACAGAGAAGGCAAATACCATATTAATTTCATTCATATGTGGAATATAAAAACCAAAATAAATAAAGCAAAAGAACATGTAGATACAGAGGATATAGTAGAGGTTATCAGAGGGGAAGGGGCAGGGGTGAAACAGCTTTGTAAAAGGGTCAACTCTATGGTGAAAGATGGAAACTAAACTGTTGGTGGTGAGCACATTGTAGTGTATACAGAAGTAGAAATGTAAAGTTGTACACATGAAATTTATAAACAAGTGTTATCATCACAAAATAAATTCTTCAAAAAAGAATATCTCTCTCACTTCTCTACTCTGTTTTCATCATCATCGAGAAACCTTTGATTTAACTCTTCCTATGCACATTTTTCTACAGATGAGATCACAATTTTGGTTTCCTTGACACAATAATTTTCACTATAAATTAACAGGTTGGCATTTCATCTTTTAAAATGAGTGCACATCACATCTAAAAGAATTCTGAGCAGAATCTCAACCAGGATGAAAACCGGTGGTGAAAGAAGCAAAGACTGGCACACACAGGGCAACTGGTTTCTGCTGCTAACTCTTCTTTTGACTCACCTGTGTGACCATAAAAAAGAAATCACTTCTCTAGTCTTCAGTTTCCTCATGGAGGCATTGAGCTTGATAAATTTTGAGCTCCTTCCATCTTTCAAAGCTAGGGTTTTATAAAAGTTAATAAATTAGGATTTTCCATGTATATTTGACTTCCTAAAAGAGGTGTCCACTGGTGTTTCATGTCACTGTCTATTGGCAACATAGTGTGACTCACATAGATCATGAGGTCAGCACTTTTCCTAGGATCCATCGTCATCACCAGGAAAAAGACACATGGCATCCTCATTAAAAACCTAAAATGCCAGTGGAGACACTCCCTAGGGAAATGGAGATCACACAGCAACTTGTCCACATTAGAAATTGTACATGTGTATGGGTGTGGGGGGCTGGAAGGAAGTACAAGAGGGAAGGAAAGGCAAAGCAGAAGACAGAGGATGTCCAGGTGATGGAAAGGCAGGCGCCGAGCATGACGTAGGAGAATCACATTCTCCCATTAGAGCCTGGAGGATGCTTAAGCTTGACCAGTAAGAAGTACCCACAAACTTTTAGTAGATACATGAAACTGTTTCCATGATGAGCTGTGTCACTGTGAGGGAGGGTAAGAGCTGAGTGTCCTATAAATTTATCTTCCTTGGAGGTTTTTGTTATCAATTCACCAAGGCTGCCTCTAGTCTGCTTTCCCTGCAACCCTTTCAGCATTCATTATTTTACTTTCTTTGAGATCTTAATTGTCTGTGTGTGATAGAGTTATTGGGCTATCTCTCAAATGTCTACCTTCAGATCAGACTACTCACCAGAGTGCTAGTCTTACACAATGGCTACCTACAAATTAGAACCACTTAGATATCATTAAACATAATGTGACCCTGTTCCCAACTCACTCTATCACTGACATCGCTAATCCCATTGGGAGGCTTACATCTGAAGTTATCTTTCATTCCTCACAACTCTATCAATAATCATCCACAGACACTATAAATAGCAATAAACACGCTCAGCAGTCTACTCGCTGCTCAATAAATGTTCACCCGTCTGTTATTTGTATGATGATCTGAAATGATCTGCTCAGTCATTCGAGACTGTTGAGGTTCTTTTCACAAAGACTCATATTCATCTATTTTCTCTCATCTTCACATTAATCCATGTTACCACCCCTGGTGCCTAACTAGAGTATCTTTCTTATCGACATCCCAATTGCTAATTTTTCCCTGCTTCACAAATAAATTCACAGATTGGTCTTTTTGAAACAACCTTCATCAGGTTGTAGTTGATTTATAAACCCATGAGGGTTCCTGTTTGCCAGTCAGAGTGTTACAAACTCCCTATTTGGCATTAAGAGCTTTGGTCAGCTGCCCCCTCCTCCCCAAGCTACCCGAGATCTGTCTGTAATTTGCCTTATTTTACTCATATTTGTTTGAGCATCAACTATGTGCCAGCCACACTCTCTACCACCAGCTACCCTCCAGCATTCCCTCTCTTTTCAGTTAAGCCCAGCATGATGCTCCCCTGCAGTAACCACAGTGATATCTGCCTTTGGACTTTGCTCCAGTTCTTGCCCTGCCAGGAATCTCCTGTTTTCAGCCAATAAAGATCTGATAGCTCTTCCAAGATGCACCTTCCCCTGAGGGTTCCTCTATGAATGAATCCCTGACCACAACAACCTTCCCCTTTTCCTGAATTCCCTCAGCATCTCACACCAGATATATGTTGCTAAATATTGTTCTCTTATTTTTTCACCTGTATTTGTTGGTTTCACTGATTGAAATTGTGAGCTCTAGAAGAACAGAAGCCAAATCTTCTTTTACTCAGATATGAAATGGGAAAGGGCAGATGCAAGGCCAATAAGGACCTTGATTTTGCACATGGCTCATGGACAAGGCCCCATGGCCACAGCGTAGGCAATAAAGACCAAAAAAATGTGAACCAAAGACCTAAGGCTACCTCCTAACACAAGACTAGAGACTCAGCCATGTTTGGAGAAGTGTTTGTTAAATGCTGAATTAGATTTTTAAAAACAGTTCAAAAAAAAAATAAAAATAAAAACAGTTCAGGTCCCTTATACACTATGTATTCCTCCAGCACAAAAATCTCTACTGAAACACAATGGCCAGTATAATTTACTGAGTCTTAATCACTAATTAGATTTGAAATTCTTGACTCTTCTTGTACAGAATGCTCAGTCCAGCAGAGACATCTCAGCTTTCTCTATGAGAGGTTGCCCCTACCCCTGGCAACTACCTACACTAACACGTAGCACCAGTTCATGCCCTTGAACCAAAAGTTGTGTGACTCTGATAAAGGCCAGATATTTGATATAAGACCACCTTCCTTTCTCCACCCCCTCCAGCTACACAATGTCTTATGTGCTTGCATGCTAAGTCTGCTTCAGTCATGTCTGACTCTTTGGGACCCTATGCATGGACTGTAGCCTGCCAGGCTCCTCTGTCCATAGGATTCTCTAGGCGAGAACACTAGAGTGGGTTGTCAAGCTCTCCTCCAGGGGATCTTCCCTACCCAGGGATCTGAACCCATGTCATTTAGGTCTCCTGCATTGGTAGGTGGGTTCTTTACCACTAGCGCCACCTGAGAAGCCCCATGATGACTTATCCAAACCTAAAACTCGGCCGGATAATGCGCAGCCCCTTTCAGAAAGCAGAGAATATGCCCCTTGCAGAAGGAGTGCAGAGAGGGAAATAGACTTACCCTCACATAGTAGTTCATGCCCAGCCCCAACAGGTGCTGCAGAAAGTGTCTGTCCTCTCTGTTCCGGGGGGTTGGTTCCCCAGGGCCGGGAAGTGGGCAGGCGTCAGGAGTTAAAGAGGTCGCCCTGTGCCCCAAGGGGTCCCGCTGAGGCGGAGGTGCTGGCACGGCCCTATTGAGACTGGTTTCAGGGGCAGCCGGGCTGCTGGGAGCCGGGTCCTGGCTTTCCTGGAGCTTGAGTCGAGGTACCTCTTTGGTACCCAAACAAAAGTTTTTCAGACTCAGCAAGGTGGCTGGGTTGGCCAGCTTTACGCTGGCCATGCGAGGGATCAAGGTGCACAGTGGGGTGGGGCTCTCCTGGGACGCCAAGGCAGCATCTTCAGCGGGCAGGTGAGGTGCCAGGGCGGGGTAAGGAGGCTGCGGCGAGCCCTTGCTCCCGGTCGAGCTTCCCGGGCTGCCTTCGTCCAAGGACGTGATGGACTCATTCCGAAAGCGGCTGTACTTGGCCCTGTGCAGCATCCCGGGGTGCCCGAAGAGTCCTACATATAGCACGAGTCCTGCCAGGCTGTCCTGACCGCGTTCTCGCATAGCCTTGGCAGTGCTGAAACAGGATACTGTTGCATAAATCGCCTCGCCGTCTGCTAGATAAACGGAACGGAAGACAAATGCCTCAATGCCCCGTGCAACTTGCGGCAGCCACCTCTCCAACTCCGCTCTCGCGCTCGCCTGCCTCGGCTCCGGGTCCTCGAGGGTAACAGCCCAGGGGAAAACGCCTACCCAGCTGATTTCGGTCCCGTCTGTGGCCCAGCGGCAGCACCCGGTGTTCTCGCCGGGGATTCCTTGCTGGGGAAGCTTGGACCCCGCCTCGCGGCGGCCAGGATCGCTCACCTCCTACTCTTGGGCACGGAACCGGGCGGAGAACCAGCCAGCCGGTCCCGCCGCGTCGCTGGCGGTGCGGGAGCCTTGCAGAAATATTTAGCGCCCCCCACCCCCATCCTCCCTTCTGCACACAGGAACTTTCAAACCTGCTCCCTCCGGTTCCCACAGGGCGGGGCAATGTCTGGCCTGTTAACCCTTTATTTGTTCCAGCGATTGTTCATTTAAAAAAGGAAAAAAGGAAATGTCTATATGAGCCAAAGGCCCTTCTGTCTGAGTTCGTTTCTCCTGATGGCTGCCCTCTCTTGGAAGATCTTGTCTTGCATCCCATCTGGGCCTCAAGCCAGCAGTACTAGTGACAGGCGCTCCTCCGCATTATTTCTCTGACTTGTGGTCCTTCCGTGTTCCTCAGATCCCCTCCCAGCCTGCCCACCCTGGCTCGGAGCTTCCCTCCCTCTCCGACTCCTCTCAGAGCTTTCAGAAGCCTCTCTGCAACAGAAGGCTGAAATGTGCAGGATGATACGCAGCGTGTTGAAATTTTTATGAATGAACTTTGCTGAATGAATTTCTCTCTGTGTGTGCAAGCTAATAAATCTGTGAATGAAGCTGAGAATAGCTGTAATTGACTGATGGTCTCAGGGGTGCTTGGTTTTTATCCAATCAAAGGGCAGCTTGATGACTCATGCACCATAAATATACTAAACTAGTAGCCAGGAGAAATAAAGCTGGAGGAAGAGAAGGGAGAGGTTTTATTCTGTGATAACAATGAAGGGGTTAAAGGGTAAAGCAATCTTTAGTATAAGTCATCAGTAAGCTGGGCAGCAGGTTAAAATGTCCATTTTCTTTTTTTGCTGAGATGGCTGGGAAAGCCAAGCAGAAGAACTAAAAATTAGATCCATTGTTCCACAGATATTAGAACATATAGTACACAACTCCTGTGGGAAGCCCGTGATGCATTCTTCTTAGAAACATAGTTCTTTTTTTATTGATTGCTGATTCCATCTCCCTCTGGTGCAACTTCCTGTACCTATCAAATGCATTCTGAAGACATGATGACAACTGCAAGAGACAGCACACACCAATCCAGGAAAGGAGCTGAGAAGGGGAAATGCAGGTTCTTTCTGGAATGGAGAAGAGGAAAGTGCTGAGACACAGAGGATGTGGAAAGCCCATAGCAGAAGAGAGAAGAAAATCTCAGCTGAAAGTTACATTTCTTGGCGGGCCAAGGCTCTTGCATCTGAAATTGCTCATTAATTCAAAAATTAAAACAAATCGGCTGCCCCTGGAGTCAGGGACACCACCTTCACTGTTTTACTGCCCACAAGACTGCATTAGGCTCAAGTGTATTTATGACTCTGGTGGCCTCAACTCCCTTGAGATCCAAACACAGAATTAAATGGTTACTCTTGACCAGCTAAAAATGCATCCTCGCTGACTTCCTGCTCCCCTCCCCCTGGCTCGCCCCAGAAATTCTGCACCTTTTCACATCCTGTCTGCCAAACCTGTTAGAATGGTTTTTCCTTGGGAAGGCCTTTTTGCATCTTCATAAATTTTCCCATCAATGTTCAGTGACCTCCTCTTTCTGCCATCAGACCACCTCCTGACAAAACTGAGGGGAGTGACTAAGCCAGTTGGACTCCACATCCTTGGGGCTGAGGAGACAGGCTCTGAGCAAAATCGTAAAAGCAAACTTCCTTTTTCTTTCCACCTCACCTCTTTTCTTCTCTCCCATGGGTTCCCTCCTAGTTGTTACAGATCCCATGCTATGCTGCCTTGAGAAAGTTACTTTACCTCTCTGTGCCTGAATGCCCTCATCTGTCAGGAACAGCTGCCTAATGGAGATGCTATACGGGCTCACGAGATAATCCCTGTAGGGCACTTGGCACCATGCGCCACACACTGCCTGCCTCACCAAGTATATGACTGGCAGTGTAAAGAAAGGCCATTTGAACCTGGGTTGCCTGGCCCTGAAGTTGGTATTCTTACTCCCTACAGAGTAGAGTCTACACCATCCTAGGCAACTAAAAAGAAAAATTAGCACAAAGTAGGAGAAGTTGGGGCTTCCCTGGAAGCTCAGCTGGTTAAGAATCTGCCTGCAATGCAGGAGACCCGGGTCTGATTCCTGGCTTGGGAAGATTCCCCTGGAGGAGGGATAGGTTACCCACTCCAGCATTCTTGTGCTTCTCTGGTGACTCAGTAAAGAATCCACCTGCAATGTGGGAGACCTGGGTTCAATCCCTGGGTCGGAGGGCATGGCAACTCACTCTGGTGTTCTTGCCTGAGAATCCCCATGGACAGAGGAGCCTGACGGGCTCCAGCCCATAGGGTCACAAAGAGTCGGACATGACTGAGCAGCTAAGCACAGCACAGGAGAAGTTGAGGAAGCCAGCACAGTTCAAAGAAACTACGTCCTAACATTCACATGGGCCTGGACAAGGAAGGAGCAATAGGAGCCCACCAGGCTGATGTGAATCTTTGCTGAGGTCTTCATGCCTAGGTTCGATCCCTGGGGTCAGTACCTGGGTTCAATCCCTGGGTTGGGAAGATACCCTGGAGAAGGAAAAGGCTACCCACTCTAGCATTCTGGCCTGGAGAACTCCATGGACTGTATAGTCCATGGGGTCTCATAACGTTGGACATGACAGCGATTTTCACTCCATGCCTTGAGGACGGGGTATCCCAGGAGAGGCACTGTTCTGGCCGGGGGCTCAGACCAGTCCCTGTCCTTCAGGAATGAGTCCCAGAAAGGGTGAGGAGGGAGGGGCACCGGGTGGGACCAGGTAAGGTAAGAAAACAGCCATGGCCTCTGTGGTCTGCTTCTCTGCCCCTGAGGACCCTGGAAATCTTGGCTTTCATAGTCATCTCTGCCTGGGCCTTTCATGAGGGTGAAAGAAACCAGATCTGCAACTGGGGAGTGGGGAACGGCCTTAGAGGCTCAGCCAGCCCAGCCAGGCAGCTTTCAGCCCAAAGGCAGAAGCTGAAAAACTGCCCCAACAACCTCAGAGCAGGTTCATTAACTGAGTAGATCCCCATTCCAGGTGGGTGGGTGGGCAAAGCAGATAACTTCCTTTTTCCCAGGATGTCAGAACATCCTCTTCGATTAGTAACAATGAAAATAATATTAACGAGACCAAAGAAATACGGAACAAAAAGACAGTTTACCTTCCTTCACATTCAATCATTACAACTTTTGAAGACCAGCACTGTTTTCATCGCCGCCTTACAGATGTGGAATATGGGATCAGAGCAAGTTCAGTGACTTGGCCAAGGTCCCCTGACTGTTGAGCAATGATGCCAGGATCCCTCCAGCAGCTCTGCCTGGCTGCAGAGCCTGTGCTGCAGCCACTGTACGCCGCTGCCTCCCAGGGCGCCAGTGAGCGCAAGCCTAGATCCTAGGCCTGTCATCTCTGTGCTGCAGAAGACACAGTCAAGGTTCCGAGTTTATAGTAAGCTGCTCTGATTTACTGGCTTGTACAGGCCCCGCAGTGGGTCTCCTGTGGAACCAAGTGCTGACTCATGACAGCCGCATGCCTTCCCCTGCTGTGACGGCAGCCAGTGTGTGCAACACCCTAACTCAGGCCTGGCGCTCACTGTCAGTGTTTGCTCCCCTCTCCTCTTCGCAGAGCATATCTGTAAAATTCACACAAAATACCTCACAGGACTGCCAGGAGTGAAAATATGAATAATAGATGAGAAAATGATGATTGTCATTAAACCGTCAGAGCCCATTAACCCCTCTCATCACCACCCTTGGAAAGCAAGGTTCTGCTTAGACCACTGTGGATGCCGCCTCTGCTTTGAGACCCACGCAACTCACCCCTTCCAAGGGAGCCTTGCTGTGAATCAAAATGTCACCTTAAGGGACAGCCTGCCCAGGCTGGGTTCCTTGTGTATAACAGGCAGTTTCAAGGGAGAGCTGGGTCAGGGTGGGCCATGATAGAATTAGCCAGGTCCTGCTAGGATTTCTTAGAGGAGTGAGGGAGAAGGGGACCTGGGCAAAAATGCCTGCCCAACTTTGGAAGAGAACCCAATGTGGGAGCTGGGGTAGAGGAAGGATATCCTAGAGAGTAGAAGAAGGTGGAAATCGAACAAGACAGAAATAACTGTGGGAGATCCTGGACCAATTGCTACCTTGGCATGAAGTGCAGCAGGTGGCATCAGAGCACTAGGACTCTTAATCCAGCCACGGATACCATGTCTATCACAAAGCAGATGTGCTCCTGAAGAGCTGTCTTTGGGCAATACCTACTCCTGAAGAATTTTCACTAAGGATGAGTCCAACAGCCAATCAGTGAGGAATGAAAACATTGGTGAAGCTCTACTTTAGAAAAAAAATTTCCACAAGACAATATTTATATTCAAAGTTCTTGGCAGAGACCAATGCTATTTTAAAGATGAGGAAGTGAGGTAGTGAAAAAGGCTTGGGTTTCCAACAATCAGAGCCTAACTTCAAAAAATGGAGGCAGAGTTTCCCCTAGAGTTGTCATTAACTCTGAAAACAACACCTTCTCTTTGCCTGCTGAACCCAATATTTCCAGTTTTCCCATGGTCTTCAACCTGGGTAGGTAAACGGCTCTCTAATGGTTGCTGTTGGCCCTCACTGACTCTCCTGGAATCAGGACCACCTAGAAACAGGAAAATGGATATCCTCCTATCTGTTGAAAATGGGATAATATACGTGAAAGCGCCATGTAGAGTTAGACATCGTGTAGACAAAAAGTAGATGAGTTACTTAGGGTCAGGTTCAGTTGCAAATAACACAAAAATCCTAAATAAGAGAGGCTTGAACAAAAAAATTTATTTCCCTGGAGGTAGGAAGTCCAAGGACAGGGTCAGCTCTCAGCCATCCTTAAAGTATCTCTCTTTTCCTCATAGTTTAAACTGGCAGATAGAGCTCCAGCTATTTCACCTCTACTCCAGGCAGTGAAACGGATGAAAGGACAAAGAAGGCCCATTCTCTTTAAAGAAAGATCCTGGAAGCCCAATACAATGTTTCCACTTACATCACATTAGCCAGAACTGAGTCACATGGTTGTAACTAGCTGTAAGAGAAAATGAAGTCTTCTTTATCTGAGAATGAAGAAGTCTTTTGTCTGGGTACATGGCCGCTGCACATAAAATCAAAGTCTGTTACTGGGCAAGGAGAAGATAATAGATATTGTGATAGAAAATAGTTTCTCTGCTATAGTAATATTTTCAAAAGAATTTCTACCTCAGTTCAGTCACTCAGTTGTGTCCGACTCTTTGCAACCCCATGGAATGCAACACGCCAGGCTTCCCTGTCCATAATCAACTCCCGGAGCTTACACAAACTCATGTCCATTGAGTCAGTGATGCCATCCAACCATCTAATTCTCTGTCATCCCTTTCTTCTCCCACCTTCAATCTTTCCCAGCATCAGGGTCTTTTCCAATGAGTCCATTCTTTGCATCAGGTGGCCCAAATATTGGAGTTTCAGCTTCAGCATCAGTCCTTCCAATGAATATTCAGGACTGATTTCCTTTAGGATGGACTGGTTGGATCTCCTTGCAGTCCAAGAGACTTTCAAGAGTCTTCTCCAACACCACAGTTCAAAAGCATCAATTCTTCAGTGCTCAGCTTTCTTTATAGTCTAACTCTCATATCCGTACATGACTACTGGAAAAACCATAGCTTTGACTAGACAGACCTTTGTTGGCAAAGTAAGGTCTCTGCTTTTTAATATGCTGCCTAGGTTGGTCATAACTTTTCTTCCAAGGAGCAAGCACCTTTTAATTTCATGGCTGCAGTCACTATCTGCAGTGATTTTGGAGCCCAGAAAAATAAAGTCTCTCACTGTTCCATTGTTTCCCCATCTATTTGCCATGAAGTGATGGGACCAGATGCCATGATCTTAGTTTTCTGAATGCTGAATTTTAAGCCAACTTTTTCACTCTCCTCTTTCACTTTCATCAAGAGGCTCTTTAGTTCTTCTTCACTTTCTGCCATAGGGTGGTGTCATCTGCATATCTGAGGTTATTGATATTTCTCCCAGCAATCTTGATTCCAGCTGTGCTTCATCCAGCTTGGCATTTTGTATTATGTACTCTGCATGTAAGTTAAATAAGCAATGTGACAATATATAGCCTTGACATACTCCTTTCCCAATTTCGAACCAGTCTGTTGTTCCATGTGCAATTTTAACTGGTGCTTCTTGACCTGCATACACATTTCTCAGGAGGCAGGTCAGGTGGTCTGGTATTCCCATCTTTTCCAGAATTCTCCATGGTTTGTTGTGATCCACACAGTCAAAGGCTTTGGCATAGTCAATAAAGCAGAAATAGATGTTTTTCTGGAATTGTCTTGCTTTTTTGATGATCCATTGGATGTTGGCAATTTGATCTCTGGTTCCTCTGCCTTTTCTAAATCCAGCTTGAACATCTGAAAGATCATGGTTCACACACTGTTGGAGCCTGGCTTGGAGAATTTTGAGCATTACTTTACTAGTGTGTGAGATGAGTGAAATTTTGCAGTAGTTTGAGTGTTCTTTAGCATTGCCTTTCTTTGGGATTGGAATGAAAACTGACCTTTTCCAGCCCTGTGGCCACTGCTGACTTTTCCAAATTTGCTGGCATATTGAGTGCAACACATTCACAGCATCATCTTTTAGGACTTGAAATAGCTCAACTGGAATTCCATCACCTCCACTAGCTTTGTTCATAGTGATGCTTCCTAAGGCCCACTTGACTTCGCATTCCCGGATGTCTGGCTCTAGGTGAGTAATCACACCATCATGATTATCTGGGCTGTGAAGATCATTTTTGTATAGTTCTTCTGTGTACTCTTGCCACCTTTTCTTAATATCTTCTGTTTCTTTTGGGTCCATACCATTTCTTTCCTTTATTGAACCCATCTTTGAATGAAATGTTCCCTTGGTATCTCTAATTTTCTTGAAGAGATCTCTAGTCTTTCCCATTCTATTATTTTCCTCCATTTCTTTGCATTGATCACTGAGGAAGGCTTTCTAATCTGTCCTTGCTATTCTTTGGAACCCTGCATTCAAATGGGTATAGATTCAAGGGATTCGATCTGATAAAGTGCCTGAAGAACTATGACCAGAGGTTCATGAAATTGTACAAGAGGCAGTGATCAAGACCATTCCCAAGAAAAAGAAATGTAGAAAGGCAAAATGGCTGTCTGAGGAGGCCTTACAAATAGCTGAGAAAAAAAGAGAAGCTAAAGGCAAAGGAGAAAAGGAAAGATATACCCATGTGAAATTCTACCTAGATGGAATTTAAAGCTACCATAGAATTAAAATGTCTTTGGTCAATGTGGCCTATTTTCCCCTTTTTTCTGCATGAATGTGTACCATGTTGCACATATGTGCACTCACACAAAGTTTTAAAATGACTCATTTAAAAACAGGTGCTTTCAGAATAGAAACTTGTCTGTACGTAGCCAAAGGGACTGGTGGAGTCTCTAGGCCTCTGAAAGGCAGCCAGGTGCTTCCAGGGCCAGCAGCAGGCAGTAACAGGATACGTACCCAGATGGCGGTATAACTGGTTAATTGGGGTCAGGGATATCTTACAAGGAGTAAGTGAGTATTGGCCAGGTGGTCAGTCATCAGGAGGTGTCTGACCCAGGAGCAGGATACCAATTCAAACTGTGGATTGGCAAAAGAGAGCCAAAGACAGGGCCCTAGACCAACTGAAATTTTGGCATTATAAGTTGGCTAATCTGAACTTCATTCCAATCCTATTTTCCTTTTCCCATCTCCACTAGGAAAAACTAAATACTCATTTTCTCAGGCTTCCTTGCAATGGCAGGGGGTGAGAGCATGTGACACAATTCTGGTCTGTCAGATGTAATGAAAGTTTTATGGGGGCTTCTGAGGAAACATCTGATTTCCTAATACAAGGGGCCAAGAGAACTGGAGCCTCCCCTCTGTTTTCCCACATCTTCCTGTCTTGAATGTGGATGCACTGTCTGGAGCTATGGCAGCCATTTTGCAATCATGAAGGAAAGATCAGCCAAGTTATCAAGCCCATGGACTTGACATCACTGCATTATTGAATCACTGTAACAAGAACAGTAATCATCTCTAAATATGTCACTATGTGAGAAAAATAAACCTTTACTGGTTTAAGCAACTCAAGCAGCTCTTGGTTAGTTGGTACCTGTTACTTACAGCCCAAAGCACTGATACAAATACAGTGGCAAGAACAAGGATACGCAATAAACAGAGCCTCTAGGTCATTATGAAATGACTATGGTGTCTGGTGAAGAAAGTCCGAATGTAGTCAGACCAAACTGGGTTCAAATAGGGATGCTGACAATATGGTAGGCAGACTAAAGATCCCCAAAGATATCTACTTCCTAATATAGGAAACATGATAAAAGAAACTTTGCAAATGTAAAAGGTGGTCTAATGACCAGATTCCAGTACGTGCAGGAGCTGTGTTTCCCCTACACCACCAAGCAACTCTTGGCAACACCAGCTAGGTATCCTACAATTCAACTCAATTCTGACACTATCTATCCAGATATAGCATTAGATTCCATAGGTTATGGGCTCAGTCCCCACAAGAATGCCATTCACTTCAGATGGCAATCCCAAGCCTAAGTTGCTACCTGTGCTTCTGACTGATCAGCTAAAGACTGGGGGTCCCAACAACTTCCTTCTTGGGTTTGATTAATTTGTTAGAGCAGCTCAAAGAACTCAAAGAAACATTTTACTTACTAGATAACTGGTTAATTATGAAAGCACGTAACTCAGGAACAACCATATTGAAGAGATATATAGGGCAAGGTGTGGGGAAAGGGCATGGCGCTTCCATACTGTCTTTGAGTGCACCGCTCTTTTAAAATCTCCAGGTGTTCACCAGTCTGGAAGCTCTCAGAACCCCATTCTTTTGGGTTCTTATGGGGGCTTCTTTACATAGACATGTTTGATTACATCATTGGTCACTGGCCATCTGTTCAACTTCCAGACCTTCCCTCCTCCCCAGAGGTTGAGGACTGGAACTTAAAGTTCCAAACCTCTACCGCTTTAATGAGGTGCTTTCCAAAAGTCACCACATTAATATGACAAAAGACAGCTTTGCTGCTCTTATCACTTAGGAAATTCTATAGGATTTATTTATTTTTGACTACGCAGCACAGCATGTGGGATCTTGGTTCCCTTACCAGGGATTGAACTTTCATCCTCTGCATTGGAGGTGTGGCATCCTAACCACTGGATAGCCAGGGAAAGCCCAAGAAATTCTATAAGTTTTAGACCAAATATATATATCCTACTCTAAATCACAACATCACAGAATATGATTAAGATTACAGATCATGAGATGGGGGAATTATCTGGGTGGGCCCAATCTAAGCGCATGAGGCTTTCAAAGCAAAGAACCCTTCCCAGCTATGGTAAGAGCTGGGAAATTTAAGACAGAAAAAGAAGGAGAGATTTGAAGCGTGAGACAGACTCAACCTGATGTTACCGGCTTTTAAAAAGAAGGCTGGCCATGAGTCAAGGAAGCTAGGAAGGGCCCTCAGTTGACAACCAACAATGAAATAGGAATATTAGAATTAACAGCTGCAAAGAACTGGATTCTAACAACCCAAATAAGCAAAAACAAAAAGCAAAACTGAATGCTTTCCCAAAGCCTCCAGAGAGGAACGCAGCCCTGCCAACACTTTGATTTCAGCCTGGTGAGACCTATGGCAGATCTCTACTCTAATGTGTAGACTAGTATGATAGTAAATTTCTGTTGTTTAAGCTAAGTTGGTGGTCATTTGTTGTAGCAGCAGTAGAAAACTAATACAGATTTCGATACCAGGAGTGGAGTGCTACTGTAGCAAATACAAAATATGGAGTGGATTTCAGACTGGGCAGCAGGCAATGGCTGGAAGAATGATTTTAAAAGTCTAGATTTCTTTGAGTGGACTACTATTAGAAATATGGGCAAGTTAATTCACCTCTCTGAGCTCCAATTTCTCTTTATCTGTATAAGGAAGATAAGGTCTATCACATACACTGCATTACTGTAAGGTCTCAACGGGTGTGTGACAAACTGCAGGCTATCATTGTGAGATGGGGCTTCCCAGGTGGCTCAATGGTAGAGACCCAGCATGCCAATGCAGGAGATAGGGGTTCAATCCCCTGGGTCAGGAAAATTCCCTGGAGGAGGAAATGGCAACCCACTCTAGTATTCTTGCCTGGAGAATCCCACAGACAGAGGAGCCTGGCAGGCTACAGTCCATAGGGTTGCAAAGGGCTAGACAGACACATATTATTATTAGAACAGAGGTCCAAGGTAGAAGCTGTACTAAACAATAGCAAGGCTGAGTAGATATTGAGCCCATACATTCTGATCTAGAACATCTTAAAATTTTCCCTAAATTATGCCCCCCCAAAAGTCCTCATCTGTTAAAGATACATATGGAAGTATTTCCCCTTTGTGGATCACTGCCTTGTGGTGGCAAAGGGGCTTGTGTAACTCAATGAAACTATGAGCCATGCCATGTAGGGCCACCCAAGAAGGATGGGTCATAGTGGAGAGTTCTGACAAAACATAATCCTAGGGTAAGACTAGAGATCTCTTCAAGAAAATTGGAAACACCAAAGGAACATTTCATCCAAAGACGGTCACAATAAAGGACAAAAACAGTAAAGACCTAATAGAAGCAGAAGAGATCAAGAAGAGATGAAAAGAATACACAGAACAACTGTACAAAAAAGACCTTAATGACCCAGATAACCACGATAGTGTGGTCACTCACTCAGAGACAGACATTCTGGAGTGTGAAGTCAAGTGGGCCTTAGGAAGCACTGCTACCAATAAAGCTAGTGGAGGTGATGGAATTCCAGCTGAGCTATTTCAAATCCTAAAAGATGATGCTGTGAAAGTGCTGCACTCAATATGCCAGCAAATTTGGAAAACTCAGCAGTGGCCACAGGACTGGAAAAGCTCAATCTTCAATATCAATTCCCAAGAAAGGCAGTACTAAAGAATGTTCAAACTACTGGACAATTGCTCTCATCTCCCATGCTAGTAAAGTTATGCTCAAAATCCTCCAAGCTAGGCTTCTGTATTATGTGAACTGAGAACTCCCAGATGTTCAAACTGGGTTTAGAAAAGGCAGAGGAACCAGAGATCAAATTCCCAAAATTTGCTGGATCATAGAGAAAGCAAGGGAATTCCAGAAAAACATCTACCTCTGTTTCATAAACTACACTAAAGCCTTTAACTGTGTGGATCATAACAAAGTGTGGAAAACTCTTATAGAGATCGGAATGCTGCTGCTGCTGCTGCTAAGTCGCTTCAGTCATGTCCAACTCTGTGCAACCCCATAGACGGCAGCCCACCAGGCTCCTCTGTCCCTGGGATTCTCCAGGGAAGAATACTGGAGTGGGTTGCCATTTCCTTCTTCAATGCATCCATTTTATTTTATACTCAACTTTCCATTCACCTGTATTCACCTACAGGTCAAACCATGGTCATCTCTCATTGAGACTCTCCCTCCACACACCCAATATACTCTTACCAAATTATCTTTCTAGTTCAAAAATATGATCGTATCAGTTCCTGGATTTAAACCTTTAATGACTCATGATATATATGATAAAACTCTAGTTCCTCAGCATGGCTAGCCCTAACTAAATTTTCAACCTCTTCTCCAGTCATTATTCCTTGTAAATTCTGTTTCTAGGATGCCATTCTCCTGGCCAGTGCTTAAGGAGAAAGGAACTATGTGAAAAAATGAAGGTATTCTGGTGCAACTGTCCTAACAAGTTTAGCTAATCTCCCCTTCCCGTCACGTAACCTGTCCCTCAGCCTCCTCAGACCCTCCAAATTTGTTCTCATTCACACTGAGAGAAATAATTGATAATATTTTCAAGTGGTATTGGTGGTAACTGCCTTTAAATAAATATTTTGTGGTTTGTTAAAATGAATAAAACTGAGGGATGGAACTAACTGTATGGTAAGGTTGTTTCAAATGGGGATTGGAAGAACAGGAGTTTGTATAGTCTAGTGGGAAAGGTGTAATGAACTAAGTCTGCCAAGTTAGGGACAAAACTTGTTAATGTTCTACAGGACCATAAAACCATAACCTTTGGGGTTATCTTTTCTACTGGACAAAAATTATTTGCCTCTATTCTAGACAAGGCCTACAAGTTAACATGTAACTTGAATCTGAGCCCTTAATTAATAGTAAAAAGCCAAGTCACACAGCTACATTCCCTCGATTATTGAATAATTCTTGGTTAAGTCTGTTAAACAAGGCTTCTCTATAATATTAAAAGGATATACTGTTCACTTTTTTTTTTTACTCTATTCCCAAGTTTTTAATGATCTGTTTTTCAAACACATCAATGTAGGTAAGCAAACTTGAAGGACTTCAGGCATCAGTTAGTAGATGCATACAGGTAGTTTAGAAGTCTAATATGTGTTCCTATCCTTGAAACCAACTGTAAGGATAGTTTTGCTGGTAAAGCAAATAATGAAATTAGGGAGGAACTTCTCTGAAAGGCTAAGGACGGTATTAACCATCCGATGAGCTATTTTTGGATCAAAGATAAAATTTGATCCACTGAGTTTACTCTGGTGACCCAAGTCTAGCCAAGGCTTTGAAAAAGCAAATCAGGCCTATTTTCTGTCAACTATTTCCTGGAATAACCACAAAGGCAGCCTGGTTACACAGACACAATCTGGAACAGGAGAAAATTGCTCTTTCTGGATCAAAAAGACTTGAATTTGAGTCTTCATTCAACCACTTATGAGCAGATAATCTCTGAAACTCAGTTTCCTCACTTGCAAGTAATTGATCATATGCATCAAACACAATGGAAAAATGGTTCCCAAATGTTGGTTCCTAAGCCTGTGTTTGTGACAAAGCTTTTGCAGTTTATAAAGAAATAGTAATAATATTAAATGTATATAGATGGAGAGGTGTATCTTATATAGTAAGGATTTTATGAAGTCAAATTTAAATGCTGGGTTTATTTATTCAAGCTTGTTCTATTTTGTGTGTGTGGTAAAATGTCTTTTCTATTCTGAAGTAATGATGATAAAAAAAATGGTAGATTTTAAGTGGTTTTACATGACAAAATAAAAGTTGGCAACTCTTGTCCATCTCCAAATGATTTTTGATGGTGCTCTGGGAACCACTATAAAATTATATGAATTTACTTTGTGAACTAAAAATAACTAAACTAAAACTATGTGTACAAAGAGAGCTCTTATTGCTGTTGTCTCTGAAAGCACCATTTTTTGTATGGTGATGAAAATATTATCCAGCTGGTGCTAAAGTTTCCTGAAGAACCCACACTAAAGCAGTGCCTCTCCTGGGTGTCTAACTGGGACCAGGTCGCTCACAAAGCAAGAACTTGGGGCCCACGGGCAGCATAGAGCCCCTGGATTAGGCCCTGGCCTTCTCTTGAAGAAGAGGAATTTCATCTTCCAGGGCTGGGGTGTGAGAGGGAGTGGGGAGGGGGCAAGAAGTGAATGGCATGTTAGGACTCTATTCTTCAGTGGCTGAGAAATTCCCTGTCTGAAGAGTCTGTGATGAAAGGGACTAATCTAGATTGCTGCAGAAAAGTGGGGACAGTGAAGGGAAAGAGGGCCTGGTGCCCATATTTGGGAACCTGGGTAGGACTGGTAGAGCTCTAAATGGCCAGGACAAGAGATGAAGCTGGATTTGCATAGGAGATGGAGCAGCCCAGGACTCCTGTTAACAATAAATGTTGCTGGAAAGGGAGCCATGTCAGCCTCTTGAGCTGACCATACATGTTTTAAATCCATTTTCTCACCTTACATAGAAGTACTTCATTGAAAAAAATAAAAACAAGCCAGAGATGAAAATCAAATTCATTCATATAATAATTCAGATGCAATCTTGCTAATATTGTAATATATAACCTCAGGGTAGTTTCCCTACTCACATTTTTTCAAAAATAACATAATACTGTGCATAAAATTTCCTATCGCTTTTTTTTCCCATTTAACAAGAACCCTACATTTTTCCATGTCACTAAATGTACAATGTTATGTTAACTGCTGTGTGGTACCATTATGCAACAGGCTTCCCACGTGGCTCAGTGGTAAAACAATATGCCTGCTAATGAAGGAGCTGAAGGAGACAGGAGTTTGATCCCTGGGTGGGGAAGATAAGATCCCCTGGAAAAGGAAATGGCAACCCACTCCAGTACTCTTGCCAGGGATAATCCCATGGACAGAGAAGCCTGGCGGGCTACCGTCCATGGGGTGGCAACAAGTTCCACTCACCTGAACACACATGCACACCATTATGCAAATGTGCCATAATTTAACAGAGGTGGTGGTATTTGAGTTTCTATACACACACACACACCCATAGGGCAGTGATAGCCCTTATAGCTAAACCCTTCCATACAAAATGCTACTTGCAGACTCTAGGTAATGGGTATTGTGTATCCACTGTATTATTCAGCTTCTCTGCACGTTTGGAAATTTTTAATAATAGAGTGAAAGAAATTTAAGATCACAGAGAGAATGAGTTGGGTCAATGAGGATGTCTGTGTACAAGTTCTGGAAAGAGAGCTGAGTGATCAGCTTCCCAGATGAACTCTGGCACGGGGCGGGGCTCCTCCCAGGCCGCTTCCGCGGGTGGTGCCGGGGTCTGTGCGCCTCTCCCGGGAAACCCGGGGCGAGGAGCGCCCTGTGCGCGCTTTCGCACGGCCTCCCTGAAAAAGAGCAGCGGAGCGCCAGGCTGCCAGGCGCGCAGCATCAAAGCTGCAGGCGCCCAGAGAAGAAAAGGGCCAGTGTGCATTCCCAAAACTCAAAAGCCCCTCTCCAGGCACAGCGGCCCACGGGGGAGGGGGAGAGGGAGCTGAAAGTGCGCTTGAACAGTGTGGGCAGTCAGGCCGTGGGCGCCCCGTCGGGACAAAAGGGCCTCAGTGCTGGAGAGGAGGACGCCCCGGGGCCTGGTGGCAGCATAAAGGGAAGCTGTGTCCCAACGGCACTCAAGTTCACCTTTGTCTTCTGAGTCCAAGTCAAAGGAAGGTTACAGAAGGAGCCTCCAGCCTCTCCTCCCTCCTCGGGGATCTGGTGATAGGAATGGCCAAGCTCTTTCTCCAAGATGCTAGAAATTCAGATGAAAATAGCAATGTGCTTGCCTGCTAGTTGGGAGATCAGTCAGTATTTGTGTCAATAGCTGCATCCTCTGACCAGGGCCAAGGAAGAAGAGGAAGGCCAGTGTGAATTACTGGAACCAGTGACTCTGAAGGGGCCCACAAACATGTTACAGAGCAGTAAGAATTTGCCTGTGTTGGGGTGGGGAGAGCAGGAATAGGTGGTGAACAGATTTCTTTTCACCAGACCCTAACCAGCTGTCAGCAGTATAGACGCTGCTATTGCTTCTTCCCAAAAGAGAGCGGCCACCCCTGTGCTCTGGCCTGATAGCTGCCGCCTGTTGATCAACAGCGGAAGGTCAATGGCCAGAGGTTAAAGGCTACCGTGCTTCCACCTGGCCTTTGCTGTATTTCGCCTGGAACTAGCACAAGTTCAACTGTCTTGCTCCAGGTCTCTGTTGGCACTTAAGGTGGAAAAAAAAGGCTTTTGGACAAATTCCTGAATGATTTCAGGGGGTTGAAGCAGAGTGAGGAGTAAGTGTAACATAGAGCAATTCACGAACTCCTCCAGCCCCCAACACACACACACACACACACACACACACACACGCTCACACACACTCTCTCTATATATATCTCTCTATCTCTAGTTGTACCTCAATTTTGTAATTTTACCTTTTGCTCTGGAGAGGTGAGATAGTTAAAAACAACAGCAAAATAATGAATAAATGAGCTGACACACAAACTATAAATCTCAGACCTGAGTTTCATTCTTAACCTAGCTGCTCACTTACTGTTAGAATTAAAAGAGAAAGCCTACGCAAATGTACCTAGCATGGTAGCCAACTTTCGAATGAAGTTTTTTTTTCTTCATTTGTTTTTTAAAATCTGAGTATTCCTAATATTGTTCCAAATGAATTTGAGGCTGCTTACACAAATATAAAATTACTACACTATATTTTACTACATAAAATAATAAATGAATACTTTTAGTCCTGCTCTTTGTAATGCTGAGTTCTTTCAGTCTTTTAAAAAATATGTTCATCCATTTACTTGTGAAATAAATACACTGAAGAACCAAGTGAAGAGAACAAACAAGGAGATCAAGGTAACAGCAGGGGTGATAGTATTAATATACAAAATGTTTGACAGAGGGGCAAGTAAACTTTCTAGAAACAGGCTGTCAATTTAATCCCTAGTTTCCAAGCAGCCCAGGCAAAGGGGGAAACATGATCATTTTCACGATTCCTGGTATTCACTGATGAAAACAAACCTGCTTCTCAGGATCACAAGCTATTTCTCTAGAAATTTCTCTTGAAAGTTTTTGTGAAAATTAACACTGCCCTTCTGTGAACATCAGCAATGCTCTTTAAGAGTTTCACAGAGTGAAGTCAGCCAGAAAGATAAAGAATATTACAGCATACTAACACATATATATGGAATTTAGAAAGATGGTAACGATAACCCTATATGCAAAACAGAAAAAGAGACACAGAAATACAGAACAGACTTTTGAACTCTGTGGGAGAATGTGAGGGTGGGATATTTCAAAAGAACAGCATGTATACTATCTATGGTGAAACAGATCACCAGCCCAGGTGGGATGCATGAGACAAGTGCTCGGGCCTGGTGCACTGGGAAGACCCAGAGGAATCGGGTGGAGAGGGAGGTGGGAGGGGGGATCGGGATGGGGAATACGTGTAAATCTATGGCTGACTCATATCAATGTATGACAAAACCCACTGAAATGCTGTGAAGTAATTAGCCTCCAACTAATAAAAAAAAAAAAGAGTTTCACAGGGATGCTTTTCGTAAAGCTCCTCAAAGATGGCCTGTCCATGGGTAAATCAGTGAGGGCACTCCTCCAAGCAGTTCACTTCAACCACACCTTCACCTCCACCTCCACCATCAACGACAACAGCACTGTGCATTTGACTAGCACTTTCCAACTGGTGCATCTTGTTCAAGTATACTCATTCATTTACTCTAGCACTCCTGAGACTTGATCGAGGCCCTCTGCTAGAAGACGGCAGAGCCAAGCCTCCAGATCATAGGTTTCTACATCTGTACGTATGGTTCTACCAACGCTGAATAAGTCATGGGCAACTGTAAGAGAATCAGAGAAGAAAAGAGATCTAGGGTCTTATAAAGAAAATACCTCCTGGGCCAAGAAAAGCTTTTTCTGATAAGAAACAGAATAATGGAGGACAGTTGAGTTAGTCTAATCTGAAGGATTTGAGTTTAGAAGGTGAGGAAAAAAGAGACAAAAGAGTTTACACAGTAATGGGGAAAATGCTAGGAGATTACTTATGTAAATCACATAAACGCCAAGCCTTGAGGTGAAGGGGGAAGGTAGAGAGTAGGTCATGGGAGCTGTATTAGAGCGCACAGTGCTCAGACTGCCGTAACAAAATACCACAGACTGGTGGCTTAAACACCAGACTCATAGTTCTGGCGCCTATAAGCCCAAAATCAAGGTGCTGGCCGGGTTGATTCCTGGCGAGAGATCTCTTCCTGACTTTCAGATAGCTGTCTTCTCACTGTGTCCTGATGTGGCCTTTCTTTTGTGCATGTGTGGAGACAGAGCATGCTGGTATTTCATCTTCTTATAAGGACACCTATCCAATCAAATTGGGGCTTGCCAGGTGGCGCGAGTGGTAAAGAACCCACCTGCCAATGCAGGAGACATAAAAGACTTGAGTTCGATCCCTGGATCAGGAAGATCCCCTAGAAGAGGGCACAGCAACTCACTCCAGTATTCTTGCCTGGAGAATCCCATGGTCGGAGGATTCTGGCAGACTACAGTCCATAGGGTCGAAAAAAGTGGGACATGACTGAAGTGACTTAGTGACTGAAGTGTATCCTATCAGGTTAGGACTCTACCCTTAGGTTCACATTAAACTTTATTATCCCTTTAAAGTCCTATCTCCAAATATAGCCACACTGGGGGTTAGGGCTTTACTATACGAGTATGGGGGAAACACAATTGAGCCCAAAAGAGGTGCCAAAACCTAGGTAAGGGAAGTGTCCCTAGAACACATTAGAAGATTTCAGATATGCCAATGAGAATCTTATTCCCTCAGGCCTAGTAGGCTGTGGGACACAAGCTAGTCTAAGCTGGTAAAGAATGTAGCACCAAGAGGCTCTTTGGTACAGGGCAGAATCTGTGCAGGGTCTCATAGGGTATCAACATGGAGCATCACAGCATGTTACTACAAGAACTCTATAGATCAACCCCCTGACTTGGCCACATATAAGCTCTGTGACCTTGGGCAAGACACTTAAATGTTCACAGCCTGATTGTCCTTTTTGCTCAAACTAGGCTAATAATACCTTCCCAGTCTACTGTAGAAGGTAGAAAACAGAAGAGTGAGGAGTCAGCAGTGGTAAAGAGCCATTCCCAGCCTCCCCACACCCACATACCCCAACTGTACATAAACATTACAAGCATGTTTGAAATAAATTTAAATGATGGGTATAAAAGTGCTGAGTAGGACTTTTATACCCATGGTGGTCCAGTAGTTGGGAATTTGCCTGCTAATGCAGGGGCACGGGTTCCATCTCTGATCTGGGAATATTCAACATGCCATGAGACAACTAAGCACTGCAACTACTGAAGCCCTCGCTCTAGAGCCCATGCTCCACAACCACAATGAGAAGCCTGTGACTGCAGTTAGAGTAGCCCCCACTCACTGCAGCTAGAGAAAGCCCATGCACAGCAACAAAGACCCAGTGCAGCCAAAATTAAATGTTAAAGTACTACATAAACTAAAGGTGTCATATAAATGATTACATGATAGCATTAACAACAGTGATGATAGCAACAGAAACTAGACTCTGATATTTTGCCAACTCAGCGCCCCCCTGGGCCACCTCCATGCGAGCCATGCTGGTGCTGCTCACAACTGGCACTCATCACAGCAGTGGCCCAGGGAGCCCCTTGAAAGAACTCCCTTGGATCGCCTCTCCCTCCTTTAATAAGATGCCCAATTACTCCCATCTCTGCTCCTCGTCTCTGTCTCTCCCCCTCTTCCCTCCAATCTCCACTTGAAACTTAGATGTTGGGGAGGCAAGAGCAGGCGTAGATGGAATCCCAATTTTCCTGAGCTGGGTGGGTCCCAGGTCTGGCACATTTTCGTCTATCACAGCTGTGAGTGGCCATGGGTACACCTCAAGATTTGGCGCTTGGTCCCTCATGCAGAACAGTCACCTCATTCCTGCTTCAGTCCCAAGCCACAGCAGGACCCAATGCATGGCTGGAGAGCAAGGAGAGATGCCATCCAGGAAATGCCCTCGGTCCCTGATGTCCTAGTCTTAGTGACTTTCTTATTTGGGGATCCCAGTGGTATGAGGAGGATGAGAGTGAAGTTGCCATTTCTGCCTCTGCCTTGGTTTCCTTCTATGAACAGGGGTTAAGGCCATGCTCACAGGGAGGCTGTGAGCTTCAAGTGTGAGGATGCAGGTGAAATGCCAGCAACAGGGCCCGGCAGGTGGGAGTCCCAGTGGAGGGGCTGAAGTCGTGGTTCTCATTTCATCGTAATGCTGCCTTCTCCCCTTGCTACCTTGGCACCTATTGTGGTAGATATTTCTATTATGGCATTTATTCATATGTAGAATTAGGTACTATAACTATTAAAATCACTATTGAATGTCCATCATGTGCCAGACACTGTTTTAAATGCATTATTTTACTTAATCCTTCCAACTCTATTACTTCTGTTTTGTAGACAAAAAAGCTCAGGGAAAGATAACTTGTTTAAAATGGGATTTGAACCCCAGAACTCTGAATCTAGAGGAGTCTATGCTCTTATCCTTTACATTGATTGAGTGCTTCCATTCATTCTGCTATATAATTTGTTTGCTTATTAGATCTCCTTTCCCCTATTTTAAATAATAAGGATTTCAAGGGCCAACATCTTACCTTACTCATCTCCTTTCTCCTGTACCAGCACAGCTCTGCACAAAGTAGGCACATAGGAAACAGCCATCATTTATCGAGCACATGTATTATGTTCTGAACACGTTACAGATGCAGCCTCACTTATGTGTTATTATGTACATTTGTCAGATGAAAACATGGAAGCTCATGGAAATCTTATGTAACATGAACATGATCAGTGCCACTTCTGCCCTAGATCCGCCTGACTCCAGAGCATGTGCATGTAACTCCTCCCAGCCATATGAGCCTAACTGATGCTTATGGAAGGCAGTGCACATGCAGAGGTGGAAAACACATTTAGCGAATAAAAGCAGTCCTTCATTTATGTTTACACACACTATGTATTTACATACCCATATACATTGCTGGCATGTGCCTAGTTTAGCTCCGGAAGGCTGTATCTCCAGGAAGTTGCATTTGGAGGGTGGAAACAGCTGATAAGAGGGAATATTCTTATTTTTCACTGTGCACTTTTTGATTTTGAATGATGTGTCTAGTTAAAGGGGTTTCCCTGGTGGCTCAGTGGAAAAGAATCTGTCTGCCAATGCAAGAGACGCAGGTTCAATCCTTGGGTCAGGAAGATCCCCTGGAGAAGGAAATGGCAGCCCACTCCAGTATTCTTGTTAAAGACAATTAGAATATTTCAAAAGACTACTTTATTTTTGGTGAAAAGATACTGAACCCAGGAGACCCTGGTTCTAACCTCATCTCTGCCACTGGATAAATCTGAATAGTAATCAAATTTATTTTCAGTTTCCTCCTCCATTAGATGAGTACAGGAATAGCTGTGCTATTGTCCTCACAGGGTCAAACAAGTATTTTTTTTCCCCCTAAAAACATATGGGATTTATTAGGAAAAAATCTAAACAGTGGAAAGGGGGAAAGACTGAGAAAGATAAATAGCCTGGAGACAAAGATTGAGAAGATGCAAGAAATGTTTAATAAGGACCTAGAAGAAATAAAAAAGAGAAAGAACACTCACATGTGTATGTACGTGAGTGTGTGTGTCTGTGTAAAATAAAATGAGGGTGGTGGTGAAGGAATCCCTCCCAGCCCTAAGTTCTGTGAATAAAAGGGAGGCAAGATGCTGCAGCCCTGGTGACCCTGGTCAGTCTGGCAGTAAAGGAACCACTAAACTGAAGACACATGGAGGGCAGGGATCAGTTCTGTCTATTCACTGTTGTATCATCAGGACCTAATTAGAGGGCTTAGCAATCAGAAAATATTTGTTGCAGATAGAAAAGCAGAGCTTGCTATATGCCAACCAATGATGGGGGGGTGGTGAGGGAGAGGAAGAAGAGAACAAGGGAAGGAAGTGGAAATCTGAGAAAAAGAGAATCAAGGCTGATGGGAAGGAGAAAGCATCTATCTGGTGAGTTAAACTGCTGAAATGTCAACACCAGTAGCTGAGTTGGGGCAGGTGTCAGGGCTGGGACAGTGCTGGGGAAAGATGGCCCAGGCTTTTGAGGCTACAGGAGTCTAAGTCTTAAAAGAGCATTTTGTAACATGTGAACCACTCAGCATACTCCGTGCATTACTAATATAATAATTGAATATCCAGAGCACATCTACCCGCTCTGGACACCTGAGGCCCTTGCAAAAAGCAACATGGCCTTGAGAGAATTAATTGGCATTTCCAGGTTAGAAAAGAGATTTAAATAGTCCAGTAGACATCTGTGGCCAGAATAACATGAAACACCAGAATGAAATCTTTCAGCAAAGCCTTTGTATTTCCCCCTCTATCACCATCACACACCCACAGGACGTGGTCTCACAGCTCTTGAGGCTTAAGAACATTTACAGAGGTAAGAAAATGGCCAGGAGCAAGGCAGCCCCCTCTGCAACTGGTAGAGGTAAGTATGGTGATAATTGATAGAGACTGATGGTGGTTGGTGGTGCTGCCCTCTTGCTATTTTCCATGTAGAGGAGATCCAGCTGCAGGGAAGCTGCAGGGTCTGTGGTGTTGTGGGGGCAGTGAAGTTTGGCAATCTCTGTCTCAGGAGTTCCATCACTCCCAACTCAGCAAGCCTAGCTATTTTGGTCAGAAAACAAAGCATTCCTTGGAGAATTTATTTTTTAAAAGTAGAATTGTGAGTAGGGGACACCCCCAGGGTTTTTCTTAGTTTTTAAGGCAAAGGATGGAGGGGCAAGAATCTCTTTGGTTCTCTTCATATCAAAGATCCTATATCCTGGAAACTCTGTCTTGGGTTCAGTTCACAACGTCCCCAGTCACAGGCTGTCAGCCCTGTGTTTCTCTTTGACAGTCTCTAGGGAGTCTGCTGGCTTTCCATCACAGTCATCAGTATCTGAAGGATAGGAGATATGTCTACCTGAGATCTGAACACCCCAGCAGAAGAAACCTTGATTCTCACACTGTCCCACTGGGGTGGGAGTTTGAGTAAGAAACAGACCACATACATGATCCAGAAATCCCACACTTGGACGTATATCCAGACAAAACTATAATTTAAAAGATACATGCTCGTAAAGGCACTATTCACAACAGCCAAGACATGGAAGCAACCTAAATGTCCATCGACTGATGAATCAATAAAGAAGATGATAATAATAATAGAATATTATTCAGCTATAAAAAAGAATAATGCCATTTGCAGCAACAAGGATGCAGTTAGAGGTTATCATACTAAGTGAAATAAGTCAGAAGGAGAAAGACAACTACCATATGATATCACTTACATGTGGAATCTAAAATATAGCACAAATGAACCTATCTACAAGACAGAAACAGACTCACAGACACAGAGAACAGACCTGTGGTTGTGGCGGGGGAGTGGGGAAAAGGAGAGGGACACACAAGGAATTCGGGGTTACTATATGCAAACTACTGCCTTACATTTAGAATAGATAAACAACCAAGTCCTACTGTATGGCACAGGAAACTATATCCAGTCTCCTGGGATAAACCATAATGGAAAAGAATATAAAAAAGAATGTATATATGTGTATAACTGAGTCACTTTGATATACAGCAGAAATTAACACAACAAGGTAAATCAACTATACTTCAGTCAATAAAATTAGCAACCATTATTTTAACTGAAAACTTTTGTAATCTATTATTGCTCAAAACATTTTTAAAGGAATGGGTGGAGTACTGATATTCACACAACTGACAATTTTCTCCTACAATCAGAGCTCACTAATTTCGGTTTCACTGAAAAAAGAAAAGAAATAGAACACATGCATACATGTGTGCATGTGGGCATGCATGTGTGTACTCATTTGCATGTGTTAGGAGGGGGATTCCTTGGTGGCTCAGAGGGTAAAGAATCTGCCTGTAATGCAGGAGACCCTGGTTTGGTCCCTGAGTCAGGAAGATCAGGAAACTGTGACTGTGTACCTATTATCCTGAGTGATAGGCACTTTCTCCCAGAAACAAGGGGAAATCACAGCAGGAGTGTCTGCCCAGGTAGATAAACCACTGCATTACCAACAGCTTTGTTTCCTGCCAGGGGTGGGATACCTACCATTTCATTTCGCTTGGAAGTATAACCAACACTTTAATGTGATTTCTTTGGGAAAATGTTTTGAGTTCCAAGCAAACCACTTACACACTCTCTCAATACACAACCATGTGTGGGTCAGGACTACCGTGATTGTCTCAACTCTATCAAGGCATTTAACTCAGTCATAGCCACATAATCATCAATACTTCATTAATTCAATTAGATATAATAAAGGGCCCTCTTTTTGTGACTTAATAAGTCTCCCTATGTCTATGAATAATAGTAGACCAACTCTCCTTAGATTAGCCAGGATGGTCTTGGTTTTAAAATGAATCCAGGGATCTCCTCACTCCTAGGCAAACCCAGATATGACTTAAAGAAGAGAGTAATCCAGTGTAGGTAGGAGTTTTATGCTCCATGGCTCAGACAGTAAAGAATCAGCCTGCAAAGTGGGGAGACCTGGGTTCAGTCCATGGGTAGGGAAGATCCCCCGGAGAATGAAATGGCAACCTACTCCAGTATTTTTGCCTGGAGAATCCCATGAACAGAGGAGCCTGGCCAGGCTATAGTCCACGGGGTCGCAAGGAGTTGGACATGACTGAGCAATTAACATACATATACACTCCTGTCTAGGAATACAAAGGCTGCTCAAGCATTTCAAGCCCCTGCATCTGCCCAAGGGGCATGGTCTGGGCAGCTGTTCCCTGAGAAGAGGTTAGAGTAACAAGCAGAGGCTACAATGCCTCTGCTCTGGAACGCCGCTCACCAGGGAAGGCAGCTGGATTCCACTTTACAGTGTTGTCTTCACCACTCTTGCTTGAGTCCATTGTGTGGTTAGGGTAAAACCGGTTCATTCCCCAGGCCTTCGGTAAGCACTTGACTCATGCTTTTCTTGGAGCATTCACTCAGCAGCCCTTCCCAGAGGTACCTCCCTGTCCTCTTGCTTCTCACACGCCTCCCCATGTGACGGGAGAAAATAAATTGGACTCGTGGGAGGAGGCACTGGCATGTGATTGGAAGCTCCGGATGAACTCTCCTCATCCTTTTCCCCAGGGGATGTGGGGGAGAAGGGCCTGTTTTATCCAGAGGATCTGGATGTGTCTGGATAAGTTCACTCTGGAACATTAGAGAATGTTTAAACCTGTGCCAGAAACAGAAATCAAGAGCATGGATTGCACTGTGTGAGCCTGCTTGGGGCCCTGAACCCATTCAGGACTAATCAAACATCCTGACATTAAGTCAGTCCAGCTTTTCGACCTTGGCATTGTTGATAGTTGAGGGGTGCTGTCTGGTTCATTGTAAGATGCTTAGCAGCCTCTCTGGTCTTATCCCATGAGATGCCAGTAGCACCCTTTCCATTTGTTACAATAAAAAATATTTTGAGACACTGCTAAATGTCCCCTGGAGAAATAATCACTCCTGGTTGAGAACCTCTGAGTTAGAACAGTCCAAGTGTCCCTTGTGTCCCATCTTCCTGGACCTTCGTTGCGTAAGCAGCATGTTTTGATGCACATTACATGAAAAACTGGTTTCCCAGGATGTTCATAGTTTTTCCACAGAGAAAACACTCTATGCCCAAGTAAATTTGGAGAATTCTGTGTTCCATGGTCCAATATGTTGAGGAACTGCTGCCTGACATTATAATAAATCTTTCCCTTTATGGAGAGTCAAAATATGTTAGGATATTAGAAGCTCTAAAAAGTCTGACAATAAGGAAAACTGTTAAACTCTGTTTGACAAAACAGTAGATACTTGGCCACAGTTCCTTAATAGCTGCTGCTGCTGCTGCTGCTAAGTCGCTCCAGTCGTGTCCGACTCTGTGCGACCCCATAGACGGCAGCCCACCAGGCTCCGCCATCCCTGGGATTCTCCAGGCAAGAACACTGGAGTGGGTTGCCATTTCCTTCTCCAATGCATGAAAGTGAAAAGTGAAAAGTGAAAGTGAAGTCGCTCAGTGGTGTCCGACTCTTAGCGACCCCATGGACTGCCGCCTACCAGGATCCTCTGTCCATGGGAGTTTCCAGGCAAGACCACTGGAGTGGGTTGCCATTGTCTTCTCCATCCTTAATAGCAATTTCCTTTAAAAGCTCGTTTTTTTTTTCTTTGTGTTTTTCCTAAATGCCTGGGCAGTTTTATCATCTTGAGTCTTGTTCAGATTTCATGGAAACTGGTGGCAGCCGACCTAAATTGCTGCAGAAGTTGCAAGGACATGAAAAAATTTTCTTCAATTCTTGGAATAGAGAATTTGGTCAATATTTCCTGGGATTGGAGATAGGGGCCATTATAACTGGCAAGGGTGAGTTGGCTGTAGAAACAGGTCCAGTGTCTTGCTAGGTAACTGTCACTTTAGCGGTTTGCTGTCTGAATAGCCAGGTGTGGAAGAGTCTTTGAAGAGGTAAAATATCCCTGAGCAGACTCAGGGCACCAGGATCAGTCTTACTCAGCTTCTATTCTGAGCAAGGGATGCCATCATCTTAAATACTATGTTCTTGTTGCTAAGGAAACCAGATAAGTGTGTTGCCAACACAATATTCAATCTTTTCAAGATTAAAGCACCTTGTTCCAGCTAGAGAGCAGATGGGAAAGCCATAGGTGTGAGCCATATTTCTCATTACCTAACTTAGGCCAGGTGATGGATGAAGTGAGACAGTTTCTGGTATATGGCAAGAAGATAAAATTTGTAGCTCTTGGCAACTATTTGCTAAATCAATGAAGATAAGGATTTAATCCTGACTTCCAGCTACATTTTTTGCAGTAATTTTCTTTGTCAATGTATTGAAGGCAGACAGAGTACAAAGTTTGGGAAGTCAGCTACAGAATAGAAAATGGCTGTATTTTAGTTGGCCTGTTTCTTTTGGTTATTCTTATTAAATAAGTATATAAAGAATAATATACCACACTCTATGTACTGGTCATATAGCTTAAAAATTGACACATTACAAATATACCAGAAGTTGCTTGTGCATTCTTGCCCTCTTCCTGTTTAATCTCATAGAATATAATAAGTACATAAAGAATAATACACCACACTCTATGTACTGATCATATAGCTTAAAAATTGACACATTACAAATATACCAGAAGTTGCTTGTGCATTCTTGCCCTCTTCCTGTTTAATCTCATAGAAATGTCTCACATACTTGTCACCTCCATGTATAAAGAAATCATTAGATACTAAACCTACCATTTGTTTTGAGTGATCAGTGACACATGCACTCTGTCATGTCCAATTCTTTTGCGATCCCATGGACTGTAGCCTACCAGGCTCCTCTGTCCAAGGGATTCTTCAGGAAAGAATACTGGAGTGGGTTGTCATTTCCTTCTCCAGGGGATCTTCCCTACCCAGGGATCAAACTCACATCTTCTTCTGTGTCTCCTGAGTTGGCAGGCAGATTCTTTACCCACTGAGCCACCTAGGAAGCTTTATCAGCAACACAGGACCATTAAGTATAGAGTATCTCTGGGAGCCCCCTATTCTAGGGTAAAGTCTTTCTCTTGAGATTCAGGTTAGTTCTTCTTCCAATCCCAGACCATAAACAAAAGGGAAAACGAGGGAAATCAAGAAGTCAAAGAGCATGAGTGGCTGCACAGAGCATGGCTGCTCTGCAAATGCTGACTTCCTTACTTAAGCCTTCCCCCATTCATTAATTCAGTGCCTATTTTGTGCCTGGCATCGCGCTAGGTGCCGAGGGTAAGAAGAAACAAAACAGTTTTAGTAAGGAAGGAGAGACAAGATGAATAAAAATAAAAGTTACAGCTTGGTAAATACAGATGAGGTGGAGGGATGAGCAGGTTTGGGAAATAAAATGATAAAGATATGTTACATTTCAGATAAAGTAGGTCCTTGACTCCCCTGAGGCCTCACTGTAAAGGTGCATTTGAACAAAAACCCAAAGGAGATAGAGGGATGGGGTGGGTGGGGGGAATAGACTTTCCATCAGAGGGAACAGACAGTGCAAAGGCCTTGAGACAGCGGCATGCTTGAAGTGAAAAGTGAAAGTGCAAGTCGCTCAGTCATGTCTGACTCTTTGCAACCCCATAGACTTTATAGTCCATGAAATTCTCCAAGCCAGAATACTGGAGTGGGTAGTCTTTCCCTTCTCCGGGGATCTTCCCAACCCAGGGATCCCACATTGCAGGTGGATTCTTTACCAACTGAGCTATTAGGGAAGGCATGTTCCAAATCCAGCAAAGAGACCAGTAGAGTGAGCAAGGGTTGAGTGGAAATGTGTGGCAGAAGATGAGGTCAGAGAAGGTCTGTGTGCACACGCATGTAGACCACTGTAGACAAAGAAGGTGGCTTCTTCTCTGAGTGAGTTGGAGCCACTGGAAGGCTTAGAACAGAAAACTGACATGATCTGTCTTAGGTGTGTAATAGGATTATTATGGCTACTATATCGAGAACAGATCACAGGAGGATAAGAGTGAAGACAGTGTGACCAAGGGGCAGATGGCTGTGAGAATCCAGGTGAGAGATGGTGAAGACAGGAAGGAGTGAAAAGTCATTGAATTCTGGATATATTTTGGTATGAAACTAACAGAATTTCCTGACAGGTTGTGATGTGTGGGAACAAGAGGGGTCAAGGATGATCTCAAAGCTTTGGACCAGTTGGCTCTGGATGCCCTACATGGGTGTTGTACAGTGGATGGAGTGGCTGAAAGGCTTCCGCACCCACAGTTCCACCTGGAGGGAGGACCCTGATCTTCTTGTGTCCCACATGCAGACCCCACTGAAGCCCTGGGACCAGTCACCCACTCGGATATAATGCTGGTTCTTGCCACATGTGACCACAAAGGTAAAAAGTTCTCAAAGCATTTACGGTGAACCCTTCTCTTCATAGAACCATAAGACCACTTGGGTTTGAAGAAACCTTAAAGATCATTTTTGTAAGCCTCTGTTGGTTGTCAAAAACAGATAAGCTCTCTATAATTAAAAAATAGTAGTGATCAAAGACCTAGGAACAGGTTAAAAATGTAAAGCTGTCAGCATTCAATTCAGCTCAGTCGCTCAACTCTTTGTGAGACCATGGACTGCAGCACGCCAGGCTTCCCTGTCCATCACCAACTCCTGGAGTTTACTCAAACTCATGTCCATCAAGTTGGTGATGCCATCCAACCACCTCATCCTCGGTCGTCCCCTTCTCCTCCTGCCTTCAATCTTTCCAAACACCAGGGTCTTTTCCCAATGAGTCAGTTCTTCTCATCAGGTGGCCAAAGTATTGGAGTTTCAGATTCAACATCAGTCCTTCCAATGAATATTCAGGATTGATTTCCTTTAGGATGGACTGGTTTGATCTCCTTGCAGTCCAAGGGACTGTCAAGAGTCTTCTCCAACACCACAGTTCAAAAGTATCAATACTTCGGCGCTCAGCTCTCTTTATAGTCCAACTCTCACATCCATACATGACTACTGGAAAAACCATAGCTTTGACCAGATGGACCTTTGCTGGCAAAGTAAGGTCTCTGCTTTTTAACATTGTGCCTAAGTTGGTCATAGCTTTTCTTCCAAGGAGCAAGCGTCTTTTAATTTCATGGCTGCAGTCACCATCTGCAGTGATTTTGGAGCCCCCAAAAATAAAGTCTGTTATTGTTTTCACTGTTTCCCCACCTATTTGCCATGAAGTGATGGGACCGGATGCCATGATCTTAGTTTTCTGAATGTTGAGCTTTAAGCCTACTTTTTCACTCTCCTCTTTCACTTTCATCAAGAGGCTCTTTAGTTCTTCTTCACTTTCTGCCCTAAGGGTGGTATCATCTGAGTATCTGAGGTTATTGATATTTCTCCCAGCAATCTTGATTCCAGCTTGTGTTTCATCCAGCCTGGCATTTCTCATGACGTACTCTGCATATAAGTTAAATAAACAGGGTGACAATATACAGCCTTGACTTACTCCTCCTTTACCGATTTGGAATCAGTCTGTTGTTCCAAATCTGGTTCTAACTGTTGCTTCTTGACCTGCATATAGATTTCTCAGGAGGCAGGAAAGGTGGTCTGGTATTCCCATCTCTTTAAAAATTTTCCACAATTTGCACGTGAGAGCCTTTCTGTGTCCCCTATTTCTTGTTTGTAATGAATAGACTCCAGCCTCTATCTCCTTCCCTGGGTCCCAAAGATTAGATTCAAACAGTTGCTAATCAGGGAAGACAGGGGGTGCAGAGATAAGGGAGAAACAGCAAAGAAACAATAGCACAGCTTTGGGGCAGGGCCCTTTTTCCACCTCTAGTTATAGACATAACAGTATCTTTGAGCTCTTTACAGAACTAAAACCCTAACAAGTGGAAGATATTAGCATTCTTCATTCCAGAGATCACAGTTTGATAGCCTCAAGAAACTAATCAGAAGACCAGAAACTAATCTGAGGCCAGATTAAAGGAACTATAGAAGCTTATCAGGAGACCACCTGAGACCAAATTAAAGGAGTGCAGACCCTGCACACACCCTGATCCTTATCAGCAACTTGAACCATTATTATAAAGAAAGATTTGCTCAATCACATCGGACTCTTTGAGACTCCATGGACTGTAGCCTGCCAGGCTCCTCTGACCATGAAATTCTCCAATCGAGAATACTGGAGTGGGTTACCTTCTCCAGGGGACCTTCCCAATCCAGGGATCGAACCAAGGTCTCCTGCCCGGTAGGTAGACTGTTTACCATCTGAGCCACAGAGAAGCCATTGCTATAAAACTCCTCACCAAATCCTCCAGGGTTGGGATTTTTCAAAGCACGATCCTGCTGTGTCCCCTTTTGTCTGCCAAAGCAATAAAATGATTTCTTTTCTACTTCACCCAAAAACTCTCAGATTTGATTCAGCACTGGTGCAACAGAGGCCTTTTCAGCATTAGTGGCCTCTCTACTGTGTTGGCACACCCGCTCCAATTCACTTTCTGTGGCCTCCAGTTCAAATTTTCAAGGAATCTAGGTTGACTGACTTAATTACCAAAGCCCATTCTGGGTACCAGCTTCCCTGGTGGCTCAGATGGTAAAGAAGATGCCTGCAATGTGGGAGACCTGGGTTCGATCCCTGAGTTATGAAGATCCCCTGAAGAACGGCTACCCACTCCAGTATTCTGTCCTGGAGAATGCCATGGACAGAGGAGCCTGGTGGGCTACAGTCCATGGGGTTGCAAAGAGTTGGACATGATAAAGCCAGTAACACACATAAACAAAAAAAGTGGCAGGATGAGGATTAAAATCACAGAATCAGAGCCAACGTAAATTCAAAATAACCCTTCTCAGTTACACTATGATTGAGAAACCAATCATTTTCAAACATTTCTCTTATTCCTCCTTAAAACACAAAATTAACTGCTTAAATTTCATTCATTATCCTATTCTCAAGCAGAGCACTTGCAATGCAATGAAAATGTTTCAACTAAAGAAAACAAAGAGGAAAAGATAACCTGAGGAGTCTAGACATAAGTAGGAACCACTTTTACTCACATCACTCTTCCTGTAATAGGAACAAAACAACAAAAACTGCCTTAAATCAGAGTCCCACCATGGGAAGGCTGTGGCTATTATCTGGGTAATTCAAGGCTATGACCAAGTCTGATGCTTCTGAGAAGACAAAGCTTCCACAGAAACCTGTACTACTCCAGTCCCCAAACCACAGCTAACTAACTCACAGTTGCATTCTCTGGTTCCTCAGCAAGTGGCTAAAGAACACTATGCTCAGCTAGGAGTTTCAAATTTCATGCAATTCAGTATCTTACTTGCTCTAACCCTCTGTATCCAAAGGCAGTCAGATTATAGACACACAATTATCCAACTCATTTCTGCAAAAATAAAGCTCTCTTTGCTTGGCAGAAGGCTGCCAAATAATTATTCAGAGTGTGAAAAAAATGAGAGGAGCAGGGTAAGGGGAAATAAAAGAATTGAGACTGGGCCCAAAATGGAAACATCTTCCCCTTTCCAAATTCTGCATTGGGGGAGCTCTACTGAAACATGCTTTGGCCCTATGATCCACAAGGCTGCCATTAATACCTATTATCTAATAAGGCAGGTGGCGTATTTCATACAAGTTAGCAAAACCCAAGTCAAGCTAAAATACTGAATTGCTCATTTAGAAATTTCAAAAAATTGAACTACTTAACATATCATCTAAATGTCTTTTGATGGTGCTCTCTTTCTAAAATGAAAGGATACCTATATGTATGGCTCCTGATTTCTGAGCTTAGACTCAGCACTAAGCACCTTTTATGGTCAGGCCCATAGTTCAGGAAACTTCTCATTCCTCTCCCCTCACTTTAAAACATTTATTAATATTACAGTCACCTTTGTTTTCAGGTGCCATGCACACCCTCTTCTGGTCAAAGAAAAACTGGTCACTGTTAGGAAAGGAACTCTGTCAGTAGTACAAATTTTGATTCAAAAACGGAACTATTACAATACATATGAAAGGACTTGTGATTCTTCTTTCTCTTTGTGATCATTAAAAATTGTTTTCATCATGAAAATTAGAGAACCTACTATTTTCTAACAGATGAGTTTTCAGATTCCCCTTACTTAATTGCAATGTAATGACAAGATCTAGGACAACTCCAGGCAAGAGGTGATCAGGTGAGGCCCAGTAAATTCAGTCTCTGGGGCCATCAGTTCAGTCCTGACACATGGCACCCGCAGGACATGTGACAATGAGGGGAAGCACTGCGTAGTCTGCACACGCTGAGCATCTGGTGCTGACATACAAGACATAGTGAAGAAAAGCACAGACTTGATTGGGACTTGATTAACACACTACAATATATAAAATAGATAACTAGTAAGAGCCTGCTATATAGCACAGAGAACTCTACTCATCCTGCTGTTACAAATACTCCTGTTACTGAAAACACAAGTCTGTGTGCCCGCCGCATAGTGAGGCCAAACGATACCAAAACATTGGAGTCTGGAACAGAGAAAATTTTACTGAAGGCCATGCAAGGAGATGAGTAGATAATGCCTTAAAAACCCCAAATTCCCCAAAAAGCTTTCAGCAAAGCCCTTTTCTAGGAAAGGTGAGGGATGTGGTTAGTTGTTGCAAACTTGTGTCAGAATCTTTGTTCTTGAGATCTGGTCATGGACAGGGAATGATGTTCCTGTAAACCTCTACTAAATCTCTGTTCTGACAAGAAAGGGCAAGACTCCCAGGCACGACTTTCACACCCTGAGGACTTTGTCCTGGCTAAAAGGAGGCAGATCTCAGTTGGCAGCTGGCTACCTCAGGGCCAGATCCCCAGAACCTGTCCAGCAGTAGCTAATGGAACCAGGCGCCCAGGATCCAGCCAACCCTCATGCTCCTTAGGCCACCTAAACAGTGGGGGCCAGGACTCGTGGTCTGCACAAAGGCGAGGATCTGGCAGAGGTTCACTGCTGCCTCAAAGCCTGGGCCTGGTCAGTTGGTGGCCTTGGCGAGGGCCCTAGAGCCCTGCAGGACACAGCCCTCTGTCTGTTCCCCGGGTCCCACTGCTCACCCAGTGGCCCAAGGCTGGGTGAGCTGGAGGGCCCCAAGCAGAAGGGCCCCAAGCAGAAGGCCAGGATTTGCTTCTTACCTTACTCTCTGTGCAACAACTACCTCTCCACAGACCGACTAACGGTTGCTCACTGACAGGCGGTTACCTGGGGGAGGGTCCCACTGCAGCAGTGACCAATGGCTGAGTAGGGCCACTAACGGTCTTTCGTTGACAGTTGATCCCTTGGGGGAGAGGCCCACTGGAGCAACGACCAATGGCTGAACAAGACCACCAGTAGTTCCAGGGTAACTGATGCCTGCCAATGAGGTGCAGGGTAATGGGTGCACACCAACATATAGTCACATGCTAAAAGCTGTGAATGACTGGCCATGCTGTACTACAAATATTCTGTAATGGAACAGAATGGGATATATAGGAAAATATGGATATATAGATGTGTGTAACAGATTCATTTTGCAGTACACCTGAAACACACACAACATTGTAAATCAACTACACTTCAATTATTTAAAAAAAAACAAAAGCATGCCAACCACAGGACTGAATTTAAATCCTAGTTCTGCTATTTATTCACCAGCTGTTGAAACTTGAGCAAGTTAACATCTCCATGATTGTTTCATCATCTAAAAAGTGAGAAATTATCATAGCATTTCCTCACAGGGTTGCTGTGAGGATTAATGAGTTAATATTGGGAAATGGCTTAGAATAATATCTGGCACAGAGTAATTAGCATAAAAAGGAGATGGAATTTGTAGGAGCCTTTTCCTTTTGACTTCCCTGGTGGCTTGGATGGTAAAGCGTCTGCCTACAGTGCAGGACACCCAGGTTCAATCCCTGGGTTGGCAAGATCCTCTGGAGAAGGAAATGGCAACCCACTCCAGTACTCTTGCCTGGAAAATCCCACAGACAGAGAAGCGTGGTAGGCTACAGTCCATGGAGTCACAAAGAGTCGGACATGACTGAGCGACTTCACTTTCACTTTTCCTAACACTAAGATAGTAAGATGGTCTCTGGAGAGATTGTTAGACCCATGACACAGATCACACTAATCATCCAAAACAGAGATTTTTACTAATGACTTCGTCTTGGAAATTTCATAACCTTCTTTGGACTAACCCAGGAGATCACTAAGGGATACCGTAAGCTGAACTCTTATTTTCCCTAACCTACATGTTGGGAAAGTCATAAATTCCTTAAGCACCTATTCTGAAATGACAAGATTACATTTCAATAATCATTTTATTAGTTACAGAAGAATCTCCACTAGTATTTACATAGTGCAAAAAAGCTGTTATTACCCTCTAAAATGTGATATAACAATCATCCTTCATACAGCAAGAGAACAAGATGAAAATCCCTTCATGTTATAATTCACAATAATTTTGCTAGCTTTTAATTAGAGCATTACAATTAAGACATTAAATTATAAATTCATGTGGTATATTTAGAAATTAAATTATAAAATAATACAAATCCTTTTAAAGTGTGATGTGCCAACAAAGGTTTAAATTTTTATCATTAATTAGGATTCAGATTTCAGATTAGGCAAACAGTTTGGCTGATTCTGGGAAGTGTGTAAAGTTTGGAAGGAACAAGACAGGAGGAAGATAATAAATTACTTCACAAAAATTTTTTAAACATCAAAAAAAGATAAAGTGTTTAAACGGATAAGTTAATGTTCTACCTTGTTGGCACAACATACAGAAAATACTTAAATGACAGTTTTATTTTTAAAAGCAAACAGCAGCTTTACAAACAGTAATACTTCTTTATACATATATTAAAGTAACAATGTGTTAGGATTGAACAGTTTATGTTAGAGTTGAAAAAATGAATGTGGAGTTCACTACTCATTTGCACACTGTAACTCCCACCCCACCCACCTCCCCCAGCTTATTAAGAAATCAGGCAAGTACATTATTTGGATATTAATTTCTCAATATTTAAACTATGTGAATTCCTTTTGACTAATTCTTTTCCAAATACTGGAAGCATATAAAATACCATCTCTGCAAAAATGACCTCCAGTCAAAGCCTTTAAAAACTTTTCAATGTATAACACACATTTTCCCCCCATCTTTAGTCAAAAGAAATATATTACATCATTTACAAACATATTTAAACCAAGAGTTAAGCTAATATGAACATTTTGTCTTTTGAGAAGTAATCTTCACAGCAAACAAACCTACTGAAGCAGAAATCTAATTGTGGGAGTGCAATTCATACTTGAATTCATATACTTATGTACTGAAATAGAAATCTAATATCAATTATTGCCAGTAAAACAATCTCTACACACAAAGAAAAAAATCACTATGGTTTTTATTTCTCGTGATGATAAACCCTGACTCTTACCATTAGATCTCTCTAGATCTCCAAAGAGCCACTCACCCAGATCCAGAAAAAAAACCTTTCCTAATTTCACACCTCCGCCGGCATACAATATACACACATGCCAGAATTTATCTAAAGGAAATGAATTATAAAGACATTATCAATAATTACTTAAGCATACATCCTACATAGTAGCATTTCCTTTAATAAATTTTGGGTTGTCCTCTAGAGGTCAACTGTCTCATATAAAAAACGTTGTGGTCCCTTGGTTTGCTTTGCTGGCAGAAGATACTGCACATGCAAGAGCATTTATCAAACACATAATTGAACACTTCTGAAGTCTATAGCAAAATTCAAAGCTACTGGTGTTCTGAAGATTTCCTCAACTTCTTTTGATACAAATGTCAAAAATCTAAAATGACAATTCTCATTCAGTAGAGGTATAAAATATAAGAAACCTTTGAAAAGTCATTCATTATTTTAAGATCAAGAGTTATCTGAATCACTGACACAAAGCAAAGGAAATTTACACCATTAAAAAGTATGAAAAGTTTTCAATTTACTTTTAGGACTGTCAGTAATTCAAAATCTCTATCATTTCTTTAAATCAACGAACACTTCCAAATGTACAGAGACACTAAGATCTGCCACATATAAATCCATGATTACCACTTGAGAGGCTTCATTCCTTACATGCTACGTTCCTTTAAGTACTGGACACTTTGTGCCTAAGAAGTCTATGCTGAAGAACAGTTTAGACAGGACACTACAGTAATGTCCCCTTTTAGCACACTAATAAAGTTGTTAGACTGACATTTCCTACACAGCAATGCTCGTAAACTTTCACAATTCACAAACAAATAAGTCATCAACCAAGAATCTGGTTTCACCAGTAATTAAATGCCAGGATTATAAAACATCAATATCAGAACAGTAGTCCCAATGCTTCAGTAAAGAATCTGCCCAATTCACCTCGGTGAGGCAAAGCTCTCTGCCCCATAAAACCTGGACAAGGAAAACACCCCTTCCTCTTCAATTCGGTGCCTGCTTATGGGAGTTGAAAGTGTAAAGCTGTCATGCATCTCTGTGTGTGCACGCACACACATATTGGCCAACTGGAAGTGGTTGGAGGGAAGACAGAAAAAAGGTAATTCCTAATTCTCCCACCATTATAAACCTGCAAAGGTTACTACCAGGTGGTGACTGATTAGTAAAACATTTAGCTCATTAATTTCTCCCAAGAGTTTAAACATCCCAGAAGAAGGGCAGAGATAAACAATGATCTAGAATTAATACCTGCGGCCTACCTACAAACTCTAAAATCTAACAGTTTCGGCACAATTAGAACAACTTTCTCTTTTCTTCAAAACTTCTTCCAAGCCTTGATTATCAGGATACATGTTACAACTGCATACAGTTTCTTTCCCTGACTCCCATCAGTAACTATGGTCAGTGTTATATAGCAGGTGCTCAAGGTTAGGGACAAAGTAGTTTTCTTAAAAGGCGCAATGATTTTTCACTCTGGACAAGTCTGAATACCCAATCAAATCCATATCTCAAGTCCAGAGAATCCCAAATCAGAAGCATGCAAGAGAACACACTAGTTAAGACTTTGTTTCTGGATAATTTACATGTAAGTGCTGTAGTCATACAACTGGTTACAGTTATTCACCTGTCAAAGTTTGCCTAATTTTATGCAAATACAACTATGTACAAGAGCATTCCTGAGGTAATAAGAAGCAAATGTGAACCAGAAACCAGAAGGTCCTTTAAGGGGCAACTTCTATTTAAACATCTATCACTTTCCACAAATTAGGCCAGCTCTCATCTGTCATGGTGGTTCCCTTGCCAGCCTAAGTATTGGAGGCTCTACTTAGCCAACCAACTTTAATCAATTATAATGATCAGTGACTACTGAAACAAGCATTTGTGAACTAAATACAAGTTGCATCAATTTTTAACACAAATCACTCTGTGAACTTAGTTATTTACCCTCAGCCATTTTTTAAGTTTTCTAACTCTACCTCCAGGTTTCTTTTATTTTAAAGAAACCAAAACAACTTTTTGGTCAGACAATTAAGAGTATAGGAGGTGTTGTCTTGAAGCAAACATTGGTAATTGCTCCTGTCCTTAGAACCTCAATCTTTAGCTTTCAAAATGACTTAATAGGCATTTTAAAATTACTTTCTTTAAAACCTGGTCTTCTTTTAAAATCATTATTGTCCATAAAAAAGCTGAAACAATTCCAAATTTTCCACAGTTTTTAGAAAGACACAGATGCTAATTAACAGTTAAGCCATGGATCACAAAACAAGTAAAAGAAGGCTAAAAAATATTTGTCAGGAATTAAATACATATATTAAATACCAGACAGTGTAAAATGCTGAGATGAAGCATGAAAGATAATGGCTGTAACCCTTATGTAGTTAGAGACAGACAGCTGACATTTCCTGAGTTATAGATTTGGGGGTGTATAATTCGAATCAGAGAGCTCCTTGTTCAGCGAGCTGCAGTTGCTGGGCTTCTGCTGTTCCTGGCTTGCTTGGTGATCAGTAGTCCAGGCCTCGCTATCCATCCCCGGCTCTAGCACCTCAGCCGCCTCCGCTTCCTCTTCCCCACTTTGCTCTGCATTATCTTCCTCAGAACCATTAAGGGTTTTTCCAAGCTGAAGAGTTTCCATCGTTCTCTGGGTCTCAGAGACCCAAGACTCAATTCTACTATTGAGCTGTACTTCTACAGATATGGGTTCGTGAGCATAATCTTCCTCCTCCTCCTCCTCTTCATCATCCTCTTCTTCAAGCATGCCAGGTACAAGGGTGCTGGTGGTGCTGGTGATGGAGGAATTCAAAAGATCCCGGCAACTGCCATCCAAAGAGCCAGTCTCTGTACTCTGCTGTGAGGCCCACTCCAGGTCATCTGGCTTCACTTCCTCTTTATCGCCCACTGTTGATTTTCCAGGGTTTGTAGCTGAGGTAGTACTGCCTGCAGTCACCAATGACGCCTGCTTACCAACAGGGGCTGTGTCAAATGGAAGTTTATTCGGTTTTTCAGATGTGCTGTGCTTACAAGAAACTTCTCTCTCATTTTCTGATGTTTCTAGCCCATCTGAAGTTTCCACCATGTTTCTCCAATTTGTTTCTGCAAATATCAAACAGATTTTTTAAAAACCAGAACACTGTTTCAGAATCATCCAACTTTTAGAAGTAGGAAGAATAGGCTACAGAAATCTGTTGGTTCACTAACTGAAAAAACTAAAAATTTAGCTTATTCTAGTACTAGTTTAAATGTTATAAATGGAAAACAGCACTCAAAAAAAATTTTTTTAATCAGTACATTTAACATAAAGAAACAAAGAAGCCAAAATAAGTATATTACTACTTCAGAATGCAGAAGATCCAATAGTACCAGAAGCTCACTGACTCTCATATATAAAACCCATGTATTCACAAAATCAATGAACTGCCTAACTTTTTTTGGCCCTAAAGTGTCCTGGGCTCAAGGATCCACAAGTCACAGATGGCAGAGCCAAAATGCCCATTAGAAATGCTCTGATTAAAAAAAAGAAAAGAAAGAGTTCTGACTTGACAGGTTTATATTGTGCTTGTTTAGCAAGTTATCTAAGAGCTGTCTCTTGGTCTGTAATGGAACTTGTGTTTCCATTTATAAGCAAAGAACCCATGCATGCATTTCTAACATTTGTGAAAATGTGTTTTATAATATATGTATGTTGCTTGGCTTACCAAGTGACCCTGGAGCCAAAAAAATAATGTTACTGTTTAATACAGTGGTGATAGTCTGTATTATTTTTAACAACAGGTAGTCAGTTTACAGCAAAAATGTACTAGGAATCAGGAGATGAAGAGCAAGTCTCACACATACTTTTTGTGTGTTTTACTTTTTCCATTTGATTTTTTATCACTGAGATATAACTGACATAAAACGTAACAGCTTCAGGTGCACAACATGATTCAGTATTTGCAAGTACTGAGAAATGATCACTAGAAGAAGTCTAGTCAACATCCATCCCCATTCAGAATTACAACTTTTTTTTCCCTTAAGATCTACCCTCTTAGCAACTTTCAAATATGCAGTACAATATTATTATTATAGTCACAATGCTGTACATTAGATCCTCGTGCCTTATTTATTTTATAACTGGAAGGTGGTAATTTTTTAACCTCCTTCATCCATTTCACCCACCCCTAGTCCCCATGCTTCTGGCAACCACCAATCTGTTCTATCTATGTGCCTGGGGAGTTTCTTTTTCAAGATTCCACATGAAAATGAAATCATATGCTATCTGTCTTTCTCTGACTTATTTCACTAATGCCCTCAAGGCTCATCCTTGTTATCATAAATGGCAAGATTTCATTCTTTTTAATGGCTAAATAATATTCCAATGTATGTGGCACACACCCACACTCCCCCCCCCCCCCCACACACACCCGCATCTTTATCCACCGATTTTCTTTCTCTCTTTAGTTACCGATGGATAGTTGCTTCCATATCTTAGTTACTATAAATAACTCTGTAATAAACATGGAGGTGAATACCTCTTTTTGAGCAAATGTTTTTGTTTTCTTCAGATAAATACCCAGAAGTAGAAGTGCTAGATCATATGATAGTTCTCATCTTCATATTCTGAGGAACCTCCATGTTGTCTTCCTTAGTGGCTGCACCGACTTACATTCCGACCAACAGTGTACAAGGGTTCCCTTTGCTCCACATCCTTGCAAACACTTGTTACTTATTGCCATTTTGACAAAAGCCATTTTAACAAGTTGTGAGATGTTTCACTGTGGATTTGTTTGGGATTTCTCTGATGACTGGTGATGTTAAGCATCTCTTCATGTACCTACTGGTCTTTATTTGGAAAAATGTCTATTCAGATCCTCTGCCCATTCTTAAATCTGATTGTTCTTTGCTATTGAGTTACATGAGTTCTTTCTATGTTTTGGATATTAACCCCTCATCAGATATATGATTTGCAAATACTTTCTCCTATTCCATAGGTTGCCTTTTCATTTTGTTGATGATTTATTTCCTTTGATGCAGAGAGCTGTTTGATTTGGTGTAGTCCCACTTACTTATTTTTGCCTTTTCTTAAAAAATAAAAATTTCCTTCTATTTGCATTGTAGCTGATATCTTCATTTTATAGGCATAATGATCAAATTGTAGTGATTAAGCAAGTCTCTTCATACAAATATACTTGATTGCCACCTATCAATTATATGTTGCTCAGTTCAGTTCAGTTGCTCAGTCATGTCTGACTCTTTGCAACCCCATGGACTGCAGCACGCCAGGCCTCCCTGTTCATCACCAACTCCCAGAGTGTACTCAAACTCAAGTCCATTGAGTCAGTGATGCCATCCAACCATCTCATCCTGTCCCTACATACCATATTGTGGCCATCTGAAGTTAGGGCACACGGTTTGGGGAAAAAATCTTTCATTCCTGCAGCTACTTCAAGTGTAGAACAGGTCTCTCTACTTGCATTCCTACCTCGTGACAAAAAATCTAGCACTCCTTCTCATTCTCAGTTAATAATGTCCTTCTCAGTCTCAAAGCAGAAGAAACCTTACAGTAATCCTTAATTCTCTTTTTCCATTGAACTCATAACTATACCATGTCACTCAAGAGCTGAAAAACTACTAAATTTGGTCACTGCTGCCTTTGTTCAAGCCTTCTTTATCTTGCTGTACATCTACGATATCTAATTGGCTTTGTGAACTGACCACATCACTAACTGGCTTTTTATTACCTTAGTAATCCAAACTCCTTAATTTAGTATATAACCAAGAATTGATGCTTTTGAATTGTGGTGTTGGAGAAGACTCTTGAGAGTCCCTTGGACTCTCAAGGAGATCCAACCAGTCCATCCTAAAGGAGATCAGTCCTGGGTGTTCACTGGAAGGACTGATGCTGAAGCTGAAACTCCAGTACTTTGGCCACCTCATGCGAAGAATTGACTCATTGTAAAAGACCCTGATGCTGGGAAGGATTGGGGTCAGGAGGAGAAGGGGACGAAAGAGAATGAGATGGCTGGATGTCATCACCGACTCGATGGACATTGAGTTTGAGTAAACTCCAGGAGTTGGTGATGGACAGGGAGGCCTGGCGTGCTGCGATTCGTGGGGTCGCAAAGAGTCGGACACGACTGAGCGACTGAACTGAGCTGACTGAAGCCCCTTCATAATCTTCCTTCTGGTCCCATTCATTTTAACCCCCTGTCATGCATTCCAGGTCAAGGTCACTTTGAATTTCCACTGCTCACAGAAGTCACACCCTTTCTGTTTACTATGCTTGACTTTGCATAAGCTGTTCTTTCTATATGAAATTTGCTTTCCTCCTTTCCCCTTCAGAGTCCTACTCAGCTCTGATAACACCCTTGAATGTCATGTTTTTTGTAAAGCCTTTCCTGACTTTCCTAGGAAAGAAGATCACTAACTTGAAGTCCCACAGCACTTTCTGCATATCTGGTTCAAATGCATTTGTTATGTGTTTGCTGTTCTACCTCCTCCTCCCTCCCCATTCCCATCCATCTGTGTTCCTAGGTTAGCATGCAGTGTGTGCTTGGAAAATAAGCCTTTACAATAAATGAAAATTTCACATATATAATTAATTCTGCAGAAAATAACTTTAAAAAGTAAAAAAATTTAGGTACACAATTATATTTCCTTCCAACACTTATTTTTCTCTTTCAAAAGCACTGTAAGAATTCACATGGGGTCTCAGAAAAAGCCTCACTTCTCCCCTAACAGTGAGCCAAAGGGAACAGGAGAAAGAAAAAGACTGAGTAGGGCTGATCTCTCTCTAGGTTCTATCTTGGGCATTCTGCTACTAGGTAGGTAAGCTGAAAGCCAGATGGGTCCTTTGGAAAGGAGAGGGAGATATGACCTTGGAAGCAGAGACAAGGGACTCTGTGATTAGCCATCAAGAGACTTATCACAATGATCAAAGAGTTCACATATGCAGGGAAGGGCCCAGGCTGCCACCTTAGAGTAACAGGTGAAGCCTGATCAATAACTAGTGAGCACACAAACACATGACTATGATGGGGAGGAGAAAAGAGCAAGTGTGAAAATGCCATCTTTGGATGAGGGGTTGGCGGGTAGGAGGGAGGGAAAAACATAGGCAGTCAAAGCCAGAACAGCACATCTGGAAGTCCACTTTTGAAGAAAGGATTAGGAAGCAATTTAAAGGCAGAGTCACAAATCTCAACAAACCTGGAAATATTACTGATCCAAAGCAAACCTGCTTCTAAACTGCTTATTTTAGCAGAACTTATTCAATACAGCTGTTCTTTTGCTTATGAACCCCTCAGTGCTTTCTGTTTTGTTAGCTGGTTCTTTGTGAAAGTAACTTTTCAACTTTCAAATCACTACTGGGTTTTTCAGAGGATGAGGTATGTATATTTCTCCCTTCAGTTAGTACACAGAGGGAAGCCATCCATCTTTAGATTGTATACAGTAAAGGAACACCCAAGTCACTTCAAGAGCCGAGAAGAAGGTGTGGTGGCAGAGAATGAGCTGGAGACAGAGGTAGTCCTCCTTCATAAGTGGTTATTGAAAACCTACTGTATGGTCCTACTGGGAATTCATTCAACAGATAGGAAATTCACATCACACTGGCTAAGAATATAGGTTTTACATTGAAACTTATGAGTTGTGTGATAATGGCAGGTTATTTACCTCATTTCATTTTAGCTTTCTAATCTGTAAAATTCTGTACAATATTTCTTATCTCCAAGGACTACTCAGAGGATTAAATGTCTTAATAAACATGAAGAGTTTTAAAAAGTGCCTAATAAGAATTCAGTAAGTGAGCTTTTATTATTATATGTAAAGTGCCCATTACGTGCCAAATTTCTATCTCAAAAAACTTACAGTTTAATTGGGATTTATGTTTGAAACTGTTTCACCTAAGTATGACAGAACTGAGACTCAGCTCAGGTGGAAAGAAAACACAAGCAAACAAAACAATTAAGGTGCACACAAAGAACAGTAACACTGGACCATGATAGGAGCCTTTCTTTTTTTTTTTTTTTTCTTTTTGATAGGAGCCTTTCTATTCCACCAATGTCTAGCAATCCTTTCCCCGCTTCGTTTTTTCTTTACACTGTGGAAATCACAAAAAAAACATTTTCAAAATCTTACACAAGGATGGCATGGAAGATACTATTTGTTGTCTACCCAAGAGTGACTCCTCATTTTCCTCCTGCCCAACAGAGTCCCCAAACTTGGGATGGACTTGAGCTCAGTCCCACAGGAGGAATTAAAATTGTTCTCAGACTATCACAACTATCCCATTCTCCTTTGCCAAATAATCTCTTCCCCACATCTCCCTTGCAGCTAAAAGCAGTGACATGGATTGGCTCTGGCAAAATGAAACAAAAGGTGAAGGCTTCTGAAAACTGTTTCCTTCACTGATAAGAGCAGCCCACTGCCTGAACGTTCGCTTTCTGACTACGGTTGTGATGACCAGAGCCAATGCAGCTGTTTATGGATAGGAGACGAGAAGCATAGGAATAAGAAGTCTCAGACTGAAAATGGAAAAGAGAAGGAAAGAGCTAGAGATCTTGACAACACAGTAAAATAATTAAACACTCTAATTTTTGAGGCCACATCAGTGGGCTTCATGTCTGTGCCAAATGCATCTGATACCAACAGAGTAATTTTGTGCTTTATTCTCAAAGCAAATTATTTATGATTATTTCCACTTGTTTTGTTGGCATCCTGGTAAATCAGATCATACACCAGAATCTTTAGTTCAGTTCAGTCAGTTGTTGAGTCATGTCCGACTCTTTGCAACCCCATGAACTGCTATACGCCAGGCCACCCTGTCCATCATCAACTCCCAGAGCTTGTTCAAACTCAGTGTCCAATGAATCGGTGATGTCATTTAACCATCTCATTCTTTGTCGTCCCCTTCTCCTCCTGCCTTCAATCTTTCCCAGAATCAGGGTCTTTTCAAAAGAGTCAGTTCTTCGCATCAGGTAGCCAAAGTATCAGAGCTTCAGCAGCAGTCCTTCCAATGAGTATTCAGGACTGATTTCCTTTACGACTGACTGGTTTGATCTCTTTGCAGTCCAAGGGACTCTCAAGAGTCTTCTCTAACACCACAGTTCAAAAGCATCAATTCTTCAGTGCTCAGCTTTCTTCCTGTCCAACTCTCACATCCACATATGACTACTGGAAAAACCATAGCTTTCCTTCCAAGGAGCAAGCGTCTTTTAATTTCATGGCTGCAGTCACCATCTATCTGCAGTGATTGTGGAGCCTAAGAAAATAAAGTCTCTCACTGTTTCCATTATTTCCCTATCTATCTGCCATGAAATGATGGGACCAGATGCCATGATCTCCGTTTTTCGAATGCTGAGTTTTAAGGCAGCTTTTTCATTCTCCTCTTTCACTTTCATCAAGAGGCTCTTTAGTTCCTCTTTGCTTTCTGCCAAAAGGGTGGTGTCATCTGTATATCTGCGGTTACTGATATTTCTCCTGGCAATCTTGATTCCAGGTTGTGCTTCATCCAGTCCAGCGTTTCTCATGCTGTGCTCTGCATATAAGTTAAATCAGCAAAGTAACAATACACAGCCTTGACGTACTCCTTTCCCAATCTGGAACCAGTCTGTTGTTCCATGTCCAGTTCTAACCAGTGTTTCTTGACCTGTATACCGATTTCTTAGGCGGCAGGTCAGATGATCTGGTATTCCCATCTCTTTAAGAATTTTCTCGTTTGTTGTGATCCACACAGTCAAAGGCTTTGGTGTAGTCAATAAAGCAGAAGTAGGTGTATTTCTGGAACTCTCTTGCTTTTTCTATGATCTAACAGATGTTGGCAATTTGATCTCTGGCTTCTCTGCCTTTTCTAAATCCAGCTGGAAAATCTGGGAAGTTCCTGGCTCACGTACTGTTGAAACCTGGTTTGCAGAATTTTCAGCATTACTTTGCAATCGTGTGAGATGAGTGCAATTGTGTGGTAGTTTGAACATTCTTTGGCATTGCCTTTCTTTGGGATTGGAAGGAAAACTGACCATTTCCAGTCCTGTGGCCACTGCTGAGTTTTCCAAATTTGCTGGCATATTGAGTGAAGTGCTTTAACAGCATCATTTTTTAGGACCTGAAATAGCTCAGCAGGAATTCCATCACCTCCACTAGCTTTTTTCGTAGTGATGCTTTCTAAGGCCCACTTGACTTTGCATTCCAGGATGTCTGGCTCTAGGTGAGTGATCACACCATTGTGGTTATCTGGGTCATGAAGATCTTTTTTGTATAGTTCTGTATATTCTTGCCATCTTTTCTTAATATCTTCTGTTTCTGTTAGGTCCATACCATTTCTGTCCTTTATTGTGCCTATCTTTGCAGGAAATGTTCCCTTGGTATCTCTAACTTTCTTGAAGAGATCTCTAGTCCTTCCCATTCTACTGTTTTCCTCTATTTCTTTGCACTGATCACTGAGGAAAGCTTTCTTATCTCTCCTTGCTATTCTCTGGAACTCTGTATTCAGATGGGTATATCTTTCCTTTTCTCCTGTGCCTTCAGCGTCTCTTCTTTTCTCAGTTATACGTAAGGCCTCCTCAGACAGCCATTCTGCATTTGTTTTTCCTGGGGATGGCCTCGATCACTGCCCCCTGTACAGTGTCACGAACCTTCATTGATCGTTCTCCAGGCACTCAGTCTATCAGACCTAATCCCCTGAATCTGCCACTTCCACAGTATAATTGTAACTCCTCTTAGAATTCAACCATTAGTTTAGAGAACTTTAGTTTTGAATTAAACCTTATAGGACCTAGATGAGCCCTCTTCATTTTACTGAAGACAAATCTGAGGCTCAGAAATTAGCCAATTATGGTTAAATGGCCCAGGCAGAGTGTGGAAAAATCAAGGCTTCAATATTTGAACATTTTAAATCTGGTACTTTGTTCTTTCATGGGCCCAAATGTGCCCAGATCACTGTCATTTCCCTCAACCCACAGCTTTAGGAATTTACCATGCAGTTTATCTTTGAGACCTGGCACACTGCAGTACAGAGAACTGATCTCATTTACAAAGTTTGCCCTTTGACTTATTTTCAACTAGTATCATTTTAGTTGAAGAAATATGTCTGCCTCTAAGCCAGAATCACCTTTCCTTGGCCAAAAGAGTTTCTAAAAGGTGCACAATAACCTGTTAATTGCCTCTAGTCTGGGGCATCATCAAAGTGTTTCAAACGGTGAACAACTCAGTTTTTTACATGTTAAATTTTAGGTGGCAACAAACTATTTGGTAAACTCTCAGGTAAGATTGAAGAGAGAAAGAAGAAGTCATGTTGAAGGAGGTGGCTAAGCTATTTTAAAAAAAGAACTGAGGAAGTGGATCAGAAACGAGATCAAGAATGTGAGCTAGTATTCTAGTACAAAGTATTATAGAGACAAGGTAAGGCAACTAACTACTAAGATGTAGATTACAGTCAATATTTGTTACCTTAAATCTTATACATAAATGCTGTATTTAGTCTGTATTTCTTTTTGATTACCATCAGGTTTAACTCAGGACAAATCTCACACATCTAGGTTTGCTAAGTTTAGACTGAATAATATTCAGGACTTTTGTTTACTTATTAGATACAAAATTTTAATAGTCAAGGATGAAGTATCAGGATCTTTGCTAATGTTTTGCTTCTGAAACAAACCCTCTGACCACTCATTCTTGGCTTCCTGTAAGAATTCTTCTTCAGATTTTCACCTACAGAATTTTGTCTTTCATCCATTGCTGTTCACCTGTCTCACATGCCCTAACCTTAATAGTTTTAATTTTTACCTTTATAAACAGATGAGGGCTTAATCACTTCCCAGCCCCAATGTCACATTCTCAAATTATCTGGATAATAGCTTTCTCTACACTGTATTGCAAACTGCAGAAGAATAAACATGATGTTAGGCTTAATCTCTCCTCTATACCCAGAGGGTGTGGCACAAAGTAGATGTTCAATAAGTATTTTTATATGAATGACAGTGAATTAAAAAACAGTATAAAGTATTAGAATGAAACTTCCTACAATTTACTTAGTTATAGGTCAGAAGAATGGTACATTTGGTTTTTTTAAATCCCTTTGGGATTTTTTTCTTTTTAAGATTTTGGAAATGTAACTAATTTCAGGGTCTAACAGAAGCTCTCAGCCCCAAATATTTTCTTAACTTTCAACGGAGGTGTTTAATGCAATTTTTAAAACAAATATGTGAGCAAAATTTGCATAATCAAGAAAATTAAAACAAAAGGTAGTCATGGAAAGTCATTTTTAAAATGACTTAAAAAATAAATAAAATAAATAAAATAAAATGACTTTAATCATTAAATTATTTCAAAATTTCAGTCATTTAAGATGGTATATAACAACTTACCATATTCCTTTTCATTTACTTCAGAGATGGGTTCGGAAATAACACTGCAGAAAGAAATGGCACTTGCTGCAGAGGGATTCCGAGAATGCCCCATGTGGTGTGGCACCTTCTTCACGTTCTTTAAGGCTTCCTCAGCTTGCTCCTGTTCCATTGCGGCAACCATATCTTTATATGCTTTCCTGGCTTCCTCAGTGAGTTCTACTAACTTATTAAACAGGCTCTAAAAAAAAAAGAGAGATTGCCTAATCCATTTTGTGTTATACTCTTTATTACCATCATTAGCAATAAATATCTCTACTGTTTCAGGGCTGGATACACTTTCCATCAGCACAAAATCCAAAGGTATGCAAACCACAGAACTCTATAAAATACTGTAACTTATTTTCTTTTTTCTCTGTAACTTATTGATTCTCACAAGTCTGAAGCAAATTCTTGATTCAGTACTAGCCAATAAATTATGCACTATATTAAAGTTCTTGCAGAGTTTATTAACTCAGCAGAGTTTACTAATTCAACAACTGCACCCTATAGCATCTAGCACTACAGTGGGTAGACAGACTACTGGAACGGCCACTCTGCTCTCAAGGAACCTTCTATATGGCTGAAAGGAGAGGACAGGAGACAATAACACACAACACCTTAAATACCCAGAGATGTACAAAGTGTTTAGCTTTTGGAGGAAACATCTAGCTGCTAGGTATCAGTGAAGAGTTCATAAAGCAATGTGACGCCTGATATATGCCTTGAAAATCTGGCACAGCATTCAGGGGTGGAGACAGTGCATTTTTAGCCAAGTATGCAAAACCATAAACAAAGGCACAGACTTTAATAAAGTTCAAGGCTTGTTTGGGGAGCAGTGAAGAATCTCATATGGGTTCGAATATAAGAGAATGGGTGTATGCAGGGTGATGTTCAAGAATGTAGAAGGAGATGGCAGTCTCCATAGGAATTAAAAGCTCCCTATGATGTTTCTTTGTTGAAAGAATGCTTTAAAAAAAAAAAAAAAACAGAAGTCAAGTGATTGGCTAGCTAGTGTTTGGCTAGCTGGGCCTTGAAAACAATGAAAGGCAAATTATAAAAATTGAATAAAGAACCTAGAAATACAATATAGAGTTAACTAGATGTTCTTCCATCAGCAAAACAGAATGAACATGAATAGAATTATCAATCCCAGTGAAATGGTAAGTAATGGAGCACACATGTGTTAGTAAAACAGCAAAATTCATATAGCATTACAATTGTACTTCAGTAACTAGGAGGTATAACAATATCTAAACCAAACTGAAGTTTCCACAGTCACAAAAAGATAATCAAAGAACAACTCAGTGGTTCTTGTGTGTGTGTGTGTGTGTATGTGTTAGTCACTTAGTCGTGTCTGACTCTTTGTGACCCCATGGACTATATCCCACCAGGCTCCTCTGTCCATGGGATTCTTCAGGCAAGAATACTGGAGTGGGTTGCCATGGCCTCTTCCAGGGGATCTTCCTGACTCAGTGATTGAACCCGGGTCTCCTGCATTGCAGGCAGATTCTTTACCATCTGAGCTATAGAAAAGTCCTTTTACTGGTTTTTACCTCACAATTTAACAACATTCTACTCCTCTTTAATGTCTTGATTTAGTATCATAATGCAAAATATATACCCACACATTAAGTAAAAAATTTCAGATGGTAGATACAATCTGGCTACCTGTAAGAATATGTTCAATTATGTACATAAAATTATGTTTTCAGAAAATGGGGGAAAAGTACAACACAACTATTTTTTTCTAAATAAAGCACTGTCATTTAAGTATAAACCATAACATGAAAGCATGGTTTAAAAAAAGTGCCATAATGTTATGGAAAAACACGTGTCTATAAATTAAACCTGAGAAGAAAAAACATAAGTAGCATGCTTTACCCAGCTGCAGCTTAAATGCTTTATAGCAGCAGGTACAGTAAACACTGTTGCTAATTGTTTTGATTTTTGAAGAGAGGTAGGTGACAGTAGTATCAAAAATATATTCAGGATTTACTTAATTTTAAAAGGGAAGGAGGATGGACTCCATTAAAAACATGTAACATGTCATAAATATTTCTTTGCAATATTCAACAAATCAAGCACTTAAGTGAAGCCAACAAAGAAAACAGGCATATGGGTACGCAATTTTGAGATTTACATTGGTTTTATAATACAATAAAACACAGAAACTTGGAAGTAAAATGATAGAAAAGAAAACACAATTGAAGCGAGAAGCTGTTAGGGAATAAAAGTCTCTAGTATCAGTGTAAAGAACGAAAGTTTAATTCAAAGGTTAGTCTTACTAGATGGTAAATTTAACTTAGATGGGCTGCCATATTTACTACAGTAGACACTCTTGACAGTGTATCAGCATTTCCTTGACCTCCATTCTTTGAAAGTGTTTGGTAAACAGTAACTCACCTACCTCACAATGGAAAAGGCAAGTAAAGCAATGGACAAATAAAACTGGCAAACATTTTATAATATAAAAGCATTCAAATAACTTAATACATCTAATTGAGTAAGAAGTCAATACAGCTAAAAACAAACATGTCTACTTTTCCTGATCTTGATCCTAGTCCACAAATTTGAACAGTGAACAAAAAAGGACTACATTTTTATTATGTGTCATTTGTTGTTGCGCTGAAGTAGCTAAAGATTCCCACTACACTAACAGGAACCAGCTTGTTCACACAGCGACCTAGAGCTTTTCTTCCAAGGGCAAACACAAATGGAATTTCTTGTTCCCGTGCCATGGCTATAACATTATAGTCACTAGGTTGTGTCTGACTGTTTTGCGACCTTGGGGACTGTAGTCTGCTGGGCTTCTCTGTCCACGGGATTTCCCAGGCAAGAATACTGGAGGGGGTTGCCATTTCCTTCTCCAGGGAATGCTCGTGACCCAGGGATTGAACCTGCGCCTCTAGCATTGCAGACTGATTCTTTACCACTGAGCCTATGTGTCTTTACCATAGAGCTATTTATCATCCAAATCCTCAGATATAGTTTAACACAGCAGGGAGATACACATCTACTACACAATTTATTAAACGTTTATCACCTGTTCGTTCCCGAGTAATATGAAAGGTTGTCAGACACAAAGACAAGGGGCCTGCCCTCAAGAAATTCAGTTACACGAAGAAACACACGAACTACAGCAAGGCAGCGCTGACTCTATAACTGAGAAAAGCACGGGCTTCTGTGGCAAGCACAAATGTTAATTACATGACTCTTCAGAGTAGGTGGGTACACAGAAAATTTAATGGGAAGTGGGAGAGAAACTGAATAAATAGGGGGATGGGACTATACAAATATGGGAACTGGAAAGGAAAGACAGACACTTAAATATACACAAACAGTAAGGCTGAGAAGAGGGAAAACTGTTCATCAGCGGTGTCACAAAATACTTTAGCTTCAACTTCATATAAAAGTCTTATTTTATGCACCAGATTGTATACTATTTATTTATTTATTTTAGTCCTACCACTTTATTGCTGCCAACCCATCTCCCTCCACCCTCGTGCACACATGCTCAGTCATGTGACCCCATGGACTGCAGCCCGCCAGGCTCCTCTGTCCATGGACTTTTCCAGGCAAGAATACTGGAGTGGGTTGCCATTTCCTTCTCCAAGATTGTATACAATTTAAAACAAGTATAACTGAAAACACGTCAATGTAAAAAATCACAATAAAGTCAAATGATACACTAAAAAGAACCCCACATATTAAAACAAAACAAAACAAAAACCAATTTTATGTTATCAGTTAATAAGCATTAGTCTAAATAAGTAACATTTACTTTATCATTTAGCAGCTCCAATGGGCAAAGTTTGTGTTAGCAGACTATGAGAGGAAAACAACTATCATAGGTGAAGAACTGTTCTCTCAACAGGTTTAGGAATTTGGTTTTCTAAAGGAAAATCCTCTCCAAATTAAAGGGTTCTTTTCTCACTTGACTCCTAATAGCATACAATAAACCCAACATATAAACTGAAGAAAATTATTTTACATTACACAATACCAGATATCTTTACCCAGCAATTATATATATTATCAAGTACTACATATCTGAACCCAGAAAAAAAAAAAAAACCCACTGAGGCAGAAATATGAGCTAAAATCTTTTCAAAATGCTATAGGATTAACTTACACAAATGTTTTCAACACTAAAAAAGGAAATGTAATACTCAAGAATTTTCCACTCATTCCTGGAGAGCCACCATATCACTTCTGCAAATTCTCAAACACAACACTGGCATGTGTCCAAGGAAAACGTACTGTGGGGGTGGTGGCCGAGGGCACCAAGGGGCTGTGTCTAGTCTTACCTCAGCGCCGAAGTAGTTGAAGATTCCCACTACACTAACAGGAACCAGCTTGTTCACACAGCGACCTAGAGCTTTTCTTCCAAGGGCAAACACAAATGGAATTTCTTGTTCCCGTGCCATGGCTATAACATTATAGAGAGCCTCATCCAGGCCACCTGAGACATATAGGTTTTATTTTAGTTATTTCCTAAATGAAGCTATTTCAGCACCCTAGAGCTAAAGCAAAAGACACAGCAGCAAAGGATTCTATGAATGCTTGGGGTCACTTAGGCTGTTCTCCACATTTTCGTATCTATGGATAGAGGTACGTACTTTCTTTCTCCCCAATTAAATACCATATTTCTGTAATGCCAGTATTTTTGTTTCCCCACAGGGATTAGCACAACAGGAATCAAATTTCAATATAATCAATACTTTCCATTTTTTTAATTAATTATAATTGTTAATAGTAGCTGATGCCTTTTATCCGATCTCTCAGCTCATGTAAGCCCCCCATCACAAGCAGGAAGACCGATTATAAATGACTGTTTTTACTAGTATGTCTCCCCTGTGCAGAATATGCCTGTTACTGCTATTGAAGCATCTGTCTACTCCAATCATCAAAAAGGACAAAAAAGGGTGCATGACATGGTACAAAGTACTTGTGTGCTGGCTCACCCAAAGGCCTCTGTTACTGCTGATTTCTGAGACAAATCTCCACCATAAACAGAAGCAGACACTTTTATCTTTTTCCTAATTCTTTTTAAGAGAAAAGAGCTATCAAGGGTAATGTGAAAATTTTTAAAGTAGTAAACTTGTAAGAGTGCATTTCTTTACCTCTGTAAATAAATTCTACTGAAAAAATTTTTACAACAAAGGGGACACTTGGTTGGCTCAACCTAAATCCTTCACCAGGGTTCATAAATGGGGATTTTCTTTACAATCTGATCTCAATTTTATTAAAATGAAATAAGTGAAATATTTCATTTTCTTTACTCATATTCAATATTATGTTTTATACCTAAACTCTCCTAAAGAAGACAAATGGCTTCCACTTTTAAAAGTCACCACATATTCCACAATTATACCACATAAATATCAAGACACTTCAAAAGTAAAATGCTCATACCTTTGGATTGGATCTTTTCACAATTTGGAGAAATTATCACACACTTGATCTTGTTTAACTTCATATGTTTCGTAACTTCTCTAAGACCCATAACCAGCCGTCTCCTTGCTTTTGCTCTCACAGGGTCCTTTTGATAGATGCGTTCCTGGAAGCTGACAAGCTCTTGAAGAAGAAGAGTCACACATTCATCAATCTCTTTACAAAGAACCTGATTACAATACCTGTAAAGGAAACCAAAAATAGGTAATTATAAAATTATGTAGGAAAAAAATACATCCAGGAACAGGTTTTCATTAAAAAACAAACAAACAAAACACCAAGTCTTTAAAATCTCCTAAATACTTCAGTCAGTGAGAAAAATAACGGAGTTCTTGTGAATTAGAACAGATTGGCTTTTACGTAAAGGACAGACCTCAGGGAAATACTATCTAAACACCTAATTACTAAATTCCTAAGGGTATGAATCAAATATTAGCCTTCTATTAGATAAAAACAGGCATTTTTTGGTAAAGAGATAATGCATAAAGTTATTTTATTCCAATGAATACTAAGGATGCCTCTAATAGGAAACAGATTGATTTCATAAAAGCTAACCAAATGCCTAATACCAACAGTTCATCATCCACGCTTGGATATATCACAGTCTCCAGGCACTGGCTTCTTGAACCATAAAAATAGGGATGACAGCCTCAATGGTCCCTCTAACTCTGAAAATATATGACTAGAGAAGATGAATTCAGTAATTAAATTGAAGTCAAAACCAAAGAGATCTTCGAGGTAAAAGTCACATGCCCTTATAATAGGCAAAACAACTGAATGGGGCTCTCTGTGAGAGAGCCACAGCCCAGAAAACAGGAAGTGAAGTGCGAAGCCATCGCAGTCCTTAATTTCAAGGGTAAGGAAGTCATTCAAGTTAAAGTAAGTTCAGTTCAGTTCAGTCGCTTAGTCGTGTCCGACCCTTTGCGACCCCATGAAAGTAAACTACTTATATATTCTACTTTGCTAGTTCTCATCCATAATCTCTATCATAAGCAGGTATTTAACAAGGAGAACTGGGATAATTTCTAATCTAAGAATGCTGGGCCAGCAAATTGCCACTTGTAAACAACATTATATGGTGGGAAAATCCAGGCTTGCCTTTCTCTAGTGAAAAAAATAATGTTGGAGGTCTTTCTAATGTTTATGTGAAAAATGCTTATATACTTATGAGTATGACATTACTTCAGAACGGAGGATACAACCGGACAGATTGTACACAAGATTAATAAAGTACACAAAATTAAGGAATGCAATTAAAGAATAAAATGCCAAAAAAGCAACTTTCTTTATTCTGCTTTTCTTCCAAACTGTTTATTTCATACATGAGCAAAATTTTATTCTCCAAGTATTTACTTGCCCTACATCTGTTATTTGACACTTAACTAATTAACTTTTCAAATCTAGGTGGTAAGTATTTGCTCAAAACAGTAATATAAAAAAAAGGAACAGAACAAACCAATGTGGTTTGAATTCACACCCATTTTATTCTTACCCTGGGATTCTTTCATAAGCAAGAAAGAATAAAGGTAAAATTAATTCATCTACACAAATGTTCATATTCCCAAATCCTTCAGAGCAATGACCATCAGTTCAAGATTATTCACAGATGGGCATTTTAAAACTTAGAAATATACACTTAAAAACAAATAGCTTTAGGTAATAGGCTGACTTCATATAGTAGGGTCTTAGAATTGTCATTGATTAGAGAGTTTTTTTGAAGGACATTATGAACCAAAAAGCAAAAGTACTGGAGAGGGAAGATGTCATAGTATGGCATTTTATAGATAAGCTCTAAGAGGCCAAATTTCCTAGGGATGAACACTAGTTGCTATAAAAAGAGTATTTATTGTCAAATCACTTTTACATGAACACAGATAAAATGTTTTCCATATAATAAAACCAGCTGTTAAACTAAATCTGAAAGAACTTAAAGATCTCTGGTATTGTTGGCTCAACCCACCAAGAAACAATAACAATATTAAATTCAGAACTACAATCAAGATATTTAAACTATTCAACCTCAATAAAGACTAAAACTTACTCTCTAAATCTTTTGCTGTGGATTTTGGTTATTGTTGAAGATGCCATTGGACTGCCTATCCCAGAACTAGCTGGAGAGCCTTGGGACACAGGTGTCATACAGTATGGAGAGTTTTGACTTGCTGGAGACAGGGACGTATCACTGGGCATGCTCAGTCCAGTATCTGTGGAGAAGTGGGGTGAGGAGAAAGAATTTAGAAATTTCAAATGCTGAAAAGTCCTACACCAATCAAAACAACTTAGAATGGCAGTATCTTTTGTATCACTTTCAAATTCTCCAGAAGCTACCAAGTTGGGCATTGTTCCTATCACAAACATTTCTCATATACTACAAGTATCAAATCTTCCTATTAGGTCTTAAAATATACTCTGAAAAAAATCAAGCACAGCCTATACGTCTTCACAGAAAAGATGAGAGACGGCAAAGCAACCTAAAACACGTACCCTTAGAGGATCTAAACTGAAGAACAAAGAGACATATCTGCTTCTGCACCTCTTTCCGGATCATATTACCTGTCTCCTACATTTCTATTTTTCCACCTCTTTCTTAGAAATAATTTTTTAAAACTGCCTTAAAATTCCCATTGCTGCTAGCAATGATGGTTCCACCTCTCTCATTCCCTCCACACCACTTCTGATTCTCCAAGCACCACCTAAGTTTCTCTTTCATCTGGTCTCTGCTCCTGTGCTCAGGTAGCCACATTTGTCATCTTTTGACTCAATTGCTTCCTTTAGTTACTGCTTCCTTCTCAAACACATGAACTCAGGAAATGAGTTAGTATTTGTCCAGTCCATTAATTTGCAAAATTACATATATACCTTATCTCTCTGCTAGATTGTAAATTTACTGTAACAGGGACAGCCCACTACATAGCTTTATTACATTTCCTGAGCTTCCAGCCCCCACTCCAGTTATTAGAGTACACACAGCAAGTATTCAAAAACACTTGTTGAATGAATGGATAAATAGATAACACCCAAATACAAAGGGAAAGATGTTTAATTGAGAGTAACGGGGAACCCTAACCAAATATATTGGAACAATTCTTAGAAGTAAATTTATTTTTCTAAACCCAATGGAACATTGCTACTATATCTACATGTAAATCGGATTTAAATAGTTTGCTGAAATTTGAAGAACAAATAGCAGTAGAAAAAGGGACCTAGTCAGGTGTCTCCCAAAATCTTTCTTTCACAGTAGTAGAAATTTTTGAAGGTATCTGCTGTTGGCCTGAGGTCTGATTTGGAATCATGTGCTGGCTACCCGCTGTATGGGACTGAATCCTATCAACCCACTGGACTCCGCACGGCAATGAGCTTTACAATTCTCTACTCATTGTGGCATGTGTGTTAATTCCACAAAATTAACTGAAAAATATCTGTATACAAGTGGACCTGTGCAGTTCAAACCTGCATTGTTCAAGGGTCAACTGTAGTCCTGCAAAGAAAAAGACAGCCAACTGTGTTCTGGATATAAAAGAAGACAAAATAAAAGGAACTGTGACAGTTACAGAGGAGACATTAGTGAGATCATAATTATGAGAGTTCACAATAAATTCAGGATTTAAGCTTCAAAACTGCCACAGACCTACTATTAACACCTGCCCCTCCTGTAAGTATCTCCTTACAGAAGCATCTTCTAAATAAATGCTCAAACATAAAAAAAACTTAGATAAAACATGGAGCATATTTAGGAGAGTAACTAGTGATGTGCTGTTACCTACCAATTAAAAAACTCTGGATCACTTTATGAAAAGAAAGGGAAAAGGAGTGATCTTACCTTCCTGGGAAACAATCTCTTGCGGCAAATCATCCATAAAATCTAAGTGCATTTCTATTGGTTCCTCAGATCCCAAAAGGCTGTGGTCCACAGTTAAACGACCCTTCTTTTCCTCTCTTTCTTTCAAAATAACCTAAAAGTCATTACCAGTCTTATATTACTCTTTAAGTATGTACTGAATAATTAAAATGTTCACTATTATACACTTAAAAAATGGACATGAGGATTTTGTCTGGCTATGTGGAAACTGGCAAAAAGGTAAATGTAATTTTAGGCAGTGAAGCTGAAGGAAGTACTATATCCAAAATAAAGGAAGACAATATAATACTACAGCTATTAAACCAGATCTGCTTCATTCTTTAAATCCTAGTTGACAAACTAGGGCTTCCCCCAAAATGGGTAAAATAAAGCTTGGAAATCAGACCACAGAGTTACATTAGATTTATTTGGTTATGTATTATCTCATCCTGCTCCTCCTAATAATAAAACTGAGTTAAAGAGAGCAGATATTATCCCCAACTTAAAGACAAAGAAGATGAAGGTAAGAAAGGTTTGCTAAAACGTAACACTAAGTACCAAGTTGGTACTAGAACCTCAGGCTTCTGATTCCTAGGGTCCAAAGTTTTTGGATACCTAAATGTTTAATTTTTTTCTCTTTAACCTTACAGACAGAACTCATTCTACAGGGCCTTGGTCAACACAGGAAAATAGTCATGATGCTGAGATTCTAACCTCAAATTAACTAACTAGTCATCATGAAGATGCGTGCTTAACATACTTTCCACAATAATTTGTTGGCTAAAATGCCACAACTACATTTGCAAAACAGATTTAAACCCTTATTTATCCTATAAAATAAACATCCCCCAGTTTTGATTTACCTTTTTAAGTGCTGTGGGCCGTTTTAGTTTCGCAATTTCCTTTTCTTTTCCTTTTTTTGCTTTAGAGGAAGTAATGTCCAAAGAATTAAAGGATGTCAAACAGGGCTGACTTTTGGTTAAAGGTTTTCTGTTAGTAGAGTCTTTAGTGTGAAACGAAGCTGCAGTGACCACTAAAAGCAAACAAGAACATAGTTTTACTCTTATGGCCAACTCCACATACTTTCAAAATTTCTAATGATAAATGTCTAAGAACAAGAACATCCTTTTCTTGTGGAAAACTGACATCATAATAGCAGAAGCAGTATATGGCCGTGCAGTGTCCCTCAGATACAGCTCCAAAGAACCATTCTACCTCTGAAATTTCAAAACTCTGTACCTCTTCTTATTGCTAATGAATCTAAGAATGACCCTTATATAAGGTAAGTACTCTGTCACTCCTCATTTCAGCCTGTCGGTAAAGAATGATGATTCTCCCTCTCAGCTGTATTCTTCAGTACTATTCAAGCAATTCGTTTATGCCTGATTGATCGTTACCCTCATTCTCCAGTGCATACCGCCCATCCTTCAGTAAACCTTGCCTCTATTAATCATCTCAATCCTCTCACTCTAGCAGAAAAGCTTTCCTGTCACTTCCCTTAGCAGATGCTTTCCAATATCAGCTTTTAAGCCACCTGACAGGAGGCAGCAGGCATCCTTACTCCCACCCTAGGCTCACCAACCACCTCTGCTAGCAATCCCATCTCAGGATTAAATTCCTCAAGGGTTTTGCTCTATCCCTTTCCCCTTTAATCTTTCAAGTTCTTCCCTAACTCCCCAAAAGAAGTTAAAATCTTCTCTACATGAAAGGATGAAAAACAGCAGGCAAACCAACAAAACCTCTCCCCTGACTGGCTTCTAAGGCACCACCACTCCCTCTCTCTTTCTGTAACTTCCAATAGTCAGCTTTCCCATCACTTTTCAAATCATTATAATCTGGCCCCTGCCTTACCCACTTTCTTGAAACTGCTACTGCCAAGATCACATATAATTTTACAACCGCCAAATCTAATTCTGAATCTTTGCTCTACTCTAGTTTTTTCCTTCCTCTTTTTGAAAAGTCTATCCTCATCTTCCGTTACATTCCATTCTATTTTTCTTACTTTTTCTCAAACCTGTTTTTCTGGTTCTTTTTCCTTCCATGTTTTAAGTCTGAGTGTTCTACATCTTTTATCCTAATTTTTCTTTCCCCTGACAATCTTATATATTTCCAATTACAACAATCATCCCTATTTGAAATTTACTGACTTCTAACCTGAACTTCATACCTAACTAAATAGGAACCACCAAGATCTCCCTAACTTACATTTCAAATACAACAGGGCCAGAGTCTGCTCTTCCCAAGAAAATTCTTCTTCCATGATTCTTGTCTATTTGGAATCATCATATCCCTTACCACCAACACAATGCTCTAAGTCAGAGAGTCTGGAGTCATCTTTGACTTGTTTCCACATTCCATCAATTAAAAAATCCTATTAACTTTCTCAAAATCCTTTTACATCTTTGCCATAGTCCCATCCTTCTTTTGGACTTCCCAAGAAAGCTGATTTCTTTGTAATCAACCCTTACCAATTTAAACACAGTGACAGGTTAGAGATTAATCTCATTTTTACCTGTCAAGAACTTTACTCTCCCTTCAAACTCCAGTTCAAATCACATATGAAGTCTTTTGTAACATCCTCCCCATATGGTCCTGTTGACATAAATCACTCTTTCTTCTATAAGTTCATTAAACTTTGCTGGCACCTTTCCCGAAGCACTGCTTTTTATGAGCTTTGTGTTTATGTCTTTCTGACTACACTATAATCTTCTTGACCACAGACATATCTTAATCATATCTGTAACTCCACAGTTCCTGACACCATGCTTTGCATGTAGATAATTACACTTGTATATATTAACATGTGTTAAATGAATCAAAGTTATAGTAAGCCACTTGAAGTATCACAGACTGATGGTCTTTTCCCCTAAATAATTAGTTACACGTTACTGAGCACTTTACATGTATCATCCCATTTACTCCCTCAAAACAATCCTGAAGCAGGTACTGTATTATCTCTATTTTAATAAGAGGAAGTTGAAGCACAGGAAGATTAAATAACTCGCCAAGGAAATATATGGAAGAATAGGATCCAGGAGATAGTTCAAATCCAAAGCCCCCGCATGCAAGCCCTAGACCACACTGACCCCGAACACTGTTAGTTCTCAGCTCCATTCCCCAGGCTCCTTTGCTCTTAGTAAGACGCTACCACCACTCTCCTCATCTCAACAGCATGTAACTCTAAAGCCTGGGATGTGCTCAGTATTATTTTTTTTTTTCAGTTCTTTTTTTTTTTTTTTCAATATTATTTTTATTAACAGTTACTCTAAGCTAAGGTTCATACTGGATGGGTAATTAACTATAGGTTTAAACATTTTGCACACACAATTAAAGCTATAAACTGTTACTTATCTTTTTGTTTAAAAATAGTAGATCCTTTATACAGGAACAAAAGAAACAGAAAATTCAATTCTGCCTCTCAACATCAGTGCTTTTTATTGGTGCCTTTCCCTTTCCTTTATTTTATTTCTCATCCTCTAAAACAAAGACTATGAAAGCAAATAAGGGAGCACTTCAAAGCTGCTGAGCCTAACTCTGATGAGGTTTGTTAAAATACACTGTTTCAGGAGAAAGCGAGATCATTTTCTCCCTCGGAATCCCACTCTCTTTCTCTCACATACACACAAAATTTGATCAAAACTCCTAGGTTTGCCATTTGGTTTTAAATTGGATAATTTAACAGTTATGGAAACAAATTACTTGTGGTCCTTACTGCTGCCTTCAAAGTTGGTTAATGATATGTACCAACTGACAAATCTGAACAGAGATCCAGAGGGCCTGAGGGAACACACTATACTGATGCCTGAGGGAAGAGAGTTCCAGGTAAAGCACAAGCCTAAAGAACAGAGCTAGCAGCACATTAGAAGTGTCTGTGGAACAGCAAAGGGCTGAGTGGCTAAAGCAGAGTGTGCCAAGGGAGAATGGTGAGGAAGGGCAAAAGGTAACAGCGTCAGCTGAGATATGACTTAGAACTCCAGCTTCACTCCAAGTGAAAAGAGGAGTTACTGGAGAGTTTTGAACTTATATTTGAAGAGGATCACTCCTTTAAAGACAGACGGGGTTAGGGTGAATGAAAGGTAGGTAATAGTGTGACAGGAGAGGAGCTACTGAGTAATTAGACTCTGGATTTTTTTTTTAGGTATATATAATTTAGATGAACAATATCCAAAATATATTACCAAAGTCAAATAACATACTGCTCAGATGAATGACATTACCTGTATATGACAGAGGTCTGGTGTTAGTAATTTGCCGTGCTTTCATGGCTTGCTGTTGCTTTTCCAGAGCTGCTAACATATCCCCCAAATCTAGCTGCACAGGTGTTTTATTCTTTTTTCCAGCTGCCTTTGATAAAGCTTCCTGCAAGATAAATATGAAAACATTTTTGTTATAGTATGAAAATGTGACAATTTAAGGGAATTCCCTGGCAGTCCAGCAGTCTGGACTCCATGCTTTCACTGTGGAGGGTGTGGGTTCAATTCCTGGTCAGGGAGCTAAGATCCTGCAAGCCATGTGATAAGATAAAAAAAAGTGGCAATTTAAGATAATTATATTTGTCACTCTTCCATCCACCCTCTCCCCTAAACCTACCAAATAAACTACCATATTTATTCATAAAAATGACTACATACCTGTAGTTTTTTTTGCTCCATACTTATTTCTGAATATTCTTGAGCGGTGGCAAGGGCTGCTGCTAAAGCTTTCTTCTTTTGACTTTTTGCACGTTTAGGAACTGAGGTTGTAATGGGAATTGGAGTCTGAACTATATTGATTGGTGAGTTTTCTGGTAAATCATCCAACTATGATAACCAGAGAAAAACATTTTTTATTGAGTCCATAAAAGTCTAATCATAAGGAAAGACAATCTAGAATGTGAGAAGTTCTCAAGTATAACTGGGCTAGACTGTTCAAAAGATTCAATGTCATAAAGAACAGTGAGGTGGTAGGACCATTCTAGACTGGGAGACTGGAAAATGATAGCGACAAAACAGCATACTGCAGTAGGTAATATAACCATCTGGATTCTGTACTAAAAACAAAAGAACTCCAAAGTAAAGTTTTCTAACAACTGGGGAAATTTTAGCATGGACTGTACATTGCATAATGTCATTTAATAAATGGTATTTACTTCTCTGAAATGGAACTATGGACTTCAAAGGACAGTGTCTGTTCTGGCTATGCTGAAAATACTAAATCAGTCCTAAATATGGTGTTTCTTCAATACCATCTGCCCAAGTCTTTATACTTCCCTGTAGTATTTCTTTCCAACACAATCATGGCTCAAAAGATTCATACATTTTACTTATCATTTTTAAAAGTCACTTACTACTTTTGAAGAAAGTTTCTGTTGCATATTCTCATCTTTAGCATTTCCATTCTCACTTAGTTCTCGAAATCCATCTTCATCCTGAAATAGTTCCACATTTTAAGTAAAACATAGTCCAAAGCAATAAGTTCTTAAGAACAACCTTTTATAATGCTTGAGAGTAATGAGAAATGGGGAAGTAATCAACTCAAGTAATTAACTCAGTATTGAACTATTTTAAGTCAGTCTTAAAAAGGAAGTCTCATTTCTCACAGGCTAACACAAAGCTAATTTAATTATTCAAGGATGAGGACATCCATCCTTTAGATTTCTGCATCTAAAACTCCATTTTTATTAGTAATTCTACCCAAGGTAGTCAGGTAAATAAAAAGAAATTCAAAAAGGATTTTATCACATTTCACATAATTTGGATTTTAAAGAAATGGCTTAATGTGAATTTCATTAATATATTCCCTGTCCCACTGCTACATATACCTAGCAATAAGATTAAAAGTTAAAAAATAAAAATAAATTCCCTATTCAGAGTAATTTCTTAATGAATATCCTCCTTTACACTGAAAATTATATCTAATATCTTTAAATACAACTATGGAATGAATCATGATTAAGGGTAAATAAAAAATCTGCCACAGGTACCGTTCTTGATATAATACTTCAGATGCACTCTCAAGTCCTTTAGGGCAATTATCAAGCTTATGTAACATATTATTCATCTCTAGCCTCTGGCCTCCAATATATTTAAAACCCAACTATTAAGCCATTTTATAGAAACTATGTTAACAAAAATGAGTTATTCAATTGAGTTACCTGGGATGTTGTTCACCATCTTGACACAAACTCTACTCATTCTTTAAAACCTATTCCAAATGTGACCTCTATCCTGCCTCAACCTAAAACTTACTACTCCTTTCAACTCTAACCACACCTAAGAATTACCAGGTGTGTACATGCCTACATTCCTCTTTACACAGTAATCTCCCTAAGGGTAGTGTGTTTATTCATTTTAATGTATCATGCAGAGCACCTTACTAAATACATAACAGGCCTCCAATGAGTGCCAGTTAGATGAATAAGTAATAAAAACACTGCCATTAGGATATAAACTGTCTGCCTATTAGAGAAAGTAAAATAGCCTTTTATCTTCCTTCTCAAGTCTCCTCACTAGCAGCACAAATTAACCAGATTTAACTATTTTCAAATTTGAAAGCCTTAACAAAAGAGACTCAACACTGATAATTAAAGTTGAAAAGATTCATATTAGGTGAAATTCATATAAAATTAAGTTCTATCTCTGCATGTTACTTCAAAATGATGAATATTCATGATAAAAATTTATACAAACAAACATTAATAAAGCTAATGTTTAGGCTAACTATGTAACCAAGAAAAAATGCGAGTCAATACTTCTAGGTAACTTACAATCTAACAGCAGTGATGGATTAAGACATAAAAAGTACTTATAATGTAATAAAAATTAATTTCTTAATGGGAACATTTGCTATAACAATTTACAGTTTGAAATAAATACCTCAAAATATAAAGACTCAGAATTTGGGTCGCCTCGGTGAGACTGACTGGGGTTTAACTGCTTATTATCTTGTCTCTTTTGCAAATTCTGTCTTCTTTCTGAGGAAGTACTATGTCCTCGGCATCTGAATCCAACCTAAATAAACCCCAGAGGAGGAGAAAAATGTATTATTTTTAAGTAAAATGTTTTACTGAAGTATAACATACAGAAATGTACCCAAAAGTATACAACTCAACAAATTTTCATAAAGTGCATAATTTGTTATAAAAAGGTAAAACTTTGACAAATGAGGTAAATATAATGAAAACACAAAAATGTGATAATTAGTGCATGTTATTCCCCCCCATGCATGAACACTTATATTGGCTTTATTTGTAATACCAAAAACAAGAAACATCCCAGATGTCCTTCATTGAGAGCATAAACTCATTGTGGTATATTCACCCTATAAAACAGTAGGCAATCATAAAAACAAACTACTGATATAACTAACAATCTGTAGGAATCTCCAGAAAACCACACTAGTGAAAAAAGTCAATCCTAAAAAGACTGTATCAGTTTATGTATACAACATTCTGGAAATGACACAATCATAAAATGGGGAAACAGATTAGTAGATTCCCATTAGTGGATTCTAGAGTTTAAGGAGAAGCTAGTGAGGAAAGGAAGGGAGTCTGGCTATAAAAGAATGACATAAGGGATCCTTATAGTAATGCATCTGTTTTGAATCCTGACTACATTGATGTCAGTATCGGGCTTGTGACATTGCACTGTAGTTTTGAACGATGTTACCATTGAGAGAAACTACGCATTACCTTTTTATAAAAAACTATTTCAGATCTATTAGTATCTGCAGCTTTCATATTTTTTAATCCTAAGACATATTACACATTTTAAATCTTGTTTATAAGAAAACAGATTTGAGGATAAAAATTTCGGTCACACAAATTATTATCCTATTAATACATCTGCAAAATGTTCAACTGTCATACAGAGAACTTAAGAGTAAGAAAAAGCATTATCTTAAGGCAATTAAGTTCCCTCTCTTAAGTACCCAATGCAACTTATATGAAATGCCCTTCTTAACCAGGACACTTTAGAGAAGATGTGAAAAGTACAGTCTTCTTTACCAGTTACTCAAGAATCCTAATAAACAGAACTTGAAGTGGACCTGGACTGCAGGTGCTGGTAAATAGGCTTTAGGTATGAAATAAAAAATATGCACACAAAGCCCTGGAAGCACCTGGCAATTCTCATGCTAATCAACAGGTCCAAAAAGACTTGCTGATAAGAAACAGAATTTTTACACTCTTCTGGGAAGTAGGTTGTATGGCAGAACTATAAGCTACAGCACAGTCCACACAGTAAATGTAATTCTTCCTTAGAGGATCTATTGTGAAAACTGGGCTACTTCCTATAAACTATAAGTACATGTTAAGAAACTAGATAATTTTCCAGGTACCGAACAGATTCTTGGTTTTAAATATTTACTTCATCTTAAAACAGACTCATGAGTGCTCGCTTCGGCAGCACATATACTAAAATTGGAACGATACAGAGATTAGCATGGCCCCTGTGCAAGGATGACACGCAAATTCGTGAAGCGTTCCATATTTTTGAGTGAAGTAAGCCAGAAAGATAAAGAACATTACAGCATACTAACACATATATATGGAATTTAGAAAGATGGTAACGATAACCCTATATGCAAAACAGAAAAAGAGACACAGAAATACAGAACAGACTTTTGAACTCTGTGGGAGAAGGTGAGGGTGGGATGTTTCAAAAGAACAGCATGTATACTATCTATGGTGAAACAGATCACTAGCCCAGGTGGGATGCATGAGACAAGTGCTCGGGCCTGGTGCACTGGGAAGACCCAGAAGAATCGGGTGGAGAGGGAGGTGGGAGGGGGGATCGGGATGGGGAATACGTGTAAATCTATGGCTGATTCATATCAATGTATGACAAAACCCACTGAAATGTTGTGAAGTAATTAGCCTCCAACTAATAAAAAAAAATTAATAGAAAAAAAAAATAGACTCATGAACATGGATAGAGAGACAGATAGAAAAATACACCATGTGATGAAGCCAATTTTAGAAAAATCTTTGATAGCATCTAGCAAGGAATGTTCTCAATAAAATTATTTCAACTTTAATGTCTATTTAAAATTTTTCATAATACAGTATTTTTAAAATTGGTTCATGAAAAGAAGCTCACACAAAGGATGGCAAAACAAACACAATTTACAATGTCCAGGTACCAAAGAAACGACTTAATTCACAGAAATTATTCACACTGAAATGAGTACTAACAATCAAGCCCTAACATAGGGATGAATAGGAAGCAAGAGAGTAATTCTTGAGTAGAAATCTTCATTCCTTTGTACAGTCACTATCACAAAAAAGTAAATGTAAATCTGCCTTCCAAACAGCATTACAATTACATCAAAATGTTAGCCTTCTTGTAAACCACAGTTAATATATATGCATTAATGTTGTTACAAACACAAAAATAATTCTTTTAAAAAATAAATGCAACTTAATTCTTGGAGACAAAGTTTGAGGATTAAATTAAAATCCCCAACTAATAGTTCCAACAAAGTTCAAGGGGATCAAATATGCAACTATTTCAATTACCTCCTGGAGTGAACCTTTGTTTTTTTTAAGTTCTTCTCAAAGAGTTTTGTTAATAGAGACTGGGCATACAGAACCGAACAAAGCAAAAACAACAAATACATATTAAGATTTTTAAATGACTAGCATAAAATTAATATATAAAGATTTAAGTTTTCATACTCCATTTACATAGCAAAAAGAAAAACACTAAGAATTAACATATGAGGAATATGTAGCAATTTGTTTTCAGAAAACTATACAATACTTCTAAAGAACACAAAAGGTGACTCAAAAAGAGAATGACATATTTTTTTTTCTAGAAAGATGCCACATCATAAAGGATGTCCATTCTCCTTAAGTTGATAGATTAATTTAATGACCAAACAACAAAATAGAAAATCCAGAAACAAGATTTCAAAATATATGGAAATTTAATAGGTGATAAAGGTGGCTATCTCAAACAGATGAAGTAATGGACTTGTCAATTCACAGTGGTGGGAGACTTGGGTAGCCACATGAAAAATACAAAATAAGACCCATTTCTCACAACATCCACTAAGACAAACTCTAAATGGAATAAAGATTTAAATGTAAAAAACATAAGAGCATAAACACACTGGAGGATAATTTCAGATAAATTTCTTTATAAAAAATCAACTTCTTAACAGTATTTAAAACAAACTTGTGCATGGCAATTATTAAGCAAAGTCAAAAATAAAAATGCAATTCTAGTAAAATATTTGCAACTCATATAACAGACTAAAGGCTCTTAAAATTTCTTTAAATGTGGTTAAGAGCTTGATCAAATTGCTTTAAAAATGTACAAAAACAGAGAAAAAGGTCAAAGCACAATAAATGGGCAAAGAACATAACAAGTTCACATAAGAGTACAAATGGTCCTTAAACATATGGAAAGATGCTCAATTATATGAATACACTATTTCTCCTAACCCTGGCACAAATCCAAAATATTGAAAACACATGATTTCTGAGGCTCTATGGAAATAAGCACTCTCCACATTACTGTTAAGAATGCAAAATGGCACAATCTGGTGATATTTACCAAATAACAGAGGTGACTTCACCTTTTCACTCAGCAATACTTATCCAGGAATATATTCTACTGCTGTACACACAGATTTCAAAATAACACTGTGTCCACAATAGCAATAGTTTATAAACAAAGTGTCCATCAACAGGACTCCAGAAAATATCAAGGATGCATCAACATTAGGTGGTGGTGGTGGTTTAGTTGGAAGTTGTGTCCAACTCTTGTGACCCCACGGACTATAGCCGGCCAGGCTCCTCTGTCCATGAGATTTTCCAGGCAAGAATACTGGAGTGGGTTGCCATTTCCTTCTCCAGGGGATCTTCCCGACCCAGGAATTGAACCCAGGTCTCCTGCATTGCAGACAAATTCCTTCCCAACTGAGCTACAAGGGAAGCCCCAACAACACTGCTGCTAAGTCACTTCAGTCGTGTCCAACCCTGTTCGACCCCATAGACGGCAGCCTGCCAGGTTCCCCTGTCCCTGGGATTCTCCAGACAAGAACACTGGAGAGGGTTGCCATTCCTTCTCCAGTGTGTGAAAGTGAAAAGTTAAAAGTGAAGTCGCTCAGTCATGTCCGACTCGTAGCAACCCCATGGACTGCAGCCTACCAGGCTCCTCCATCCATGGGATTTTCCAGGCAAGAGTACTGGAGTGGGGTGCCATTGCCTTCTCCACCAACAACATTAGGAGCTGCTTAAAAAAATGCAGAAACCCTCTGAGTAAATAATACAGCAATATCTCTATGATACATTGTTAAGAGATGTGAACAGAGCACAGAACAGAATGAATAAAACATGAGATACATACTTATATATTTACTTATAATGACATGAAGAAACTGGGCAAATACACAGGTACAGGTAAGAGGAGAACACATGTGGAGGCAGGATGCAAATGAGATTGTTTGTTGTATAACCTTTTTCATATATTTTTTTCAACCTATTCACAAAATAAAACCATTTTTATTTTACTCAAAAATAAAACTTAAATTTTTAGACTCTATCATTTACAATTAAGGTTACATCAGAGTATAGAAAAAAACCTGCTGTTTCAAATGTTAAGACGCTGGTAAAAGTATTAAAAAATCATGTCATTGTTCAGTAATTAAAACCACACTGTACAGGTGTATAAATCTAATAAATGGGGAAAAAGGTCAAAAACAGAACCTGAAACATAAGAAATTAGCAGATTACTAAAAGAGTAAATCAGAAAAAATTAATATATTACAACATTAAGACAACTGGTTAACTACTGTGAAAACTGACATCATTATGTTGTACCACGCTTCAAAAGAAAACCTTGGATAAAAAAGTTTTGAAAACATTACACTGTAAAAAAGCAGCAGAAAGTACAAATGAATATTTACTGCATTTCTAAAAGGCTTTTTTTAAGCCTTAAAATGATCAGAAATTGCAAAGGGAAAATATTTTGACTTAAAAAAAAAAGATTATCCCTATCAAAAAATCAAACAACTGCACACTTAAGAAAAGTACAACAAAGCCTCAGAAGTAGAAAAGAAAACACATTGTTCAACACCTGGCTCCAGTTCTTTTGGAATGAACAGATACAAAGTAAACAAATGTTTATGCATTTCCATAATTTTCTGTTTTGTGTTTTTTCACCATTCTCCTTAGCTTTGGGGCAGAGATAAAATATTTTTCTGTATCAGTATTATTTACTCTCTAGAGGGCTACTGACATCAAAAGTACCAATGCTGAGACTGCAAGCTTGGCAGGACTAGCAGTTACAATTTCAAGATAAAATTTTAGTACTTGACCAAACATTCCACAGATTTTGTTTATCTAATCTATATAAACAATTCTTGTTTCAGCTCTTGTTTTTGATCAAATAAAGCTAGACTGCTTCACAAGCCTGCCACAAACAACAATGACTCATTTTTCCAATAACCGTAGGGAAGAGGCACTATTCTACTTGTTTTCCTGACAGCAAAATTAATGCTAGGGAACTTCACTTCAGGGAGGCAAGGCACAGGCAAGTATTTGGTTTATTCAATCCATTATTAACTTACTTCTATTTCAGTTCATCTAGATCTACTCACATGGTAACTTTAATTCCCATTAACAAGATTTAAGAAATCCAGGCATGCTATCTAAAAATTAAAAAAGGAAAAATACTGACCAACCAATGCCTCCCTGATCTTATAGACAACCAACACAGGAAGGTAGTTATTGGAAGCCTGCGGCAGTATACAACTTGCTCTGCTGCACTGCAGCTGAATCTCGCTCCCCAAACCCAGGAAGCTACGCAGTCTGGCCACATCACAGCGCGAGGTGGCCATCACTGTGGTACCGCACCAAGCACCAAGCATGGCTGGTGGTGTTTATAGTCAAGGAAAGACATGGACAAGGCTGTGGTCCTGAAGGTCAAAAAAATCAATATTTAAGGCATTAACATGCTTTATGTTTTTTATATAGATAGGAAAAAGTCACAGAAGACGAAGCAGGACTGTATTCTTTTTTTAAGTTATAAAATATCCAAATACATTTCTTAAATAGAGAAAAGTAGAAAATGGTACAATATATATCCCACCTATTCAACATCTTGCCATTTTGTTTCATTATTTAAATAATAGTTTTATTCGTTAAACTACTTCAAAGGTACAGATTACCATGTTAAACACAATATGCATCGCCAAAAATTAAGGACACTGCTCTTCAAAGCCATAATTTATAATAATTCATCTCACACCTCTTTCTCCAACCTAATCCAAATTACCTGTGAATTATTTCTTTGTTCAGTCTGCCTTCCACCTCTAGAAAATGTCTGATTTTTTTCCATCCAAGGTTTTTTCTGAGTTGCCTGGCAAGTTACATTAGACCAATTTACACCACCTATAATAAATGAGATTTTAAAATATAATTATAAAGACTCCAAAACCTAAAGTGCCCCCTAACATCATGTGTTGAAACTCAGTCATTCTAAATGTAACTCTGGAAAATTTCCATAAACTTTAAGTGGCCTTCCAGTTCTTGGTAATGTTAAGTGTCAACTTGCAGAGTACCTCCAGCTGACATTCTCCCAATTTCATCAACAAAACCATATTTTCAAATTAACTTGCATTTCTTTGGAAGACTTCTAATTTTTTTGTAGCATCAGCAAGCTTCATGCTTAAAGCAAAACTGTGACATGGACAGAGAAGAAAAGAGAGCAAAAACACTATGCAGAAAATAAGTACCTGCACATACAGATGAGTCCACATGCTAAAAATAGAAACAAAAAAAAAGACAATTATTTTCTGCTTAAGAGTAAACACCATATTCCTTGCAAAACATCTCACAATTCCATCGACTGTGAAGTACACTTATTATAATCTTAGAAAAAATACTTCTCCATAAATGAGTATTTTTATATTAATAGTAAAACATACAAAACACATCTTTAACCATCGTATTATAGGAACTGTTAATGAAAATAGATACTTCAGCTTTAGGCAAAGACACAAAGATAACACTGACAGAGATGACAGATGAGAGGATAAAGTAACGTCACATACACTGATGGAGCCAGAATCGGGATTTCTCAAGCCCCCCACAGCAGGCTGCTGGTTGTTGCTGTGTTTGGGGCTGCAGTAGCCACTGTCACTGTCAATGTCAGCCTCACTAGCTCCCTGCTCACTAGAGGACTCCGCAGTCGGGTGGGAGGCTCTTCTCCTCCTGCCTTTGGCCTTCCAGAGCATTGCGGCAGAGCTCTCAGAGAGAGATTTGTTTGCAATGTCTGATGGGAAATCTGTAAGGCAAGGAAAGTGTGAAAACTCTTGAGGAACAAGCTGACCAATTCTTTTAAATTATCATTAAAATTGTAAGAAAAGAACAATACCGAACTTTGTAAACAAAGAAAACAGGTGGAAACTTTTTGAAAAGATCAGCAAAAGATGTTCCTGACAAGTTGCTTTATAACATGTGTTTATTATGGACAGTATCTGCATAACTATTTGTGTATTTAATATTATATAATTAAAACAAACCACTATCATCCATTAAACATCACCAATCCTTTGAAGTCCACTGCATGCTTCCTCCACCACTTTATTCTCTTCCTCCCTCAGAGGCTATTCGGAATTGTGTTTATCACTCCTTCAATTTTTAAAATAGATTTACTGTGGACTTCTGTATTTCCAAAACATAAATTATGTACTTTTGCAGTTCTACCTTTATAAAAATGGAATTACACGTCCACATTCTTCTGTGACTTGCTTCCCCCTGCTGCTGCTCTCTCCCTCAAACACTGACTGATTTTGAGATTCTGATGCATGTGGCTATAATTCATTAAGATCACTGAAATCTAGAATGCCTGTGTATGAATATACCAGAATGCCTTTGTCCTTTGTACCACTGATGGGACACTTGGGTTGTTCTGGGGTTTTGCTCTCAACAACAGTACTTCTGTAAACATTCTTATATAGATGAAAGAGTATGTATGTGTCCACATGAAGGTTTCTCTAAGGTAAATACTGGTAGGCTTAGGGGTTACATGTAATGTTCAACTTACCTAGGTAATGCCAAATCATTTTCAAAGGTGGTTAAAACAGTTTGCACTCTAAGAGCAGGATATAAATAACCCTGCTGGTGCACATATTCACCAAATACTAGACACTGTCCTCTAGGCTGTAATTTCTCTCAATTGCTGGGTATAAAAAGATGGCTCATTGCAGATTTTAATTTGCATTTTCCTGCTTAATAATGAGGTTGGGAATAGCCATGCATGTTTTCCCCTCTGTGAAATACTTGTTAGTTTTACTTTTGGATTGTTTGATTTCTGTTTATTTTTCTACTAAGTTGCCTGTTTCTCATTTTTGTGTTTCACAAATTGTACTTACAAGACATTTTAAAAAACAAGACCTCTTACCAATTCCTCCCAACCCAACACACCGCTAAAATTCCTTTTACTACATAATTTTCCCCTACCACCCTTTTCTCACAATCACAATTTTTCTATATATAACTTTTATACAGAATCAATATAATTTTTAGTTGTGCTGTTTAATATTATATGTATGTTCTTTGTTAATTATAATATATGAAGGTTCCATATTAGCCCACTGAGTGGATTTCCTGGGCTCTTCTTTTGACTTATCGCCTATTACTGGACTTTGAGAAGTTTTCAGTGGTGTTTTATGTGCTGCCGCAGTATACGCACCTTTAATCAAACAGTTCCTTTCCTTTCTGGGAGGAGATTCCATTTGGATACACTGTCCTCAGTAGGCCAACTGGAGCAAAACAAAGATTCCTACAGTTCTGCCAAAGTGTTTCAGCCCCCTGGCAGCGCTGCATTCCAGGGGCCCTGAGCGCAAGGTGAGATCATTTTCTTACTGATTCTTATGAACTCTTTACATGTCCTCATACTAATCCTTTGTCAGTTACATACATGGTAAAATCCTTACCAAGATCTGCGACTTGTTCCTTCATTCATTCTTTTTTTCCCCCTTTTGGCTGTGCTGTCTTTGCTGCTGCACGGATGTGCTTTCTCTAGATGTGGCTACTGGGAGCTGCCCTGCAGTTGCAGTGCTCAGACCTCTCACTGCGGTGGCTTCTCTTTTGCGGAGCACAGGCTCTAGGGCGTGCAGGCTTCAGTAGTTGCGGCTCGTGGCCTCAGTGACTGCATTTCTAGGCTCTAAAGCACAGGCTCAAAAGTTGTGGCACAGGCTTAGCTGCTCTGTGCCATGTGGGATGTTCCTGGACAAGGGATTGAACTTGAGTTTCCTACACTGGTAGGCAGATTCTTTACCACTGAACCACCAGGGAAGCCCCTTCATTCACTCTTGATAAATAGAAATTCTTAATTTTATAAAGAGTTTTCTCCATGCAATCATAAAGGTATCTGTCTATATTTTCTTCTACATGTGGCTTTCTCATTTAAGTCCTTAATTCATCTGGAACAGATGTGCATGATATAAAAATTAATCAGCCAGTTAAATAATTAATTAAAAACATAAGATTTGCAAGTTGTATATGTTAAGGGTCTGTAATGCTATCTCTGTCATTTTCCTTGTATATGTTCTCACATACATGGGTCTGTTTCTGGGACTCTGTTCTGTTTAACCTTTGTATACTGTATTTTATATATTTTTGTATAAGCCTATAAAAAATAAATGGCTTAGTAGGTCTTGCTATCTAGAAGAAAAAGTTCTTTTGTTAATACTTTTTAAAAATGCTTTTAATTAAAAAAAATTTTTTTTTTAATTTTTTATTTTTTTGGCCATATCATGTGGCATGTGAGATCTTAATTCCCCGAACAGGGACTGAACCCATGCTCCCTGAAGCGGAAGTAGAGTTCTAGCCACTGACATACCAGGAAATTCCCAAAAGGAAACGTTGTTTTCCAGGAAGTCATGGCTCTTTTCAGATGAGTACTCTTTTATTTTAGAAATTAGTTTGTCAAGTTCTCCAAAAATCCCCATTGGAATTTTTATCAGAAATGCGTTGTATTTGTAGATTAACAAAGGGAAAAATGCCATTTGCAACATCAGATCATCCTGAATGAGCAAGCAACAGGTTTTTTTAAAATGTCCTATAATAAAGTTAGTTTTCAGTATAAATGTCTTATACTTTGTCAGTTATCCCAGAAACTGTATTTTTGTTGTTATTGTAAATGATATCTTTTCTTAAATTCTGATTGTTGGTAACACACTGTAATGAACTTCTGTGTATTATCTTATACCTAGCCATCTCAATAAACTCTTTTAAGTAATACAAGCTTGTGTTCAAGAGTAAAAACGTATTACAAATTCTTTAAACTATAATTTGCATTCTACCTATCAGTTCAGTTCAGTCGTTCAGTTGTGTCCGACTCTTTGCAACCCCATGAATCGCAGCACGCCAGGCCTCCCTGTCTATCACCAACTCCCGGAGTTTACTCAAACTCATGTCCATCGAGTCGGTGATGCCATCCAGCCATGTCATCCTCTGTCGTCCCCTTCTCCTCCTGCCCTCAATCCCTCCCAGCATCAGGGTCTTTTCCAATGAGTCAACTCTTTGCATGAGGTGGCCAAAATACTGGAGTTTCAGCTTCAGCATCAGTCTTTCCAATGAACACCCAGGACTGATCTCCTTTAGGATGGACTGGTTGGATCTCCTTGCAGTCCAAGGGACTCTCAAGAGTCTTCTCCAACACCATAGTTCAAAAGCATCAATTTTTTGGAGCTCAGCTTTCTTCACAGTCCAACTCTCACATCCATACACAACCACTGGAAAAACCATAGCCTTGACTAGACGGACCTTTGTTGGCAAAGTAACGTCTCTGCTTTTTAATATGCTATCTAGGTTGGTCATAACTTTCCTTCCAAGGAGTAAGCGTCTTTTTAATTTCACGGCTGCAGTCACCATCTGTAGTGATTTTGGAGCCCAAAAGAATAAAGTCTGACACTGTTTCCACTGTCTCCCCATCTATTTGCCATGAAGTGATGGGACCAGATGCCATGATCTTAGTTTTCTGAATGTTGAGCTATAAGCCAACTTTTTCACTTTCCTCTTTCACTTTCATCAAGAGGCTTTTTAGTTCATCTTCACTTTCTGCCATAAGGGTGGTGTCATCTGCATATCTGAGGTTATTGATATTTCTCCCAGCAATCTTGATTCCAGCTAGTGCTTCTTCCAGCCCAGCGTTTCTCATGATGTACTCTGCATATAAGTTAAATAAGCAGGGTGACAACATACAGCCTTGAGTACTCCTTTTCCTACTTGGAACCAGTCTGTTGTTCCATGTCCAGTTCTAACTGTTGCTTCCTGACCTGCATACAGGTTTCTCAAGAGGCAGGTCAGGTGGTATGGTATCCATTCCCATCTCTTTCAGAATTTTCCACAGTTTATTGTGATCCACACGGCCAAAGGCTTTGGCATAGTCAATAAAGCAGAAATAGATGTTTTTCTGGAACGCTCTTGCTTTTTCGATGATCCAACAGATGTTGGCAATTTGATCTCTGGTTCCTCTGCCTTTTCTAAAACCAGCTTGAACATCTGGAAGATCACGGTTCACATATGGTTGAAGCCTGGCTTGGAGAATTTTGAGCATTACTTTACTAGCGTGTGAGATAAGTGCAATTGTGCAGTAGTTGAGCATTCTTTGGCACTGCCTTTCTTTGGGATTGGAATGAAAACTGATCTTTTCCAATCCTGTGGCCACTGCTGAGTTTTCCAAATTTGCTGGCATATTCAGTGCAGCACTTTCACAACATCATCTTTCAGTATTTGAAATAGCTCAACTGGAATTCCATCACCTCCACTAGCTTTGTTCGTACTGATGTTTCCTAAGGCCCACCTGACCTCACATTCCAGGATGTCCAGCTCTAGGTGAGTATGAGTGATCACATCTTTGTTATTATCTGGGCCATGAAGATCTTTTTTGTACAGTTCTTCTGTGTATTCTTGCCACCTCTTCTTAATATCTTCTGCTTCTGTTAGGTCCATACAATTTCTGTCCTTCAATCAAGGACAGAAATTCTACCAATAATTGACAGCAATTCATCCTGATTAAGAACAACCTGAAGAATAAGAATACTGATAGAAGGTATAATCTTCTACTCAAATTATATCTTCATCTTTTCACTTTCTAACTCTTGAGATTCAGAAGGTTGTCTTTGTGGTCACTTAATGAGCAAACCAAAAACATTAGAACAAATTTTTAAAGTAGTTCTAGGGTTCAAAGCATGTAGAAATGGGTCATTGTGTCTAGGAACAACCAAAACATACAGAACTTTGTCATCTATTACCCTATGGCTCTTTATCATAAACCATTCCAAGCATTCGTCAGTCTGTTACTCTTATCACTTTATGCCCTACAAACCATACAATGACTGTACTATCAGCAAGCTGTTTTTAACCGATTCCCGGATTCTTTCTTACTCCTAAGGAACCTAAGCAACTGTGAAAGGATAACTGAATGGCTGTCCAACATAAAAGCTACAGTACAAAGGAAAGAAAGTATGTACCATCTAGTTCATTTCAAGCAAGACAGCATTTTTGTAAAAACTGTAAAGGGTAAAAAGCAAACACGCCTTTGAACAGATCTAGTCTGGATCATCAATAAGGATTTTTAAACGACAATGAACAGAGAAGACAGCTCCCCACTCCATAGTTAACAAGCGCATTATCAGGGGTACAATATGAAGCTTCACATGTAACTGGAAAACAGTGAGGATTTTAAGACTACTTATTAATTCTTACCTATTGTCAGGATAAAGCTTTTTACTTTAATGTTTACACAGTCCTCTTAAAAACTTTTAACAAAATGATATAAAACTAGCCCAAAATTTTTACTTGTTTGAGGATACACGTTACCGCTAATAGGTCTGGTTCAGATCTATGCTAAAATATGGTGCACAAAACTTGGTAAGTTCTTCTATAAAGATATTCATAGAATGTTTTAAAAGAGATTTTAATCTAGTTATTGACAAACCTATGAAAAATAAAAATAAAATAAAACATGTTTAATTCTAACTTCTACCAAAAGGAGTCCCTCAAATCTCTACAATGTCTTCAAAATTCCATCTCTGATTTCTGAACTGCTTCACTCCTATAAGGGGATAAGGAAACCTCAAATTCTGCTCAAAACTACATAAGCCAGCCCCCAAGTTGAAAGAACTTTAAGAACATAGGACTGTTTATCTTTCCTGAAGAATTCCACAAAGTGGCAGGATAAACAGAAGACTCAAAGTCCAAAATCCTAAAAAGTGGTAAAGTCTACAATTACAAAGTCAATGCATGACAACAGATAAAAATCAATGTATACAGACATAGAGAACAAACTTGAGGTTGCCAAAGTGTGTGTGTGTGGGAGGGGTGCAGGGGGAGGGGTGAATTGGGAGTTTGGGATGAGCAGATGCAAACAAACAACAAGGTCCTATTGTAGAAGACAGAAAACTGTATTCAATATCCTATGATAAACCATAATGGAAAAGAAAATTAAAAAGAATGTACTGTATATGTATGTATAAATGAAACCACTGCTGTACAGCAGACATTAACACAAGACTGTAAATCAACTGTATTTCAATAAAATAAAAAATACTTCAAAATCTATGATGTATATACGTAAGAAAAATCTTGCCTTACCAGTTTGCTGTGAAGCATCTACCAGGAGCACAATTTTTGACCGATTATCGGGACCTGCTGCATTTGTCTCTTTCTGAATAGCTACATTTTTCACCAGTGGTCTTTTGCTTTTTATGTGCTGTTGTATGAGTTGTTGCTGATTGAAGTAAAAAAAAAAAAATTAAAATCCTATTCAATGTACTAAAAAACATTGTAAAATATATCAATTCATCCTTCAAATATATACTTAAACGTAGGCCACAAATGAGTGACTCTCAATCCATGAGGAAACAGGGTTACTGTGTTAGGATTTCATTCAATTATCTACAACCAATCATAGTACGCTATATAATGTAATTATATACACATTTTTATACTACTTTTCAAATAATCATTAATACTGTTATAATTAGTGAGATATATTCATTTTAATTGCCATTTGCATTTTAAATTTTCTTACTAATAAATAATAAGAGTATAATCACATTAAATAAGGGGTTATAAATTTTTACTTAAAAAGGCAGTATCGATAAAATGGGTGGTAACTTAAAAAAAGCTCAATTTTAGTTTCATGAGAGCAATGAAGTACAAAAGAAATTTCTGCTTTAGAGTTTAAAAAGAAAATATTAAAAAGCTGATCCTTTCCTTCATTTTTTAAAAATATGAGTATCCATCACATAATAGCAATTTATACAAAAGAACTCCAAATTTAACTTCTTAGATAACTTCTTGAAGTGCTGGAAATGCAGTCTGAGATATCATGTTACTTCAATACTTGAAAGTTATATACTATTGTCTATTTCCAATACTTATTTCTTTTCATTCTGAGATATCCCAAAAGGACTTCCCTTGACCCAGAAAGTTTCCATGGACAAAAACTAATAAGCTTTTCCAAGCAACTTCTGCAGCTTGTTTGTATTTTAACCTGAACAAAGTATGCCAGAAGATAGCATAGACTTTTCACTGAAGACGCTGGGCTAATGGAATTTAGGAAAGCATGAACTCCTTGACAATAACAGATGTAAAAGGCATCTAATCACTCTGCTTTCCGTTAGCTCAAAAGTGCTGAGAAGAAATCTGGTTTTTCTTATTTGCTTTGACACTATGGCTTCAACAGAAAAGTAATCTTTTAGTTAAGAAACAGACACCTAGAATTAACCTTAACTCTCCTGTGATTTCAAGGCCTTTGTGTCCTTTTGTTTAACTTAGTCAAAAGGCTGGTATTGACAAAAAGTCATTTCGCACATTTATCTTTAATTTTTTTTAGCCCTAGGAGACCCTGTGTCCATATAATATAGTAAAGCATTCTCTGAAGAACAAAGTGCTGTTCCTAATAAAAACTGACAGAATAGAAAACAATGAAGTTGAAGAGACTTAATGCATCACAATATTCTTTTCCATAATATCTCCTGCTTATTTCTGAAGACTGAAATATCTAAATGTACATCAGCCGCTTAACACTGCTAGGAAAGGAGTCAAACTAATCCCTTACTAAAACTGTGTCACTATGCAATTTTTATCACTAAATTAAAATAATTTGGAAATATTTGTGCATTATGCTTATGTAAACTCTCTGATTTGAAAATGACTGTAAATCATATCACCATTTAAGAATGAGGAACAAAAGTAATGGAAAAAGTTATTTTTAAAATGCTACATCCTTAATTGTTTTTTAAAAAGTAAAACTCTGAGGTAAAGGCTAATCAATACAAGTAGCAAATTACTTACACTAACAACAGAAATATCAAACACAAAAGCCAATCAAATTTGGTCACTTACTTTTGGTACCATTGGTCCTCTATTACTATTTCTGTTTCGATGGCCAGACAATGGGAAGACCTGTCCAAGGTGATTTGGACGCTCAGTGCATTCTGTGGTTATAGTATTGACAGTATTTGCAGCCTGAAAAGTGTTGGAGTAAGGTGCAGGGAAAGGATGATAGAAACCCATAACTTGTGCACATGGTGCTGGCATCAGCTGATAATATGTATACTCTGTAGAAACAGGTGGCTGAGCAGATATAATGGGGTAAGCAAGGTATGGTCCAGCAGGGTTTGGATTAGGCTGTTGCCATCGTATATCATTGTTATATAATGGAAACTGTCTGTAAAACCAAATCAAAAAAGAACAAATCTATTGACATGCATGTCTGAAAGTAATACAAAGCAAATTCTCAACTTATTTTAATAAAAGAAAATAACAGTATAAAATGTGCTAAGTTGCTTCAGTTGTGTCCGACTCCTTGTGACCCTATGGACCGTAGCCTGTCAGGCTCCTCTGTTCATGGGATTCTCCACGCAATAATACTGGAGTGGGTTGCCGTTCCCTCCTCCAGGGGATCTTCCTGACTCAGGGATCGAACCTGCAACTCTTAAGTCTCCTACATTGGCAGACGGGTTCTTTACCACTAGTGTCAACTATAGCCTCGTAATAATTCTGAAAAAGAGATTATTTTTTATCAATTTCCTTGCTATAATTAGTTTTTACATATGTGTAATAATAATTTTAATTGATAGTATAAAGGAATCCGGGCTTCCCCGATAACTCAGTGGTAAAGAATCTGCCTGTAATGTAGGAGATCCAAGAGCTATGGGTTTGATCTCTGGGTCAGGAAGATCCCCTGGAGTAAGAAGTGGCAACCCACTTCAGTAGTCTTGCCTGGAAGTCTCATGGACAAAGGAGCCTGATGGGCTACAGTCCAAAGGGTCACAAAGAGTCAGACATGACTGAGCGCATACACACACACATACACAAAGACATTTAACCTGAGAGTTTACTGCATTCCAAAATTTAAAATGTACAGAGTATTCTTATTTGTAGCTCTCTCCCTCAACCTCACAATATTTCTGCCTAAAAGTTAAACACCTATCTGCTGAATCTGCCAGTAATGGCAGTCCAAAGTTCCCATTCAGTGACAGCAACTAACTGTAACAGCCTTCTGCAAAAAGCAGGGTAAGGTGATCATTGTATAAGGTGGTCTTTACAGTAGGTGACTTGATTATTCCACCTCCATTCTTTAGCTCAGGCCAAGGGCTTCCTACTCCTTTCCCATATTCCCCTAACCACTTGGCCAAGTCCAGCTCTTTCCCCGGCTCTCCTTCTTGACAATGAAAGCAGGCGCCAGAGGTCCAAGAGAAAGAAAAGAAAAAGGCAGATTTGTTCAGTGCCATCTTATCTCCAGCACTAGGGTTCTTCTAGTGTGATGCCTTCCTATAAAGCACCAGTCCTTCCCATCTCATCAGTCCTCCCTGCAGACAGTTGTCGCTGATGACTGAGAGGTCACAGGGAGCTGGACCACAGAGCTTTTCCTCACTATTCCGTGACAAAGCACAAGGGAAAAATGTCCCCTGCCATAATTCTAAAAATATTTTAAAATACTCTGATGGCTGGCCTACTCATGAATTCTCAAAATTATTTGGTAAGATAAGAAAAGTTAAACTTATTATACTGTACACTTGGCCACTTTGTCAAATACTGCAATAGTATTTTTAGTTTATAAATTACTCCAAGCATAGTCCAATATAGGTCAAAGATTTTTAATGTAATATTACCCTGACTCAATTGAGCAGAATCCTTTAGCTTCTACTGTGCCTAATGCCCCAGACTATTAAAGAGTTCTAGAGTATTAACTTGAATATTTAATACCTGAGAGAGGAATTTACTGACCATATATCTCATATATCCAGAATTTCTCAAAGAATGTGCTTGGACACACTAGTGTGACGCAATGGTTAAAGATGAATAGAAATACTGACTTGCCTTAGCCCTCAGGGGTGGTTGGGCAAAGGCTAGAGTCCAGCTACCTCATCCATTTATCCTACAGTGCTAGAGAAGTACAATTTTTATGTGTGATATAATATGAAACAGGCTGACAGTACTTTCATACAGCAATAAAATGAACTACACCAATGAAGTGCTAATCATTCAGACAGTCTAAGCAGGGTTAGAAAGGCTATCACAAGACACACCCTAACCACTAGGTCACACATTATCCGAGCAGTAAACATTTTGCTAAATCACTCTGTGACTATAGCACAGAATCTAAATTTAAACTACAATCAAGAGTCGAGAGATATAATAAGCTAACTGGCCACTAAATCTTCAAAGTTAAGGGCCACCCCTTGATACATTCTTCTTAGAACAGACTGTCTTGGCAATTAGGATTAAATGCCTATCCTCAAAAAAAGGGTTTCTATTCACCTCTTTCTGAATAATTCCTTCCTCCCGTTGAGTCAGTTTATTTCAAAAAAATTTCAATAACTTATCATAGGTGATACACACAAAGAATTTCATTTTCTCTTAGAAAGAATGAGAAAATAATAATAATCCAATAACAATGCCAACAATTTTTAAATTTCTACATCATTTGGTTTCATTTACTCCTCTTAGAAAGTAGAGAAATAGTTAATATTTAAATGTTACAAAAGGAAAAAATTAAGAAGTGTGCTTTGCAAACTTCTACATTTCCCTACCCCTTTCTTCCCCCACCAAAAGAAAATAATAATAAACAAATTACCTATTGGACTGGTTTTCTTGCACGAATGGATAACAGGTAATCAGGTAGCTGGGAATTGGAGTTGGTTCTACACCAGAAACATTTCCATTATCATTTGGGAGTGCCATAGGGATCATAAATGTATCAGGATTCTTCTTCTGGGGAATAAATGGTTCTACCTCAGCTGACAGCTTGACATTCTTCAAAGAGAAAGTGAAACACATTACTAGCAAGCAAGCAAAAACTTAAATAATACAAATTCACAACTTAACAATAAAAGAGACAGTCTTCTCAGTATTCACAAAACATTCAAAGGAAGAGCAAGGTCAAATTTAAAAAATTTAATCTGATTATGTTATTTAGACAAAGCCATCAACTGGAGGAAAAAATTTATCAAAGGTTACTACATTTCAATGAAGTCATTTCTTACATAACCAAAGCTGTTAAAACAATCAAGAGTACAAGGAAGTCATACCTCGGAGTCCAAAAATAAAGCTGGTAGTAAAAAAACAAAACAAAATAAAAAACAAATTAACTCTTCAGACAAAACACTGTGTTTTAAGTTAATTTTGTTAGTGGGAAAAAATCACTGAACAGAGTTCTGAAGGATAACTACTCTATATTTGTTTGAATAGTCTAAAAAAGTTTACTTCTGTCCATTGCAGGAAATTAGATTAGTATGGTTAAATTAAAAGGAAGGATAATGTCTACAATAAGTGAAAAAAACAACTTAGCACAAGGGAGAAAAACTTGCTTCACAGTTAAATTGAGAAAAAAGTGAGCACTTCAGCTTTCCAGCAAACAAACTGAGTAAATAAGGTAATCCAGAATACGTGCTCCATTTTAGTTTATTTTTATCTTTTCTTATAAATCTATAGATGTTTAACAGACATAATACACTACCATACTGCTGCTGCTGCTGCTAAGTCGCTTCGGTCGTGTCCGACTCTGTGCAACCCCACAGACGGCAGACCACCAGGCTCCCCCATCCCTGGGATTCTCCAGGCAAGAACACTGGAGAGGGTTGCCATTTCCTTCTCCAATGCATGAAAGTGAAAAGTCAAAAGCGAATTTGCTCAGTCGTGTCCAACTCTTAGCCGACCCCATGGACTGCAGCCTACCAGACTCCTCCAAACTACCACACTAAGGATGCACAAATTAGAGACAAAACTATAAAGAAAAGTAAAGAAGAGCAATGAAAGTCAGGACAGGAATTACTCTTAGGAAAGAGGAAGTTGTGATTGGGAAGAGGCACCTGGGAGAGCTTCTGAGGTACCCGACAAAATACTATATCCTAACATGGGTGGCACAAGGTCTTCATCCAATAACTCATTTAGCTGGACACTGGTTTTATGCATTTTTCTTTCTGTGTTTGCTACATTTAACTGAAATTTTTTAAATTTTAGTATAAAATAATCTATAGGCATATTCTGTAAAAGTAGAATGTTAAAAAACCACAAACATCTCAAGGAGACTTGGGGGAAAAAAACCCCACAAACAACAATATTAAAAGATAAACACTTTGCAAAACCAGTGAGTGGAATGCAATCCAATACTTCAACAACTCAAATCAACTACGTGAAAGCAATAGACCTAACCAGAACTTTTTCCCCACTGGGATGGCATTTATTAGAAGCTCCTATCAAGGCATATTTCTCTGAATAAATTTCATGCATGTTTCTCACAAAAGTAATCAGTAGAAAATCCAAAAAAATCTAAAGAAAAGACTTGACATGCTAAATATACATGCTGAATATACAGCCTTTTTCGAAACTGTTCAAAAAGAGTTCACTGTGAACATTCCAAAACACATGTCTAGGGGAAGAAATCTGAACTATACAGCAGTATCAATTTAATATCCTTCCTCCCCACCTGATGTAACTTTGAGGTCTACTTTTGTACTACTGACCAAATCTGAAGTAGATAACATAATTGTACTCATAAATACGTGTGAGTTGGTTTCTTGAATCTCAACATAGGAGGCAAAAACAAATGTTAATAGGCCAGTGATTTTCACTACGATAGTCATTAGGACTCAAAACTTATTTATTAAGGTATAAAATATTAACCTTTGAACATATGAGAATCCTGAACAGTTTTATAAATCTGGATTAGAAGACACTTGGAATTTTTTTCTAATTCAAGGTATATGGTTATATTAAATCCTCAATCCCATATGAAAAAAAGTAAGAATACTATTATAAAGAAATAAGGCAATTTAAAAATAACTTTTCCTGATACCCCCAAATAATACCAACTCATAAATTACTCTGGTAACAACAAATTCATATCCTTGCTCTTTCCCAGCAGTGTAGTGTTTAGGACTCCATTTCCACTGCAGGGGGCATGGGTTCAATCCCTGGTGAGGAAACAAATACCCCACAAGCCACACAGACTAGCCAAAAACAAAAAAAAAGTTGCAACAAGTTTTTTATACCTAGTCTCATCTGTTCTTTATATGTTTTGTGAATTTAGGTAATCACTATTCAAAAAGTGTCATGCATAATTTATAACTAATATCTGCACATATACACAGTATATGTCCCAAAAAATTAAAGTCTGTGTTGGCTTCTATTCTAAGTGCAATTCTAGATGTTGGCATTCAACAATAAAACTCACAAACACTGAAATGATCCTTTGTTTTTACCAAAAAAGAGAAGCTGCTGTAGTCAACAGCTGCACAAACAGAAGATGTCACTAGTAGGAACAGACTGGCAAACTTTCTCCTATAGTTACAACTCCCTATGGTTTTAAAAGTTGTTTGTCGTGACTTTGGGGCCTTCAGTGTCATACATCAAAATGCAGCCTCAGTTGTCCTCAGGCCTGAAAAGTAATGTTCATATGGCAAACTATTTTTTAAAATTTCACATAATAAAGGTCATACAGATAATATGTTAAGCAAGCAACAGATTTTGGCAGTTATTTCCATTATATTAATATAGAAATTAAAGGAAAAGATGTCTTACATAGTAGACAACAAAATGTTACGAAAAAATTAACCAGTTACTTCATACAATGATACTCCTCAGTTTGTATTTGTTTATTCTATTTATGCCATGATCATTAAGAAATCAGAAATTTTATAGCAAATTTTTGTCTCCTTAAAGAAAATAAAAATATGAAAGAAGTCTAGACACAGAACAAAATCTACTCCTGTACTACTATTTGCTTAAAAAACAAACAAAAAAGTAACTGTACTGTAAAATTACCTTTATCTTTTAGAAATTACTTCAGAATTTTCCAAGTTAATGAAAATCATAATCCCAGAAACCTGTATTTGAACAAGAAACTATAGAAATCTTATTTAAAAGTTTATTAAACAAATGCATTCAGATCACTGAGAGCCTGTATAATTTAACAAACACACTCTGAGCTCATGTACTGAAGAGAGTACCACGCTAGTATGAAGCACGCATCAGCAGAGAACGCATACTAAATTCCTCTGAGATAGAACTTTCATAAGAGTACAAATAATTTCCCCAGATTAAGCAACAGAAAAATGACACCCACTTAAAATCAAAACTGAAGTAGAACATAACAAAGCGTGCTCCTACAGTGAAATGTCAGTACATACTACACACCTACAGAAAAAATACGACTATGGAAACCCTCCACGTTCTTGCTATATTAAGGTAAATAGGATATATCAAACACTAAGATGTTTTTATGTATCATGACCAAAGATAAAACAAATGTCTCCTGAAGGAAAAAGTGCTTAAGAGATACCTGCTGGCTTTATTGTTTTCTAGTTGGAACGTCTTTTACTGAAAGTAAGCCACTTTCCAAAATTTATCAGTAGTTATACATATCAAGTTTTCCAAGACTTTAGAAAATACTGAAGAAAAAAATCAAAGCATATAACTTAAGACTCTGCCTACTTGCTTTCCTATTTATACATTTTCCCTCTTTTCTTAAAATGGACCACATTTAATCTTGTTAAACTCTGATGGTACTTTTCTAAAACCTAACTTTCTAAATTTAATACTAGTTTTTGGACTATCTATTCATTTTCTCTTTTTCTTTGAGGAGTTCTCCCCCACCCCGCCTTTCCTTGGATGCTTAATTTTTAACTTCCTTTTAAAATGCTGAACAACGAAAACATTTATGACTACGCATTTGCCTCAGAGTATAGCTTCAGCCACATCCCATACATTTTAATATGCAGTATTTTATTACGTTTTAAAAAATGTTTAATTACACTTTTTAATTCCCCTTTGACTTAAAAACTTAGGGGGAAATGCCTCTTTAAATTTTCAAATGATATTTTCACTAAATGAGCATTCTTTACTTTCTTTTTGATTACAAAAGCATTTTTAAAATGTTAAGGCAATCGCTTACTTAGATCTATAAAAGCTAACTCTAAGTATTACTGAATAATAAACATTTTAGAGTAACTTATTTAGAATATAGTTTGCAGTGCTGACTCTATTTGACATTTGTAATTATTTAAAGAAAAAAATGATAAGCCAGATAATTTTATACCTTTATTGGTAAACAGCTCTTTGCATGAAACCATGTTTACTTATCATACATCTGGTTTTCTAAGAATTAAAGGCATTAGTGATCAATAATTTTGCAAATTACTTTAAAAGAACTTATCTAACATTAATGTACTAAAAACTAAGCCAGTGTTTAAATTATTTGATAATACAAGAGATTGTCAACCTCAAGTGTTCTGTCACTTCTAAAGTCAGTTTATTTTTTAAAAGAGTCTCAAAACACTGTCCTAAATGTCGTAAAAATAGAAATACAAAAACTTTATAAACAAACTCCATCATTTAGTCTTCACATCCCTTTATATCAGGTTTTTTTCCCCCCTTTAAGGACAGAAGAAAAAAAAAAAAAAAACACCTAAGATCTGGCACAGCTAAATAAACAAAACAGATTTTTTTTTTAAATGCACTAAAAAAAAAAAAAAAGCACTCTACTAAGCAGTATTCTTTCTCAGAATTAACTCTGGCAATTAAAATAAGCTACTCATTTTGATTTAAAACAGTCTTGCTAAAAGAGGTTACTCCTGAGATTCTCTTATGGTTATAACATTTTTTTTCAAATAGTCATTACTGCAATTAAGATTACTAGCTAGCATGTATTCCCAGTAACTTGCTTTTTATAATCTTGATCAACACACACAGAATTTATCCGTTTATACAAAGATTTTATATATATATATAAACAAGAAGTAATTCCAATAACTACAACTTCAAGCAAAACACGCTTAGATGTTTTTTAAGTTACACTTGTGCAATACTCCAAGGATTTCACTTAGATTAAGACAAAGTGCAGAAAGTCTGTATTAGTACTAGTCTTTAAAAATCAAACTTTTATGAATACTCAACCACTATAGTATTATAATAACTTTTAATACTGTAGACATTTCCAGAAATTCTGAATATAAACCAACACTGGTTTAAAATAAATGTTTTGAGAGAAAAGTGGAAATTCAGCACATGTGGCATCTGTTTTTAATGACTTTTACCTATTAAATTCATTTAGTAAAAATATAAAAGTACATTCCAAATAACTTGGAAAAGCCATTACATTACTCAGTGGTATCGTGAAAGCAATCAAGAACTCCACACAGTGGACAGATCTCAGTTCCAGCCCCTAATCTATCATTAAGTTAATAGTTCTGTGCCTTTTTCAATGATGAATATGAGAATATAATGAAAATAATGGAGTTTTGCCATCAGAAAAGTGCTAATTTAAAATGAAGGAGACTCCTTCCAGGTTATCCATCGACCCCTGAATTAACTGCCTACAGCATGAACTAGGCAAAGCAGCATCACTTCTTGGGATCTTAGCTTCCTTTGAGTGTGGGGGAAGAGGAATTGATTCAGATTATTCTCTCATAATCCCCTAAGATTAGCCTAAGGGAAGAGGTAGGAGGTACTGGAGAGAAAAAAAAGAAAAATTCTTCAACCTACATTTATGTTTTTTTCTGAAGCTTAAATTTCTACAAGATTTTAATAGGCTGTGGACTCTGGAAAGATACGGGATGAAAGACAAAAGGGCTCTCTAAAGAATCTGCTCATAGCACTTGCTATCAAGATAATTACATACAAATAACTATGCTAAAAGTTACCATCTAAATAGTTAATTACATTTCCTCTAGGATGAAAGAAACCATAAGTATATACATGGAACCATATACATGGAACCATAAGTATATACATGACAGCATTACTAGTTACAGCTCTGTCATCCTAGTGAAGGAACAAAATGTTTAACCCTTTCATTAGTAACACAAGTACTGGAAAATCATTCAAGAAAATTTCTTATTCACTTCTCAGGCTTTGAAATTTCGGGTGCTTTTTGATAGGTATCTTGAAAAATTAATTTTCCTTAAATTGGATATGGGGGCATATAAAATACCTTGGATCACAGGAAAGCCTGCATTAATTTGTCAAGGGGCCCCCATCAGTTTTGCTTTGGTAAATACACATACTGTTTCATAAAACTCGCTTGTGTTTTCAGTCATATTCACACAAGCTTTTATTAAAGATTTTTATACAAAGGAAAAAAAAGAAAAAGAAAAAAACAAAACAAATATCCACAACCAGGAAGCGGCTGTCTGCTGAAAGAGCCCGATTTCAAAATCTGAACTAGTTACATATATACACATAAATTCCAGCTACATATATACAAATACAAGAATTTGGGAAATCTTTTCTCGTTATTCAGGTGTTAATTATCCATTTGTAAAGTAATCAGGCTAATCCCTAATCTCTCCTTTTCCTTCATCTATTTGCCGAGTTCATTACTGGGCAAGGCCTTCAACTGAAGAGGGGGAATGGACAGTGAGTAAACTTCGATTTCATCAAATTAAATCCTTTCATACAGATCTCAGAATGGAAAATACTGAAACTTTTTGGAGGGAAGAAAACTATTATTTTAGATTTTTCTCCTTTTTTTTTAAACACTGTCACCATCCCAGCCTCCCAGCACCTTCTAGCTTGGATAATCAATAATTTGATGCAACTGAAACACTAATGGGACTTCGTGAATACGAAAACGGGCTCGGAAATGAACTCGTCCTTCGGGTCCTACACCTTTAAAATATAAAATCGATGTTTTAAAAATACTATTTTTTTTTTTTTTTGGCAAAATAACTGGCTAGAAGGGCAAAGGGAAACCGCAGTATTTCATATCTAAAAGGAACACCTCCCTAAAACCACTGCAAAAACAATGCTTCACTCAAGGGAACGTAGATCTTTAAAAGCCCATAACCCCTCCTTCATCTGTAGTTATCACACATTCCCTGACAGTTTTTCTAAGTGAGAAGCCTTTCCACCTTGAAAACACATTCCAGAACTGAAGGGAAGGGGGAGGGGGGTAGTATTTGGTGAAGTTATAAACCCTCTCCTTGGAAAGAACGGACAACTTAGGAATCTTCTGGCCCCTTTCACCAAACAAGTCAGGGGGGCCAAAAGCAAGTCCCCAGCCCGGGGGTAATCGGGGCTGAAAAAGCCCCCAAGCTCGAGACAGCATCTGAAACAATGCAGGAAGAGGGGCGCCGCCAGGATCCCGGGGAAAGGAGGTCTGCGCCAGCAGGAACCCGAGGGCTCCGGCCGTCCGGGCCCACGCTCGGAGACGAGGGCCCGCCCGGGAGGAAGCCGCGACCCCCAGCTCCCGGCCCGACCGGCCTGGCTCAAGCCCGCGTACCTGGTCTGCGGGGGCTCGGTCCATGGCGCCTGCAGCCGCAACGGGCCCGCGTTAGTCGGTGTGGAGAGTGCCTCGGGCCGCTTTCTCCATGGCCCCCCGCTCGGGTCCAGACCGGGCTCCGGACCTCCGCCCCTATCTAGCTGGCCGCGACGCAGAGTCCGGCTACGCCACTGGCCCAGGAGGCGGCCCCAGCTCCGGGAGGAGGAGGCAGCGGCAGCCTCGGGGAGGGATCATCTGGGACGGAAGCCGAGGAGGGCCCAAATGAGCTAGAGGCGTAGTCGGAAATGGCGGAGCGCGGAAGGGAAAGAAGGGGGCGGAGGTCCACAGAGGCAGTGGGCGGAGTGACCGCAGGCGGCCTGAGCTGGCGGAAACCCAACGCGAGCTGGCTCTTCTGGAGGTTGAGGCCAGCTGGACATTCTCAGGAGCATGTACCCTGAGCCACTCAGCGCTTTGCGTCGGATGTAACTGCCCCTCTGGACTGCTAAACTAAGGAGTGCGGAGCCACTTGGACACGCGCGTTTTAGACTTTAGGGACCTCGGAGACCACTTGAGTCTGTCAGCCTCAGTCCTGTGGGACTCTGCAACCCTATCGTGGACTGTAGCCAGCCAGGCTCCTCTGTCTATGGAATTTTTTAGGCAAGAAAACTGGAGCTGTTTGTCATTTCCTACTTCAGAGATCTTCCTTCCCAAACCAGGGCTGGAACCGGTGTCTCTTGCGTCTCTTGCATTGGCAAGTGGATTCTTTGCCACTGCGTCACCGTGGAAGCCCAGAGACCACTTTCCCATCCCAAACCACCTCTGGTATATCGGAAGAGCTTTTAGCTGCCTGTACACATGTTATTCTTTCTTATGTCATCTGGCCAAAGGAAGCCTTGACTGTAAAGGAGAATACCACTGTATGGCGACCACTGAGAAATGAGACAGGAAGCTCCACAAATACTGGTTAGGTAATTCGTTGTCAAGGACCAGGTTCAACCCTAGGCTCACCTTCAGGCTTCTCTGCCCTATCTCAGAACCCCTAATTTTTCCCACCTCTCAACAGGTAACATACTCTGGTATGTTGCTTTTCCACCGTGCTTATTGATTGTTCCTTTTACCTTCTGTTCCTTAGTTCCTTGAGGAAGGAGACTGCCATGAAATTGGACAATCATTGTGGATTGCCTCTGGATATCTGCTCAAACACATCCTCCAACACATCCCCTAAGAGCTCTTGTTTGCTGGTCAGTTTCAGGGTAAGGAAGAAAAATTAAAAGCTATATAAGCTTGTTGTTGTTCAGTTGCTAAGGCATGCCCAACTCTTTGCCACCCTATGGACTGCAGCATGCCAGGTTTCCCTGTCCTTCACTATCTCCCAGAGTCTGCTCAAACTCATGTCCATTGAGTCGGGGATGCCATCCAATCATTTCGTCCTCTGTCACCCACTTCTCCTGCCCTCAGTGTTTCCCAGCATCAGGGTATTTTCCAGTGAGTCAGCTCTTGGCATCAGGCTGGCCAAAGTATGGGAGCTTCAGCTTCAGCATCAGTCTTTCCAGTCAATGTTCAGGGTTGATTTCTTTAAAGATTGACTGGTTTGGAAAAAAAAAAAAAGATTGACTAGTTTGATCTCCTAGCTGTCCAAGATGCTCTAAAGAGTCTTCTCCAGCACCACAGTTCAACAGCATCAAAGCATAAAAGCTAAATTATACTTAAGGAAGGGAGTAGAGGTGGCTCCTGTTTTGAAGGGCTGGTGTGGAGATACACAGCTGGAGAAGTGTTTTGAGAATCTTGCTTTGTTATGCTTCAGTGAAAACTTGCATTGCCTTTTCAGTTAGTCTGGCTCAATAGTCTAGTTTTATTTGAATAGGACATCAAGAAGAGGTAGTCTGTGGAGGCCCCAAATGTACTTAAGTTGGTACTATATTTTGACCTGGTGAAAGGAGTTATGTAAAGTTAATAAGACTTACATCAAGGCTGGCAGCAGAAATTATTTCTAAGGAGAAACATATTTGTATGTAAAGATCTCTCATTTATTTAGTTTTAGTAGCTCTACTTCCTCAAATTTTTTGTGTGCGTGTGTGTACATATATGTGTGTGTCTGTGTTTATGTGCTTAGGCTCATATATATGTGATGGTTACATACTTGAGTGATTTGTGTTTCATGTTAAGTCTCTAGTGTCTATCAGTGAATGCTGAATGAATTTAGGTTTGCTCAGAAAAACTAAACTATTTAGAATATGTAGTTATGTAAACTAACAGATGATCATCTTGCTTCACACTTGAAAGGTAAAAAGAACTCTGAATTTCCAGAATTTCCCCCATGGTGTCTTTAGCATAAGATACCCCTATCTGAGTAAAAATTCAGTAACAGTACAGTCATAAAAGTACCGTAGTACTTTGGTTTTCTTCCTTTAAAGAATGACCTAAGGATATTGAAATATAGGATCTTGAAGGATCTTTCTACTTTATAGAATTTTTATGACTATGAAATAGTTCTTGCAGAGGATCTTTTATGTATAAGACAGTCACTTAAATTTTAGAACATATTTATGAAAAATTATAAGAACAAAAATGTCACAATGCCCTTCTAATTTAACCCAATCCTAGGAAAGCTATTATTCTAATAGCTATTAGAATAAAAATTTAAATCTATGAAGGAAGAGAAGACATTTTAAAACATTACATTTTACAGATGATTGAATTTTAATTAAGTCTTTCATTCAGCAACAAATATTTTAACGTGCTAGGTGCTAGACTAAGTACTGGAGGTTAGTAGTTAATAAGACACTGAGGACAGAGGCCATGTTTGTCTTGTGGGCAAGACATACATAAAACAAATAAAGGTGAGCTGAGTGTCATGAAACAGGAAGCTCAATAGTTTCTACCATAGTGTGGGATGGAAGGTCAGGGAAGTTATATCTAAGTGAATAGAATCTAAGGAAACACCTGAAGGGTGAGTAGGGTTTATGATAAGTAAGGGGGAAGAAATAGGGAAATTGTTCCAAGGAAAAGGAATGGCAGGTGTGAGGACTCAGGTAGTAGAGAGAATCCAGCATTAGTTCTTAAACAAGCTCGCTCCTTGAAATGAAAATTCTGGAGGAGAGGAATAATCCAATAAAGCAAGGCTTCTGAGAGGATTGGAAAGGATAGGAGGAAAAACCAGAAGAAGAAATTGACCTCAGGTGGGAGTAGGTGTATGTTGTTTACAATGACAAAATGAAGAAAGGAGAGGTTTGGCTACATTTCTAAGTTGGAGAATGCTTGTCAGATGGCTTCTGTTTTATCAGTGAAATGGGAGGCAAAATTATCTTCTGATAGTGGAGGAAAGCAGAGTTGTGATGATCACCCACTTTTCAAAAGTCAGCAAACACTTTAGACTTGTGCATGTTATTTTGGGTAAATTTTACATCAAAAGATAAACACTATGAATAAGTATTGAACTCTAGTTTTAACAAATACATGTACCTATGTAACCCAAATCTCTATCAAAATATAGAATGTTACCATTCTATAACATTCTTTTAAACTTCTAAAACTTCTCAGGAATTCCCTGGTAGTCCAGTGGTTAAGAATCTGCCTTGCAATGCAGGGGATATGGGTTTGATCCCTGGTTGGGGACCTAGGATCCCACATGCTGCAGAGCAACTAAGCCCACTGTACCAAAACTATTGAGTCCATGTGCCACAAATAAGACCTGACACAGCCAAATAAATATTTTTTTAAAAAGCAGTTTATGAAAAACAAAACTTCTCTACTTTTTCTAGCCACAGCAATCAGAAAAGAAGAAATAAAAGGAAGAGAAGAAAATTGGAAGAGAAGAAAAACTCTATTTACATATGACCTGATATTATAGATAGAAAACCCTGAAGTCTCTATCAAAAAAGAGAAATTAAGGAAATGATCCCGTTTACAATCACATCAAAAAGAAAGAAGTACCTAGGAATAAACTTAACCAAGAATGTGAAAGACCTATACTCTGAAAGCTATAAATCATTAATGAAGGAATTTGAAAATGATACAAAGAAATGGGAAGATATCCATAAGGGATTAATATCCAACATATATAAACAGCTCATGTGCTGTGCTATGCAGTGCTCAATCGTTTAAGTCATGTCCATCTCTCTGCAGCCCCATGGACCGTAGGCCACCAGACTCCTCTGTCCGTGGGATTTTCCCTGCAAGAGTACTGGAGTGGGTTGCCATGCCCTCCAGGGGTTCTGAGTGATAGAAACTGAGTCTCCTATGTCTCCTGTATTGCAGGCAGATTCTTTGTTACTGAGCCATCAAGAAAGCCCAAACAGCTCATATAATTATATATATATATATATATATATATATATATATATATTTTTTTTTTTTTAACTAATTTAAAAAATGTGCAAGAAGAAGCTGAATAGACATTTTTTTTCCAAACGAGACATAAAGATGGCTTACAGGCACATGAAAAAATGCTCAGCATCACTAATTATTAGAGAAATGTAAATCAAAAGCAAAAGGAGATAGCACTTCACACTTGTCAGAATGACTCTCATTAAAAAGTCTTCAAATAACTAATGTTGGTGAGGATGAGGAGAAAAAGGAATATGGTAAACTGTTGATGGGAATATGAATTGGTGCAGCTACCATGAAAATAGTATGCAGTTTCCTCAAAGAACTAAAGATAGAAATACCATATGATCCACCAATGCCACTGTTGGGTATATGTCCAAAAATAAATGTCCCACTAATTTGAAAAGATACATGCATGCCAACGTTCATAGAAGAGTTATTCCCAATAGCCAAGATATAGGGCTATTTCAAACCTTAAAAGATGATGTTGCTAAAGTGCTACACTCAATATGACAGCAAATTTGGAAAACTCAGAAGTGGCCATAGGACTGGAAAAGGTCAGTTTTCATTCCAATCCCAAAGAAAGGTAATGCCAAAGAATGTTCAAACTACCACATAATTGCACTCTTTTTACAGGCTAGCAAAGTAATGCTCAAAATTCTCCAGGCCAGGCTTCAATAGTATGTGAACTGAGAACTTCCAGATGTTCAAGCTGGATTTAGAAAAGGTAGAGGAACCAGAGATCAAATTGCCAACATCCAATGAATCATAGAAAAAACAAGAAAATCCCAGAAAAACATCTACTTCTGCTTCATTTACTGCACTGAAGTCTTTGACTATGTGGATCACAACAAAATGTGAAAATTCTTAAAGAAATGGGAATACCAGAACATCTCACTTGCCTCCTAAGAAACCTGTATGCAGGTCAAGAAGCAACAAGTAGAACCAGACATGGAACAAAAGACTGGTTCAAAATTGGGAAAGGAGTACATCAAGGCTGTATATTATCACCCTGCTTATTTAACTTCTATGCAGAGTACATCATGAGAAATGCTGGCTGGATAAAGCATAAGCTGGAATCAAGATTGCCAGGAGAAATATCAGTAACTGCAGATATGCAGATGACGCCACCCTTATGGCAGAAAGTGAAGAGGAACCAAAAAACCTCTTCGTGAAGGTGAAAGAGGAGAGTGAAAAAGCTGGCTTAAAACTCAGACTTCAAAAAACCAAGATCATGGCACCAGTCCCATCACTTCATGGCAAATAGATGGGGAAACAATGGAAGCAGTGACAGACTTTATTTTTGGGGGCTCCAAAATCACTGCAGATAGTGACTGCAGCCATGAAATTAAAAGACGCTTGCTGCTTGGAAGAAAAGCTATGACTAATCTAGACAGCAGATTAAAAAGCAGAGACATTACTTTGTCACAAAGATCCATGTAGTCAAAGCTGTGGTTTTTCCAGTAGTCATGTATGGATGTGCGAGTTGGACCCTAAAGAAGGCTGAGTGCCGAAGAATTGATGTTTTTGAACTGTGGTGTTGGAGAAGACTCTTGAGAGTCCCTTGGGCTGCAAGGAAATCAAACCAGTCAATCCTAATGGAAGTCAGTCCTGAATATTCATTGGAAGGACTGATGCTGAAGCTGAAACTCCAGTACTTTGGCCATGTGATTTGAAGAGTCAACTCATTGGAAAAGACCCTATGCTGGGAAAGATTGAAGGCAGGAGGAAAAGGGGATGACAGAGGATGAGATGGTTGGATGGTGTCACTGGCTCAATGAACTTGAGTTTGAGCAAGCTCTGGGAGTTGCTGATGGACAGGGAAGCCTGGCATGCTGCAGTCCATGGGGTTGCAAAAACTCGGACATGACTGAGTGAGTGAACTACAACAACAACAACAAGATATAGAAGCAACACAAGCCCATCAGCAGATGAATGGATAAAGAAGATGTGGTATATATACACAATGGAATATTACCTAGCCATAATGAAGAATGAAATTCTGCCCTTTGCAACAGTGTGGATGTACCTAGAGACTATTATGCTTAGTGAAGTAAGTCAGATGGAGGAAGACAAATACTCTTATGTTATCACTTATATGTGGAAATTAAAAAAATAAAGCATACAAATGTGTATAACAAAAAAGAAACAGAGTCAAGAATATAAGAACAAAGTAGTGTTTAGCAGTGGGGAGAGGGAAGGGAAGAGGGGCAAGATAGAGTTATGGGATTAAGAGACACAAACTATTGCATATAAAATAAATAAGGAACAAGTAGATATTGTACAGCACAAGGAAAGATAGCCATTATTTTGTAATAACCTTAAATGAAATATAATCTATAAATATTGTATCACTATGTTGTATACCCGAAACTAATAAATCAGCTACACTTCAATTTTTTTTTAAGAAATTAAATAAATCTTCTCTACTTTAGTCAGATGCTTATCTTTTTCACTGTTGTAAATTCACTACCTACACCAATGTCTGGTAGATAGAAGTTGCTCAATAAATATTTGTTGAATAAATGAACATTTGATAGGCTATTAAATTAGAATTCTTTCAGCCAGGGTTGGGTTTTGTTAGACATGTACATTGTATTAAATGAGCAGGATTCAGTGAAGTGTGAATGCTTTTATATTTTGTCTTCAAATTCTCTGAGGACCACTTTTTTTCCCCCTGTGTTGGATGAAATCTCATGAAGATCACACAAACTTCATTTCAGGTTAAAGCTTTCCCTTTTCCTGAGCTCAGTTCTGCTTCAGGCTGGAAACTTCAGTAGAGGAAGCAAAACAGGCCACTTTTGTTTTGTTTTCTATCTTTATATCTATGCCTCCTCTTCCTTAACTACATGCTGGTTAAGGTTTTAGATTCCTCCAGGTTTGGGCTGTGAAGGGGAAGATGGTAGACCTTCTCAGAGGTCTCAGATGTATGCCATGCACTGCACTTTCAGGCCATCACTAATGATCCTAGCCTTCAGCCCTTGGGTTTCTGAAGTTTCAACCCTCAACTAGATCCCTTGTGTGCTCAGCCAAACAACCTTCTTGCTGGACTCCCTTTTAAAACAGCTTTTACCACCATCCCTGGGAACATTTTGCTACACTTGATTTATGACATATCCATCCATCCACCCATCTAGCAATCCCATTAACCAATCTTACTTTTGGTGTGTTACAAAGTAAATTGCTAACATAATACACTTTCCCCTGAGAAAAACTCACATGTATCTACAGTTGGTGAACATGAAGCTGGTTTGCAGCATTCTCTCTGATCTGATTTGGTTTTCTCAGGAAAGATTCAGATCCTAGGTCCCTGTATTCCCCCAGACTTCAGGTGACATGTATCAAGTTCTCCAAGTATTTCCCTGAAACCTCCTCTCAGGTAGCTTGAGGTAAGGGGAAGCATCTCTTTTTTCCCCCAGTGGGAGGTGTGAGTACCTATCAGGTAGCTTCAAAGCAATACCTCTTCATGAGTCATCAGATCACCCCAGCCATCCCCCAGCCTTGAACTGGAGATGAGTGATGAATAATACTGAGCCGCAATTTCTTGGCATATTTTACATGGTAGGCTAACATCTGACTTTAGATGTAGGGGAGATTGGCACCTATCTATTGTCCTTTTGGGACTCAGTCATAACAGCATGTATGTCAAGTTACATGTGCATTTATTTAACAAGTATTTTTTGAGCACTTGTTCTATGCCAGGCACTAGTCTAAGTAGTAAGGATACAAAGTTGAACGAGACAAAGTTCCCGCTCTCATGTAATTTACCGCTAAGTCTGGGTGACAGATAATAAGTATATTTTAAAAAGAAGATAATTTCATGTGGAGATGAATGTCATGAAGGAAATAAAGCATGCTAATGTGATTAATGCAGATAAAGGTGGAGGTGGACCACTTTCATAGGCTGACTTCAAAGGAGGTGATATCTGGCCTGAGATTTGAAGAATACAAAAGGTAGAGGGAAACAAGAGCAAAGGCCCCAGGAGGAAAAACTCTTGTCATTAGAGGAACAGGAGGAGACAGGTGTCAAGCGGGAGGAGGAGAGTGGCATGAGCGATGAATGGTACATGAGACCAGAGCCAAACCAGATCATGTTAGAAATTTATAGGCCATGGTAAGGAGTTAGGATTTAACTTTAATTTCAAAAATCATTCAAAAGACTTCAAAGAGGTGCATGGAATTCATGTTTTGACTGAGTGCTGAAAAGATAAATGTTAAAATTAATACTTACCTTCTAGTTTATAAGAGGGCTTCTCCGTTGGCTCAGATGGTAAAGAATCCACCTGCAACACGGTGTATGAGAACAAATCTGAATGGTTATATAAGAATTGGGTTAAAAAAAAGAATTGGGTTATTTTTACAATTTTATCATAAAAAATTTAGTAACCAAACTTTAGAAGTTTCAACTAATGCAGGAACAACTTCTCAGCATTATAATTTCTACATGTTCCTGAAGTCATGCTACTACATATTGTGATTTTAAAGAACAGCCTACTCTCAACTATGGTCAGGTGAGGGGCAAAGTATTTTCTCGCTAGTTCTTCTGTATAGAATACTTCTCTACACAGTAATGTTGTAATATGTAATATGATAGTGACATTGCACCTACTGTTAAACTTCCCTTCCTTTCTAATAGAAGCTGAATACGATAAATTTTATTTGCTTTATCTCCTGGCCAATGGAGAAGATTCAATTTCATAGTAGCCCTCTAGAAGCTAGAGGGCATGTGCTCTGAAGAAAATACTTTATGAATATTTTCATAAGCAGATCTAAGATTGTTACTCTCATTTAGAGTTTTAGTTTCTCATGTGCTTATTTCTGCATGCCTTTGTTACTAAATTAAATGTATATTTTTGGCTCAAGAGGGTATCATTTTCTTCCTAAAATTATCTAGTCAAATCTTTCTTGTATTAACTTTCAGTTAATCCCCCTGTTTATTTAAATATTGGAAAGCTCTCCATAATCTCTTTACATAAAATTAACAACTTTCACAATCACCATTATTACCTTACTCTATATTTAAACTACTAATAGAATTTCAACATAAGGATTCAGTCCAAAATGCTTACTTATATTTAAAAGTATATATCTACATATTAATAATAATGCTCTCTGACATACCTTGTTCTTACAGTTTATATATGTATGTGACATGTGCTCAGTCATGTCCGACTCTTTGGAACCCCATAGGCTGTAGCCTGCCAGCCTCCTCTGTCTCTGGAATTTTCCAGGCAATAATACTAGAGTGGGTTGTCATTTCTGCCTTCAAGGGATCTTCCCGACCCAGGGATTGAACCTGTGTCTCCTATGTCTTTAACCCATTGAGCCATCAGGGAAGCCCCATAGCTTATATAGTTATGCTGATTAGAAATGATGGTAACCCAGTGAGATCACCTGATGGGGGTTAGCAACTTTTAAATACATAGCACAGTATTGTTAACTATAGTCACTTGCTATATATTACATCCCAAGGACTTCCCTGGTGGCTCAGAAGGTAAAGAATCTACCTGCAATGTAGGAGATCTGGGTTTGATCCTTGGTTTGGGAAGATCCCCTGGAGGAGGGCATGGCAACCCACTTCGGTATTCTTGTTTCCATATCTTGTCTATTGTAAATAGTGTTGCAATAAATAGGGTTGTATAGCTAGCTTTTCAAGATAGTGATTTCGTTTTCATTGAATAAAGACCCAGAAGTGGGATTGCTGGATCGAATGATAGTTCTATTTTTAATTTTTTGAGGAAACTTTATATTATTTTCCATAGTGGTTGAACCAATGGGAATTTGGCATTTTGGCCATATAACAAGGCTAGGACATAGCTGAAGTTGAGTATATATCTCGTTTTTTTTTCAGGAAAGTAACATGATCTAATGTCAAGAAGGTATTTAAAGTGACAGGCCATGGAATTAAAGCTGCATAAAGATAGTATTAACTGAAAATTACTAGAGGTAATATCTGCTTGTTTTTTCCATATAAGAGAAATCCACCAAAATTTCCATGTAGTAGTAGCAAACTGATAGGAAAAAAGGTTCCATTGACAGTATCAGTGGTGTGATGGAAAGATGGCTACTATTCCCCTATTCATACCTGAGAGCCTCCAAGCTGCCCCTCTTGTTCAAGTTATCCCGCAGGGCTCAAACTCTCACTTGAGACCTTAGTTGGAATGTATGTGACCTTTGGTTGAGGCCTTCCCTGATCACCTTCTTTACCGTAGGTATGCACATAGTCCCTTTCCCCTTCTAGCATTTTCCACAGTACTCGTCACCACCTAAAACGCTACTTATTTTGTTTTGTTTACTGATAATCATTTTCTACTAGAATATGAGCTCCACAAGATCAGGGATTTTGTTTGTTTTGTCCATTGCTGGGTAGTCCCAATGCTTAGAAACTCAGAAGCCCTCAGTGTGTATTAACTGTTGCTATTCCAATTGGACACTCTAAACTTGCTCCTTAACCAGCCTAAACACTTCAGGGACAGCTCACTGCTTACTCTGAATGTATTCTGTGCTTTCCTACCTCCCCGACTTTGCTCATGTGGTTCTTCCTACTCTGTGCCTGTCCCATCTTAAAACTCATTTCCTTGATGAAAAAGGTTCTCTTCAAAATTCCACTAGCTAGTTATGCCACATTCTACCTTAAATTGCTTGTGTACTGTATATAATTATTTATGTAATTATTTTCTTTCTCAGAGTGTACACGCCTTGAAAACAGTGTTGCTTAACAATGTTTGTTGAATGAATGAATGAACTTGCCTTTGCAGATGACTCAGACACTCACCAGAAGAAGGAAGAGAGGTAATTAAGTGGTAGGCCTAAATGGCAACCCACACCCCCTCAGTTCTTGCAAGAATACAGGTTGCATATGAAAAAATAAAAACAGAAGATGATAACATCCAAAAATAATTTGTGGATGGTAAGATCATCCATGTAAAACTATAAACTGTCTAATGAATAATCTAGTTTAGGTAAGATTGAGTTGAAAAGGAATGAGTTTATTGCATAAAGGAACTTGGAGAGTCACATAAAAATTAGACATGACATTCTTTTTTATGGTGGTGAGGTCTTTAAGCCAAGCCAGCTTAAAACAGGAAATAACTTCCCAGATTTATTATGGTGTCCTTCAGATTATTTTCATGAACTATTCCAAATCTCAGTCTTTTTAGAGGACATTCCCTAATGATAGTGAAAACAATAAATCTCCGATATTTCCCCTTCATTCCGAAGTGCTCTCTGTAAATCTGAAATTGAAAAATCTCCTTCAACTCAACATGGTTTTTTTTTTGCCCTGACTTCAAAAACCTTTGTTAACAAGCTATTTAGATTTTTTCAAGTCAGTGACTCATATCTTCAGCCCCCAAACCTGGGTTCTTTCTGGAATGTCCTTTCTGAGCCAGCAGAAGCTCACTTCATCAGCAGAGCTTGATTTTTGAAGCCAGGAATTTATGAAGCTGAACCTGTGAATATATAAATCTTATTCACCTTGATATGTACCAAGTTTTCCTAAGGCCTTTAATCAGCTAGACTGAGCAAGAAATGTATCCATCTCAGAAGGGAAAATAACAAGTGCTAGCTAAATAACTAAACCTGGCAGAGATAAAGCCTCTGAAAAGAATCCCACTCCATGGAATACCATCAAAAGAAATATATGTTATAGATGAGAGAATGTTTTTTTCTTTGAGTTTTAAATGTTTTGCATAATAACACCATAACAATAAGAGAAAAATGAAAAAGAAAGTCACTCAGCACCTTATCTGTTTAATATATGAAGGATTTTTTTTTTTCTAGTTTCTGTGCATCTACATGCATCGCTATCTATAGGACATAGTTTAAATTTATGTAACCTAGAGGCTCTCAGAACTACTGTACAAAGGAATGATGTTACTATCTAGTAATGAAGTAGGAAGAAATAACTGCTCCCCCTGCCCAGAGCCTATATAAAGGAGATCTGGGAGCTGGGGAGGAGCCAGAAGCAGGTAGGGGGACTCTGAGAGATGAGGCCCATGACTGATCTCAGAGAATGCTTCACTCAACTGAATGTATGACCCAGGAGGTCCAGACACCTGTCACTGACCTGAGAACACAACAGGGTTTCTCCATAGGATCTCAGCTATCATTCCTATTCTTTTCAACAACAACTGGCATCTTTACGTTGACAATGATATCAAATCAGTTCTCCCTCTCCAGATGATCTAGGCCCTGTATTATCTCAGCCCGTGGATAGAAGGTGGTATCTGATAATGTTGAGAGGATAAATAAGGTAACAACATAAAATTCTAAAATCGTGTTGGAAATACAGGGAAAACTCCCGCATGGTGGTATCATCCCCAAAGATCCATCAGCACCAGAGTCAACAAGAAACCACATGGCAAGGTGTTTTTATTGTCTCACCTGCATGGGGTCTCAAAGAATTGGACACGACTGAGCACGCACATGCACACATGCTTATAAAATGTCAGCCTCTTTCCCAGTCTTTCCACAGTCAGAACCCTTAAGGAAGACAACTGTAGCAATCCCAGGCTTGTTGTTTCTGGCGGTCTGCCCTGTTTCTTCACATTTACTTGTAACAGGCCAGGCTTTCACCAGCCAGGGGACCTTGGGGTCTCTGAATTCCCAGCTGTTCTCAACCCTAACAAGCTGCATTTCATAGGCTTTGAACTGGTGAAGGTCTCTGAAAGAGAAACAGTAGGAACCGCAGTCCCTGGCAGTCAAGAATGAAGATATGTAAAGGCTGTTCAAAATGACCCCTTGCTGAGTAGTAATAATAACAAGAGCTTACACTGATTGTGCCAGAAACAGTACTGAGCCCCTCCCAGAAAGCATCTCAGTGAATTGTCACAGTGATCCTCGAGGGAAGATCGAGGATCTTTTTTTTTTTTTCTTTTTCTTTTTTTTTCTTTCAGAAGGGAAAACTGAAACACATTAAATTAGCTTACGTGAGGGAGTTCCCTAGCGCTCCAGTGGTTGGGACTCCACATTTCCACTGTAGGGGACATGGGTTCCATCCTTGCCTGGGGAACTAAGATAGGACCACCATATGCCCCGTGGCCAAAAAGTAAAATAAAATCCACTACATAGATATTTTAAAAAAATAAGTTATGAAATTAGCTTACATGAGATTCAGTATAGTTAAAAAGTGGCAAAATCTGAATTTGAATACAGTGAACAAAGGAACATAAGGAGACCATGCTTTCCTTGTAGTGAGACTCTTCCTTGGGACTCTAGCCTAAAAGGGGTGGCAGTGGGAGGGGCAGGAGGTGGAGGGGAGTTCTGAGGGAATCCCGCCCACACCTACGCTTCATCCACCTCCATCCCACCTCAGCAAATCTCTTCCTCTCCAGCTCTTCTTTCCCATCCTGCCCCTACCTTTCCCATCTCCCATCCTTTAGTTTTTTCTTCTCTGCCTATTTTCTCACCCTGTAAATGCTCTACTCAGAAGGATGCGGCTCTAAAACAGCTGCCAGCCCTGGCTCTGGAGTATGACTCATACTGCAATGCTTTACCCGGAAAGGAACTGAGACACAAAAGCCCAAACCACCCAGTATCCCTATGTTTGCTGAAGTCAGGTGCTGTGGGTTAGCACTTGATAGCATTGTAGCACTTTTCAAGTTCTTTGGATTTTTATAACTCAGTCCTGAGTCTTTGCCTATACCACCTGCAATCCTGTGGCAGCCTTTGAACTACGTCTCATACAACATCTTGCAATTCCATTGCTGCAGGGGAAAGATGTTTGCACGCTGTGGGAATCTGTGGCCCATGCTATTCATTCTTATTCCTTCTGAGATCTAGATTGGTGTTTTTTGTGCCTTTCTGTTCTTGAAATTGTACGTTAGTGGGATTAGTTTGGACTTAGTTTCAAAAGCATTAAGGGATTCTTTTTTCCTGCCAGAGGAAAGGGTGTTCTGAGAGAAATACACATGCTATATTCAGAGGAAAAAAATACATTGCCATTATGTCGAAAGTTGGACAAAATTAGGTGATAAAATTTACTCCCTAGCACTCTTGGTAAGAATGATACACCATTCAATCATGAGTTCAACACAGATTTAAAAATGTCACACGTGTATATGCTATAAATAAAATTAAAGTTTGGTAAAGGGGTAAAAAATGTAGAATGGCTATATTAGATAGACTGGCAGGGAAAACCTCACTGAAAAAGTGCCATTTAAGCAGAGTCCTGAAAGGAGTAAGGGAATGAGCCATGCACACAGCTGGGAAAGAATATTCAACACAGAAAGGACAGCAAGTGCAATGGCTCTGAGATGGAAATGAGCTTGGTGAGCTTGAAGAAACGCGAGAAAACAAGTTAAGTCACTTTTCTAGTGAATAAGACTCCATGCTCCAAAAGCAAGTTCCATCTCTGGTCAGGGAACTAGATTCCACAAGCCACAACTGAGAGTGTCACAGCCAAATAAATAAATAAAATATTTTTTTAAAAAAGAAAACAAGTTAGGTTAGAATAGACTTCAGGGAAAGAAGCTCCATCACAGAGGTATGCAGAGCTTGCTGGTCTATAACAAGTAGCTTCAGTTGGATTGTAAACATGATAAGAAATCACTGGAAGAATTTCAGTAGATAGTGACAAGATCTGATTTGCTTTAGAAAGATCACTCTGGTCTCCGGCTAAATAATAGACACTGGAGAGCATGGGTGGAAGCAGGGGAGCAAGTTGAAAGATTGTTACAGAGTTAAAGTAAGAGGACAAGGGCTCTTTGGTGTGAAGTATATTTTGCAGATAAAGATAAGAGGATCTGGAGGATTTGGATGGGGGTTGTGAGGGAACAAAGACAGTATATTAAAAAGCAGAGACATTACTTTGCCAACAATGGTCCGTCTAGTCAAAGCTATGGTTTTTCCAGTAGTTATGTATGGATGTGAGAGTTGGACCATAAAGAAAGCTGAGAATCAAAGAATTGATGCTTTTGAACTGTGGTGTTGGAGAAGACTCTTGAGAGTCTCTTGGAATGCAAGGAGATCAAACCAGTCAATCCTAATGGAAATCAGTCCTAAATATTCATTGGAAGGACTGATGCTGAAGCTGAAGCTCCAATACTTTGGCCACCTAATGCGAAGAGCTGACTCATTTGAAAGGACCCTGATGCTGGGAAAGATTGAAGGCAGGAGGAGAAGGGGATGACAGAGGATGGTTGGATGGCATCACTGACTCAATGGACATGAGTTCAAGCAAGCTCCGGGAGCTGGTGATGGACAGGGAAGCCTGGTGTGCAGTCCAGGGGGTCACAAAGAGTCAGACATGAATGAGTGACTGAACTGACTATGAGGTAAAGAGAAGGTTCAAGCTCACCTCTGAATTTTCAATCTGACTATGAGTGAATAATAATGGAGCCATTTACTCAGACTGGAAAAGTCTGGGAGAAGATAGTTAGCAAAGTGTTCAGTTTGTGCATATTAAATTTGAGATTCCGTGGAGGAGGACATGTAAACCCACTACAGTATTCTTGCCTGGAGAATCCCATGGACAGAGGAGTCTGATGGGCAACAGTCCATGGGGTTGCAAAGAGTCGGACATGACTGAGCAACTGAATACACATGCAAGTTTGAGATTGCCTAAGACACCCAAATAGAGGTGGCGAGTAGGCAGCTGTGAAGCAAGCATGCAGCACGTTGAGAGGTGATGTCTACTATGGTGTTGACTAAGGCACACTTCTTACCACCACTGTTAGTCAACAGTTAGGGATTTGAATTTCAAAAAAGGGAATTCACCTCCTATGAGGGCACTGCACTCCATCTTGCAAACCTTTGCTCTCTGTTGCAGACATATAGGAGAGTTTTAAATGAGATATTAAGGCTTATGGAGTTCACCATCAAATCCTCCAATTGTGCCCCTTGAGCAATTAATGTTTGACATTTCAAAAGGGTCTCAACTAGTGAGACCCTGCGCTCCTTTAAATGCTGTCCTTAACTAAGTCAGAAGCTCTGGCCAACAGAAATAGCTGAACACAAGGAATGTGTGTCCCATAATATCTGCAGATCATTTTCAGGTATATGAACCACTTTTAGAGGATGTGGTGAGTCACAGATTTAAAGTAGAGCATGGATCCTGGATGCAGAAGGGCCACCTTAAAAACATACACTATTCAAATGCTGCTGGAGGGAAGCCCAGAACTTATGCCATAAGGTCACATCACCTGACATCAAGATGATCTAGATTATTCACAGAACACTGCAGTCCAAAGATTGCATCATATTTAGAAGGTTGAGGAGATATGCCTCAGGGTACTTTAGAGTACATAACAGGATTAACAAACAGCCACACATACAAAAATGGAAGAGTTTTCTCAGCCACAGCCCTTCAAAAATCAATAAAGACTGCCCACAATGTTGTCTCATGAGTTTTATTTTTTTGTTTTTGCCAGAATTACTGAGCAAGCGAGAACTTCTTCAACATTACAGTGTTCACACAGCTGAACTTACCAATGACATCTTTGTGGAGAGTGTATAACCGTTCCTTTCCAGAGATGAAGACTTCTGGGAAGGAAGACAGGAACCTACATGTAGAACATCTGTGCCATTAGAAAATGTCTGATTGAGGACTTCTGTGGTGATTTAGTGGTTAAGGATCCACCTGCCAATGCAGGGGTCACCAGTTCTATCCCTGGTCCGGAAGTTTCCACATGCCACGGAGCAACTAAGCCCATGCCCCACAGCTACTGAAGCCTGTGCACTCTAGAGCTGGTGCTCTGCAACCAAAGAAGCAACCACAATGAGAAGTTCACACACTGCAACTAGAGAATGCCCGTTCACAGCAATGAAGATCCAGTGCAGCCAAAAAACAAAAGTTTGATTGAAATAGGTGTCAGCAGAATTCTCAAGGTATTTCCCAAGAGACTAAGAGCTTATAAAGCCCATTCTGGCTTTGTCCCTTTTACTTGAGTCAATTCTGTTTGGCATCTCTTCCTTCAAGGGAGTTGTTCACCAACTAGTCCCCATTATTGCATTCATTCACTTGAAAACTAGATATATAGTTTAGCTATTAGAAAAGCATATAAAGAGCTTGGTTATCACACAAGGTTGCTTTAGATCAGTTGTATGGACCACCATGGGCTATATCAGTTGTCGGACCAGGTTGTTCATAAACGTCAGGCATAGGCTTTGAATAGGTCAGGTCAGAGTTTTGAGCTCAGCTTTGCCACCTATGGGCTTCCCTTGTGGCTCAGCTGGTAAAGAAACCTCCTGCAATGTGGGAGACCTGAGTTTGGTCCCTGGGTTGGGAAGATCCCCTGGAGATCTCCACCCCAGTATTCTGGCCTGGAGAATTCCATGGACTGTATAGTCCACGGGGTCACAAAGAGTTGGACACAACTAAGCAACTTTCACTTTTGCCACCTATGGCTCTCATAGCCAAATTTAGGTAAGTGTAAAATCAGGATAATGACAGTACACATCTCATAGGGTTACTGTAAGAATTAGATGAGTTAGCATCCTTTAAGAGATTAGAAGGGTACCTCAAACAGAGAAACCACACAACACATGTTAGCGGCTGTTGTTACTAGCATCATCATTTTAAAAGCCCATTGGCAAAGAGACTTTTTTGGAACTATAGACTCAGGATGAATAAGATAGTTAAGTAGACCCTCACTAAGTGTCTGCAGTTAAATAATACCATGTTATTTGTAACTTCAGAGCATGAAATTTGATATAACTCTTGACCTAGTTCAAGGTTATCAGTGACTTGTATTTTTTTTCCTTTGAAATAAATGTCATATAGCATAAAATTAACTATTTTAAAGTGTGTAATTCGGTGGCATTTTATGCAGTCACAATTCTATGTAAGAATCACTTCCAATCTAGTTACAAGTCATCTTATCGCCCCCCAAAAGAGATCCTTACCCAAAAGCAGCTTTTGCCTCTCTCCCTAGCCCCAGACAACTGCTGAGCTGTTTCTGTCTCTATAGATTTACCTATTCTGGATATTTCATATAAATGGAATCATATAATATGTGATCCTTTGTGCTGCTCTTCCGCTTAGAGTGATTTATTATTGAAGAGCAGACTGCAGATCCCCAGAGAATCTTCATCTCATCATCCCATCATCTCTGATATGCTTGGAGGTATACAGTGCCTAATGGAGATCCTGGTCTCTAGGGTATCAGATTCTGTTCTTTATTAAGGAAATTCCTGAATGGGGACTTCCTTGGTGGTCCAGTGGTTAAGTGTCTGAGCTTCCAATGCAAGGGGTGCAGGTTTGATTTGATTCCTGGTCAGGAAACTAAGATCCCACATGCTGCTTGGTGTGGCCAGAAAGGGAAAAAAAAAAAAGGCTGAATCAAGAGTGGGTGGATTTGGGAGAAAACTCCAGGCAGTTCTAAATCACTTCAACATATTAAGAATCTGAGAAAAATGACGCCCTCAACATTTGCAAGAGTGCAATTTAATCCTGTCATTTTATAGAGAATGCCTTTGTGACCTAGTTTCTTTTTTTTTTTTTTGGCTACTATAAGACATATAGAACCCTAGATGCACTATTACAAAAACAATTCCTTTAAGGAGAATGTGTAATGGGCCTAATGAAAGACACAGTCCCTGACATCAAGCTGCTCATAGTTCACTGGAGAGAAATGACCAGACATCAAAACACAATATAATAGATGCTGTGACTGAATTAAATACAGGGTACCGTGGGAACATTTGTGAAAGTACCTAGCCCTCTTGGCAGTGTTGGAAGGGTACTCCTTATACTCTTTTTTCCACAAAAGGCTGAGTCGTTGTATTGCTGATGGAAAAGTAAATTTTGTACACCACAAAGCAATATTTTTCAGAATGTTAAATGGCTGATGACTTTGGAACCCATGTTAATTTATTATCACAAAGAAAGAGCACTGTTACCACAGGTACTTCTCCTTACATTACTGCTATGCTGTTTAGCCACTGATGCCACATGGCATTAAGGTACAGATTGCAACCCAAGGTTAACATTCCTTCTTGTGTGGAATTAGACATTTATTGACTAGGAAATCCTTGCTGGTATAGGGGACGTTATTTTCTCCATAATCTATTTTACAACTTGAACTTCTCGGTTTTTTGAGGGGGAGTCTATTCTAAGATAAGAATAAGCATATTCTCTTATATTCTGTCTCAACCCTCTGCTACTGTCATGACCCTGCCCTCATTCTTTGACACATACAAGTGTTGTCACACTTGGCCTTGTTGTTTATGCTTAATATCGCCCCCCAGCTAGATATCTGCTGATTGTATCGCTAAGTCCTCCAGCATTATGGGCACACCATTTCGTAATATTTAAATAAAAATGGTTCTGAGCACCATTTCATCCCTTTTTCTCCTGAGGGACTCTAGGGTTTCCATTTCTCTTCGTTACTTCTGATTCTGAAGTCCCGCTTTTGCTGAATCCTGGGGCCTTGCCTTGGTTCCCACCTCCTGCATATGCTGTCCCTTTTCCCCGCCACATCACCCCATAGAGGACACATCGGATCCCTCCACTCCCCAAAACGCTATTGACCACAACAGATATCAAAATACTTAGAGACAAATGCAGTACAGAACAAAACTTAAAATTAAATTTTAATTTAAGAAAATTAAAAACTTGCCCTAAAATTGAATATTTCCATCATTTCCAAAGTCCCTTTGACCATTTCTCTGTTTTCCCCCCTATCTCTTTTTTCCTTTCTCCCACTCCATCAGAACTCAGATTTGTTCCCACTCCATTACTCTGCAGAGTCCTGCAGAACATTCTGGTGCATGCTAAAGTTTGAGAAAACTTGACTTAAGCAAACTTTGAGAATATATTTATGCTGTGCTCACATTTACAGATCTACTTCATCATTTTTAATGGTTGTATGAATTTAATGATTCCACGAAAAGAAAAAGTGAAAGTGTGTCTGACTCTTTGCGATCCCATGGACTGTAGCCTGCCAGGCTTCTTTGTCCATGGAATTCTCCAGGTAAGAATACGGGAATGGGTTGCCATCCTCTTCTACAGGGGATCTTCCCTGCATTCTAACCCAGATCTCCTGCATTATGGGTAGATTCTTTACAGTCTAAGCCACCTGGAAAGTGCATAGTGACAAACATTTAGTTTGCTTCCAGTTTTTATATATGAACATACACTAGTAAAACACATGGAAAAATAAAAACAATTATGAGAAGTTATAGCTATTTAAAAAACAAAAATTTTTTTTCCCTAGCTACCCCATGCAGCTTGCAGGATCTGAGTTCCTGAGCAAGGAATTAATCTGGGCCCAAGGCAATGAAAGCATAGAGTCCTAAGTACTAGGTCACCAGCGAACTCCCATAGATCTAGCTATTTTAGATAAAATGTTTTTCTTTTAAAAATTCCTTTAATGTTGTAATATTGTTTAACAACAAATCAAATTGAATTGCTGGATAAGTTAAATGAAGGAGGATGTTATGGATTCTTCTTAGAGGGTAAGAGAGCACATTGTAGTAGGCACGAAGCTCCTAGAGACCAGGCACCTGTCTGATTTCTTTACTTCTGTGTGTCCAGTGCCTTGAACAGTGCCTGACACAGAGTGGGTACTTAGTATTTAATGAATGAGTGGATAATGAATGAATGTCAAAATAATTACACTGAGTAAAAGAAGAGTACATGCTATGTGACTCTATTTACATAATTATGTAAACTAAAATTTTACATAGTGACAGTAAAGTGACAAACTATAGTTTGAGTAAGTATTTTTAAATGCACATGAGAAAGTATTTTTAGTTTATTGACGTATGTCTATCATACCTCAATAAAGCTGTTTTAAAAATGAAAAGACATCGCCTAGGTATTTCTTGTCTGGGTAATTTTTGGTAGTTCACCAAAATGGAGGATGATGAGTTCTGTTTGGGCCATCCTGAGTTTGGGGCAACTGCTGCTGCTGCTGCTGCTAAGTCGCTTCAGTCGTGTCCGACTCTGTGCGACCCCATAGGCGGCAGCCCACCAGGCTCCTCTGTCCCTGGGATTCTCCAGGCAGGAATATTGGAGTGGGTTGCCATTTCCTTCTCCAATGCATGAAAGTGAAAAGTGAAAGTGAAGTCGCTCAGTCGTGTCTGACTCTGTGCGACCCCATGGACTGCAGCCTACCAGGCTCCTCCATCCATGGGATTTTTCCAGGCAAGAGTACTGGAGGGGGTTGCCATTGCCTTCTCCCTGGGGCAACTGTGGAATATCCAAATAGACATGTCATTAAGTTTTGGGATATAAGGCTCTCTGAGGAGGAGTATCTGGGCTAAAGTTGTTCTTTCAAAAGCTGAAATGTGCACATCAAATTTTGTGACATCAGTCCTTATGATTGAATGATGACAGAAGCCAGACTGGAGTAGAAGGAGAGAGAAGCAAAGAAATGTAAAGGGAAAATTATAAGTTTGGCTATTCTGGAAAAGAGAAAAATATGGCAATTACTGGAGGAGGTATCTTAGCTGAGGATGGTCCTCAGTGATAACCTGGAGTCCCAAACCTTCCCCCAGCTGCCTTGCCTCTGACATACTTCACTTTTAGTTGAGTCCTCTGTTCCTTGGCCTCAAAGCACACTAATACTCTCCTTTTTCCTTTTTTCCTGCTTTTTTCTTTTTCAGTCAATAGCAAAGTCCTTTTACTCTTGTTTCTTTAGTAGTGTTCAAATCTGTTCACTTCACTGAACCCGTGTGCTGCTGTCCTAGGGCAAGTTGCTATTATGTGATTTTTGCAGAATCAGAAGGTTCTGTTCATAGTGCAGCAGTCAAGTACTTCCTTCCTGGATCAGGGGTTCAAATCCCAGCTTGCTTCTTAAGAGTTTAGTGACTTCTCTGTGCTTTGGTTAAAAGTACCTTCTTGCCAAGATTGTTGTGAGAGTTAAATGCAATAAAATCTGTGCAGCATTTCCTGCTTTTTAAAAACATGTTTGTCTTTCCCCCCCCCTCTGACATCCATGTAATTGCTTGTGTTATTTGCTTTGTTTGGAAAACAAACTTCTCTGGACGTCACCAACTTATTAAATCCTGCTTGCTCAGTTAAGGTACCAGCTCATTAAGAAAGGATTACTTTCTTTTTTTTTTTCTTTTTTGGCCATGTTCTAGGGCACGAGGGATCTTAGTTCAAACCCACAAAAAGTCTTAACCACTGGACTGCCAGGGAAGTCTTTTTTTTTTTTTTTTTTTTTTTTAGGATTTCTTGATTGAGCTACACTTTACCTAGCTGAGGGTCTTCTCTGGTAGCTCAGATGGTAAGAATTTGCCTGCAATGCAGGAGATCTGGGTTCGACCTCTGGGTTGGGAAGATCCCCTGGAGAAGGGAATGGCTACCCACTCCAGTATTCTTGCCTGGAGAATTCCACGGAATGAGGAACCTGGCAGGCTACAGTCCATGGGGTCGTAAAGAGTGACATGACTGATCGACTAACACTTTTAACTAGCTAAAGCACTCACAGTGCTTAGCATACTTTTTGGCTCTACTGTTTCTTTCTCTGTATCTTCTCCTCCTTCTTCTTATTTTGTTTCTGAATCCTACACTATTTAATGATGAACTTTTTGAGTCCCAGGAGGAGATAAGTGTTAGCTAAAACTAGGAGCCTGGGGAATTCCCTGACAGTCCAGTGGTTAAGACAGTCCAGTGGTTTTCACTGCCCAGGTTCCATTCCCCATTGGGGAACTATGATCCCACAAGCTAGGAGGTATAGTCAAAAAAAGAGAAAAATTAGGTGCTTAACATACTGTTTGATTCCAACTGTATAACATTCTGAAAAGGCAAACCTATGGAGACAGGAAAATGATCTGTGGTTGCCTGTGGTTTGAGAGGAAGACTAGGCAGAGTGCAGAGAAATTTTAGGGCAGTGAAACTACCCTAGCGCACAGTGTATGAGCATTACATGTCATTATATATTTGTTGAATCCCATAGGATGTATAATACCAAGAACAACTTATTAATGCAAACTATGGATGTTGAGTGATTAAGATGTGTCAGAGGTAAGTTTACCAATTGTGACAAATGAACCACTCTGAACACAGTTGGGCACACTATGCATGTGTGGGGTTCAGGAGATATATGGGAACTCTCTCTCTCTCTTTGTGCAGAAATAATCATCCCTGCCTTTGTGAGGCAGATGTTGAACAAATAATTACGCAAATTATCATTTATTTAATGTTAAGGAGCGCATGGAACATAGGGCCTTCCCTGAGAAAGTAAAACTTAAGGTGAAGCCTCAAGGCCAGGGAGGAATTAAACCAATAAAAAGTCTCTTTAAGGAGCCAAAAGACTGGAATGAATAGTGTGTCCGAGGACCACAGGCAGAAAGGAGAATAGGTACAAGCAGGTCAGACTAGTTGGAGTGCAGTTAGCTAAGGACATAAAACTGGGGAGTTGAATAGAGGGCAGACTGCCAGGGCTTGCGTTCACAGTTAGGTTGGGAAATGTGTCCTAAGAACAGTGCAGTATCATCAACAGATTTTAAGTAGAAGAGTGATATGGTCAGACTAGAATTTTTAAAAAATCTTTCTGGCTGTTGTGTGAAGAATGAATCAGAGGGACAATCTGAAAGTGGCTAGACCAGGAGGGAGCACATTGCCATAGTCCAGGGGAAGGATAAGCATATTGCAAATGTGAAATACTCAGCTCCTTGCAGACATGTTCCATGTGGCCATGAGCAATGCAAACAGTAGGGGAAACAGTAGGGAAATAGGAAAAGCATGTGGAAAAGGTAGAAAATGTGAGCAGGCAGTTCATGGAGCTATATCATGATATAGAATGTTTTTTAAATAACATCATTTTCATAACATGATAATGAAATAACCATAATACCTAATATTTATTGAGTAATTACTATGTCCTAAGCATTTTAATGTTTTTTATACAGATTAATTAATTTCATCCTTGTTCTAGTTATCTGTCACTTCCTAACAAATCACCCTAAAAATTAGTGCTTAAACCATTCTCTCTCTCTCTCTCTATATATATATATATATTCTATATATCTAAAATCTGCAGCTTGGGCAGGGCTTGAGGGTTGGGAGAAGCTTGTTACCACTCCACTTGGTGTCAGCTGCTGCTAAGTCACTTCAGTCGTGTCTGACTCTGCGCGACCGCATAGATGGCAACCCACCAGGCTCCCCCGTCCCCGGGATTCTCCAGGCAAGAACAGTGGAGTGGGTTGCCATTTCCATCTCCATTGGTGTCAGCTAGGGTAGCTCAAAGTCCGAGGTCTAGAATCTCTGAAACTTGCTCACTCACCTGCCATAATTGATGCCAGTTGAGGGCTGCAACACTGTTTACTCTTCTGCTATTGAACTCAACACGCTCTTCTTCAGTATATTTGTTCACATGTCCAATTCTCTGCTGGACTTTGAGCTTCTCCAAAACACAAAGCATGTCTTATTTATCTTTGTATCACCTCTATTTGGGGCACCATCCACAAATGAATGACTCCTGAACCTCACTAACAGAATGCTTTCTTTTACCAAATTGAACACTCCTAGTGAATGGATTCTTGTAACTTTGCAAGACTACAAGTTTATTAGGTAGTTTTTCTTTCTCCTTAACCACAATCTACTTTTGTGTAACTTTTACTCAGTGGTCCTACTTAGGAGTTGTGGAACTCCAGAAAATGATTTAAGCTAACATCTAGAGAACATCCATTCTCTCAGTGACAGCTATAAAATCACATCTAAATCTTTTCTAAGCTTAACACCCCAGTTCCTATGACTCTTCTTCCTGGATGTGGTTTCCTTAGTTACCTCACTCTTGATTCATTCTTAGATAGTCATTGTCGTTCACAATGCCTGGATGAATACAAAATGCCTGGATAAATATTAAACAGTGAGTCTGTGGACACAAAGGAATGAAGGGGGATAGAAAACTATTCTGAGACCACCACGAGCAAGTGGGCTGCAAAAAGAAGTGCAGGATGGGACTGAGGAGCAAGTACATGGGCTGGGAATTGGGGGGCTTCATCCTATCATCGATCTTCCCTGGTAGGCAGATCCTGATGAGAAGCAGATGGAGAATATATGGGAAGGTAATCTGGGAACCTGTCTGATTGTAAATGGAGAAGGAAAATCAGGAAAAGTGGAGTTGAAGCCTAGCTAAAACCCAGTTGCCCACTTCTTTCTTAAAATAGTGTTTCTTGAAGCATAGTTTATTGTTCATAAGAATTTCATAACCTATGATAGACATGCAGTCCATGAGCTCAGCCCCACACCCACTGAATGTTTATTCTTTACAACTTCAAGGTAATTCTTAAGTACACAGAAAACCTTGTTTTAGAGGCCAGAGTAAGATGGAAACTGCTCCTATTCAGATTTAGAAGAATGTTTTTCAAACTATCGTGCAAATCAAAAGAATTTCATGTTCTTCAGAAATTTCTTTGAAATATAAAAATTCCCAACTCAAGTGTTCAATCTGCATGGTTCCATCCCCATAAATCCTTATCCCAACCCATAAGGGCCTGAAAAACAATAAAAAAGAGCTGCCTTTGTCAAAAGATCCTGTCACAATAAGTCTTAGAGAAAAGCCTCCAACCCCCACCCCGCCACCCGCCAAGCCCCAACTCCCAGGGAAGAAAGCAGTTGAAGAATTCAAAGCCATTACACATTCTTTCCATTCCCTGTCCTCAGCTTCGCTGAAATATTACATCTGTTCCTCTGTTCTATGTATGGATTTTAAGATAAATATTCCAATGAATTTTCACATAAATAATGAAGGGAAAGTGTCAAAAAAAATGTAGTTTTTTTTTTGTTTTTTGCTTAGAAAAAGAGAGAAACTAAAATCAAGCTTATCTAAATACATGCTTTTTCCTCTTTTAGGAAAATGTTTTGAGAACATTTACTGAGTGTCCTAAGGATATATCAGTGCACATCTTTTGTGAAGTTGTAACAGGTAAAAAACTAACATTACTAGACAAAAATACAAGGGTCATGTTTTCACATGTCAAGAGTCTTGCTTTAATAAAATGATTTTGCCATAGCATTTCTTTGAGTAGAATCCTTTGCCTTTTAGCTTATCTCCTCCAATTACTGAATCATTTGTTTACAGAGAACAAAGATCAATGAAAAAGGGATTCTTTTAATGAGATAATGCCAACTGAAAAGCATTTGGAAATGGGGAGAAAGAATGAGTGATAACTTCACTGTCATCAGAAAAAGAAGAAGATAGATTCAAAATTGTTGATCTTACAGGGACTTCCCTGGTGGTTCAGTGGTTGAGACTTTGTCTTCCAATGTAGGGGGTGCAGATATGATCTCTGGTTGGGGAGCTAAGATCCCACATGCCTCATGGCCACATGGCCAAAAAACCTGATGCATAAAATGGAAGCAATGTTGTAACAAATTCAATGAAGACTTTAAAATGATCCACATTTAAAAAAAAAAAATCTTCAAAGTGATTGACCTACAGCTTTTCAGAAGTACTGCTTAAAAAGAGACACACACTATAACGCTCACTTACTGACTGCTCGAATATTTATTGAGATCATCTACAGTGGGTCAACTGGGGGTAGAGAAGTGCCCAAGACAGGCACAGTCCCTCCTTTCAAGACAGAACTCCAAAACGCCTGGGTCCAAGGCATTTTAATTACAGTTGTAATATTGTGATGAATACTACCAAGGAGAAGTGTAAAATGCTTTGAGAATGAATTTATCATCATTTGAAAGTCAAGTTGAAGTTAGACTTAAATGTGGGGACAAATTTTAAAACCTTTTTCTTCCCAAGCTTAATTTGGATGTACTTTTTTGTTTCAACATTTTGATAGTTATACGGGAGAGTGATTTTTAAAAAACATGTATTGTGTGCCAATATATGTTTGTAGTTACCTACAAGCTCCTTCTTTGAGGGCAAGGAAATTCACATTTATTGAGTGTCGACTCTGTTGGAAGAATTGGACCCACTTAGACCAAAACCAGGAGAAGGCAATGGCACTCCACTCCAGTATTCTTGCCTGGAAAATACCGTGGATGGAAGAGCCTGGTAGGCTGCAGTCCATGGGGTCGCTAAGAGTCGGATACGACAGAGCGACTTCACTTTCACTTTTCACTTTCCTGCATTGGAGAAGGAAATGGCAGCCCGCTCCAGTGTTCTTGCCTGGAGAATCCCAGGGACGGGGGAGCCTGGTGGGCTGCCGTCTAAGGGGTCGCACAGAGTCGGACACGACTGAAGAGACTTAGCAGTAGCAGCAGCAGCTGCAGACCAAAACTCAAGATATGCATGTTGCTGTGCTCTGCTTCCTTTAGGGTTAGGGTTAGGGTTAGAAGCGTCACTCCAAATTTTTGTTGTGACAAGACAAAGAACTGAGGAGCATACTCTTGCCTGACAGAAGCACAAGGAAAGCACAGGAAGCACAGCAACATGTGCAAAGGAAAAACCTGAGACTCAGAGATGAAATAATTTGCTTCAAGTCAGCAGCAGAGTTTTTGCCCTTGATGCTGCACTTAGCTAGACAGTGGAGGAGGGGAGAGAATGACAGATAATAGGCTAATTTCACTGACAATTAGTCTATTGTTAGTGCTGCTTATGGGGTGAACCAAAGTAACCAGGGGCCACAAAATACTGCCTTTTTCTCAAAAGGAAATGCAGGGTCTGTAGATGAAGTGTTAGGTAGTTAGAATAGGGAAAAGGAGTCCAGAATGGCGGTGGCTAAAAGACCTGGAAGGGAAAAGCCCGCGAAAATAGAACAAAGGAAGGTCCGAGGACCTGAGTGAGAACCTCAGCTAAAACAAACAACACTCTTGGCTGGCCCAATTTACATAAGATAGGCCCAGGGGCAGAGAAACAGATAAAAAGAGGAGCCAAAGCCCTCTTAGCTCTCTCTCGCTCCTGCACGGTGGGCGCTCTTCTCTTCCCATCTTTGGATCGATGTGCCCTCACACCTCGAAGCCGGATTTTCCTGCTATCATCTAAATAAAATGGAGCTGTAACACTGAGCTGTAACACTGATTTATTTAAGAGCTATAACACTGGTCTGTCCGAGACCCAAGAGCTGTGACCCGCCGAGGGGGCTTTAATGTCTGTCACTCCAAATTTTTGTTGTGATGAGACAAAGAACCGAGGAGCATACACTCGCCTGACATCTATGTTGCCATGACTCGGGTTTAACCTGACTGAAACAACTCCACGCAGAGGAGGCCAAGCGCAGCAGGAGCCCAACTCAGCGAAGCTCCCAGGATAGAAGCGGAATGCAAAGAAAACCCAGCACAGAGGAAGGCCCATCGTGCTGGAAACCGGGGCAGCGAAAAACTTAAATTCAGCAGAAAGTCCACGCAGCTCAGCCTTAGATTCCAGCAGACCTCCGGTTAGGTTAGAGGTCCTCAGTCCTATGGCTGGAGGGACATGCCTAACAACTACAATCTCTCGTTTCTTGTTTCCTCAAACCCCCTGAGAACAGGCGGGTGGCAGTGTGTGCAATTGAGGGACTCTGGAGAGGCTACTCTTCAGTATGTCCCAAAGCCACTATCTGCTGGGCCCCAGTAATGGTTACCCAAGCTGGTGGGGGTTCTTCTGTCCTTACTCTTTGTGCCAAAAATCAGACCAATGAAAACTGAGCACAGGTCAGATATCTAGCAAATTTTCCAGCAGGCTATGAAGGGGATTCCTTGGCACATCTTTCCCACTGCTTTTTCCTCCTGTCCTTCAGCTCTCTATCCCTGGACTCTAGCCCGGCCAAAAAGTAAGAGGTAGATTTGCTAAGATTCACAGAAAAGCGCCCATTCTACAGGGCTCGGGTCATGGAATGCGGCCTAAGTTTTGCAAGCTCGGGGTTAATTCATATGCTAATGAGTGGGAGGATCATCCCAGCCTTTGGGGAACCACCCACTCCTCCCTCTGGTGACAGTGCCTTAGAGCTGTTCTGCCACCTCTGGGTGTGTCTTTTTGTGCTATGTCATTCTTCCAAAGGTTGTGCTCTGCCCCCGCTTCCTTCCTGTTTCATGCTCCTTTCCTCAGTCCCATCCGGGCCCACAATGTTGCCTCTACAATCTTCTAGAGAGATAACCAAAAAAATAGCTGGCCTTGGGAGGGAAGTACTATATAATATCCAACCCCTTAGTCTTACCTAGCACTGGTCACACTGGAGATCTTGGGGGCTCCCAAACTCCAGCCGGAGGGTCCCAGATCATCACGCCTTGACCTGCCTAGAGATCTGGTCCTTGAAAGGTTGTCACGCCTCAGCCTTTCGGGGATCCGCTAGTCCCAAGGGTCCCAGGAGGTTGTCACGCCTCGACCTGCCCAGGGGCCCAATTCCCGGGAGGCCGTCATGTCTCAACCTGCCTGGGGATTCGATCTCTAGGAGGCTGTCACGCCTCAGCCTGCTTGGGGATCTGCACCCTGACCCGGGGACGCCTGGCTCTCAGGTTGCGACAGTACTAGGTAGGATGAACTTACATCATGGCATCTGTTCCCATCCATGGTGGACAAACTAGCAATGAGTTACAACCCCTTAATTCTACCCAGTACTGGTCACGCTGGAGACGTTGGGGACACCCAAACTGCAGCCCACGGGTCCCAGGAGGTCATCACTCCTTGACCTGCTTAGGGATCTGGTCCTCGAAAGGTTGTCACGCCTCAACCTGTTTGGGGATCCACCAGTCCCACGGGTCCCAGGAGGTCATCACGCCTCAACCTGCCCAGGGATTCGATCTCTAGGAGGCTGTCACGCCTCAGCCTGCCTGGAGATCTGCATCCTGACCCGGGAACGCCTGGCTGTCAGGTTGTGACACTACTGGGTAGGATAAGTTTCAAAAAGCCTATTAGTTTTTTCTTTTCCTTTTCCTCCCTAACATGACTGTTTTTCAGATGGGAAATAACGAATCCACTCCCCAGGAGATGCCCTTGAGATGCATACCTGATAACTGGAAGCTGTTTGATCCTCTAACTCTGAGGAGGAGTCGTTTAAAATTCTTTTGTGCCACTGCGTGGCCACGGTATCCACTGGGGGACGAGGAACACTGGCCCGAGGATGGGACTTTAAATTACAATACCATCCTGCAATTAGAATTATTCTGCAAAAGACAAGGGAAATGGACAGAGATACCCTATGTCCAAATTTTCTTCAGATTGAGAGATACGAAGGAACTCTGCCTTAAGTATGGGATTGTTGTACACCCTAAAAGTGCCCCCACTAGGCAAATGGTGTTAGGCACAGGCAACCCCCCTGTGAAGGCTCACCTCCCACAGCTCCCGAGTTGCCTGGTGCTTCTTCCTTGTATCCAAGCGTGCCCCCATACCCAGGAGCACCCCCTCCACAAAAGCCAGCTCGAGTATGTCCCTTAGTTGAAACTGGAGGAGAATTCGGACCAACCCGCGTCCATAAACCTTTCTCCCTCTTAGAACTAAGATCAAACAAGACCTGGGAAGCTATACAGATGACCCAGGCAAATATATAGATACATTCCAACATATTACCTTGGCCTTTGACTTGACGTGGAAGGACATCATGGTCATATTTAGTCAAACTTTATCTGATCCTGAACATACTAGGGTCTTAAAGGAAGCCCGGAGGTATGCAACAGGGCTTCACATGTCAAGCGATAGATACCCAATAGGGGAAACTGCAGTCCCGTCCTCCGATCCTAACTGGAATTATAGTGACCCTGAGCACATCTAGGAAAGGGATCATTTTCTAATCTGTATAAAGGCAGGACTGAAAGCAGCCCAGCAAAAAGTAATCAACTATGCCCGGGTCTCAGCAATAACTCAGGAGCCCAATGACAACCCCATTGCCTTTCTAGAAAGGCTAAAAGAGGCCCTCCAAAAGTTTACCAATTTGGACTTAGACTCTTACGAGGGACCGGTGATTTTAAAGGACAAATTCCTGTCCCAGTGTGCGTCAGATATCAGAATTAAGTTACAACAGCTACAGCAGCAGGACTCTGCTGCCTCTAGATGAGATGATCCAGACAGCCACCAATACGTTTTATAACAGAGAAAGGAGAAGGAGGCCAAGGCCCAGGAGAGGGAGAGAAGGAAAGAGACAAGGCATGCCCAGATGCTGGCCGCCCTCCAGGGAATCCCTATGACACACCCCGAGTCCTTGAAGGACAAGGCAAGAGGCAAATGCCTAATCTGTAGACAGGTGGGGCATTGGGCCAAAGAGTGTCCTAACCGCGACAAGTCTCCTAGAATGGCTTGCCACAAATGCCATCAACTGGGACATTGGGCGGCACCTTGCCTTTGGGACCCAAGAGCCTCAAGGTCAAGCGCCAAGCCTTCCCTCACGATGGTTCAAGAGGACTGAAGCGGCCCGCTCCAGCCAGCCCGCCTGTCACAGATAACCATCACGGGGCTGGAGCCAAGGGTGCAACTGAATATGGCAGGTAGGTCCGAGAATTTCTTGGTTGACACAGGGGCTACCTACTCTGTCTTGATCTCCTACTCCGGAGCCTTCTCCCAAACTTGTACCATTTTGGGTGCTACAGGAAAAGCAACTACTAAACGATTCACCCAAGCACTTCTTTGTTGCTGGGATGGACAGATATTTTCCCACCAGTTCCTGGTGGTCCCTGAGTGTCCTGCTCCCTTAATGGGAAGAGACGTACTCACTAAACTGGGGACCACCCTTGTGATGGGAAGCTTTTCAGCCCCTAGGGCCCTACAGCTTCTGGTTACTACTGAAGAATCCATTACACCTTCTCCAATAGAGAGAGAACAAAGACTATGGGAGGACAAAATTAACCCCCAGGTGTGGGACCAGGGGATTCCTGGACGAGCCCACCAAGCTGAACCGGTCATCATTGTCCTCTGAGATGGCACTCGGTTTCCTAACCAGAAACAATATCCTCTCAAAAGAGAGGCTCGGGAGGGACTACAGCCTTTAATAAATAAATTCCTTGCTTGTGGGCTATTGGTCCCCACCAGTTCGCCATGTAACACCCCAATCCTCTCAGCAAAAAAACAGGACAGAACCTGGCAAATGGTTCAAGATCTCCGGATCATAAATGAAGCTGTAGTCCCCCTCCATCCCACAGTACCCAACCCCTATGTAATCTTGGGGGAAATCCCACCCATTGCCAAGTGGTTTACAGTCTTGGATTTCAAAGATGCATTTTTTGGCATACCACTGGCTAAAAAATCCCAATATTTTTTTGCCTTTGAGTGGGAGGCCCCAGGAGAAAAACACCAACAGACTTGGACAGTAATACCTTGGGGGTTCAGAGATAGCCCCCACTTGTTTGGACAGGCCCTTAGCCAGGATCTCCTAGATCTGGACCTGGGAACTAATGGGAAAATATTACAATATGTAGATGACCTACTAATCTGCTCTCCAGATGAGAAGAGTGCCCAACAACATGCAATTCAGATTCTAAACTTTTGGGCAGAAAGGGGATATAAAGTCTCCCGTGCTAAGGCACAGATGGTTGAGACAAAGCTCACTTACCTGGGAGTTCAGATTACACATAGGTCCAGGAGGCTGTCCTCTGATCGGGTACAAGGAATCCTCCAGTTGCCCTCCTCCAAGACTCGAAAACAATTGCCAGCTTTCCTGGGGCTAACTGGGTATTGTAGAATCTGGATACCCAACTGTGGTCTAATTTCCCAGCCCTTATATAAAAGCTTAAAGGGACGAGATTATTCAATCCAACTAATGTGGGGAACTCTTCAAAAGGAGGCAGAGGCTACACTAAAACGGCCTTAACTCAGGCACCTGCTTTGAGGTTGCCAGATCCAAAAAAAACATTCCAACTTTATGTCCATGAAAGAGAGGGAATAGCCTTGGGAGTGTTAACTCAAAGGTTGGGATCTGAGCCCCAGCCTGTAGCTTACTTATCCAAGAGACTTGATCCAACTGCCCAAGGCTGGCCCCCCTGCCTTCGAAATCTCGCAGCTATTGCAATCATGATAGAAGACCTTTTGTTTATGTCAATGACCTTCCTAGATCCAGAGGTTCAGACCCTCCAGTCTTATACCATGGCCTTTGGGCAATTCCAACAGGATATATGCTTGTGGGGTATGAACCAGCACCCAAAAGACTCTAAGGAGTCACCACTATATGCTCCAGGGACTCAAGTCCTAATTAAAGTCTGGAAAGATGGGTCCCCAAAGGCTCAGCTCCAGCCCACATGGAAGGGCCCCTACCCTGTAATACTTTCTACTCCCACAGCGGTCAAGGTGCCAGGACATGAAGCCTGGATTCACTACTGACGAGTCAAGCCGTGGAAGAAAACAGAAGAGGACACTCAATACACCTGTGAGCCCCTGGGAGATCTCAGATACCTATTCAGAACTACAAATGAGTGCCCTTCTAATAAACAACCCCAAAATCTGGTCTCTGGGGATAAGATTTCTCAAGACAGCTCTAAAGAGCTTGGCAGAGATTGTACTCCAAAACAGACAGGAGATAGATCTTCTGATCTCTGAACAAGGAGAGACTTGAGCCATCCTGGCAATGTAAATTTAAAATTGGCTAATGCCCCTACTAGTCCATGTTATGCCATACTGACGCTGCTAATGATTGCTCCATGTACTGTCAATTGTCTAACCTGTCTTGTCTCTGCCCAGGTCAAGCTACGACACGCAGCGCCAGTTCAACAAAGATATAGAACTACAGCCAACCACAGAAAACATCAGTCACCCTTAGATGGACACCGCTATAAGGACTCTGAGACCTGAGACTAGCAAGAAGGAGAGGCCCAATGCCCCTTGCCGTCCCAGTTCAGCAGGAAGTAGCCAGAGAGACCTCGATGCCCCTATTACCAAAGAATTGGGCCTCCCATCTCTTGAGGGGGGAATGTTAGGTAGTTAGAATAGGGAAAAGGAGTCCAGAATGGCGGTGGCTAAAAGACCTGGAAGGGAGAAGCCCGCGAAAATAGAACAAAGGAAGGTCCGAGGACCTGAGTGAGAACCTCAGGTAAAACAAACAACACTCTTGGCTGGCCCAATTTACATAAGACAGGCCCAGGGACTGAGAAACAGATAAAAAAGAGGAGCCAAAGCCCTCTTGGCTCTCTCTCTCCTGCACAATGGGGTGATCTTCTCTTCCCATCTTTGGATCAATGTGCCCTCACACCTCGAAGACGAATTTTCCTGCTATCATCTAAATAAAATAAAGCTGTAACACTGAGCTGTAACACTGATTTATTTAAGAGCTGTAACACGGTCTGTCCAAGACCCAAGAGCTGTGACCCGCCGAGGGGGCTTCAATGTCCATCACTCCAAATTTTTGTTGTGATGAGACAAAGAACCGAGGAGCATACACTTGCCTGACAAAAGGATAGCTGGAGGTTCTTGAGGGAGATATGGTAGTTATGATTTTATGTGATATATAGTTCATAATAAAATTAGATTGTGCTAAAATGACTAGAGGAGACTGAGCATTGCACTTCAAGCACTTGGTTAAGGTGTTTGTTTTACCTTTAGCAAAGTTTGTAATAGATAACAAGATGAGATTACAGAGAATTTATTTTGTGAAATACAAAAATTGCACAATGTCAATTTACACAAGGATTGAAGGTTTTTAGTTTTTTTTTTTTTTAGGTTTTTAGTTTTAAGCAGGAAGTGAAGGGGAGAATTAAAGTAATTGGATCAGAGAAACCACAGAAAGTCAGAGTTAAGATTTGTCAGCAACAGTCATGTAGAAAATCAAGACTTGCCTCTTCCAGAAGAACAATCAGTTATAATGGTAAGTGATGACAATCACAAGATTAGTGAACTCTAGTCTTAGCTCTGCTACATCTGCCCAATGAGGGCAGAAGCCAGTTACTCAAGAGTTTGAGGATTTTATTAAGTCCCCAAAACAAGTGATGAAAGTCAACATATAATTTACTCTGAAGTCAAACCCGCAAGGGTCTCATGGTTCAAGATGGCCAGCAAGAAAATGGGGAGGTAGGGCTGCAGTGGAGAAAGGCTGAGAGTCACACTGAGTTTTTATTCTCCCTTTTCTTTATTAATACGAAGGTAAGGGTCCGTTGTCCGTAGTGATGCTTTCTAAGGCCCACTTGACTTCACATTCCAGGATGTCTGGCTCCAGGTGAGTGATCACACTTTTGTGATTATCTGGGTCGTGAACATCTTTTTTGTACAGTTCTTCTGTTTATTCTTGCCACCTCTTCTTAATATCTTCTGCTTCTGTTAGGTCCATATCATTTCTGTCCTTTATTGAGCCCATTTTTGCATGAAATGTTCCCTTGGTATCTCTAATTTTCTTGAAGAGATCTCTAGTCTTTCCCATTCTGTTGTTTTCCTCTATTTCTTTGCATTGATCGCTGAGGAAGGCTTTCTTATCTCTCCTTGCTATTCTTTGGAACTCTGCATTCAAATGGGTATATCTTTCCTTTTTTCCTTTGCCTTTCACTTTTTTTCACAGCTATTTGTAAGGCCTCCTCAGACAACCATTTTGCCTTTTTGCATTTCTTTTCCATGGGGAGAAGACTCTTGAGAGTCCCTTGGACTGCAAGGAGATCCAACCAGTCCATCCTAAAGGAGATCAGTCCTGGGTGTTCATTGGAAGGACTGATGCTGAAGCTGAAACTCCACTACTTTGGCCACCTCATCGAAGAGTTGACTCATTGGAAAAGACCCTGATGCTGGGAGGGATTGGGGGCAGGAGGAGAAGGGGACGACAGAGGGTGAGATGGCTGGATGGCATCATCGACTCAATGGGCATGAGTTTTAGTAAACTCCGGGAGTTTGTGATGGACAGGGAGGCCTGGTGTGCTGCGATTCATGGGGTTGCAAAGAGTCGGACACGACTGAGCGACTGAACTGAACTGAAGGGTCCATTGTGTGCATAGAAATATATGCACATAGAAATCATATTATAGATAATGTTCAATAATGCTATTCTATTGATCTAGTTATAAGACATTCTCTTCAGTGATAATTTTGGTAGCAAATCCTCTTACAAAAGCATTTGTTTTCTGGGAATTCCCTGGCGGTCAGGTGGTTTGGACTACAATTTCACTGTCAAGGAATTTGGCTCAATCTCTGGTTGGGGAGCTAAAATTCCACAAGCTGCATGCCTCAGCCAAACCTTAAAAAAAGAAAAGCATTCCGTTTCCATAATAAACATGTCTGATTTTTAAGAACTCTTCAACCTTCTTTAATTCTACCACCAAGTATCAATGACCACTTACTCTTCCCCTTCCTCCACTAAACATCTTAGTCACCTTCTAACTAAAATCAAATCTAATGTCTCAAACCACCCACCAAATGAAATAATGTTCTAAAAGGTCCAGACAATTAAGGGAGAAGTTGATTTGAGATTAAACTGTATATAGGACATAACCTACTTTCCCCAGTGCATTTAAGATAATTCACATTTTTAAAATTTATCTACTAGATATTTTGCCTGTTTAGCCTCTAGTTTTTATAAAATTGAGTATGAATTCTAGCAATTCACCCAGAATAATAGAACCCTAGTTCAATAAAACAGTGCATGTTATTGTTGTTCAGTCGCTAAGCTGTGTCTGACTCTGCAACCCTATGGACTATGACATGCCAGGCTTCCCTGTCTTTCACTATCTCCCAGAGTTTGCTCAAATTCATGTCTATTCAGTCAGTCATGCTATCTCACCATCTCGTCCTCTGCTGCCTTCTCCTTTTGCTTTCAATCCTTCCACCATTAGGGTCTTTTCCCATGAGTTAGCTCTTCACACTAGGTAGCCAAAGTATTGGAGCTTCAGCTTCAGCATCAGTCCTTCCAATGAATGTTCAGGGTTGATTTCCTTTAGGATGGACTGGTTTGATCTTCTTGAAGTCCAAGGGACTCCGAGTCTTCTCTAGTACCACACAATTGTGTATTTAAAACAATGCTGATTCATGTCGATGTATGGCAAAAACCATCATAATATTGTAAAATAATTATCCTCCAATTAAAATAAATTAATTTTTAAAAATGATACATTCTTTTAAATATACATGACATATTTACAAATAAATGAATTTGAATCTGTATGTCCAATTTTCTCTTTTTCCTTTTAACATTATCTTTTCTTTTTAAGATGAACTTAAAGTTTGTATGTCTAATATTCTCCTTTCTTTCCAATTGTCTTTTCAATCCTCTTTCTACAAAAAACAGAGAAGGGGTAACAGGGAGAGAACATTGGTGATGAACTTTTTTTCTGGCTGTGCTAGGTCTTAGTTGCAGTACACAGTGTCTTCATTGGGGCCTACAGGTTCTTCGTTTCCCTGACCAGGGATTGAACCTGGGCTCCTGTGTTGGGAGTGCTGAGTTTTAGCCACTGGACCACCAGGGAAGTCCTGTGATGAACTTTTAAATTTTGACAACTGCCAGAAAGCAGCACTCTACATTACTTTTAAATAAATGCCACTGAATAAGACTGGTTCTTTGAAATGAGTTTAGTCAGACCTCTTTCTATGTAGTACAGAATAATAAATTGATGTAAAATTAGTTTATTGACTTACACCTTCAGAGAGAATTTTAGGCAGCTCACAGAAATATACAAAATGACAGTCATAAAAAAGACATAGTGAGAAAAATAAGACGAGTCGAGTACATGAGTCATGTACTTTGAAGTCCTATATACTTGCTACAGGTGGGCCCCACACATGGATTTGGTCTTTCTGGCAAGGAAGAGACTTGGTCAGTAACAAGATTCACAGAATTTGTGAGAAAAACTGGTCTTTCTTCAGATGAAGCACAGTCACTCAGAGCTGCCCAGGAGGGCAACACAGATGCCAGAGAGTGACTTCAGGGGTCACACTTGGTCAGCACTGGGACAAATTGATAATCCAAGGCCTGATGCTCTGTGTCTGGGCAGCATAGCTAGAGTAACACCAGTGGAGAACATTTTTAAAGGTTTTACTGAAATCACAAAAACAAACACGAAAACAACTCTCACACATAAAAACAAACAAACAGAGTCTAAGTTTGAGGTATCTTCTGGATTAAGCTGTTTGCCAGCAGTATACTGGGTGGATATCTGAGTGAAATCACTTGTTGAATGTAGTTATTAAGTCAGTTATCATAGAAAGACAAATCATATGATATTGTTTATATATGAAATCTAAAAAAAAAAATGGTACAAATGAACTTATTTACAAAATAGAAATAGAATCACAGATGTAGAAAAACAAACTTATGATTACCAGGGGCAACAGAGGGGGAAGAGGCAGATTGGGCATGACATATACACACTCTCTGTGCTTAGGTGCTCAGTCGTGTCTGATTCTTTGTGATCCATTGGGCTGTAGCCCGCCAGGCTTCCCTGTCCATGGGATTTTTCAGGCAAGAATACTGGACTGGAGGCCATACACACTACTATCTATAAAATAGATAATAATAAGGATCCACTTGTATAGCAGAGGGAACTTTACTCAATACCCTGTAGTGACCTATATTGGAAAAGAAGCTAAAAAAGAGCACACACATGTGTATGTGTAACTGATGCATTTTGCTATACAGCAGAAACTAACACAACAGTGTAAACCAACCACACTTCAATAAAAAAAAGTTCAAGTCAGTTATATTTCTAGAAGTCGTTACCAAAACAGATGACTTTGGCTTCAGAATTGTTGATAGTTCTTTGTTAGCGTGGCCCTTCCTACCATCTCATGACCGAAGCAGTTCATGTGGGATTAAGGAAGAGTTCATATGTGTTGGTGCAGAAGGAACAACTCTCCAACACACTGAGATGGGTTTAGGGAGATGTGTGTGGTTACCAGATATGTGATTGTTAAACCTGTGTTCAGAAGAGGGAATGTGTATAGACGTGGGCCCCAAGGAAGGAGACACAAGAAGTTGAGGAGGAGAGCCACAATCGCAGGCATTGTGTTGGGCTCAGCGCGCTGCGTGGCTGTGTGGTGCTTGGTATAACAAATTTTGTGGGGGTGCTATGAAAAAGTTTTTCATCCTCCAAAATAATTAAATAAAAAGGAGGATGCTCTGGAACGCTGTATAACTCGGGGATTTTTCTGTTGTGGGAAAAAAGACTGAAAATAGGATCGAATAGGATATGACTTATAAATGTTGAAGATTTTCTTAAATTCCACTTTAAGGAATTTGCTAAAGCCTCAGCCTGTAATTTGAAACAAGGCATTCAAGTAGATTGGACACATGCCTATAAATTTTTTAATTTAAAGAGGTGGTAAAAAAAAAAATAAAGAGGTGGTATGTGGGAATAAGGTCAGGAATATCCTAATATCACAGGGTAAAGAACTAAGAAACAGGAGAGAATTATTTTTTACCATATGTCAAAGACCTAACCAGACTATATCTCATTATAAGTAATCATTACATATATTTAAAACATAACATGGAAAAGAGAGCAAATATACTACAGAACTTCTATTTTATTTGCTGGTTTTGAATATACAAATATATAGCAATGACCTCTGAATACTCTAGAATGAAGAATTCCAGAATTTCACTTTTTTTAACCTTTTAATTATCCACATGTATTTAAGTATGTATGTGGGCTTCCCTGATGGCTCAGACGGTGAAGAATCTGCTTGCAATTCAGGAGACCTGGGTTTGATACCTGGTTTGGAAAGATCCTCTGGAAGAGGGCATGGCAACCCACCCCAGTATTCTTGCCTGGAGAATCCTCATGGACAGAGGAGCCTGGGAGGCTACAGTCCAAGGGGTTGCAAAGAAAAGGACATGACTGAGTGACTAATTACAAGCACAAGTATGTATGTAGGCATGTATCAGTGACACTGTATTACTTCTCTTTCTTGTATGGTTAGTGGAAAAGCACTGCATTTGAAGAATTCAGACAGGTAATACATACTATATTTTTCCAATTGTAGAAGTATCATCCCTAGTGCATTTTAAACTGTGTCATGGGATGCTCTGGGTTGATAGGTTTCTTAGGTGGCCTAAAACTGAATATGGCTTGGAATGAAATAAATATTCTCTTGCAGTCAGCAGGCATTCCCCATATGTAGGCGTTTCTTTAATAATCAACATATAGCCTAAAGTTCATAGCAGTGTGGATAAATAAAAGTCAGTTTTTTTCAGTATTACAAGATATGGTTAAAAAGTTTTTAAAAATGTATTTTTTTTGTTAAAAAGACTTCTTATCAGATTAACTGTGTACTTTTTAATTTTATTAATTTTTTTTTTTTAAATTTGGCTATGACATTCTGCATGTAGGATCTTAGTTCCTCAACCAGAGATGAAACAATACCCCCTGCAGTGGAAACATCGAGTTCTAACCACTGGACCTCCAGGTAAGTCCCAAGATTAACTACATACTATATACTTTGATTTTAATTTGTTATATTGCCACAATTTTTCTATTATGTAGCAATAACTTTAGACCATATTCAGACGTTTGTTGTTGTTCAGTTGCCCAGTCATGTCTGACTCTTTGTGACCCCATGGCCTGCAGCAAGTCAGGCCTCCCTGTCCGTCACCATCTCCCAGAGTCTGCCCAAGTTCATGTCCATTGCATTGGTGATGCCATCCAGCCATCTCATACTCTGATGCCCTCTTTTCTTGCCCTTGATCTTTCCCAGCATCACGGACTTTTTCAATGAGTTGTCTGTTCGCATCAGATGACCGAAATACTGGAGCTTCAACTTCAGCATCAGTCCTTCCAGTGAAAAACTCCTTTCAAGAGTTTACCTACTAAAAATATTTTGAGGTACCCATTCTTCAGCATTCATTTGCAATTTAAATAAACTATTTCTCATTATAGTCCAATATTTAACTCGCATTGGTCTCCTAGTCCTAAATTTTAGAGCAAGGTCCATTCTTCTTTTTCTGAATGTGTATGAAGTATGTGAAAATAGCTGTATCATCCTCCTTATGCTTTCTTTTGTCTAAGCTAAAAATTCCTAGTGATGCAACTTTTAAAAAACTTGAATATAAGTTTTTATGTTCAGTTCAGTTTAGTCACTCAGTTGTGTCCAACTCTTTGCACCCCATGGACTGTAGCATGCCAGGCTACCCTGTCCATCATCAACTCCCGGAGCTCGCTCAAACTCATGTCCACTGAGTCAGTGATGCCATCCATCTCATCCTCTGTTGTCCCCTTCTCCTCCTGCCTTCAATCTTTCCCAGCATCAGGGTCTTTTCCAATAAGTCAGTTCTTTGCATCAGGTGGCCAAAGTATTGGAGTTTCAGCTTCAGTATCAGTCCTTCCAGTGAATATTCAGGACTGATTTCCTTTAGGATGAGTTGGTTTGATATTCTTACAGTCCAAGGGACTCTCAAGAGTCTTCTCCAACACCACAGTTCAAAAGCATCAATTCTTCGACGCTAAGCTTTCTTTATAGTCCAACTCTCATATCCATATCCATACATGACTACTGGAAAAACCAAAGCTTTGACTAGATGGATCTTTGCTGGCAAAGTAATGTCTCTGTTTTTTAATATGCTGTCTAGGTTGGTCATAGCTTTTCTTCCAAGGAGCAAGTGTCTTTTAATTTCATGGCTGCAGTCACCATCTGTAGTGATTTTGGAGCCCCCCAAAATAGTCTGTCATTGTTTCCATTATTTCCCATCTATTTGCCATGAAGTGATTGGACGGGACGCCATGATCTTAGTTTTCTGAATGTTGAGTTTTAAGTCAGATTTTAAACTGTCCTCTTCCACTTTCATCAAGAGGCTCTTTAGTTCTTCTCTGCTTTCTGCCATACAGGTGGGGTCATCTGCATATCTGAGGTTATGAAACAGTATGAAAAGGCTTTTATGTTAATTCCTGCTAAATTTCCCTTCATTGCTCTCATTAATTAGCTCACTCTATGAGTATATACAAATATTTATCCTGGGATCCAATGTATTAGATACATCACCTAAGTTTTCTTTCTGCCCTTGAATACACTGAGAAAACATTTTAAACTATAAAAGCAGGAATTATCTTTATTTCCCAGTTCATGAATAATTAAAAAAGAGGATGATGATGATAAAATTATTGAATCCATCCCTTCTTAAAATTCTTCAAGTGGATCTGTTAGAAGTGTTTCATTTTTATTTTTAAATGATACATAGAAGTCATATGTATGCATACATGTGTGTTTTTAAATATTTAAAACATATTTTTTATTCTAGTAAGATAATTTAAACAGTGACACATTCTGTACTGCACAAAAATATTTTCTGAATAATCAGATGAAGCTCATGAATTAGAGATGATTTCTTTTAACTTTTTTTTTTTAAATTGAAGTATAATTGACTTATGTTAGTTTCAGGTGTTCAACATAATGACTCAACATTTAAATATATTATAAAATGATCATCATAAGTGCGGTAACCATCTGTCACCATACAAATTTATTATAGTATTACTGACTATATTGCTTATGCTGTATATTACATCCCATTTTACAACTGGAAGTTTGTGCCTCTTAATACTCTTCACCTATTTTGCCCAATTTCCTTGTAACTTTATAAATGCTAGTTTGGTTTGTTAGAATAATTAAATCCAATTTTCCAATAATACAAATTTAATTTTTTTTTTACAAATTTAATTTTTAATAGTCAATCTGTATCATGGCTTTGAAATAAGACCTTCATCTATCTTTAAGCTGTGAACAGCATGCTTTAGAGTTTTACCAATCTATGCTAACATATTTTTGCAAAAATAATTTAGGCTGAATCTTCCAATTTTTAAAAAAAGAGCATTTGGGGGATTCCCAGGTGGTTCAGTGGTTACGACTTGGGGCTTTCACTGCTGTGGGCCTGGGTTTGATCCCTCGTGGGGAAACTTAGATTCCGTAAGCTATGTGGTATGGCAGGGGGAAAAAAAGCATTTTAACATAAAGGGATTAAATTAAATAATCTCTAAGATCACCGATTCAATGTACACGAACTTGGGCAAACTCCGGGAGATGGTGAGGGAGAGGGAGGTTTGGTGTGCTGCAGTTCATGGGGTTACAGAGTTGGACATGACTTGGCGACTCAACAACAAGTTCACTCCTAGTTTTGCTTTTTTAATCCATTAGAGAAATATTCTTATCCATTGAACTAAACCTTCAGTAGAGTTGGTGTACTCCATTTTAAGATTGCTTTTAAATGATTACTCTTCAGTTTTCACATGAAAACAATTCTGTTAGATTAGGGGAATTCAGCAGTTACCTATGAATACTTAGTTAAACCTCAACAAAAGATCAGAAGAATTGGTTAAAGCTCTTCAGTGGAATATATAATCTTGCTGATTCTTAAAACATATGAAAACACTGTTTTTTGTTGTTGCTGCTGCTGCTGCTCTTGTTTATGTCCTTTAAGGCACACCTCTAATGTGCTGGAAAAATATTGCTGATGTTGTAGGACATTTTGTGGCTCTCCGCTTGATGAATAGCAAAAAGCAGAGAGAAGACTGCAAAAACATGGGGTACCTTCTCTTTTGAAGACTCTTTCACCCCTGGCCACACATTTTAGTCTGACTCTCAAAAGAGAACATCCAGACCTTTCTCGGGGACAGTTATCACCTTCCTCTTTCAGCTACCACACAGGATCCCTCTGTCATCTCTGAACTAATGCATCCTTCTGAGTGTCAGAGATGTCAGAGAGTGGGCCGGGGGCTTCCCTAGCCTCGTCTCTCAAGTGAACAGTCTATACCTAACCAACTTGCAGAGATTCTTGGGACCTCTAGTGTTATGCTTATGACCGGGCATATCCTGTTTGTTACTTGTGAGGAGAGTTGGTGGTGTTGGCCCCTAAACAGTGACAGGCAGAATTATCCAGTGACTAGTTAGCTAACCAGATCTGCTTGTGCTCAAAACAACTCAGATCTACCACCTCAACTGCTGAGATGTATCCGGGTTCCAGCAGGGCAGGTCTGGACCTGGCTTGCCTCTGAATCAAGACAGCCCTGGGAGTAGAAATCCAGATCTGGATCATATTTATTTTGAAGGAATCATGAGTAGAGATGAGGACAGGGCACTGGTAGGCCCTCTCTGGGAAGGCATGGCCCTGGGCTACAAAGCAGGACGCCTGTTATTTGATCCTATTCTGCCACTGACCTGGCTTATATAGGTCTTTGCTTCTCTGGACCTTAGTTTTTTTTCATTTTCAAGGTAACAGTTCAATTACATAATTTTAAGACTCCTCTGTTACACTACAAACTTAATTTAAGCAGGACTGAAACCACCTGTCAGCTCCAGAACAGAATAAATGGCCTCACACCATACAATACCTTTCCCAGTGTGGATCAAACGTGCTGCAAGCTGATGCATGAGGTGACACTCGTGCTTTGCATCAAGTTATGGTGTCTGGATAAAGGCTTTCCTTTGTGTTTGTTTTATTTTGGTGTTCACATTGCCTATATGAAAGGATTGAGTTAGCTCTGACTTCCCTAGTAACTCAACTGGTAAAGAATCTGCCAAAAAAAAAAAAAAAGAATCTGCCTACAAGGCAGGAGACCCCACGTTGAATTCTGGGTTGGGAAGATCCCCTGGAGCAGGGCACGGCTACCCACCCCAGTATTCTTGCCTGGAGAATCCCATGAACAGAGGAGCTTGGTGGGCTTCAGTCCTTTAGGGTCCTTAGGATCGCAAAGAGCAGACACGACTGAGCACAGCACCTGACACAAAATTTCTCTTTGAGAGCAAGAAGATTAGCATTTGGCAAATTCATAAAGAAAATATTTCAAAATAGATGAGACCAAGGTAAGGAAAGGTAAAACAAATTGCCCTACAGAGTTATAATTTCAAATTGACTAAATTTTCTTTCATATGGTTAAAACAAAAACTCCAAACGCGCAGAAAAGGTAATTTTATTTATTCCCCTTCCCTCTGTTAGGTCTTTTCTCCTCTTTAATCCCTCACAGTACTCTGCATTTTCATATTTCCCTAGATTCCTTTTGTCACAGGAAAAATGCAGGTCTTCTAGAGTAAAATTTATGAGCAGAACTGAAGGTGGTGTTATCTCTCACAGAGTAACTTATCATTAAAAACCACGGAATGTTATCTTTTTTGAGATTACAGAACTCTTTTATTTTGTTAATTTACCTACTTTTAATTGGAGAATAATTGTTTACAACATTGTGTTGGTTTCTGCCATACATCAACGTGAATCAGCTAGAGGTATACATGTCTCCTTGGCCTCTTGAACTTCCTTCCCATCTTCCACCTCCATCCCACCCCTCTAGGAAAAATCATGAAATACTATCTTTTGATGGGAAGGAAATATTACAAAGCAAATCTTTAGAGAAAAATCACTTTCATTCTCACCTTTCTCCTACACTGCTGTTAGTGTTTTAATTTGATTTCTTCTAAACATTTTTTTTTTTTTTTGTATAGGTTTTTCCTATGTGGTTGTAATGATATGCATGTAGTATATGGAGTCTGCACCTTGTTTGACCATTTCTTCACAGACCTTTTAATGACTGTATACTAATTCCCTGGGGGCAAGTGGCACAGTTTTCTTAACCACCATTCCGTAGGGTCTCCCATGGGACTTTGAGGGTTGGATGAAACAGTAGAATGACACAGAGGATCAGTCCTCAGTGTAGAAAACTTGGGTTCACTGGGAAGCAGATGGGATAGATTTTGAACATGGGTAGAAGTTTACACAAGCCCTATCTTCTAGAAGTTGAAATGGAGCCCGCCACAGCACATTTTTTTCACCTTTCTAATTTAAATATTGTAAACAGTTTTACTATAATTCACATATAATTCCCCTATTCAAAATGTGCAATTCAATAGCTTCTCGTATATTAACTGAGCTTTGTGTACAGTCAATTTTAGAACATATATGGTTAATTTCACTGAAGGATGAAACAATGAATAGTTTTGTTTCACACAGCACTTGAAATCAGTTGCCATTTGTTACTAGCTTTGAAGTTATTTATTTAAAAGATGTTTCTCAAAGCAAGACAGTGGGTTGGTAGAACCCTAAATCTCTAGGGCTTCTACTCTGGACAGGTGTGAGGGTTAACTGGTTCCTATCTGCTGGTATGCCCAGTGCCCTTTTGAACAGCAGGTGAGAGGGCATGTAAGTTTCTGCCTTAGGGCTAGACTCAAATATGAATTCCATTGCTGGTGTTGGGTTTTGATCTACCTTAAATTCTGTCAGGGGTTGTGAGAGCTGATGACTTCTTTCTCCATGGATATTTGTGGGCTTGAAGACTCCAGCTCACTCCTGACCTCAGGTAACTTATTGACACCCAGTCTACTTACTGCCTTGGCATACAGGCTGGGGTTCTTGGGCTTGCTTCAGTTGCTTCTTGCAACACTGGAGTTCTTGCTCTGGGTACAGATCCCAGGTCCTGACACAAGCAGGCCCAGCTGACCAGCTTCATTTTATTGTCATCTGCACCCTATGTTGAAATCATGAGTTACTCTCTATGATTAAGCAGGGCTGTCTTCACCACCTGAAGATAAAGAAGTCCGTATTTCAAAGATCAGATTTCCAAATTCGAGACTTGTAAGATATACTAAGAACGGTGGATAAACTAGGTTGAAAAATAAGCCTTTGTGATTTTTTTGGGTACAAAGATGCTTAGTGCATGCTATTTATAAAATTGAAATACTTAGCAGTGGAGGGTAGTTGAATGAATTATGATAAATCTCTATGATGAAACAGCACTCAGCTATTGTGCTTGTGGGCTAAGTCACTTCAGTCGTGTCCAACTCTTTGCAATCCTATGGACTGTAGCTCTCCAGGCTCCTGTGTACCTGGGATTCACCAGGCAAGGATAACTGGAGTGGGTTGCCACGCCCTCCTTTAGCGGATCTTCCTGACCCAGGCATCTAACCCGTGTCTCTTATCTCTCCTGCATTGGCAAGATGGGAAGCCCTACTTAGCTTTTGATATGTATTAAAAAGCTATAATTATGAGATTAAATACTTTTAATGTTTGGTCAGAAAATTAGGATTTAAAATGACACGTAAAGAATAATAAATCCTATGTTGTTTTTGCCAAGAAATGGAGAAGTTGGCTGGGAAGAGACAATGAAGCACATAAGAAACAGAGAATAGTGGGGGACTCAACAGATTAGGGGTGCCAGTAAGTATGGGTTGGGATAAAGAACTAAAAAAGTTAGACAGGAAAAGGAGGCAGAGGTTCTGGGAATTATATGTTTTGTTGAGCACTTACTATGTGGGAGTTACTACTATGTTCTGGTTACTGGAGATATAGCAGTGAACAAAGCAGATAAAATCCTTGCACTCGGAGAGTTTACATTTTAAGGAATACATGACCAGAAGCAAAAATAAGTAAAATAGTCTATTAGATAGTAGCAGTAGAAAAACAAAGTGGGATAGCCAGTTGGGTGTATGTGTACAAATTAAAATAGAGTGGTCTTGGATCATGCCTCTTAGAAACTTATATATATAGGCTAGGTGGAAGGAGAGTCAAGAGTGTGACAGTTAAGAGGGTACAGTCAAAATTCCTGAAGGCCAGGAGAGGATATATGAGCATATGTGAGGAGTTTCTCTTTAAGCTATTCTAGGAACCAAGATACACACATTTTCCATGACTCCATGTCAAACTGAAAACTAGCACATCATGAATAGGCGTGGGTGGCGCACAGACTCGAAGGATTGTCTTTTTTGGGTTTCACAAAGAGGTCACTTGGCCAGCGTGAATGCCTTGCTTTCACATATCTGCTGGCCCCTCTTCTATTAAAGTATCCTGGGCTGAGTGACTTTCTGGGAGGAAGAATCAAAAGAAACAAGTAAAAGTTCAAACAGGCAATACCCTGTTTAAGCTAACACCCAGACATGCCGATTGAGATGCACCAGCAGTACAAAGGCAACAGGGAGGAAGAGAAGGGCTAGGTCTTGCTTAAGAGGACAGACATACTAGGTAGCACAAAACCAGTCAGAGGGACCTGGCTTTCAATCTCAGCATCCCCACTCAGCAGTGTCACCTTGAACATTTTATTTAGCCTTCATTTGCCTGTTTCATTAACTGAAAGAAATATGGAAAAGAGCAGCTGCTGTGAGGATTCAGTGAAATAATATACATAAAGCATTTGGTATTAAGTTGGCACATAGTAGGTATTAAGATAATTAACTAATGGAAGTCGTCTTTTTAAAACCCAAAAGAAAACATTTGCAGTGCTAAAAATAATAAGCATTAAGCTTTCTGTAGAGCTTATTTAAAAAAAATCTTACTAGCTTATAGGTCTTGAGAATGGTGGGCATATTTTAGTAAAAAAAATTTCATCAAACCTCCCACTATTAAACTGAGCTTTCTCACAATCCCATTCTTTGTGAGATGGAATATGGAATGCAGTAGAACTAGACAGGAATCCCAGTCCAAGTTTGCTGACCACCAGATGCAGGATGACATTTCCCAAGATATTTGCTGGATTAATTTTTTTTTCTCCAAATAATGAGTCATTATTGTGAGATATTGTTTATTGTGAAACTCTTGTGTTCCTTCCATACATACCAAAACAAAAGGTCACTTCGCAGGCACTTTGTTATAGTCAAGAACAAAAGAAAATAATATAATGTTGTGAAATGTACTGCAGTAGGGAAGACACTGTCTTGCTGTGCCTTTTAGTACTGCTTTACTATCTGCTTAAAGTACACACATTACAAAAAAAGCAAGGGAAGGAACATTTAGTTGGACCCCATTTATGCAAAAATTATGTGACTTTACATGTACAGATAATTTCTGGAAAGACAGATTTGTTGATTGTGATTTAAGTCAGGCGTTTTCATTATATCCCTCTGTGTACTCTTGAGTTTAATTTTTAAACAATGAACATGTAGTATTTGCAGAATGATTTTCTAAGCTATGTGAAAATGCATACAGAAAAAACTTTATATTGCCAGATTGAAAGTAGGTCTTAATACCTTAGTTCTAATTTTGGGAGAAGGGATAAAAAATTGTCATCTGAAATCATTATAAAACCAATGTGTGTACATATGCACACACAGAATTATGATAATATCATGGCCATTACTTATACCCATTCATGTTGAAAACAAGGAGTTCCCATTGAGAATTACTGCCAAGACTTCCAGGGTTACTCTGTAAATATGGGGGGACTGACCCACAGAATTTTCACTAAAATGAGGGAACACAACAGGGTTAAATCCAGAAGAAATTCTTCTGACTCATTGGTGCCAGCCACACTTCTTATTGACAGGGATCACCATCTGTTTGTTCACCTGGATATATCTTTGCTGCCTCACTCAATTCTGCTCAACAATTTTCTTTCGTTGAGTCAGAATAAGATTCTAAGGGCTGTAGCTGTACCATAAGGGGAATGGGTCTCCTGTCCCTGCATTGGCAGGTGCTCTGCTTTTAATCCTGCACCCTTACCTGGTCTCTTAGATATTATGACAGAAAAGCCAAATAACTTTTTAAAGAATATTTGTATTAAAAAATTGGGGAGGGGGTACTTCCCTGGTGGTCCAGCGGTTAAGACCGCATTTCCACTAGTAGGGCACAGATTAGATTCCTGGTGGGGGAACTAACATCTCACATGCACACTGCAAAATGCAGCCAAAAAAAGCACTTTTTTTTTTTTTTGAAATACAGTTGATTTACAATGTTGGGCCAATCTCTGCTATAAAGCAAACTGACTCAGTTATATACATATGTACATTCTTTTTAAAATATTCTTTTCCATTATGGTATCCAAGAAGATTGGATTTAGTTCCCTGTGTATAGAACCTTGTTGTTTATCCATTCTAAATGTAACAATTTGCATCTGTCAACACCAAACTCCCAGTCCATCCTTCCTCCTCCCCACAAATAACTTGTTAGAATAAAATTTCCCTGTATTTGTATACAAAGATGGACATTTAACTAATGACATTTAAAATTTTCTGGTAAGAAGTCTCTTGATATGGGGGTATAGTAATATGTAACCTAACCTAGGGAATATAGTCACTAATAACCCTCCTATAAGCCCCTGAATTGTATGGCAGATATAATTAAGAATAAGCATACAAAGCTTAAAGAAAAACCTTCCAAAATGCAGAAGTCTTAGTGAAGGCATGACAAAATGCCAGTTTTTTTGATAGAGGCCTTCTAAGGTAGGCAGATAGATCATAATCTTCTCTGCAAGTGTCTGATGCAGGAACTTGTAGCACTTCTACTTACACTATAATAATTTTTAATTGCTCTATGGGTAGTGAGTGAACCTATATGTGGATAGTGTGAAAAAAGATTAAGGAGCAAGAAGCTTCACTTTGTTAAGCTTAACTGAAGAGAGACCACATGACCAACATGGTCACCCTGCTCTTATGTTACAGGACAGAACTTTTTGAAACCTCTCTTACTAAAGCAGTTTGGACTGACTGAGGACTAGAGTTTCTGTAAAGGAAATTCAAAATAAAATAGTAAAAATGTCTCTTCTGTCATTGTGGACCTGTAGGTCTCAACTAACCTCTCTGTATTTTCCAAACCGTCTTATTTATTTGTGGCATATTAGTTCCTTGACTGGGGATTGAGCTTAGTCCTTGACAGTGAAAGCACAGAGCCCCAACCACTGAACTGCTGCAGAATTCCCCCCAAACCATCTTATAATCTTATAATTCCTCTATACCTAATTTCCCTGATATTATCACTATAAAAAACACACCTTTAAGTACACTGATTCAGTCAAAAGAAAGAAGAAACTGGTTGGATTCTGTCCTTGTTGTTATTCAGTCGCCAAGTTGTGTCCAACTCTCTGTGACCCCATGGACTGCAACACACCAGGCCTCCTTGTCCCTCACCATCTCCCAGAATTGCACAAGTTCATGTCCATTGAATCTGTGATGCCATCCAACCATCTCATCCTGTTGCCCTCTTCTCCTTCGGCCTTCAATCTTTCCCAGCATCAGGGTCTTTTCCAATGAGTCGGCTGTTCACATCAGGTGACCGAAGTATTGGAGCTTCAACTTCACCATCAGTCCTTCCAATGAGTATTCAGGGTTGATTGCTCTTTTTTTTTTTAGGGTTGATTTCTTAGGATTGACTGGTTTGATCTCTGGGCTGTCCAAGGAACTCTCAAGAGTCTTATACATCACCACAGTTCGAAAGCATTAGTTCTTTGGCACTCTGACTTCTTTATGGTCTAACTCTCACATCCGTATATGACTACTGGAAAGACCATAGCCTTAACTTTACAAACCTTTGTCAGCAAAGTGATGTCTTTGCTTTTTAATACACTAAGTTTGTCATAGCTTTTCTGCCAAGAAGCAATCATCTTCTAATTTTATGGCTGCAGTCACCATCTGCAGTGATTTGGGAAATCTGTCACTGCTTCCACCTTTTCCCCTTCTATTTGCCATGAAGTGATGGGGCCAAATATCATGATCTATAGTTTTTTTAATGTTGAGTTTTTAAGCCAGTTTTTTTTCACTCTCCTCTTTTACCCTCATCAAGAGGCTCTTTAATTCCTCTTTGATTTCTGCCATTAAAGTGGTATCATCTGCATACCTGAGGTTGTTGATATTTCTCCCAGAAATCTTACCAGCTTGTAATTCATCCAGCCTGGTATTTCACATGATGTGCTCTGCATATAAGTTAAATAAACAGGGTGACAATAAACAGCATTGTTGTACTTTCCAGTTTGAACATCTGGAAGTTCTCGGTTCACATATCGCTTAAGACTAGATAGAAGGATTTTGAATGTAACCTTAACAGCATGGGAAATGAGATCAATTGTCCGGCAGTTTGAACATTCTTTAGTGCTGCCTTTCTTGGGAATTGGGATGAAAATTGACCTTTCCCAGTCCTGTGGCCACTGCCAGCTTTTGCAACTTTGCTGACATACTGAGTGTAACACTTTAATAGCATCATTCTTTAAAATTTCAAAAAGCTCTGCTAGAATTCCGTCACCTTCACTAGCTTTATTGGCAGTAGTGCTTCCTACGGGCCATTTGACTTCACACTCCAGAATGTCTGGCTCTGGGTGAGAGACCACACCATCGTGGTTATCTGGGTCCTTAAGATCTTTTTTGTACAGTTCTTCTGTGTATTCTTGCCATCTCTTCTTGATCTCTTCTGCTTCTATCAGGTCTTTACTGTTTCTGTCCTTTACTATGCCCATCTTTGGATGAAATGTTCCTGTCCTTGACACAAATATAAAACATACGTTATCAACATGTACCTGGAGAAAAAAACAAGAGAGAAGACTCATAATAAGACTCATGAGAGAGTGAGAGAAGACTCACTGTTTGGATTAGTTTCAGTTTTTTACTATTCTGAAAATAGGTGATCTGAGCCAGGTTATCCTCTCATCTTCTTCCCCACCCCCTCCTTACTATAAACAGATAAGCAATAATGGTTGAGGGGATGGCAGAACCCAAGCCTGTGGCACTTGAGAGTTAGGATATGAGTGAGAGCTGGTGCTGAAGAAAAGCGGGTTGGAGTAATGGAATAGCCTATCAAGGAAGAGAGAAACACGTAGAAGAAGAAGGAGATGTCCTTTTACTTGGACAGCGAATGTAGAAGATGCATTACAATGCGAGCTTTAGGCAGCTGGGACCAGCTGACTGTGAGGGACCACAGAAAGTTTAGCTAATTTGCTGAGAATGTTGGGCCATCCTCTGCAATGACCAGTATTCAAACTCTATACTGAGTATCCTATACAGAGTACTATAGCTCTATATTTAGTTACATAAAATCTCTTCTCATCTTGACTTCCTTAATAGAAGATTAAAGCAGTCCTGGACTTAGTTATACAGTTGATTCTCATTATTTGCAGAGTTCATATTTGTGAAGTCACCTACTTGCTGAAGATCATTTGTCAACTTGAAAATCCACACTCCCGATGCTTTCATCATCATTTGTGGACACGTCTGCTGTGGTGTGATGAAAAATTGAGTCACCAGGGTTATTCCCAGTTGAGGTTAAAGAAGGTGACATTCTTTTTTCTTGTTTTAGCTCTCTTACTGAAAATGAGTGTCTACTTCATGTTTAAAATGGCACCCAAACACAACGCTGAAGGGCTATCTCGAGTTAAACGTTTTTGGCTGAGTTAATAAATCACTAGTGTCTTAAACAAGGCATCTTTAAATAGAAATACACGTAACATAAGGCTACGTACTAATCGGCTGATGTTAGTTTACAGAACTGGAGAATAACTTAATGAATGAGTGCATCAGTTTCTTAGGACTACCATTACAAATTATCACAAACTTGCTGTCTTACAACAGAAATTTATTCTCTCACAGTTCTGGAGCCAGACAAAATCAAGATATTGTCAGGGCCACACTTTCGCCAAAGGCTTTAGGTGAATATTCTTCCTTGCCTTTCTCCTAGCTTCTGGTGGCTATTGGCATTGCTTGGTGCGTGGCAGCATAATTCAAATGTCTTCCTCTGTCTTTACATTGCCTTCTTCCTTAGGTGTCTCTGTGTCCACATGTTCCTCTCTTTTCTCTTATAAACACCCAAGTTATTGAATTTAGAGACTATCCAAAATCTAGGATGCTTTCATGTTGAGATCTTTAACTAATTACATCTGCAAACACTCTGCTTCAACAACAACAAAAAATTAAATTTTGCAGTCTATGTGTATGTGAATTTTAGGAGGATACCTTTCAACACATTATAACAAATTTTATACAGTTGAAGAAAGAATATAACCCTTGGAGAATGTGCAAAAGAACAGTTAAAGCACAGAAAAGCAAAAAAAGAAAAGAAAAGAACAAAAGGTGGGGGAGGAGGAAAAACATCAAAATTAGGATATAGATGAGAGAGTCTAACGTTTACTTGAAGTCTCAGAAGGAAAGGAGTGCAGTTAATACTGTAGTGTGTATTTGAAAGTTACTAAGAGAGTAGATCTTAAAAATGCTTATCAGAAGAAAAATTATAACTATGTAAGGTGATAGATGTTAACTAAACTTATTGTGGTAATCATTTTGATGTTGAATAATAATGCTGTACACCTTAAATGAATGCAATGTTATGCACTAAGTTATATCTCAATAAAACTTGGGGGGGGATGATACAATAAAAATCACAAAACAAGAACAAACCTAGATTTCTATTTCCAGTGTAAATATCTTTCAAAAATGAAGGTGAAATAAAGATCTTTTCAGACAGATGAAAACCAAGAGAATTCTTCATCTGGTGATCTATACTAAAGAAAGTGCCAGAGAGTTCTTCTAAGGCTAAAGGAAAAATTATCTCAAATGGAAGTTTAGACATACAAGAAGGAATAGAGAGCAAGAGTATTGGTAAATATGTGGTAAATCAAAATAAATATGACTGTATAAAATGACAATAGTACTGTCCTAAGGGGCTACATTGGAGAAGGCAATGGCACCCCACTCCAGTACTCTTGCCTGGAAAATCCCATGGACGGAGGAGCCTGGTAGGCTGCAGTCCCTGGGGTCGCTAAGAGTTGGACATGACTGAGCAACTTCGCTTTCACTTTTCACTTTCATGCATTGGAGAAGAAAATGGCAACCCACTCCAGTGTTCTTGCCTGGAGAATCCCAGGGATGGGGGAGCCTGGTGGGCTGCTGTCTATGGGGTCGCACAGAGTCGGACACAACTGAAGCGACTTAGCAGCAGCAGCAGCAGCAAGGGGCTACATGTGCACATGTATATAGGAGAAGGGAGGGAGTGACTATTAAAATAAACAACAATAGCAAATAAGTAACGGGGAGGGAGACTATAAAATTTTTGCAATGACTAGAAATATAATTTGAGAAACCAAGAATCCATGTTATGCAGTTCCCTGGTGACTCAGTGGTAAAGAATTCACCTGTCAATGCAGGAGACATGGGTTTGATCCCTGGTCCAGGAAGATCCCACATGCATGGAACAATTAAGCCTGTGTGTCACAACTACTGAGCCTGTGCTCTACAGTCCGGGAGCCACAACTACTGAGCCCATGTGCTGCAACTACTGAGCCCATATACCACAACTACTGAAGCCTGCACACCCTATAGCCTGTGCTCTGCAAGTGAAGCCAGTGTAATGAGAAGTCTGCTCATCACAACTAGAGAGTAGCCCCTGCTTGCCACAACTAAGCCCACACAGCAACGAAAACCCAGCATAACCAAAAATAAATAAAGTTATGTACATACAAAAAAGAATTCATGTTATAATCTCTACAATAACCACTAAAACAAAGGTAAAAGTGTATATAACTTTTAAATTAATAAAAGGAAAAAAACACACTAATGAGAAATAATAAGTTCAAAAGTAGGTCAGAAAAAGGAATACAGATCAGGTGGGACAAAAAGAAAGTATGTAGTAAAATGGTAAACTTCAACTCAAATATATCAGTAATTACTTCAAATATAAATGGACTAAATGCTCCAAATAAATAAAACTGTCAGACTAATTAAAAAAAAACCCTCAAGCCCTGTTATATGCTGTTTATGAGACACATCTAAAAGATGAAAGGTTGACATTAAAAAATAGAAAAATCATATATACTCTGAAACATTAATATAAGAAAATACATATATAGACTTTAAGGCAAGAAGTATTACCAGGGACAAAGGGGGATACATTATAATGACAAAAGATTTAATTTACCAGGAAAACAAACATTCTAAGTTTCTGTATATCTAAAAGGATGGCCTCAAAATAAAAAAAGAAAAAATAGAAACAAATAGTAAATAGTCTACAACAGAGTAAGCAGAATTAATAGATTTGACCAAGAGTTTTAAATGAACATGATATTCTTACGTTTCACATCAAATATGTTAAATCTGGAAGAAGCACTTAAAAACTAAAGATAATGGATACAAAAACATTCAGTGAATGGGATGCAGGATAGAATGGATATAACTGAAGAAAAAATTAGTAAGCTGGAATATTAGGCCAAAAAGGCAGATAGATCTGGAAGCGGAAACAAGTTGGAAAGAATGAGAAAAAAGTTAAATTCATGAAAGACAAGAGTGTGAGTGTCAACATGCATTTAACAGCCTTTTAGGAATGAAAGAAAAGAGTGAATACAAGGGAAGAAATTGAAGTAATGAGCACTAGTGTGCTGTCACGTGAGGTCATGATGAGTTTGACAAGACTTGGCAACTGAACAACAAACAACTAGTGATAATTTTCTAGAATTAAATATAGATATAAATCCTATATTGAAAGAATGCCAAACAGGCTGGATAATAAAAACAAATAAAAACTCCTCACCTAAAAATATTAAAATAAAATTACATTAAAAACAGAATTTTATAATCTTTGAAAAAGCATATATAGATTACATGCAAAGGTACTGGCAAAACTGAATGCAAGAAAGACAGAAGGATATTTGCTTAAAGTTTTTTTTTTTAAATTTAAAAAATTTCTTTATTTTTAATTGAGGGATAATTGCTTTACAATACTGTGTTGGTTTTTGCCATACATCAGCCATAGGTATACAGTGTTTAAAGTTTTTTAGAAAAGGAATTAAACTTTAAAACTCTAAAGGATTTCAACATGATGGTTGGGGTGAAAGAAATAGGCCAGAAGGAAGTCGGGGAAAATGTGAAGGTACTTTATTTTGTTGATGAGAAGACATAAAACACATGGATATAGAGATAAGTTCTAGGATGTACCATCATAATAAAATGTTACTATCTGAGGAAGTTGGGTGAGGAGTATCTGTACTATCCTCTATGAATCTAAAATTATTTCAAAACAAAACTGTTGAAGAAAAAAATACCAAGATAATTAGATGACATGACAGAGATAAGTGTGATAATAATAATTTTGAATTTGTAAAATAAACTCCAAAAGACAGAGGACTTTCCCATTGAATTTTAAGATATTAAAATCCAGCAATATGTTGTCCACAAGATGCTCTTGTCCAAAGAAAAATGAAGGAATATGAAAAGATTGAAAAGAGAGAGTAATACCAGGCAAATATAAGCAACAACAGCAAAACTGAAGAAGCAATTTTAATGAGACAAAACAGATCATAAGGAAAAAATCACAAGGGACATGTTTGCAGGTAAAAGCAACAAGATATAACAATCATGAACATGCATGCTGCTAACAATTATGCCATAAAATACATAAAGAAACAAGTAACAGAATTATAGAAAGAAATAAATCAAGTTATATTTGAAGATTTTAACAAATTCCTCTATGAAATTGATGTATCAGCAAAAGAAAAAACTAAAAAAGCCTACAGAAAAACGCAGAAGACCTGAACAACAAGTAACATGCTTGACGAAATAGTTTGGAGAATGTTACGGAATATATATTTTAATACATAAATGGAACAATTATAAAAATTTATCTATATGAAGCTACAAAGCAAATTTCAGTCTGTTCCCAAGAATTAATACTATACAGACTATATTCTCTAAATTGTATGTATTAAAATGAAAAATCAACAACAAATCAAAAATCAAACATTAAAATGAAACTATTCTGTAATGTTTGGAAACTAAAAACAATCCCTACACTGCTGAATATTATTGGCTTAAAAAGGAAATTAAAGTTAACTAAAACTTTACATGTTAAATAAAAAGTTTTGAGCAAATTGTCAATAAACAGAGTTTGAAAATGATTCATCTCAAGAAGCCAGAAAAAGAGTAAAAAACTGTATGTTCAAAGAAATGAAAATAAAGGGAATAATACAGATTAGGGCAGAAATCAATGACAGATCAATAAAAACAAGAGTCAAGATGAACAAAAACTGGTACTCTGGAAAGACTAATAAGATAGACAAAATACAGGACAAAAAGTGGGGAATAAGTTTATGCTTATAATAAATATACTATATATTTAATGAGCATAAATATCTTAAAAAACTTGAAGACCTAGAAAAAATATATTTCTGAAAACAAATGTAATGTTAAAATGACAAAAGATGAAGCAGAACAGTTAAACAGATGAATAATCATATTTGAAAGGATGAAAATTAAAGGAATTAAATAATTTAAAAATATTTCTATTTCTCAAAAGTTTCAGTCCAAACAGCATTAAAAGTGATTTCTTCCAAAGAAGAGATTATGCTCATATTACATACATTGTTCTAAAAAATAGAAATAGAGTAAAAGTTGACTGATTAAGAATAGTCCATAAATACAAAATTATAGTTCAATTTCACTTGAAAACATGATGGAAAACCACTAAATAAAATGCTGACTGGTAAGTCCAACACTGTTGAGAAAGAATATATAATCATCAGTATCCTAGAATGGAGGAATTAGTTAACATTTGAAAATCTGTTAAGTGTAATTCATTACATGAATGGACAAGAGACAAATCACATGTTCATCTTACTAGGTTCAGGGACATTTAACAAATCTCAAAACCTATTTGTGATTAAAACACACACACACACAACCTCTCAGGAGACTAGAAATAGAAGGAAACTTTATTTATTGAGTGCTAACTCCCCTAAGATGACCATAAATCTCATACCTAATGGAGAAGCTCAAGATTCTTCTTCTTTGAGACAAGACTGCTGGCTGTTATCACTACTGTTTCATGTGTTATTGGAGACCCTGAGCAATGAAGTGAGATTAGACAAAGTAATAAGAGGAATAGGGATGGAAGGAAATGCATAAAAATATAATTATTTTCTTAATAATATGATTATCTACATAGAAAACTCAGGTAAATCAACAGACTGTTAATAGAAAAAGGTTCAGCAAGGCTGACAGATACAACAGTATGCAATTATCAGTATCATTATTTTGTCCCAACAATATCCAACTAACAATGTTTTAGGTAGTAAGAGAACATAAACTAGAAAGATTTAGAAATTATTATAACAAAGAATGCTCAAGATCTTTACAGAGAAAAACTAAAAACTAAGATGACATACAAAGAGACAAATTAACCTCTAAATTTAATAAATTCCAATTAAAACTCTATAGGACTTTAAGGGAACTTGACAAACTGACTCAAAAATTGATTCAAAAGTAATATAGAAAAATGAAGGTCCACAGTTATTAAAATGATTTTCAAAATAATCAGCAAATTGGGTAGGGAGATTCTTCTGTAATTAAGACATTACTCAGCTCAGTAATAAAAACACAAAGTGAATAAAACAATGGTAAAGTAACAAGTGGAATTTTCCAGTGGCTCAGCACTAAAGAACCTGCCTCTGATGCAGGAAATGTGGGTTCGATCCCTGGGTTGGTAAGATCCCCTGGAAAAGGAAATGGCAACCCACTCTAGTCTTCTTGCCCAGGAAATTATGGACAGAGGAGCCTGGCAGGCTACAGGCCATGGGGCCACAAGAAGAAGTTGGACACAACTGAGTATCTAAACAACAACAAAGGAACAATTAGAACAGTAAGCAGATTCTAGAGTTCAGACACATATCCTTTGCATATGGAGAAACGTGGTAGTTGAAAAGGTAGCATCACTAATCAGTAAAGAATAATTTAATAGATAGCACTGAGAAAATTAGCTCATAACACAGAAAAGATAAAGCTTGATTCCTACCTCAAATTATACACAGAAATAAACTCCAAATAAGGGACTTCCCTATAGCTCTGGTAAAGAATCTGCCTGAAATGCAGGAAACCCGGGTTCGATCCCTGGGTCAGGAAGATCCCCTGAAGGAAATGGCAATCCACTCCAGTATTCTTGCCTGGAGGCAAGAGGAGCCAGAGGAGCCTGGTTGGCTAGTCCATAGGGTCACAAAGAGTTGGACATGACTAAGTGACTAACACACACACAAACTCCAAATAAAGGACTAAACATAAAGGGATTAACTATAAAAAAACAATTTTGTAGTATTTAGTTTAAGAAAAGGACTTCTTAATGTCCCACAAATCAAGAAAAAATAGAAAGCCAGGAATAGAATGTTAAGAGTAGACCATAGAAAGGGAAACCTGAATCGCTAGTAAGTGTATGAAGAGATATTCAAGCTTATTACTGATTATAAAAGTGCAAGTTAAAATTAACAGTGAAATATCACTTTAAGAAGTCAGATATTATTAAGGGCTGTCAGGGATAGGAGAAAATTAGAACCCTCATGTGCTACCAGTTGGAGCATAAATGGTGCATCCACTTTTGATGAGTAACCTGGCAGTATTTAGGACAATTAAGTATTATGCCCCAAGTCCCACATTTCCAGATACACACCCCAGAGTAACTTTTGTACAAGTCCAAAATATCTGTCACAGAATTATTTGCTGTAGTAATGATATGAAAGGAACACATGTCTATCACTAGAGAAATGGAAAGGTAAATTGTGGCAAATGTATGAGATGGAAGAGAATAGGAGCAGTAGACTAGACTTAGAAATAACAAAATAACAAAAATTGGTATCATTTATGGAAGCTAAAAATATGCCTATTATTTTTCCAACATATATATCAATCTAAATAAACATAAGGAAAGTAAACTGAAAAAACATGACAGTGTGCTGTATGCCAAGGATTATGATTTTCTCAATTCTGAATACTTCAGGTTAAAAAGAATTACTCAACTAAGGAAACTGGTGCCCAGAGAGGTTAAGTGACAAGGTCTTAATCACAGACAGCTGAAGATGTGTCTCCACTCCCTAGATCTTTCTGCTTTACCTCTCCTCTCCTCTGGGAAGCTGCAAAAGGCATTCTTAAGATGAAAACCAGTCTGAGAGTTCACATACTTTGTCCTTAGAAGCACAATCTCACTTGTCAACTGCTTCCTGACTTTTAATGGCAGAAAATGACTACTGTAATTCTGAGATCTGAGTATCTGTAAGTTTAATTATTCAAATTGCTTCATGGGCATTCAAGTGTATAAGCAAATATATGCTCCTCTTCACGTGCTTAAATCATTCAGTCGTGTCTCTTTGTGACCCCATAGACTGTAGCCCACCAAGCTCCTCTGTCCATGGAATTCTCAAGGCAAGAGTACTGGAGTGGGTAGCCATTCCCTTCTCCAGGGGAGCTTCCAACCCAGGGATCAAACCTGGGTCTTCTGCACTGCAGGCAGATTCTTTACCACTGAGCCACCAGGGAAGCCCTTAATTGTTACACCATTATTTACATTTGAACTAGTTCCTTGAAGATAAATCCAAACATTTCAAGAATTCATGATTTTGGTGACATTACCATTCAACTATATTGATATCCCAAGATATAATGAAAGTACATAAGCTGAAAGGGTGTTGCTTACATATTTTATGAATCCATTCTTCATAAGCACTAGATTTGACAGCTTTTGTAGGAATATAAAAAAAAAGTTAGGTTAAAAGTTATGGATTTTGTACAATTTCAGAGTTAAAAGGCATCAAAGAAGATTTTAAAATTAAACACATAAATTTGTAGTGTTAGGAAAGGGGAAAATGGGTTTTAAAATATTTTATAGGAAGAGACACTTCAGAACGCTGTTTGTTATTGTCTGGAGTTACAACCTGCTGTATTTCAAATGTTCCCATTATCCCACCTAACATTAAGAAGATGAATGGACTAAAAATGGACTAATTTTTTTAAAATCATCAACTTTATAATGAGAAACGGAAGACAGCGACTGAAGAAGTTTCTCAGAGTCCAGTTGAAGAGCTGAAACACCTTCATCACTCCACTAAAGGCTCTCGTTAGCATCCCCAAAGACTTGTATTTTGCTAAATCTGAGGCCTCTGCCTCTTCACTGCTGTCATCTTATTTAACCTCACAGCAGCATTTGATCACTCTGCTTTGAAATTCCTAGTTTCAGTTATACTACTCTCTTTGCTATCAAGCTCCTAGGTCACTTTTGTTTCTTTTGCTGGCTCTGCCTCTTGCCCAGAAATAATGCTTCCTCAGTCATCCCATTTCATTTAATACCATTGTCTACCTGTTGCTCAGTAAGAAACCTGGGAGCCATTCTTGATGTCTTTTTCCTTTACAACCTTCAGTCTAATTCATAAGCAAGTCCTGTTGCCTATCCTGATTCTGTGCTCTTTCCAAATCCTAGTCTAAATGGCCTCTATTATATATCCCAGACTTCTGCAATGGGCTCCTCATCGTCTCCCAGATCACAAAGCTGCACCAAATAATCATTTTCCCACACAAGAGCCAGAATCTTCTTTTAATATTACATACGTAAGAACTTAAAACTTCCAGTGGCTTTCCATTGTATTTAGAATAAAATCTCAAACCATCTGGTCCTCAACCAGTTCTCTCCTCTTAATATCACACTCTACATTTCTTGAATTTTATACCCGTCCCATCTCAGATGTACTTAACCTCTCTGCCTGGACTGCTCTTCCTGTAGATCTGCATAGCCAATCCCTTTTCTTACTCTTGTGTGAAACTTTCACATCCTCAGAGATGCCTCCCCATTTTAACTGATTTGATAGAATTTTTCTCTATCTGAAATTATCTGTTTCTCCCTATAGAACTAAGCTCTTTGAGCACAGGGATAATTTTGTTCTTTATGGTGTCCTTCAACCTTAGGAAATATCAGTCCCTAGCACATCGTAGGCACATAATTTTTATCTGTTAAATAAACACATGGGGAGTTAGAATAAGGGCATGTTCCCTCAGTATTCTAAGTACTTATAGATTTTTTTTCCCCCTCTCTGGCTGGTGAAGATGATTACGAGAAAGCAGAAAGACCAAGTTTTAAATACCAACCTACACAATAAAGTACATCAGCTTGTGGTCTATACTCATTCACAATAGAGCTCACTTTTAACAGGTCCAAGATAGGTAACCTTTCTTCAGTTGAAGGCCATTAACCCTCAGAAGGTTAACCATAACAATAAAATTTAAAATAGGTTTATAGAAAGAAAACTGCAAATTTCCATTCATTACTCTTAAAATTGAGTGACTTTAAGGGGCTGTAAAGCTATTAAGCACAACAAACCAAAACACGAGTGAAAATATTAGATGTATGGTGCCTGTTTAGCTCCTTGCTGGGATACCAGTACTCTCATGCCCTTCCACTGCTTCAAATGCTGCTGAAACAGGAAGTCCTTAAGCTGCCCCACTCTCCCTCCTATTGCCACAAGGTGGAAGGCCCAACAATTTGAAATGTGCAGTAACATTGGTTTATACATATTCATTGGAATCTTGGCCACAGGGTTATTAATCTGTTAAAGTTTTTTGACTTTTAAAAGTTGACTGCATTACTGTACTTTGAGATCAGGGTTGACCCATCTTACTAGGTTGAAGGTCACACCTGGGAACAATATTATTTTTACTTACAAAAAAAAATTTCAGCAGTGGTTTCTTAGACTTCACAGCCCTTGAAGTGCTCATTTTAGAGGATCATAATAGGGATTTGGGAGAGTACATTTCTTCCTCCACTTGACTTAATTTCCTGCTTAGAAGTATTTAATTTTATACTGAAGGCTTAATTCCTGAAACATTTGCTTGCAACATGAATTGTTCCATGACAGACCATTAAACAGGGTTCAGGAGAGGCCAACACTTCTATGAATGCTGCAAAGCCGAACAGAGTAATCCTAAAAGTGGAAAATATTTAAACCCTGATTTCCAAACCAAATGAGTAAGATTTTCAGTACTGTTTTCTGAGAAACATACTTAAAATATTTAAAGAGCTATTTTATTGAAGTATATATATTGAATTATTTGATCAAATACATAAAGTGCATTGGTTAAAGCTATTGTGCTGGTCTTGTGCTAATATTTACACAGTAAATATCTAAGAGGCACATCATGTAATTTTTATTACTGATAAAGAATGTGTACTTCAGTCAAAAATCCTTCAGTACCTAAGTCTTAAAGCCTCGTGTAACTCATCATGCATCTATCAGTCAATTCTCAAGAGTTAATCTGTGGGACTTCCAATTTCAGACAGACATTCTCTGCCACGCTCTTAGTCACCTGCTTCCTACCACCTAGTGAGTTCAAGGAACTTAGGTCATTTTTGACAGAAGCTTAAGAAGAAAATTCAGAAAACTCATAATGCAAACAACTATGGAACAAATTGCAAAAATCAAACGTTTGCATTTTCCATAACATTCCATTTCTTTGTTGATATATAGTTAAAATTTAATAAATTACCCATAGCATTATTTAAAAATAGATGCATAAAACTTACTATTTTAGTAAATAGTAGGAGGCAAACATCTTAACAAAAATTAGATATTCAACACAGCACTAATATGTTACTAATTCAGTAAGCATGCAAAAACTTCTGACAACTTCATGGGATGATTAAAAGTTCTAGATTACTTTAACTCCATCAACTCAAAGGATAAGTCCAAAAAACCCAACCTTTATCATTTAAAGATGCCTTATTTCAGAATTAACAAACAACCTAATACCTCTAGATTAAATCTGGACACAGTCTTCCACATGAAACCTGTCATAACATAGAAGTTGCTGGTACACTGGCCATTCTTTCAGTGATGTATGCCTGAGTAAGAAACAAGTGGTATTAAATTATGCAAACTAGAAAAAAAATTACTGTGATGGACTGGGGAGTGAATTTTTTACTCCTACAAATATGTATACACCAAAAAACATACACACAGTATTACTGGCTAGCCATTAGTGTGGTTATTCTGAACATGTTTACAATATAAAATCCTGGCCAAGAAGAAGGTTGGCCCCAAACAGTAATATAAATATTTAAGAAAGTTTTTTTTCTTGCCTATCAAAGGGTTTTTAAGGTATAGTTGGCATCTACCTTTGATATTCTAAGATTTGATGACAAGAGCTGACTTTTAATTATTCTAACAGGTTTAAAAATAACATGAAACTAAAGGAGTAAAATTTGTAAGACCACACATTGGTTTCTTCTGGGCTATTATCAAGTTAAACAAACCTTTTCAGATTTAAAAACTGAGTGACACTAAATTTTGAGGAATATTTAGAATTCACTGACACAGTTGTTCTGTGGTACTATCTTTAAACATAAATTCTCCAAATAGCACTATTTCAACTTTCCTAAAAATTCCAAAAGTTAAACCTTTTCAAATCTCATCTAGTGATTCAAAGTGAAGTAAACACAACTTTTGAACCATTGGTTAATCCATGCTATTAAGGGCACACACTAGCTAGAAGATACGTAGTAAAATTTAATTATCTAGAGTTAAGCAGAACTTCTAATACACTGATATTTAGAAAGTTAATTTCTCTATGTCTATATGAAGGAAGTTCTTACAAATTATCCTACTTATAACTATCAAAATGAATATAGAATACTACCTGAGGAGGAGTAGGACGGGAAAAAAAACCTAATACAAAAAAACAAAAACAAGCACAGCCTCCAAAAAAAGCGGGGGGGGGGGTGGGGAGGAGAAATTTTGGTCACACAAATGAAAACCAAAATCTTTCAGCTTCAAGCTCTGGGACCTGACGTCTAGCCTCTTGTTCTAAGTCCCTGTTCTAAGTATTTACACTTTGAAACAAAATAGTCAAAAGTCAATTCCTTAAAATGTTTTATGTCAATTATATCTAAAAACAAAACCATCAAAAAACACAAAAGCCAATTCCTTATGTTTTGTTACATCTAAATTCAAAATGATGTTTATCTCCTTCCAAATGTTATAAATTCTATATAAAAATGAATAAATCCCATATAAAGAATGAAATTCCTAGCTTTACTAGAGATTTGTACACTCTAGTTTTTGCTTTTACATTTTAAATCAAATGAAAGTTTCTGAGGTTTACTTAAAGCAGTATTAGAGTAAGATTATTTTTAAAAAGCAGGCTTGATAAATAAATGCTTAGAGTATTTCTAAGTCCTTAGGAAAAAAAAACCATAAGAGGAAAATACCAGGCAAATACCTTTTTATTCTTGGAGTAAATTGACTGTTATTCTATACCAGTATAATCCACTTCTTTGGACACCCTCACTCCCAGCCCCAACACAAAAGAAAAGTTTACTTACCTGAGTTTACTGAGGAATTATAAACACTACTGATTAAAAAAGAAAATTACTTAAAAAATGTTTACTATCATTGATATTTTAAATATAAAAAACAGGTGTTTTCTAATCAGTGACAAACTGGTATCCTATTTTAAGGTGATAAAAAATACTACATTGCCCACAGTGTCACCCATTTAAAACAGGCTTCACTAAATCTATACTCCCATGTAAAATCAGATTCTTAGTAGTCTTGAAAAGACAGTATAACCTTTAGTTTGAAGGGACTCCTGTAATGAAAGCAATTCTTAGTACATACATATGTCATCTTAAAAAAAGTTATATTACATCAGATGTGGAGAAAAATATTTAATCAACAACTGAAAAATTAATGTTAAGAGCTAGAATGAGTAATGGAAATCCAGTTCCTGAAACAGTATCTATTCGTGGCAGTCAAAGATTACTGTGAAGTGAGTTTATCCAGGTTTAGGGGCAAAAAGAAATATGGTGTAAGCTACTTGTTATTAGTTCTCACAAAAGAGGGCCAGATTTAATGAGCAATTTAAATACTAAGAATTTGCCAATCAATTTTTTTTTTTACTTTTCTTAAATTTAGTTATATTTTAATAAGCAATCTCTAAGAGTTCACCTCTAAAAGATTTGATGCACAAAAACACAGAAAATCTTCAAAGGGGGGAAAAATGTAACAAATAGTTTTAAGTTAGGCTGTTAAGGTTTACCAAAAACCTGTGTTTAAAAACAAATAGGGCAAGTGACTTTTAAAAAAGAACAAATCCATACTTAGGGAATATTAAACAAAGTCTATGTGATGCATACAATTACAATAAATGAAAGATTACGGTGTAACCTTGGATAATGTTAGATACTAACGCTAACTTCCCAAAAAATAACAAGTGCATGCTTTCCCTCTAGAAACTGGAAGATGCACCATTGCACACAGCAAAGATACCACAGGAGAACTGGGCCTGTTACAACTCGAAGGATAGGGTTAGAGATTAAACCATATCATTCAAATCCCCTGAATTCTAATTCCATCAATTCAAACATAAGCAAAATCTTTTTTCCAATTATATCACATGCATACATATTTGAATACAGGCACAGAAACTTGTCATTTTTATTTGGGTAACAAGAGTTTCTAAATTATGTTGAAAAATAAATCCTAATTATGACCACTCCTGTTTAAAAAAAAAAAAACTTAGCACATGTTCCACAAATGATTTATGCAAAAGAAAAGAAAATACACATAGTTTTATAATATCTTAAACTTTTTTATTCCCTACCAGAGACATTGTCTTTCATTTTCTTTCAGTTTTCTACATTTTCAAGTTGAACCTGTATTTAATACTGCTTTAATCTGCTAAAGACATTAACTGATTGCTCTCCTAAATCTAAGGATTATATAGTTTTAGTATAAATATATATCACATATTTTCGTAAAATTTTGACAAAATCGAATAAGCATGCCTTGTTTTAAGTCCATGCTCCTTCCACTGTTTATAAAATCTGATTTAAAGATCAAAAATTCTTGGTTGTCATTCTTTAGCTATAACAGTCTTCCTTCTGAACTGCCACTCACTTCTTTACATAATAACAAGCAATAGAAAAACCAAAGAAATTATCTTAATCTTAGTTCTTCCTTTGACACTATAAAATAATGTCAACTTTTTTTTTTTTTTTAAATGAAACAAATACATCCAAAACTCAATACATTCAAATGAGCTGCGTCTCCTTTCAGGTATTACCTTCAAGGCCACAGTTCATTCTCCTAACTATGCTACCACTGCTCAAAAGACCTTTACAACTCTTTTGGGATTGCCTTCAAAGCCAGTTGCATATTCCTACTATTACCTCAAAGATAGATTTAATTTTTGAAAACAGTAAAAAGACATTTGGTGCCAAATAATGGTTAACCATAGAACAATCAGAGCTTCCCAGGTGGTGCTAGTGGTAGAGAATCTGCCTGCCAATACAGGAGATGCAAGAGTCACGGGTTCAATCCCTGGGTCTTCAGGAAGAGCCTCTGGAAGAGGAAATGGCAACCCACTCTAGTACTTTTGCCTGGAGAATCCCATGGATAGAGGAGCCTGGCGGGCTGCAGTCCATGGGGTCGCAAAAAGAGCTGGACTTGACTGAGCACAGCACAGCACACAGAACAAAAGTTGGATAATACTTTTTTAACAATTATGTAATCATAAAGTTAACAGTGTGTGTGACTTAAAATTAGCTCTGAATACAATTCTGAAAGAGTAAAACCCAAGAGGTTTTGAGCAATGGTAGACTGCTGGAATTAGGAAATAATTTTCCAGCATGATTACTATGCAGGGTAACATTCATTTAGCTGTCTATATTCTGGCATATTTGTTTAAAGTGAACATTCTGAGAGTTAGAATCTTTTAAAAAGGAGTATCATTCTTTAAAAACAAAATTATTCCTTTAAAGTATCACTGTCAAAGTTAAGTACTACGCAAGTGTTTTTTGTTAGAAACTAATTCTCCTTATCAATAAAGACTACTTTTAAAAACTTGAAAGCAAATAACCAACTTATTTACTTCCAGGCTTTTTAAAATTATTAACTGAAGAAAAATAATTTGACATTTCTAAGGTACTAGAAAACAAAACAAAAACCCCACATGTAATAAAAACACATCAAGAACCAAACTACAATTTCTGAGCTGCACTGTTTATTTTGCTGCTTGAAACCTAAGTGACAGTATGCCACTATAATTATGGGGTTTCATCTAAACCTTTACTACACTGCAGGTACAGAAATATACGGACACATTTTTGGAGAATTGACATTTTGCAAAATGCAGCAAACATTTTAATTTATACATGAGAAAAGGAAGTGTTCAAAAGGGTATGCATTTCAAGTTATTGCAGGTTATTTGTGAGAGAATTTCTGCAGGTAAAACATGTTTAAATTTAACCAACAGTAGCGTGTCAGTGTATTTAAAATCATGACAAAAATCTTCTCTCTGGTCATGTTGCCCACGACAAATTACTATGATGTTGTATGTTTTAGGGCAAGATGTCAATACAGCATAAATCCCATGGCATTTTGGTTTTCTTCTGGAGATTAAAGCTGTTTTTTTTTTTTTTCTTGGGATAAATGCAGCAGCAAAACACAAACCAGTTGATCAAAAAAAGCACTTCTGCCATAACTCCAATAATTTTCAGGACACATCAACCGACAGTAGTTTTGCCATTCCCAGTTCTTTTAAGGGTTACATCTCTGCACTGTTGCCTTAAGTATGTCTGTAAAAGCTTGTTCTCTGTTAAGCCAGTTTACTGACTACAGCCTGGTTGAGAGAATTTAGTTGGTTGGTCCATTTATCTAGTGCAGTATATCGGGCACCACCCCTCTTCTGATGATCCAGTTCAAGGAGTTGGTTGACTTGATCAATTCGGCCATGTATAGTGCTGGAAATAAATAAAAGATGACATGTCTACAAAGCGTTTTCACAAAACATATCTTTTGGACTTTATAAAACAGTCACAATATCAATAAATGCAAAACAAAACAAAAATCCCTCCTGCTGTCTACATTAAATAGTTGCATTCAGCATTGATTTAACATTCATTAGCTTATTCAAACTTTAGACAGAAACCAGACTTCAGCTACCTTTCAACAATTTCACTGAAAGAACCAACAGACATATACTTACCCAACTAATCAAGAGCAAATGTAATATGAGAAGCTTTAAAAATAACATTTCTTGCCTTTAAGAAAGATACCATTTCCAAAGTAACAGATACCATACCTTATACTTTAAAAATGAAATAATACTATCCATTAAATAATTATCTAGCTATATATATGGGTCAGGGGCTTCCCAGGTAGCTCAGTGGTAAAGAACCCCCCAACCAATGCAGGAGACATAAGAGACACAGGTTCAATCCTGGGTGGGGAAGATCCCCTGGAGAAGGAAATGGCAGCTCACTCCAGTATTCTTGCCTGGAGAATCCCATGGACAGAGGAGCCTGGCAGGCTATAGTCCATAGGGTCGCAAAGAGTCGGACACAACTGAAGCAATTGAGCAGGCAGGCATATAAGGTCATATACTGAATGAGAAATCTTTTGAAAAGTTATTTAGAACTTTTTCAAAGATCATGTGCTTAATATGATCATTCATTTATAAAAAGCCATCACATATACATATCTCTTTCAATACAAAACTACAGCTGAAGGGTGCTTTTTATGAAAAATCAAGAATTCAACTGCTACCTTTGCCATCATTATTCAAACTTTATGTCCTAAACATTTTGTGGAAAAAAAATAGTCAAGTACTTACTTATCCAATATGCACTGCACCAGCAAGCTCTCCACATCAGCTACATCTATGTTTAACTCCTAAGACAAAAGACTCATTATAATTCTAATTAACTTTTTAGAGGACTTTATGATTCTATATAAATATTATTTTAAATTCGATTCTATCACTTAAAAAAGAGAAAAGTTAAAACAAATTTCATTATCTGTTCAGAACACTGAGAACACAGGTCTGATAAAATTTCACTCTGTTAACTTTAAAAGTATATTCCTATGGTTGGGGTTAACAATATACATCAATTATCTATTTCAGCCACTACCTTCTCTCTTACAATTTTACTGCGGCTGAAGGAATCTTTAAAATGAAATGTAATGATTCCTTATTTCTCATTTCTTTTAACTCAATTTACACCAGGAACAGAAAAATTCACATTAGAAGGAAAACCTTAAGTTATGCTGTATTTTAAAAAATATTGTTACCAAGAATAACTCTTTTAAATATATACTGCATTTATTAATACAAATTATAATGAATATAAGTACCTTAGAAATAAAAGGAATATGTATTCTTGTGTAAGGCTTAATTAATTTTATAAGCACTTGTGTTCTGATGTTTCGCAAAAGCTCTGAAAGACAAAGTTAAAATAATACATTTATATTTACTAGTTTGTGTATCTTTATGAATCACTATGCACATCTAAATCGTATTAACTGTGTCATTTATCTTCTTAAAACGTATCTCTCTGTCTAGTGAGGGAATAAGGAATTTATATCTAAAAACATTTGAGTTCAACGTACAGTAGGATTAGAGGCACTCTTTCACATAAGTTTTTCTTGTTTCCATCTCTCTGATTTTGCTCATGTTGTAATACTATTTGAAATATCCTCTTGCGTTCTTAATAACACTCACTGCTCATCGTTTCCTCTATAATTTCCTCTTTCAAGAAGCTCTAATTTATACCAACTAGTCAAGTTCCTTCCTTTATGCTCTCTCATAAACTAGAATACTACATTTTATAAGGTATTCTACAATTTTTCCCAGTTCTTCATGAACAGTGTCCTTTAAAAAAAATAGGAGCTCAAGAACAGAGCTTCTGTATTTTTTTTTATACCCACAAAATATAGTATCATTCTCAGTTCAAATAAGAACTTCGTCTGTTGACTCAAAAGAGAAAGGAAGGTGAGTAACGAAAGAACATTACTTCCAAAGTATTCTTTGGATTTTCTTAATGCATCTGGCATTTAAGCATTTGAATGAATTGTTCCAGTTATTAAATACCCTCAAATAGCTCCATAACAGGTAGGAACACTGGAGGTATAAGTGGCTCTAGAACAAAGAGACAATTTTTATCTTTGTTAATCAGAACTTATTAAAAATCTCATACATTTGTTGTTAGCCTACCTTTTCAAAATAAGTGCATCTTAGCATTATCTATAGCAGGCTGTTTTCAAAGCTTCTGTTGTCAAAAATAAATCCTAAAAATTTACTTTGCACCTAAAAATCAGTAATAAACATGGAATAATATCTAAATCAGAAGGTAAAAGTGACAGCCTCCTTTTAAATGAAATGAACATCATGTAAAACTTGATTCCATTAGTAACATGAAATTAGCTACTGACATCTTTAAAACAGCTTTATAATTTTAAGGAATATCTTATTCTATGACAGCATTTAGAAACAAGTCTATATTTTGCAATAAACAGAAGAAAAATGGCTTAATTCCATGTAGCTCCATTAAGTATTGTTTGATAGTAGCAAAGAAAGTAACAGAATTCAGTTGCAGAAAGCATATACCTTCAATATGTTCCCTTATGAAAGGATCATCCATGATGTTGCTGTGATTTGTTTTTAGAATCTTTTCAAACTCAGTGATGTCATTATTCTGGTAGGCACTAACAAAAAAAGAAAAGCATAAATTTTGTCAAACATGAAGAAGTCACATATTAAATCAGATAATCCAAAGAGCCTGTTACTTAATTTTTATATGAAAAAATCTAAATTACAGTTTCTGTCATGGAAATTAGAATTAAATACACACAGATCCTTCCGAAAATAAAATGAATTTTCTTTTAATGAATTTGATTTTATAAAAGAAAGACAAATCATCTGGGGTTATATGTTATACACAGCTAATTAAAACCTCAAAGTCTTAGTATTGTTAAGAACTGACAAATATTTAGTAATTGTTTAATGCTCAATGCTTTTAAGTTAAATTGTGCATTTAATCTCCAAGAAACTAGGTTTCATGTACACTACTGAATGGAGGAGTTTGAATATAAGACAGTATATCCTCTCTGAAGTTTACTCATAAATGCAGCTTCCTTAATTTTTATCTTCTAGAAAGGTACCAGCAACTGCCAAAACTTCTTAAAGGGAACATTTGACTCTCAATTCTCTTTAGCCTTAAAATTCTAGTGAACTATACAGCAGAAATATTGGTGGCAGATAACTAGTGGCAAATGGGATACACGCACAAACTAGAGAGTGATGGACACTGCTGCAGAAGGTCAAAGGCTGATTTATGTTCATGATTGTCTGAGGTATTTACTATCTACTCTGAGGCACTATGGGGACTGCTAAAGGTGCTGAGAAGGAAGAAGCCAACCTTCTGGAAATGGCACCACTGTCTGCTTTATATGTAACACATATCATCAGCCACTCTGCACGCCCTCTGCTGTGCTTCCATCTGTTGGGTCGCAATGTAACTTCATGTTAGGGGCAGGTGATTCAAGTGCTTCAACAGGAATTATTTTCCTCTAGTCTGCTGGCAACTGACTAGGAAGATAAAATTAGGAAGCATTACTTTTCTTACCTACCCCAAATATATTATTGTAATATACTACAGGAGGATATGTTCAAATAGTGAAAACACTTGCACACACAGATATTTTAACAAAGACACATTCTTCCAATGTTTAAGTGGCTTAAAAAAGAACCTTATACAAAATGTGGGACACCACGGGCCACTTCTTTTAAAATTTATCATTAAAATAAGTTCTAGAGTTCCAATACAAACGCTTCTCTGGAGTAAACTGTGAGATAAGGTCTGACAAATCAGTACTTTAATCCATTTAATGCATTTAACCAGTTTAATTTGAACAAAATACTAATGTCCAGGGAAACACTTTCCTGCAATATTTCTTTAAGAATTTTCAAGTTAAACTGTTGCTTAGAAATTCAACCTAATTTTTTTCTGAAGTATTATGAACTTAATCTCTAACCAAATCATCTTTTAATGTGGCCAAATGTAAATAGAATAAACTGTTTGATATAAAGACAAAGAAATTGTCTTTTGAGCTTAAACAATATAATGAAATAGGCTGTAAGTACATAAAATTTATACTTAGGTGGCTTGTAATTTATAACCCAACAGTACTTTCTTAAATTAAAAAAAAAAAAAAAGACTCTTAAAAGAGTGTCTGGTCATCTAAATTACCTGTACATATCTGAAAACAAACAAAAAAACTCAACCCTGCCTCACACCCCTAACTACACACTCTTCCTGTCTTAGTAAACTCAGCTGATAGTCTAGAACAACGGACTCGAAACCCTGTAAGTCTCTCTCCTAGTTTTCTACAAAGCAAGCACAATAAATCATAGGCTACATTTATTTCTGGTCCAAAGAAACGTTTTTCTTGCTCATTGATTTTTTTTACAAAAACGTTTTCTTTTCTAGGCTTTTGCTTGGTTTTTCTTTCTTTCCTTTTTTTAAAAAAATATTAATTGATGATGGCAGGTTTTTCAGCTATTAGCCATCATTAGTCATATCTTTCTCCACAGAAGGCAACAATAAATCCTTAGGTTTCCTAACAGTATGACCCTTCTGCTGCTCTTTACATTAGAAAATTAACTGAGGTAAATTTATTTAAAGTGATTTTTTAATCTTGTCAATTAAGCAAATATACAAGTAAACAAACTGTCTCACTGAAAATTCTTGACTTAGGTAGACCAATTCATAATTTCATTTTGGATTAAGGCAGGTAGAAACTGTAACACTGTGAAATCGTTTTAAAATCTCTATAGCTTTCTACTGAGAAACAGTATGTGTATACACACACAAAGATAATGAGGAAAAAAAGCGGTAAATACTTACAAAATCTCGTGAGTAATAGAAACAGTGTAATCAATGACTTCAAAAATTTTACAAACTTTTGTATACTTCAAGTCAAAATAATACGTTGAGTATTAACTGAATTCTGAAAAATTCTCTCCGTTCTCTTCTTTATTCACTGCTTTAAGGTAATTTATCTTAACTGAAATATTAAATCTTACCTTACTAAATTCGTCATTGCTAGAATTTCTGGATCATTTTTGTAAGGTTTGGCCTGGTTAGGAAAAAAAAACAGGATTAACTATGTATATGTACAAAGAAAGAATAACATTTATTTTCACAAGAGACTGCTGACAGAAATGAACAATCAGAGCACAAACATACCTCCTGTGAGTCAAATGGATTTATTCCCGATTTCATTAGCATATTTGCTAAGACTAAATATTTTAAGCAAGTGGTTCGTCGTGGACTTCCCGATTCATCATAATTCTTAAAGGCTTCAAAAAAATCAGTGTGTGCCTTTTCAAATTCACCTTCTCTCAAGTGCATTTTACCACCACATTCTGTAAAGAATAAAACAGGAGAAAAGAGGACATTTTCAGTTCTGTAATAATAAGACTGACCACTTCATAAAAATCAAATGAAAACTATTTCAGTAGCTTCTAGTCTTTTAATTCTATAACCTGAAGAGTACTAGCTCCTGAAGTGGACAAAGGGCACATACTGAATTCTAAAAACCAAGCTCTTCATTAAACATCAGCCAAACAAGCATTTGCAAATCTTTATTCTCAGTTGAAACAGAAAGTAATTTTATCAAAATTACAATGAGGTGGACTTCCCTGGTGCTACAAGTGGGTAGGAATCTGCCTGCCAATGCAAGGGACACCGGTATGATCCCTGGTCTGGGAAGATTCCACACGCTGCAGAGAAACTAAGCCCATGCTACCACAACTACTGAGCCCGAGTTCTAGAGCCTGCAAGCTCCAACTACAGAGCCCACGTGCTGAAACTACTTAAGCCCGTGTGCCTAGAGCCTGTGCTCTGCAACAAGAGAAGCCCATGCACCACAATGAAGAGTAGCCCCCCACTTGCTGCAGCTAGAGAAAGCACATGCACAGCAACAAAGACTTAGAGAAACCAAAAATCATAAATAAAGATAAATAAGAATAATAAGAAATTCTTGAAACAAAACTACAATGAAGTATCAAACTCATACTGGTCAGAATGCCATCGTTAAGAAGTCTATAAATAACAAGGTGTGGAGAAAAGAGAACCCTCCTACACTATTTTAGTTGTAAAAATAATGTAAGTTATTTCAATGTAATGTAAGTTGTTAGAATGAATTTAAGTTGGTACAGTCACTATGGAGAATAGTATGGAGGTTCCTCAGAAAACTGAAAATAGAATTACTATATATGATCCAGCAATACCACTCCTGGGCATGTATCTGGGCAAAACTATAATCAAAAAGACACATGATCCCTATGTTTACAGCAGCACTATTCACAAGAGCCAAGGCATGGAAACCACCTAAATATACACTGACAGATGACTGGATAAAGACGATGTGATACACATATACAATGGAATACTAGCCATAAAAAAAGAACAAAACAATGCCACTTGCTGCAACATGGATGCAACTAGAGTTTATCATACTAAGTAAATTAAGCCAGAAAAAGAAAGACAAATACCATATGATATCACTTATATAAAATAAAGTCACAAATGAACCTATCTACAAAACAGACTCACTGATGTAGAGAACAAACACGTGGTTGCCAAGGAGGAGTAGGGAGGAGGGAGTCTGGGATTAACAGATGCATACTATTACAAACAGAATAGATAAACAACAAGGTCCTAATGTACAGCACAGGGAACTATATATAATATCCTGTGATAAACTGTAATGGAAAAGACTATAAAAAATATGTATATATATGTATAACTGAGTCACTTTGCTATGCAGTAGAAATTAACACATTGTAAATCAACAATATTTTAGTAAAAAAATCACTAAAACAGAAGGTAATTTTATATACAATTCTCAAGAGTAGAACTTCTGATGGTGAATTTTCTATTAATAATTTACTGATATAAATTTCAAAAAGACAAAAATTCATCCTAATTCCTTACTAAGACTAGATCATTTCACTTGACTTTACTACTCTGCCATTTATTTTCACTAAAACAGAAACAACCTTCAGAGTTAATCAGTCATAATCCAAGGATATCTTGGTATCTTCCCATAACACTGCCCAACCTTTGCAAACCAAACTTGCCTCTGATAACTCCCATGATCAATGGATGAGGGATGGCAGACTTGATGTGAAGTGACTGTTCATAGAGTGCTTTAAGTTTTTTGTTATTTTTCTGTGCCGTGTACATTTGAATTTCCAAAGCATATATTTCTAATAACTGTGTGCCTTTTTTCAGGTCATCTTCTCCATCATCAGTCTGGGGAAACAAATAATGAAAATCTAGTGAAGACAGAATTCAGAGTCAACAGAGTGATTTTTGAGTTAGCCTGAGAACCTTACATTTATGATACTAATTCTGTGGGAACATGAATTACAAATTTCAGTTGACACCTAGGTTACTAAGAATATGACCTTCAATGGCCAAAAAGGAACCCACATGGCCTTTGTACTTCACAGTTATTCGATAAGGTTTTTTCTTTTAATGTACAAAAGTTGCAATGTTTTGTTTTATCCAGGAGATTATTTATAGTCTTCCCCAAATCTTCACAAGCACTTTAGATCCACTGATTCAATTAACAGCACTTTGTGCTTTCAATCAAGTGCCTTCCTAGTGCCAGGTGCTCGGTCTACCTTGGGGAAATAGAGAGTTAAATAAGCCAATGTCCTGGTCTCAAAAAGTTCACAATATAGAAGACTGATATGCCAACAGATAAGTTATAATTTAAATGATAATAATTCTAGCTGAACCATCAGCAAAGTCCCAAGGATGGAAGAGAAGATTAATTCTCTTGGGGGATGTCAAAGGAATAACAAAGGTGGTAACATTTGAGTTTGTCTTTGAAAGATGATCAATAGCCCACGAACACAAGCCGTGAAAAACAGAATATGGTTGACAGTCAGATAATCATAAATATCAAGCACTGACATACACAACGCCAAAATTTATTATTTATTGGGTCTTCTAACTTAAAACTTTCCTTTAGTTATCCACTAACAAAACACAACCAGACTAATAAACATGATATGTCAGACAATCTGTAGGTTCAGATTATCATGCATCTCTCCTATGCTTTAATGCAATTTACAATCCAGACAGCATTTCCCTTATGCTACAAAATAAACCAAGCAAAACCTTCTCTAGAGGGTTTTTTCATATTCCTTACGTATATACTGAAAGATTTTCTTTCACTTAGAAATGCCTTCTCTATGATTTTCATTTCACATGGAACTGAATACACAGCTGTTCATGCATCAGACTAAGCCTTCCTTAAGAACATGTAGATAAAAAACAATCCATAAATGACTGATTTGTCTTATAAACTGAAACTATTATGAAACATAAAACATTTTCATGTTTATAAAAACCAAAAAAGGTAACATTATTAAATGAAAATATGTGAAGATGATTTAGAACACTTTTCTGATCAATGTTTTCCTCATTCACAGAAATAAAACATATAATTAATAGTACACAGTATGAAAATGATAATGTTCAAAAGATTTTGTATTGGATTTCGATCTGTGTATGTGCATTTTTAAAGCTAGTTGATAAAGTTTACATGTTTTTATACTTTTTTGTTTGTTTTTATACTTTTAAATCATTAAAATCAACCTGCAACATGGTCTTGAAAAAAAAAAATACATAGCATTGAAAGAGCATAAGAATATTTAAAACAGCATTTCTATTTAATATTTGAACTAATATCAAGTAACTTATTAATCAAGACAAAAAACGAAATACAAAATTACAGCTCACACTTTAAAGTTATAGAGGTGTACTATGGCTTCACAAGTTTATAAATTAAATGAAAAACTCAGTAACTCTATCTCCCTAGTCACAATTCAGGTGCTTGATGAGGTGTAGCTGATGCAACCATATTGGAAAGCACAGGTACAGAATGCTTCTAACATCACATGAAGTTCTACAGGACAGTGTTGTTACAGTTCTACAGAGGACTCATACACAAAAACTAGAGTATAAAATATCTTTAAAATGTATGTCTACAACATCCTTTCTGATTTTCATAGGGTGTATAACTAAATATGAAATGCTTATTATTCTTAATATTAATGACTGGTCTGTTTATTGATACCTAAGCCTCATTCTTCAAAAATAAGGACTGAAATTATAATTAACAGAGGAAGTAATGTAATAGTCAGAAAAAATTAGCTTTCTGGTAACTTATTTTCCAAATTTTATTTTTGCGATGATGCTTTAAAATATCCCTAAGCAATGTTTCCAATATAATTTTTTCTTATGAAGAAATAGTATGAAAAAAAATAAAGAAAAGCTACCTGGCAGGACTGATGTAACTGGCGTAAAATTTTTTGAAGTTTTCCATATTCCTCTCGTTCTAAATATAATTTCCCCAGCTGTAAAAAAAAATACTTATTAAAATTAAGATTTCAACAGGAGAAGGTACATCTTCAGAGTTTATCAAGGATGCCCGCCCACTCTTCAAAAGAAAAAAAAGCAATTATTACTGTTACCTTTGTGTTTGTCTTAAACCACAGTCTGTCATTCTTAGCATCTTTCAAAGCTTCCAGTGTTGTTTCATAGAATTCCTGCAGTAAATCCATCTGACATAAAAAATCAGAATTCTATAATTGTAAACAGCAAATTTGTACCTGTTAATAAAGTTAATTTGAGCAAACCAAAAGTGCATCTTTGAACTTTAATACACATAAGATACACTAGCTGTATCTTACTGAATGTCTGTGACAGTCCACAAAATTAACAAAACCTTAGCAAAAGTACAGACCAAATTTACAAAAAGTGCGAACATGTGTTTTTATGCATTTAAAATAAAACCCAGAAAATGCGTAATGCTCTTATAGTACAGGTTTGTCCTTTCAAATCTAATAACTCATTCTATGTTAGCAAAGGAAATGGCAAACACAAGAACTGTGTGTGTGCTCAGTTGCTCCGTAGTGTCCAAGTCTTTGACACCCCACGTTTATTATGAATGGTATGTATCTTACACACTCAACTCTTATTTGGGAACTACTATGTGGCAAACACTAAGTAAGCTGCTAAAGAAACTAAGAATACGCCTCTTTCCTCAAAAATTCTTCTGTAAATGTGACTAATCCATTAACTGGACTACAAATTTTTGTTACTGATAAATTGTTGGGAGTTGAGGGGAGGGAAAAGTTAAGCACAATTTTAGCTTTGTCTAACACCATCAGTTCACAGTCTGAATATGACTTTTTTTTAATGGAAATTGCCATTTGTTTTGCATTATGATAAGCTCCTCTGTTCCCTCCTCCTACTGTTGGCTCTACCTTTGTATGAATACCTGATTCTTTAAATATTTAACAGGATCAGGGGGTAAGAGGGCCATGGCAGCAGGCAAGCTTGATACTTTCAGAAAAGGCTGCCTATTTATTCATGACTGTCGATTGCACAGTGAGTAAGTGCTGCCCAACCAATATCTATACTTACTTTCATAAGACAAAAAGTTTACATATAAAGTATGAAGCAACACACAATCTTGCTGAAAATTACTTAGTTCTGCCCCCCCACTGTCTGACATAATATTTAAAAATAACGTACAAAAAATATTATGATGTGACATGTTTGTAAAACCCAGGAAACATTTTTCCACTTGAGATAAGCCCCAATATACTGGGAAGCCCTGAATTAGTGCCATGAAGTGTTAATGTTCTAAACATAATTTTATCTTCCTCTATTTCCATTACATATATTTTAGATATAAAAATAATAAACTTCAAGAAATAATGACATTTAGTAGAAAAGACAGAATGAAAGACTGGTTCTAAAAAAAAAAAAAATGGTTCTGAGGTGAACATATTTTGAGTATGAAAAGTATCAAATGTTCTGAGAAATGCTAAGTGATACAGAAAATACTTCTTGTGCTCAAATATCATGGCATAGTAAAGCTGAAACTTACGACTATGTTGCTTAGAAGAATATGAACAAATAATCCAAATGAAATTATTTTAGCAATAAACTAAAATCATCATTGCTTTTCTTAATAATCAAAAACTAAAATCATGAAAGCACTATCATTCCTCATGCCCACTGTAGTATTATCATTAGCCCTTTCTTTCATCATCCATCTATCCTTTGTAGAAGCATTTACTGACTACCTAATGAGTAATGCCAACTACTAATTGTAATGAATACAGATTCTCCTCCCAAGGATCTCTCTCTAAGCAAATCTACACAAAGAACCTATGACTCACTGTTAGGTTATTAACAGTTCAGGAAGGCTAGCTGAAGTGCTGATGATGTTGATTAGAAACTGCATGGGAGTCTAATATGAGCCTGCAAAACCTGTGTGCAGATAATGTTAGTGTCTGAAGATATTATTTGAAAAGATAAAGCTTGGGTTATTCCCTTTCAATGCTATATACTTTCCTGTAACCAAGAAAATAGCATACATTATTTTAAAAGCATACTAAAATTAAAACTAGCATAACAGCTTAAATAGAACTTCTAGGTCTTAAAAACAAAAAACAAAGCTCTTAAGTATAAACATACTGATAAATACCAAGAGGGAAAAACAGACTCTAACCTGCTTAGAAGTAGAGATATAATCAAGAATAGAATTAATGGATTTTTCAGAATAATTTCTTGTGACAGCACTCCGAATATAGGTCAATAGTTGTTTATATCTGTTCATCATTTCTGGAAAGTTTGTCTGTGAGGGAAGAAAAATGCATTACTAGGTACATATTTACTTACTGAGATATGTACATATGATTAAGATTATAGAAATACCCATTACTACCTAATTAAAAAACAATAGTTTTTCAATAATAGAGGAACTATATATGACAGAAACACTATAAACATTTTAGCTTAAATTTGAAATTACTATTCAGTAAATGAATTAAATTTATGATATTAGCCTTTGAAAAAGTACAATTTATAGATTTTCCAAATTTCGGATATTGTTCCTCACTGCACAATAAACACATTTATTTAAATCATAAAAACTACTAAAATATTCATAGACCAAAAAAATAAGTAAGACCAACTTCAAATATTCTTCCCTGAAAATTTATTCCTTCATTAGGAAGCTCTCTAACATAGCTATGCATTTCTTCTCTCCCCATTATTGGTAAGCTCTTATAGTAAAATGTGAAAGGAAAAAAATTCCTTCCACCCCAGGTACTCATCCCACTCTCAAGAAAAGTCCTCCCCACTTCTAAAAGGGGGGAAAATCCTCCCACCTAAGGCCCCATTAAATAATGGATGTAGCTACTGCTGCTATTCTTTGCAGGATTATTTGCATAACTGTAGTTATTCCAGGAAACATGAAAGACCCGAGGAAATGAAGGACTATTAGTAAAATTCCCAGCATTGAATATTTTGGCAGAGGGTCTATCATTCCTCAGAGCATACAAGCTAATTTATAGAAAACCCTGTATACTATGCAGAATTTTTAAAAGATTTTGTTGATGTGGACCATTTTAAAGTCTTTATTGAATTTGTTACAATATTGCTTCTGTTTTTTTTGGGGGGGGCTGCAAGGCATGGGGGATCTTAGTTCCCCCACTGAACTCGCAGCCCCTGCATTGGAAGTAGAAGTCTTAACCACTGGACCACCAGGGAAGACCCCCATGTAGAATTTTTAAAACTTAGTATTATTATAGTCACAAATGAAAATTAGACTAAATATGGAAACATATCAACAGAATTATTTCAGGAAAGCTGATATAACATTTTGTTGCCATGAGGTTTTTAAGTATAGAATTTCATTATCAGTTTAATTCCTCTCAAAACAAATCTTACCAACTTGAAGTTAATCTTAATCATTTGTTTCAGTGCTTTAAATCCCCATTCTCCTTTTTCACCTTCAAGTTCCAAAACCTAAAAAAAAGAATTTAGTATAATTTAATATTGTTATTTTCTAGTAACACCCAATATTTAAGTTGTAAATTAATTTTACATCATATGCATGAAAAACAGTACCCCAAGAACTCTATTTTTCAAAGCCATTTTTAAAAGATTTAAGAAAAGAAACCAATCTTAAATGCTTATGAAAGGACAAGTGAGCTTATTTTGAAGTTTCTTCATCAAAAGATTAAATAAGAACTACTTCTTGATTATTATACAGTCCCAGAAATACTTGTTACTTCACTGGTTAAGAATAACACAAAAGTTTATCAGTAGGAAAGAAATCACATTATTTAATAATGAAACCACGCCTGCGTGCTTTGGCACCAAAAGACAAAGGAACACGATCGCAGGGATAACTATTGACCAGCACCATTCATTGGTTCTCTTTCTGCCAGAACTGTACAAGCTTTTCGGGACAATGGTCCTGTTCTATAGTTAACTTGATTGGAAAAAACAAAAGGATAGCCCTTTTGAAATATTTGCTTATGTTGCATAATGAAAACTTTTACAGGATTATCACTAAGTACCCAAACATACTTCTGAGATAAAATCATTTGCAATTTACTTGATTTAAGACATTATTTAGAAAAACACAAACACAGAATCAACCAGAAAAAATATGAACCTTTTGGAAACTGCTTAATGCTGCTTTTGGGTCATCTTCTTTTAATGCTTTGGAATTATAGTACTGATTTTCCAAATCCACATTTGGCTCAGAGTTACTATCTTCAGAGTATTCCTGTGTGTTAGAAAGAGATATTAAAATGAAAGAAACAAGGAAAGAAACCCACACATTGCTAAAATGTGAATACTATTAAGAGAAAAACAACATATTTATAAAAAAAAATTTAAATACATAGTAGAAATTCCACTGACATTTAACCATTATTGAAATAACAAGGGGAAAAGCCAAAATCAAATGGTTAGCAGAATACAGTAGTCCCCCTTATCCACGGTTTCATTTTTTGTGGTTTCAGTTGAGTATCAATCGAGGTCTGGAAACTGGGAAATTCCAGAAATAAACAATCAGTAAGTTTTAAACTGTGAGTCATTCTGAGTAGCAGGAACAAATCTCGATGAAATCTCCTGCCCTCTCCTCCCACATCCCACCTTGAATGCAAATCATCCCTTGGTCCGGCATATCCCACCTGTGAGTCACTAAACAGCAAGCTTGTGTTCAAGTCACCCTTATTGTACTTAATAATGCCCCCAAAGTTCAAAAACAGTGATGCTAGAAACTCAGATATGCCAAAGAAAGGCCCTAACATGATTCTTTTAATTGAAAAAGTAAAAGTTCTCAGTAAGAAAAAAATGTATGCTGAGGTTGATAAGATCCATGGTAAGAACAAATCTTCTACCTGTGAACTTGTGAAGGAAAAAGAAATTTGTGCTAGTTCTGCTGTTGTAAAAGTTATGGCTAAGGTGTGTGAAAAGTACTCAGGGAAGGTGGAAAAGGCATTAAATTTGTGGCTGAAGGACATAAACAGGAAACATGTCCGACTGAAGGCAAAGTATTAGTAAACACTGAGCCTATACAGACTAAGATCACGGCATCTGGTCCCATCACTTCGTGGCAAATAGACGGGGAGACAGTGGGAACAGTGACAGACTTTATTTTCTTGGGCTCCAAAATCACTGCAGATGGTGACTGCAGCCATGAAAGTATAAGATGCTTGCTCCTGGGAAGAAAAGTTATGACCAAACTAGACAACATATTAAAAAGCAGAGACATTACTTTGTCAACAAAGGTCCGTCTAGTCAAGGCTATGGTTTTTCCAGTGGTCATGTATGGATGTGAAAGTTGGACTATAAAGAAAGCTTAGTGTCGAAGAATTGATGCTTTTGAACTGTGGTGTTGGAGAAGACTCTTGAGAATCCTGTGGACTGCAAGGAGATCCAACCAGTCCATCCTAAAGGAAACCAGTCCTGAATATTCACTGGAAGGACTGATGTTGAAGCTGAAACTCCAATACTCTGGCCATGTGATGCGAAGCGCTGACTTGAAAAGACCCTGATGCTGGGAAAGATTGAAGGTGGGAGGAGAAGGGGACGACAGAGATGAGGTAGTTGGATAGCATCACTGACTCAATGGACATGAGTTTGAGTAAATTCCGGAGTTGGCGATGGACAGGGAGGCCTGGCATGCTACAGTCCATGGGGTCGCAAAGAGTTGGACATGACTGAGCGACTGAACGGACACAAAGACTTCAGCAAAGGGTTCCCTGGAATGAGTGACACCAAGCCATTTTCTGCAAGTAAGGGATGGTTACACAGATACAGAAATAGGTTTGTACTGAAAGATACAGAATCAACACAAAAGCAAATTGTAAATACTAATTACTAGTAGTATTACTATTAAATTTTAGTTATTTTATCTTTCGTTTCATAATCTAGTTTTTGCTATTCCCTAAGTCTAAATTTTATTATTCTAACATGGCCTAACTACCTAGGATGGTGAGCTATATAAAGCATAGTCATCTATTGCTAAATAAAGCTATATGTTAATAAAAATATTTGCTTTATGTGTAGTTCACATTACTCAGTAGCCGTTTAGTTATATTACTATACTTTAGCTAGTCCAGTAACATCAAAATAAGTGAAACAAAATTAATTTGTATAGCTTTATGTGACTTTTCATTACATAAACTCAGTTCCTAGTTATGAAACAATAAAGCAGAAAGAAAAATCAAAGTAACACTATTTTGTGGAGAAGTAGAAATAAGAGTTTAAAGTAGTTTCAGGATATTCAACTCAATGATAAGGATTATAAAATATACATAAATTAGTATAATAAAACTATTATTTTAGGGAGAGAGACGATTTCCTTCAGCTATAAGTCATTACAAAGGGCAAGTTTATGTGAAATTCAGAATTGTGCCTGAAAGCAAACACAAAAGAGATAAGAACAGTATTATAGTTGTTTCTAAATCCAAATACAGTTAAATTTTGGGGGGAACAATTTATGAAAAATTCTGTATTGTCTCATAAAGGCACATGAAAGAAAAAAGGTATATTGAGTGTAGTGTTAGAAAGCTCAAAAATATGTAAACACAAGATGAAATTTTCCTATGACCAGCAGATGCAGGGAGATGTTTGATGTTAGCATAGAATCGGTTTTATTTGACCACCATGGCTTTGTAGTGTGCGCCCTCTAGAGGGTCATTATTTCCTCATGTAAGGATATTTCTGGGAAGCGCTGGCACTCGGTCTCACAAATTTAAGATCAGTAATTCAGTTTTGCTTCACATATGAAACCCTTTGGAACACTTCTCTTACAAAGTCAAATTCTGACTAGTGAGTAAAGTTCATAATCATCCATTCACTTTTTCACTCTGCAATTAAGGTTTGGCTATAATAAAACTGATTAAAAAAGCAATTAATAAATAATGAACAAGCCAAGTGGATACATCAAATCATGTTGTGATAGTGATGGCTTCTGAGCCAGGCTTTGAAAGCTAAATGGGAGTTTGCATGCCAGACAAAAAGAGAAAGGGGAAAAGAGGAAAAGCAGACACAAAACTGTAACATGAGGTACTGAACAGCTAAAAACAGTCATACCGCTGGAACATAAAAAGTCCTTATTGATTCTATTTTGAACATAAACTCAAGTCCATCCACTTTCCCTTGTCACTGCCCCAGCCTACTAGGTCACTTTCAGCTCTCTACAGAGAGCCTTTCCATTCTCCTTTTTAACTTTCAAATTCCAATCTTCTTAAAGTAAGTGGTCAGTATAACATTCATAAAATGTAAATTATCGTATTCCTCTTCTCAAAAGTGGTTTCCCATTGCTCTTAAAATCAAGTTCAAAAATCATCAAAATCTGACTCGATTATGCACGCAACCATGTCCCCTATGAAGCTCTCCCTTATTCACTTTGCTGCAGCCACCCTGGCCTCACCTCACAAGTGGCCAAACTCATCCTTGCCTTTACATGCCATTTCTTTTTATTTCTACCTCTTTTCATCTCGTTAACCACTGCATATCATTACAGCTTAAGCGTCATCTACCTCCTCAGGGAAGATGTGGAGTAAAGAATCCTAGATAAAAAACCTACTCACGTACTCTACACCTTTGGAAATCAGTTCTTCTTAGTAACTGTTCAATAATATATGGGAATAGCTACAACCAGAGAATCACTTTTCTGCAACCTAAATCTTCAGAATGCACCCCTGAACTTAGAAGTAAAATATCTTTTACATCTATCACCAAGTCTTAAGAATCTGGACTCTTATCAAAGCCTACTTATTTTTAGTTTCTTAGCCAACAGATTAGGGAAAAAAATTAGAATGGCCCAGGACGTAAGAGATAAGTAGAAAGCTAGGAGTAGCTACATATGAGTAGGACACGGAGTTGCCAGAAGGTTAACGTCAATTACTGAACTGATTACAACACAGGTGAAGAAAGGAATCTTTACATTTCCTACCATGTCTGAAGGCCTCCTGTAGTTCAAGACTGACTACCTGCAACTTCTGGCACCGACTGGCTCCAGATTAATGCTACTTCTCAACTCTATATGAACTCCCCTGAATCACTACAATTGAGATAAGACTTAATCCCACCTTCAACATTTTGTGAATATGTTCTTTGGGTTTTTCACATTATATGGATTAAGAAGTGAAATGTATACTATTTTTTGTACAACTGCAATTCAATTCTTAAGTGTTGCTGCTGGAATGGATAAATACATGAGAATTGGCACAACTGATATGCTACTGCCTTGCTACTTATAATTAGGTTATGACCTGCAACACCATGTTGCAGCCTCCGTGACACCATTAACCTGTCATCTGCAGCTCAGTGAATCACACACCATCAATACGAACTGAACTACAGCAAACTACTCAGTTACCACACCGGCATCATTTTTAAACCGAAGATATTTTGAGAAGTCTTTGGAATAATTCGGTTGTACAGAATATTTGTTATATATTATTTATGTCTATTGTACACTCAATGATAATGATCTTTAGTATAAACCAGTAATTAAATGTGCTCAACAAATGAAAATAAAGTCTTTCTCCTTAAGCTATTCACGGTCTGAGACAGATATGCAAATGAAACACTAATATAATAACAGAAGCAGTAATAGAGACACATACGAGGTTCAGTGGCGTATCAGGAATAATTAACTACTCTTCAATGAGTTAAAAGGAAAAGTTACCTCAACCAGGTCTAAAAGTAGGAATGCATTTTCCCAGGGATGAAAAAAGGCACCGGAAACAAAACAAGCTATCCAAAAGCATGGAAGCTTCAAACAGCACTGCATATTTAGAAGAGCTACCAGTAGTCTGATTGGGCTGAAGCACAGGATGCATGCAGAGCTGATGAGAGAGAAACTGGTATCCGACAGGGGAATAGAACTGTACAGGTCTAGCAGAGTTTATATCAAATGGAGACCCACTAAAAGATTTTATAGAGAAATAATTAGATCTGTGTTTTAGGAAGAGCACTCTGGTAGTAAGGAAGTAGCCCACTGGATACTCTTAGAACTGTTTAGCCAACAGATGATGAAGGCCTGATTCCAAGCAGCAGAACCAGGAGAAAAGGGAGAGGACAGAATAAATATATGTGATGTTAAGGATGTAAAATAAAAGGACACATCATATGGGCACAAGAAAGGGGAAAAAGTTATCCTTAATGACTACAGCTGATTTGGTTACACACAGTGACATTAGTCAAAACAGGGAATACAGGAAAAATATTAAATATCGCTAAACTGAATTCCCTATGTCAGATGAAGATGCAATAACTATAATTTATAAAAGTATAAGTGAAATGCTTTTGAGAGAAACTGAAATTTTAATCTATACATTAAGAATGTTTTAGACAAAAACCAAAGAATTTAAGCAATATATGAAAAAGCAAGCACTTGAACAGTGTTAAAAAAGGATTTTAAAAAAATCCACTAAAGTTCACATTAGCTCCAACCTATGTAACTCATATCCTGACATCTATCCAAAGCAATCTCTTACCCATCTACACCAACCAAATCTATTCTTCCTTCCCCCAAACACATCATGCTCTTTAAAATCTCTGCTTTGGCATAAACTGGTCTCTCTTCTAGGAATTCTAACCACTGCCCCTCCCAACAAACTTCCCACTTTTCTCCTGTGATGATGTCCAGCCCTAACACTCCTGGAAATGCTGTATTCCTCAAGGCTCACCTTGTGATTCTTTCTTTAAGTCTTCTTAGCAAAATATTCTCCATAGTCATGCTTCTACACGATATGTATGTCTCTAAAGAACAGTTCTGTATGTATATTGTCCCCACCTCCTGCCTCCCCTCCCCTCCCCTGCCCCACCATGAGCTTCTCAAAAGCAGGAACTTACTTTTACTGACCTTGGTATCCCCAGAACCTGGTATATCACAAAATGCTCAAGAAGTGTTTGCTTACTTGAAATGAAAAGTTAGTGAATGTTCCAAAATAACACAACACAGACAGGGGCAATTTTGACTCTATGTTGGAATGTAGCGACTACTGAAAAGGGTCAATTTCACAGTTCATGTACTTATTCTTGTGTCTCTTGTCAACAGAGGTCTTAAGAAATGTGCTCGAGGAAAAAGAAGACTCACCATTAACAGTGGTTCGCAAGCCTTGATCATGTTTAGACAACAGATGCTGCACATCTAGTGCCAAAGGTAAAGTCTCAGTATCCATAAGGACTAATTTAATCCAAGTCCTAGGCAGCCACTTGTGGTTTAACTATTCATAAAAGTAACCAAACCCTTACAAAAAAAATTTCACTCAAGGTAATGGATCCTAATCTGTCTATGCTATAAATTAGAACATTCTTTTATTTGTCCTAAACTTTCAGTTCTCGGATTAAATTTTCCAACAAGACATCATTAAAGTCATTAGGCTTGGGCTCTAGTTTTGACTTGCCCACTAATTTGTCATGTAAATTTACATAAGTCACTCACACTTGATGTTTCAGTTCCTCTCCTGTCAGTTATGAGGGTTGAACCCAACAGGAAGTCTCTAATTCTTGCTGAGGGTCATGTGTTCCTTTCTGGGGTATAACACACAAGTACAAATTTACTCTGTTGGGTAGTCACACTTTACAGATTTACATTAGGGGTGAAGAATCTCAATTTATCTTATTCTTAGCACAAAAGAGCTATCTCCCATTAGTTATGGGAGATCTTATAATGGTATCCTTATCATTAGTTACCCTTGTTTGAACCTCTCTAATTTCATTATATAGGGTACACCTATGAGGTAATGTGACAGGCCTTTTTGAAAATGTACCAATCTTATTTAAAGCAGTAACTTTTAAGAGGTGGTAAATTATTCCAATTATACTGACCTGGATTGTTAAGTACTGCTTCTGAAATTCTTAAGGAAACTAACTTTATTAGTTAGATGTTTCCAACTTAAAACAGCATCATCCAAATTTGGGGGCTCAACTTATTTATCAAACCTGACTTGGAATTTTTGACACCTACAAAACAGAGAAAACCTGGCTATTGCTGAAATTAAAAAAAAAAAAAAAAGCCGCATACCATTTAAAATAACTAAAGAAAACAGGTCAAATTCTCATCAACAGAGAACTGAGTAAATAAACTTATGGTACATCCACACAATCAATGCAGCTATAAAAAGAAATAAGTAATCTTTAGACATATGTCTATGGAATAATCTTTAAAATAAAAAACAAAGTGTAGGACAATACATTTAATATGTTAATTCTGGTTTAAAAAAGGGAAGAGGGGATAAAAATCTGTATTTGGTTACCTATGGGAAGGAATGGGGACTGGACAATTGAGGAACAAAAATGGAAAGGAAATTTTATTTTATTTATTTAAGGAATAAATATAAGGAATATATAAAAGGAAATTTTATTCACTCCATGTTTTTGAACCATGTGCACGTATTACTTGTTTTAAAATGCTAGATGCCTCAGGTTCTGAAGAATTCTAAATTCTAAAAAAATTTGAGCAATGACAAAATCACTGTTTGGCCCCTCAAGATCAAAGTAAGATTTCCGTTCTTCATTTGTACCCTAAACACCACCCTCTCTCCCCAGCAATAAAATACAGTCTCACTGTGAAAAGTTTGCAAGACATAAACATTTTAATTTTCCTGACACTTTTCATATTTTCCAGACCTTTTTATTCTACATTTTTCCCACCCAGCAAAACAAATAAATTTTACTGCCACCCAATAACATTGTAATATGGATTACACATCTATAGTGGACATGTGTTCTGTGTGCACAGCAATGCTGACGGATCCTTCCTCTCTTAGATGAGGATTTCCAAAAACAGAGCTGCTCTCCTACAGAGGGCAAGCAATCTATCCTCCCTCTCACAGTGAGTCAGTGATTCAGAAGGCCCAGAGCTAAGGAGAATCCATAAAAGTTCTTTCTAGGGTTTCACTGCTAGAGTTAGCAAGGAAGGTCCTTTTGCCTTTGGGGTTATAATACTAGGAAGATAACACATTATATTACAAGATTTTGTGATATACTATGAAGGCAATTAAGCCCATACAGTGAGGAAGGCAGCCCAGGAAGAGAGACGTAGGCAGAAAAAGACCCAGCATCGTTATCTAAGTCATGAACCCTGTTACATTGACACTTCTCGGTGATGTGAGCCAATATTATGTCCTTTACAGTTCAAGTCGATCTGACATGTATTCCTGTACTCTGCTTCCCTACACGCAAGAGTCCTGACCAACTTACCAAGTTTTTCTTCTCATATCACTGAATATTCTTTAGAAGCGTGATTTGAAATGCTGACATACTTTCCATCACATGGATATATTTTACCTATTACTACCTCATGTGTATTAATAGTATTCTCCTACTATTGACAACTTGGGGGGTGTTTCCAATTATTTACAATTAAACATGCCCTTTTGGGGGTGGGGTGGGGCAGCGTTGCATGGCTTGCAGGATCTTAATTCCCCAGAAAGTGAGTCGCTTAGTCCTTGCAACCCCATGCAGTTCATGGAATTCTCCAGGGCAGAATACTGGAGTGGGTAGCCTATCCCTTCTCCAGGGGATCTTCCCAACACAGGAATCGAACCGGTGTCTCCCGCAATACAGGCAGATTCTTTACCAACTGAGCTATGAGGGAAGCCCATGGATCAAACCAGGGCCCATGGCAGTGAAAGTGCTCAGTTCTAAACACTGGACTGTCAGAGAATTTCTTGTTATGTTCCCTTCAAAAGCTTCAACTGTATAATCAAATTTTGTTTCTGTGAAGACTACATTCAGAATTCCCAATGTGCGTATAGCAGAAAAACACTGGCCCAGAGCAAACAAACAAAATTCGAAACAAATTTCAAACAAAAATGATACTGTCTGAAAATCTATGCTTAAAGATCCCCAACATTTTGTCAAGCTGTAAGTGATGGAGACAACAGTCTCAGAATAAAATAATCTATAATCTGCAAGCTCCTTATATGCATGATGGATGACATGAATGTCTTAATATTAAACACACAAAACCCTGAAGTTATTTTTTTGCCCTGTGCTGTAGTAAGTATTAGTCTCTCAGTTGTGTCCGACTCTTTGTGAACTCATGGACTTTAGCCCACCAGGCTCCTCTGTACATGGGATTTTTCAGGCAAGAATACTGGAGTGGGTTGCTATTTCCTTCTCCAGGGAATCCTCCAGACCCAGGGATCGAACCCAGGTCTCCTGCATTGCAGGAAGATTCTTTACTGTCTGAGCCACCAGGGAAGCCCGATTAATCTACTACTTTTTCAAAGTAGTCATGTCAATTAAAAAATCTTTTTAGAATATATTTTAATTTGTTAAATCATGTTCTAAGGTTTGTTATGACATCATTAGTCTGAATTTGTTAAAACTGTGACAGATAAAGAGATTCTGTAAGAAACCTTATAGCTAAGACTCTTCTCCACCTCTCCCCCAAAGAAGTAAATTTCTAGGGCATTAAAACAGCTATCTGTTAAGGCAAGAATAAAAACAGTAATAAACATTTATTCACTAATCACAGTGTAACCTGACTGCAAATGCAAGAGATGTAAAAGACATGGGTTCAATCCCTGGGCGGGGTAGATCCCTTGAAGGAGGGCATGGTAACCCACTCCCAGTATCCTTGCCTGGAGAATCCCAGGGACAGAGGAGACTGGTGGGCTGCAGTCAACAGGGCTGCAAAAAGTCAGACACGTCTGAAGTGACTTAGCACTGGCAACAATAGTAATAAACACTCATTCAATAATCACAACTATAAACCTAACCAGGATGATTATGGAGAAAGAAATGGCAACCCACTCCAGTATTCTTGTCTACAATATTCCATGGAGAGAGGGGCTTGGCAGGCTTCAGTCCACGGGGTTACTAAGAGTTGGACATGACTGAGTCTCTCTCACACTCACACACACACACACACACCATGATTATAATGAGGTTATAATGAGGCTCACTGTTTGGTAATATACTTAAACAAATGGAATTAGTCTATCTATTCACCATTTTATTTTCCCCTTACAATAACATTTTTCAAACATACAATGCCCTACCTATAACAGGAACTACTAAAGAATACTTTTTGGTATGAAGTCGCTCTGTCTTAAATCCTTTCTAAAAAGACTGTTAGAAATATTCATCAACTTCAAGCTGGAATGGCTGGATTGTGGAATTATAACACAGTTTAATTTATTAATGGCCTTATTAACTTAATGAATGACATGGTAGAACTTATTATTAGTTATTATTAACACTATTCTATGTATATCTGTAAAATTAACATTGAATTAACACATTTACCAGTACCATCTTCTCTCCATTCACTGCTACATAAATTACTATGCTTAGAAAATACCTGCTTCTGCCTCAGAAATCAAAAAGATCTTAGAAATAAGAGGTCAAGCATACTGAATTAATTTCTTGCTTGTTTCATCTTCTTTTTTTAAACCAACTTAATTCTCTCTTCTATTAGCTCAAAAGTGATTTCGGGTATTAAACTTTATCAATAGACGATTGATAAAATATATACTGAATGTATCTGTAGTTAGGCTACTCATGGCTCTCATTAACTTTTTCACTAAAACGAGGTGATGATGAACTATCCAACAAACAATATATTTTTTAATAAAAAAGAAGTTTCCCTAAGACAGTAAGTTGATTCAGACTCCTTAAATCCAAAGAAACAAACAAAAAAGGCTCAGGCAAATATTAGAAAACAAAAACAACAACTTTTCTTTTGGCAACAGATAAGCATGAAGTGGCAACCAGCTGTGCTTGATCTTTTTTAATGTATGTTTAAAAATTAATAAATATATGTTTATAGTGGCCTAAGGAAATTAAGGAAGTAAAAAATTAATATGATATCTATGTAAGAGAGATATGAGGCAGGACTATTTAACAGAATGCTGGGGGGATCATTAATTATGTGGTTGTGTAAAGTCTCACCTTTTTGGGTTAAGAAATTTTAAAAAAAGAGGCTAAAATTACACATCCAATTTTATATTGTACATGTGGTGTAAGCCCTCAAAGGCTGGAGAAACACAGACAAGTTAAATCATCTATATTTAATTAAAATCCTTGCAAAAATGAACTCTGTACTTCAAGGGGCAGTGAGATTCTCATTGCCATTCCTACATTTCAGTCTTACTCATGGTGCTAGTAAGTTATGTATTCAAAAAACTATTGCTTACAAAAGAGATAAGCAAAAGTAAAAACACAAACTGAAACTAGGTAAAACAGTTAAAAGAAACACTTCCATAGTTAAAAAATACCTGTAATATATGTAAACATGTAATAAATAAAAATGCACAAAATAGTACAAGTAACATTCTTGAAGGATCTAAGTCACTGCCTAAAACTGGCTTGGTCTGCACAAACTAAAATATAAGGCAGAAATCTTACTACTAGCAAAACTACCTTTAAGAATTATCAACACTATTGACTTTCAGGTAATAACGAACACTTCCCTCTCCCTTTTGCAAATGCTTTCTTTTAAAAGTGAAAGATTAATTAGAAACGACTACACAAAGATTTACACTAATTCAAAATGATACATTAATTATCTTGAGACTCTCTGGCACTTATAAAATATAAGATGAGCCAGACTTCCCTGAGCATCTACTTCATAACTTTACGATAATGCAGCATCACCATAACACACAAGAACCATGCACAAAAACTCCCCCAAATAAAAAGCAAAGCCAAGTTGACGCTAATTCGTGGTCCAGATAATCGTTCTTAGTTCCCACACCGACAATGTTTTTGAATATCAACTTGAAATGTTAGTGAATATTTAAAAAACTGTAAGTCTGTTCATAAATTAAACCTTGAATCTTTAAAAATCACCATTCGGTTACATAAATTCGTTTTGTTCTACTCTGTTGATATTTTAAACTCTGAATACTGGGAAATTTCTGAGTCAAGAAAAAAGCCATTGAGTCAATTCTCTCATACCACCCCACCTCCCAAACCCCAAACAAACAAAAAGTAAAACCTCCTCCCCAGCTTTTCTGTTTAAACAAGTAGTTTAACTACTTTTCAAACGCTAGCCTGGCTCTCAATTCTCTATGGCACCTTTACCTTATAACAAAACGGAGCCTGGACAAGACTAATTAAGCTCTGTTTCTAGATTCACAAGTGGCGTCAGGTCTGGGAGCAGGAAGGCCCCCTAGTTTTTGGACCCCTCTTCCAGCATTTCGCACTCTTTCAATTCAAGTATGAAGAAGAGGGGACAGGAAGACTGGGCCCGAAAGGGCAGAGCCGGGGCCTAGACCACTGAACGGTCCCCAAAACGGCTCGCGTGATAGGGAGGAGGCAATGAGAACCTGACGCCGGAGCCCAGGGGTGCCCTTGCAAACTAAAGAAGCGCTCGGATTTGGAGCTCAACGCTCGGGACCCCCTTCACTGCCTCCTTTACCCTTCCTTCCCCCATGCTGGAGAAACAGGGCGCGGGCCCGGTGCGGGAAGAGGGAGGAGGTAAACTCGTCCTGTCACTGCATCGGGAGAGGCTGGAAGGAGCACATGTTCTACGGGGAGAGGCCGCGGCCGCCCCTGCCCCGGCTCCTAAAGCCAGAAACCACCTCCAGCCCCAGAGTTCTGTTCCCTGCGCCTCACCAGGTCGTAGTCCTCCTCATCATCGCACATGAAATCATCCTCCATGTCAGACATCTTGGCTGGGACGGGGGGAGGGGGGAGGAGAAATTGGAGACAACCTCCTCCCACAATCCTCCGCGGCTCAGAGGCGTCACTCCCAGCTTCTCTCCTTCCCGACGCTCTTAGAGGAGCTGAATGTTTCCTCCCGGAACAAATGAGCTCGGTTTTGAGAGGATTCGCTACGACGCTAAAAGCGATTGCACCGTACCCCTCTTCCTGTGAGACGGTTGGTGCCTTAGCAACTAAACCTAGTAACTAGGGAATCTTCAAGTGCTTCGGCTTTCTGTTGAAGGGCCTCGGGAACCTTTCGCTCATAAGGTGCGGTTTCCAGCCTCCTGGGCAAGGCAACAGTCTCCTCCCTTGCCTGGGACTCTGGAACCATTTCAGTCTGGTGAAAGTAAGAGGCAGTTTGGGACTAGAAGGCTTTCGCGGAGAAAAGTCTGACATGCCTATCCTGTGTGACAGGTAGTATTATTTTTGCCATGATTACGGATGTGCATTTAGCCCACACATTTTGGTGGGTGGTCCTGTGATGTTTGGAAACCTTTCAGCAGAACGGTTTACACGTAATGTTTGTTATATTTGTAGTCAGCAAAACGACTCTGTAGATATCCTAAATTAAGTATCAATCTATTGAGGTACTTGAAGTTTTATTCAGTTGTTCAACGAATTGTAAACTAAACTTTATTGCCTATGGGACCAAATTAAGGTAACAGTTAACAACTGTTTTTTAAAAAAACGCATTATTGTTGCACAGCATCATCAGTAGAATTCGAAATAGTAATAAAAATTGAAATGAAGGGAGAAAATACTGCTTTTCAAGCAGCATTTTTCATATAAACTTCTGTCCACTTGAATTCACAAATTTTAAATAGTTAACAGCACAGACATAATTTCAGATGCTTTTTTGCATCTAGTTATGTAACAGCATAGGACAATGTATGCACTATATTGTTGACAAAGATTATTTTAATAGTGACATAATAAGCCCTTCGTTGAATGCAGTGTAATTTACTTAAGCATGCTATCATTGTTATACATTTCGAGTATTACAGTAATAACATTATTTTAAACTATTTTGGAGGGAGTATTTTTGTCACTTAATTTTTTTTCTTAGGAAAAATTCCAAGAAGAGGAATTGCAGGCTGGATTTTTTTTTTTTTTTTCGTTTTGGCAGTTACTCAGTAAGTAACTGCTTTGCTTTTTTTTATTCCCCTGGCTGCCCCAGAATACAGAATCTTAGTTCTCTGACTGTGCTCCCTGAATGGGAAGCATGGAGTTTTAACCACTGGGTCAGTCAGGGAAGTCCCTGGGTATATTAGTAATCATTTGCTTTTGTTTTTATTTTAATAATTCAAAAAATTTTACTGGAGTATAGTTGATTTAAAATGTTGTGTTAGTTTCAGGAGTACAGCAAAGTGAATCAGTTGTACATATACATATATTCATTGTGGTTTTTTTTTACTCTTTTTCCATTTTATATATAGTGGTATGTATATGTCAGCCTCCTAATTTAGTAATCATTTGTATTGCCATCTTTTTGGTCATAGTTCTTAAAAGTCCTATTTGTAGCAGTAATACTGTCTACCTATAGACAAAATTTCCCTTTCCTTCTTTTCCTTCCAATATTTTATAATGAGGAATTTCAAACATACTGAAAAATTTAGAGTTAGTCCAGTGAATGTGTGTATATACCTATCAGCTTTATTTGTATGTAAGTATTCCTAGAATCAGTTGAAAGTATAATAAGATGCACATATCATTACATATCACTCAAATGCAGCTGTGTATTTCCTAAAAATAAGGACATCCTCTTATCACAACATCATTGTTACACGAGGAAAATTAATTATTCCCTCACGTCATCTGATAGCCAGTGCATGTTCAAAATTCCCTTATTACACATAGACTTTTAGAATTGGAAGAGCCTTGTATCACTTCAGTCTCTAAGGCTTCCTAAGCATGGAAATTAATTACAACTTTTCAAATCCTACACCAGAGATTCTAATTCAGTAGGTCTGGAGTAGAACGCAAGAATCTGTTCTTGTAGCCTTAAAATAAAACAATCTCCCTGTAAGTTTTAACTATATATCCTATTTTGTCTAGAATAGCCTAGTCCTATTGTCCCAGAATAAAAATGATCAGCATCCATCACTCTCAAAAGTCTGTACAATAAATCACATGATTACTCTATCTGTAACACATACTTCTTCAGAAGAGAAAAAAGAATCTCAAGGTGATTAAGAACTTTTTTTGCTCAGAGTAATCAGCTACATAGTTTTGCATTTTTAAGTCAGTATAGTAATTCTGAAATGATCTATTAATCATGTGCGTATGAATATGTAATAAAACTGCATGTTTATTTACATTGAATTTATTTATATATTTTGGTGCCTTTTAATATAATTCCTTACTTCTACAATGTGGAAAAATTATTCAAGAAGTTAGTGACTAGGAGCACTAGGAAAAGTGCAGCCACATTTTGAGTGTCATATTCTTGGCCTCCAAATTTCACACACTTAGTCTGGAAATTTGCTGAGAGTAGTTGAAAAGGTTTTCACAGTGTTTAGCTCACTGCTTGGGTACACAATGCAAATGAATATTTGTTGTAGAAATAAACATGTCAATCTTTCTATGCAGGCAATGCCCTTATATATATGTCTACACATCAAAATCTTTTTCTGTCTTCAAAACTTCATTTAAATATCACTTCATTCACATATCCTATCCTAAATACTTTGTACAGTTAAGCTATTCTCTTTTTCTTGACATTAATTTTATTCAGCGGTAAAGTAAAAAGTGGAAGTCACTCAGTCATGTCAACTTCTTTGTGACACCATGGACTGCAGCCTGCCAGGCTCCTCTGTCCATGGAATTATTAAGGCAAAAATACTGGAGTGGGTTGCCATTCCCTTCTCCACGGGACCTTTCCAACCCAGGGATCAAATCCGAGTTTCCTGCATTGCAGGAAGATTCTTTACCAGTTGAGCCACCAGGGAAGCCCCAATAGTAAATCATTAAAAAATTTTTAACAGTTTATTGATCTGATCTGGTGCCTTTATACAAAGTGGTTCCTGTGTTTAAAAAATATTTTTTTAAAAGCTGTTTGAGGTATAATTTATCAGCTTTATTGAGGTACATTAAACTATACACTATGAGCCATAAACTGAAACTTTGAGCCATGCTGTGTAAGGCCACCAAAGACAGATGGGTTATGGTAGAGAGTTTGGACAAAATGTGGTCCACTGGAGAAGGGAATGGCAAACCACATCAGTCTTCTTGCCTTGAGAACCCCATGATCAGTATGAGAAGGCAAAGTGATAGGACACTGAAAGATGAACTCCCCAGGTCAGTATACGCTACTGGAGATCAGTGGAGAAATAACTCCAGAAAGAATGAAGAGATGGAGCCAAAGCCAAAACAACACCCAATTGTGGATGTGACTGGTGATGGAAGCAAGGTCCAATGCTGTGAAGAGCAATATTGCATAGGAACCTGGAATGTTAGGTCAATGAATCAAGGCAAATTGGAAGTGGTCAAACAGGAAAAGGCAAGAGTGAACATTGACACTTTAGGAATCAGCAAACTAAAATGGACTGGAATGGGTAAATTTAATTCAGATGACCATTGTATCTACTACTGTGGGCAGGAATCCCTTCGAAGAAATGGAGGAGCCATCATAGTCAACAAAAGTGTCCAAAATGCAGTACTTGGATGCAATGTCAAAAACAGCAGAATGACCTCTGTTCATTTCAAAGGCAAACCATTTAATATCACGGTAATCCAAGTCTATGCCCCGACCAGTAATGCTGAAGAAGCTGAAGTTGAACTGTTCTGTGAAGACCTACAAGACCTTCTAGAACTAACATCCAAAAAAGATATCCTTTTCATTATGGGGGACTGGAATGCAAAAGTAGGAAGTCAAGAAACACCTGGAGTAACAAGCAAATTTGGCCTTGGTGTACAGAATGAAGCAGGGCAAGGCTAATAGAGTTCTGCCAAGAGAAAGCACTGGTCATAGCAAACACCCTCTTCCAACAACACCGGAGAAGACTCTACACATGGACATCACCAGATGGTCAATACTAAAATCAGATTGATTATATTCTTTGCCGCCAAAGATGGAGAAGCTCTATACAGTCAGCAAAAAATAAGACCAGGATCTGATTGTGGCTCAGATCCTGAAATCCTATTGCCAAGTTCAGACTTAAATTGAAGAAAGTAGGGAAAACCAGTATACCATTCAGGAATGACCTAAATCAAATCCCTTATGATTATACAGTGGAAGTGAGAAACAGATTTAAGGGACTAGATCTGATAGATTAAATCTGATAGAGTGCCTGATGAATTATGGGTGGAGGTTCGTGGCATTGTACAAGAGGCAGGGATCAAGACCATCTCCCAGAAAAAGAAATGTGAAAAAGCAAAATGGCTGTCTGAGGAGGCCTAACAAATAGCTGTGAAAAGAAAAGTGAAAAGCAAAGGAGAAAAGGAAAGATATACCCATTTGAATGCAGAGTTCCAAAGAATAGCAAGGAGGGATAAGAAAGCCTTCCTCAGTGATCAGTGCAAAGAAATAGAGGAAAACAATAGAATGGGAAAGACTAGAGATCTCTTCAAGAAAATTAGAGATACCAAGGGAACATTTCATGCCAAGATGGGCAAAATAAAGGACAGAAATGGTAGAGACCTAACAGAAGCAGAAGATGTTAAGAAGAGGTGGCAAGAATACACAGAAGAACTGTACAAAAGAGATCTTCATGACCGAGATAATCACAATGGTGTGATCACTCACCTAGAGGCAGACATCTTGGAATGTGAAGTCAAGTGGGCCTTAGGAAGTATCACTACGAACTAAGCTAGTGGAGGTGATGGAATTGCAGTTGAGCTATTTCAAATCCTAAAAGGTGATGCTGTGAAAGTGCTGCACTCAACTTGCCAGTAAATTGGGAAAACTCAGCAGTGACCACAGGCCTGGAAAAGGTCAGTTTTCATTCTGATCCCAAAGAAAGGCAATGCCAAAGAATGCTCCAACTACTGCACAGTTGCACTCCTCTCACACACTAGTAAAGTAATGCTTAATATTCTCCAAGCCAGGCCTCAACAGTACGTGAACTGTGAACTTCCAGATGTTCAAGCTGGTTTTAGAAAAGGCAGAGGAACCAGATATCTAATTGCCAACATCCGCTGGATCATTGAAAAGGCAAGAGAGTTCCAGAAAAATATCTATTTCTGCTTTATTGATTATGCCAAAGCCTTTGACTGTGTGGATCACCACAAACAGTGGAAAATTCTGAAAGAGATTGGAATACCAGATTACCTGACCTGCCTCTTGAGAAATCTGTATTCAGGTCAGGAAGCAACAGTTAGAACTGGACATGGAACAACAGACTGGTTCCAAATAGGAAAAGGAGTACATCAAGGCTGTATATTGTCACCCTGCTTATTTAACTTATATGCAGAGTACATCATGAGAAACGCTGGGCTGAATGAAGCACAAGCTGGAATCAAGATTGCCAGGAGAAATATCAATAACCTCAGATATGCAGATGACGCCACCCTTATGGCAGAAAGTGAAGAAGAACTAAAGAGCCTCTTGATGAAAGTGAAAGAGGAGAGTGAAAAAGTTGGCTTAAAACTCAGCATTCAGAAAACTAAGATCATGGCATCTAGTCCCATCACTTCATGGCAAATAGATGGGGAAACAGTGGAAGCAATGACAGACTTTATTTTTGGGGGCTCCAAAATCACTGCTGATGGTGACTGCAGCCATGAAACTAAAAGACGCTTACTCCTTGGAAGAAAAGATGGACAGCAACTAGACCAACTTAGCATATTAAAAAGCAGAGACATTACTTTGTCAACAAAGGTCTGTTTAGTCAAGGCTGTGAGTTTTTCCAGTAGTCATGTATGGATGTGAAAGTTGGACTATAAAGAAAGATAAGTGCTGAAGAATTAATCCTTTTGAACTGTGGTGTTGGAGAAGACTCTTGAGAGTCCCTTGGAGTGCAAGGAGGTCCAACCAGTCCATCCTAAAGGAAATCAATCCTGAATATTCATTGGAAGGACTGATGTTGAATCTGAAACTCCAATACTTTCGTCACCTGATGCGAAGAACTGACTCATTGGAAAAGACCCTGATGCTGGGGAAGATTGGCAGGAGGAGAAGGGGATGACAGAGGACGAGATGCTTGGATGGCATCCCTGACTCAATGGACTTGAGTTTGAGTAAACTCTGGGAGTTGGTGATGGACAGGGAGGCCTGGCGTGCTGCAGTCCATGAGGTCGCAAAGAGTTGGACATGACTGAGTGACTGAACTGAACTGAAACTGTACACAATTAAATGCACAGTTTGATGATTTTGACATGCACATATACTTGTGAAACCATCATTACAACCAAGATAATGAAGATACTATTTATTACTGCAAAAGTTTCCTTATTGCCCCTTGATTATCGATTGTCTCCTCCTCCCTTCCGTTTTTCCATGTAACCACTGATCTACTTTTTGTCACTATAGATTAATAATTTTCTGGAATTTTGTTTAAATGAATCATGTAATATGTATTCTCTTTTGCCTGACTTATTTCACTCATTATAATTATTTTGTGATTCATCCATGTTGTTGCATCTATCAACTGGTTGTTTCTTTCTGTTCCTGAGGTTTCCCTTATATGGATATATCACAGGTTATGTATTCACTTGTGGAATTTTTTTTTTTTTGCCATGCTGTGTGTCATGTTAGATCTTAGATCTCTGACCAGGGATTGAACCTGTGCCCCCTGCAGTGGAAACACAAGAGTCTTAGCCACCGGACCACCAGGAAGTCAGTCCCTATTGATGGATATTTGAGGGTTTTCTTGTCTCAGTTTTTGGCTTATGTAAATAATTAGAGCTATTTGTATACAGAACATTTGTGTCCAAGTTTTTGTGTGGACATGTTTCACTTTTCTTGAGTAATGTTGTAGACAGACTCTTAAGTTACATGTGCTTGTGTAGTCCCTTTCACTTTGAATGCAGGTGGGATCTGTGACTTGCTTTGTACCCCCCCCCCCAGCTTTATTGAGTTATAATTGACAAATAAATGTGACTTGTTCCTAACCATTAAGATAGAGCAAAGGTGATGTACATGATTATGTGTATATGATTACATTACACTAGATTATAAACTCATCTTGTTGAGGAGAGACTGTCTCCTTTGCTGACTTTGAGAAAGCATTGACCATGTTGTAAAAGACCATGTGGCAAGAAGCTGAGGATGGTTACCTGGTCAATGGTCAGCAAGACACTGACTTTTAGTCTGATGATGCACATGGAATTAAAGCTGCTAGCGGGACTTCCCTGGTGGCGCAGTGGATAAGAATCCACCTGCCAGTTCAGGGACACAGGTTCAATCCCTGATCTAGGAGAATCCCATATGCCATGGAGCAACTAGGCCAGTGTTCCATAACAAGACAAGCCACCACCACGAGAGGCAGCCACACCACAACTAGAGAAAGCCTGCACAAAGCAACAACCAACCAGCACAGCCAAAAATAAAATAATGAATAAATAATTTTTTAAAAAAGCATCTAGCAACCATGTGATCTTGGAAATGAAAACTTCCCCAGTTGAGCCTTAGATAAGACTTTGTGAGACCCTAAAGCAGATGACCCAGCTATGTTCTTCCCTGACTTCTGAACCACAGAAACTGTGGATAAGCAGTCTGTATTATTTTGTACTGCTAAGTTTGTGGTAAAATTGTTGTGCAGCCATAGATATGAATGCAGGTACACACCTAGTGGTGGGATGATTGGATTACAAATATGTCTATGTTTAACTTTTTAAGAAACTCTCAAATTGTTTTCACAACTGTTTTTGCCATTTTGATTATCCACCAGCATTGTATAAGATTGTTACTTGTACCACATACTTGTCAACACATAGTGGAGTCAGTGTCTTAATTTTAGCCACTCTGGCAGGAGTATAATTGTGGTTTTGAATTGCATTCCTTAGTGACTAATGTTGAATATCTTTTCGTGTGCTTATTTGCCATCAGTTTTTCTTTGGTGAAGTATTGATATCTCCTCAGTCCTTTTGCCCATTTTTTAAAATGTTTCTTTTGTATTTTATTTTTTTTTATTGGAATATAGTTTTTTGTAATTGATTTACAATTGTCATGTTAGTTCCTGGTGTACAGCAAAGTGAATCAGTTATATATATACATGAATCCACTTTTTTCTTCTTAGATTCTTGTCCCATATAGGCCGTCACAGAGTATTAAGTAGTTTCCTGTGCTACATTCTTACTAGTTATTTATTTTATATATAATAGTGTGTGTATGTCAGTCCTAATCTCTCAGTTTATTCCCCCACGCATTCCCTGGTAACCGTAAGTTTGTTTTCTCCATCTGTGACTCTACTTCTGTTTGGTAAATAAGTTCATTTGTACCTGTTTTTGTCTTGCTTCTATTGAGTTGTAAGTGTTCTTTATGCTTTTTGTTGTATTTAAGGATTATTCGCCACACTCAGGTGTACTAAGATATTCTTTTATGTTTTCTTCTGGAAGTTTTATGTAGTTTAAACTTGTACATTCAGATCTATGACCTAGTTCAAGTTTAATTTTTGTATATACTGTGAAGGAAATGTAGAGGTTTATTTTTTTCTGCATATGGTTATCAAATTATTCCAGCATTATTTGTCCAAAAAAAAATCCTTTATTGAATTGTCTTGGCATTTTATCAAAGGCAATAGACCATTTGATTCCCAACAGAATTTGACCCCTTAAAAGTATGTTTTTGATAATTTAATGTAATCCTATATTATGATTATTTTGTATTTATTCTTTATTAAACTGAAAGCTCCTTGAGGACATAAATATCTTACTTATTTCTGAATTGCCTGACACTCAGCATTCTCAGTGAAAGTATGATGTGTTTAAGTATATTCTAGCATTCATGACTCCTCACTGCTAGATTGAGACATATGGTTACCCCAGACAGGCTCATGATTTGGAGTGCTTCCAGACTAATTGTCTAAAGGATTTTTTTTTTTTTAAACTACATTTACTTAAGCTGAACACTGTATGTTAAAAGGGCAGAAAAGTGGAGGACTCCTTCTGTATTAGTCAAACCTGGACAGGAAACTCATGGTATACTGGAGAGAAGGTGGGGCAGTAACTGAAAAGCGTTTACTGAAAGAAGTATTTACAGAGAGGGGATAAGGCTGAGGGAACCCACAGGATGGTGAAACACACAGGGACTAGCAACTGGCTGGAAATCTCATTTCCTGAAGGCTTAAAGGGGCAGAGGGAAGAAATAGTTTTACCAGAGCCCAGCAGGAGTGGGAGTCCTGGAAGATGGACCCTCCAACAGCAGCTGTGGTTATAGGGAAACACAGCTACTGCCATAACTATGGCAAAGGTGAGATGGAGTAGGTGAATTTATGTGTGTTTGTAGTGGAGAGGGGGAGTGGTAGGTATCTCAATTTCTCTGTTTACTATCTTCTAATATCCTGCTAGTGACCAATCCCAACCAGAAGCCAGAGGTAAAGAAGCCCAGGTACCATCCTTAGAGATCAGCTTCCAGGAGGGTAGAGAAGGGTAAAAATGGATCCAGAAATCGATTGGGGGAGTAAAGAGTATAACATTATGTCATGCAATTCAGCTGTGGTTAAATTATATACTTTACTCAGGGAAGGAACTTTCTCTCCTTCAAAGGCAAATTGCTGACTATCTATTGTTGGAGCATATCTCTTGATTTTACCAACTAACCTAAGTGGCTTTTCAAAATGTTAATTCTGCTGACATTTAACAACCACTGTTTCTTGAGGGGACCTCTGATAAGTACACTTTGCATGATCTCATTAAATTTCCACCTTATAGACATGATAGGAGGGGCTTCCCAGGTGGCTCAGTGGTAAAGAATCTGCCTGCCAATGCAGGAGATGCAGGTTTGATCCCTGGGGTCAGGAAGATCCCCTGCAGGAGGATAATGGCAACCCACTCCAGTAACCTTGCCTGGAAAATCCCATGAACAGAAGAAACTTGCAGGCTACAGTTCAGTCCATAACGTCGAAAAGAGAATGAACAACTAAGCATGCACGCAGGCATGATAGGAGCTTTCTTTTTTTAACAATGGCTTTCGAAAAATGTCTCTTGCTAAATGCAGTTACACAAACTTAGCAATGTTATCTGCCATTTTCGTATCTCTAAAGCCCATTCATTTTTATTCTCACCCAAAATGGTGACCGTACCTCCCTAGTTTTGTGCCATGAACACACTTTTTTTTTTTTTTCCTGGCCATGCCACATGCAGAATCTTTGTTCCCCGACCAGAGATGGAACCCATACACCCTGCAGTCAAAACATGGAGTCTTAAACCACTGCACTGCCAGGGAAGTCCTTGAATGCACTTTTCAGCAAGAGGTATGTGTGGAGGCCAAGTAGGGAGCTGACACAATTATACTATAATTCAAAGATTGTTTTTGTTTCTTTTCTTTACTGAAATCAGCAAGTTCTTTCAGTATGTTTTGCGTTAATCCTTCTGTGATTCCCCTGTCAGCTAAAGCAGCACAATCTTCAACTGACAATTGACAAATAATTTGTGCATGGAATGCTGTAGCTGTATTCCCTTTGCTATTCTCCATACAACCTCCTTTTAATTTTGGGGACTATCAAACTTCTACTTTTTAACAATTGACTTCAGATTTCAGAGATTCCTGTTTATTCCTTTTGACTTCTTTTAAAACAGAGCTTTCCCCTATTTCCTTCAGATTTTTCCTACTTTTCAGAATCTGTACCTACCTCTTCTCTACCCCCAGTCTTTCTTCTCTATCCTTATTCCTATGTTAGTTTATAATTTAGACCTTAAACCTTATTGTAAGTGTGGCCACATGTAAAAGGGCTTTCCAGGTGGCTCAGCAGTAAAGATTCTGCCTGCAGTGCAGGAGTTGCAGGAGAGGCAGGTTCCATCCCTGGGTCGGGAAGATCCCCTGGAGGAGGAAATGGTTGCAACCCACTCCAGTGTTCTTGCTTGAAAAATCCCAAGAACAGAGGAGCCTGACAATCTACAGTCCATGGGGTCACAAAGAGTCAGACATGACTGAAGCAACTTGAGCACACCACGTGCAAAAAATAAAGAGCTGAGAGGTTCATGATTTGTGAAAATAAAAATTCTGTAAAATTTAGACATTAAACATTTATCAGATAGGTCTAATAAGAACCAAAGGAATATCTTAAAATTGAAAAAAGAACAATATTTTTTCACTTCATAAGGTTGTTGGGAAGATTTAAAGAGAATAATAATATGTAAAGTGCTTACTTACGTATCAGGAAGCCTGGCATAAGGAAGATAGTATAAGAAAGTAATGTTAATTTTGGTTTTTGGTTTCTATTTGGAGTTCTTTGGTTGTTTGAAAATAAGTTATTTTAAGAGCAATGTTTTATTAAAATTACAATGTATACACTTTAATTTGGGGACAAAAATTACTAATTGTCTCAGTAATTTTTTAAAGCATACTTCAGTAAGGTCTCAGGGTCTCACCAGAGGTCACACATTCAGAGTAGGCTGGGGTAGGAGTCTGGGACCTGCAAGACTGGTTGATCAAAATCAACCAGTTGTGATTCCAGCCTTTACTCTTTCACTTTGGGGCCATCATTTCAAAAAAGGGAGTTTTACTAGTTGCTCTAAAAGGTGCTTTCTAGTCTGTATCAGTTTTGCTGAGACTGCAATAGAAATGTATTCAAGATTTGCCTAATAATTTGCCATCATGTTTCATTTATCAAAGTTAATATTTGACCATCAAATACACATTTAATAGAAAATATTCTTTTATGAGCCAGAGTATCGATAGTCAATATTTTCTTTCTCTTTCTTTCTTTTTGCCACACTGTGCAACTTGCAGGATCTCAGTTCCTAATCAGAGACTGAATCCTGAACCCAGGCCCCAGTAGTGAAAGCGCTGAGTCCTAACCACAGGACTGTCAGGGATTTCCTTTATGGTGCTTTCACTGCGGGGCCAGGTTTGAGGTTCAATCCTTGATCCAGGAACTAAGATCCTGCAAGTTGTGAGAACAAACAAAGCATATAAAATGAGCTTGTTTGGGGCAATTTTTAAAACAAAGTATTTTCAGAACTTCAAAATTTACTTAATTTTCAATGACCATAGAAAATGTGTTAGAAATATATCTGACATACTTTCCTTTTCCATATTTACTGATGTTCCTAAGAATTTTACATTTTTTCTCAACTTAGGGTCTTTCCACATTCAAACCTATTTACAGAGATGACAGTGATGTTTCCCCTTACTCAAGAGAAAACCATAATAACCATCCTATTGGGATTTATTGGGGTTCAAAAAAAGAGATATAACTGCTTCATTTCAAAGTGATAAGGAGGGACTGAAATAATAGTGAGAGAATAACTCTAAGACCAGACCAACATTTCTATGATGTTTCATTTACAGTAACAACTCAGGGATGTACCAGGGGGGGTGCAGTCCTTTTAGCTAGCTGTTGACACTGTCAATTCATACTTCAGCCTTCATTTCCCTTTTACCCTTCCCTAACACACACATATAGAAGTTCAGGAATGGCAAATTGGTGAATGTGTCTGGGGTATACAGACTACACTAGAGCGTTAATAGACTTGGAGTTTAATTCAAGTTTTGCTACCAATTAACAGTGCAACCTTAAAGGCAAGTCATTTTACCTTTCAGTCATTCATTCAGCTCATCTTATTTGTTGATTGGAAAACCAGTCTCCCAAGTACTGTTCTAGGTGCTGGGAATTCATACTTCCTACCTTCAAGTTGTTTACCTTCTAGTGGTAGTGATGGTGAAAGTGGTGAGACAGACCATAAATATGCAGAACTTGTGAGAACAAGGAAGGAAAGAAAGCAGTAATATGATAAAAGTGATGAGGTGGATGGGGGTGGTGTGCTTCTTGAGATAGAGTATCTGAGATGTCTCTAGGTAACTGAAAAAGCAAGGTGTTGAACTGGAGGCTAAGAGTATCTGGCAGTTGGAAAGATATGTATTTTCTTCTTTTCATTATTACTTATGTTTTGTGAAGGCCCACCAGTGCCTTTATTCTGGAAATAAATGCAAATGTGTTTAAGTCAAGCTCCGTATCAATTTGATAGTCTAATTTTTGAAGTAATCTATTTAAGAAGCAGTAAGTAAATATTTTAGTGTTATTTGGGGGGAGTTGCTGCTGGGCATTAAAGAAAAAAAAAGACCCTCTAACAATAATAATATAAAAAGCAAACTGAGGTGCCAAGTTATATTTCTGTGCTCAGACTTATGCCCAGGATGCAGAAAGAAAACCTCCTTAGCTGTGCTGGGCTCAGGGGCTCCAGTGCGCCCTGGGTCCCCGGGTCCCCGGCGCTCAGAGCAGCAAGGCCGCAATACCTGACAGTTGTCGGGAAGGCTCCGAGCCCCAGAGCCCAGGGAGGAGGAGCCACGGGAGGGGCCGACTGGAAGCAGCCACCTCAGCGAAGAGGCAGGATTTCCGCGGGGTGAATGCCGGTGTCTCCCGGAAGAAAGGGCTCCTGCTGCAGATGTCCCGTGATTACCTCGGAAGTCTTGCTTCGCCGGTTGAAACTGCAGGATAAAGAAGGATTAGCAAAATATGGCTACGGAGGGCCCTGCCGTGCGTCGAGTCCTTGTGGCGGAACATCCCAGGTGGGGGAGAGGAGATGCCCGCGCTTTGGGATCGCTTGGGTTGGATAGATGTAGAGGCTGTCGGGGCTTTCGGCTCTTCCAGGAGCAGACAGAATCCTTGGGATGTTACAAGGTCACTTGGCTGGGATTGCAAGAAGATCGCGCCGCAAAGTCTGTCCAACCTTATTCACTACCAAGGGGTGTGTGTCTTGCTTCATCCATGCAGATCCTTCTTTCCCTTGCAGAAGGGTGGGACGTTTTCTGCTGGGCTTAAGCAGAAAAACCCAAATTAATTTTGAATCTCTTCTCTCTTTGTTTTGCTTGCCAATGCTTTTTAAAGTCCCCCTTTTAAAATATTGAAAGCAATCAAATACAGCCAAAACAAAAACAGGAAAATGACCCCCAAACCAAAAAACCCCCTTGGTCTCTGCATCCTTCTAAACAAATCATGAAACCTATGCACCTTCCCTTAGGGAATTAATCTGCTGCCAGTACCTAGCTACAGAATAATTATCAGCTTAAGTGATACTCTCTGGGGGATATTTTCATTTGAGGTCATCTTGCAAATACTTAATGGAAATACTTGTTTCTGACATAGGACAGAAATCTCATAGAATGAAATCTCCACCTGCTGGGTATTAGCTCTATAGCTTTTCTAAGGTTGGCTTTGCTCCCCTTTTGTTGTTTCTAATTTTTAGTATTTGTTCCCTGTTAATTTTTTCTCTATAATTAAGCCCTAAAGTTTTCCCTACTTCCTGGTTTATGACTGTCATGTGACAGTTAACAATATTACAGCATACTGAAACGTGAAAATGCTTTTTCACCCTTGAAACATCAAAGAGTGGGGCTTTAGTTATGGAAAAGATACATAATTTTTGATTCTGGAGACTAGCACAGCCTTGGATGAGTTACAAGTGTCATATATTATTCTGTGTTTCCATTTTATACCATTTTAGTCATAATGCTTGATATTTCTATAGTTACCCTGTGAGAAGGGGGATGGTAACATGTACTAAAAGTGAAGAACTATTTACTAAATTTCCTTTGAGTTGTTTCTTGCCTTAAAAGACCTTTACAGTATCCATGCATGCATGTGTGCTAAGTTGCTTCAGTCGTGTCTGACTCTGCGACCCCGTGGACTGTACCCTGTCCGGCTCCTTTGTCCATTGGATTCTCCAGGCAAGAATACTGGAGTGGATTGCCATGCCCTCCTCCAGGGGATCTTCCTGACCTAGGGATCCAACCTGCGTCTCTTATGTCTCCTTCATTGGCAGGTGGGCTCTTTACCACTGGTACCACCTGGGAAGCCCAGTTGTTTATGCAGCAGACATTTATTGTTAATATTAGTATTCTGTGCTAGCTATAGAAGAGGTCATACAGTAGTCTGGTAAGGGTGCACTTTGCCATTTTCTTGTTTTTCATTTAATATAATTATTTAACTTCAAGCAATGTTTGAGCCACTTAATCATTTTATCAGGAGTGAGTCCAGTTAAGTCTAGATAGTATATCTACAAACCCACCTAACTGGTTATATGTTGCAATATGCTGAAGGGGAAAAACATGCAGGAGTGCCCCATTATCAGATTGTCCTTTTTTGGAACTTCTGCTCTTTCTTCAGGATACTGTCAACTGGAAAAACAAACAACATGAGAGTTGTGAGTTAAGTTTTATTTGGGGCACAATGAGGACGATAGCCTGGGAGGCAGCATTTCAGAGAACTCTTAGAAACTGCTCTGAAGAGGTAGGGCAGAAGGTCAGTATGTGTGTGCTTTTGGTGAAGTGGACTACTTGCTATCAAGCAAACATTATTTTGCAGAAAGTTGCTGCTAGTCTCATGAAGGTTACTGCTAGTCACAAGGAGCAGATGTCACCATGAAGGATGTTAATGCTTTTCTAAATATGAGGAGATGCAAGAACTGGACTCATAAAATCTTCTTCTGAAAATATATATCTGAAGGCCTGTTCTGCTGGTTTTCCCCAGAGCATCAAGTGCCTCATTCCTGATCTCCACCTTGAACTCCTTTCAGGGTATGTTGAAGGTCAATGGTCACAGCGGCTTGCATTTTAATCCTTATAGAGGTAGATGGCAGGTGTCAATTTTAGTTGGCAATGCCTTTTCAGCTTCACAGGACACATGACCTTCTGAGTAAAGGGACTAGTCAACCACGTCATAGATTTTAGTAAACTTAAGTTCTTTTTTATTCATTTTTAAAAATCAAATAGAAATAGAAACTCTAATTTCTTTGTCTGTGTCCCAATCTTGCTTGCTTTCTGTACTTCAGATCCCACTGTTCTAATTTTTCATTCTTAGCATTTCTTTGCATTTAGAACCACTGTTCTAAATAGATCAGTTTATAGATGTACTATCTAGATTTAACTGAATTCACTCCTGATAAAATGAACTACTGATCTAAGTTTCTGTGCATTCTCTTCTCTTTTCCTTCTCTTTGGGATTAAGTTTTATTAAAACTTTTTTTTTTAGTTTTTTTAAGTTTTCATTTTATTATTTATTTTTATGCTTGCTTCTTAGTTGTGGTACACAGGTTTAGTTGCCCCATAGTATGTGAGATCCCAGTTCCCTCATCAGAGATTGAACCCGCATCCCCAGTATTGGAAGGTGGATTCTTAACCACTAGACCACAAGGGAAGTCCCATGAGATTACATTTTAAATTGTTAGATTATTATTGCTTTTTGGTAACAGCTTTATTGATACATAATTCGCATACTATACAGTTCAATTGTTTAGAATTTACAATTAAATCATTTTTGGTATATTCACAGGATTGTGCAACCATAACCATAATCAAACTTAGAACATTCCCATCCTCACCCCCCACAAAGAACTCTGCATCTGTTAAGCTTTCACTTCCTTGATACCTGCAAGCCCTAAGCAAATTCTAATGTACTCTTTGTAGATTTGCTTATTCTAGACCTTTCAAATAAATGGAATCAGATAATATGTTTTTGTGTATGTGTGTGACTTTCACTTAATACAATGTTTCAAGGTTCAACCATGTAACATATTATCAATATGTCATTCCTTTTTATGATTGAATAATATTCTATTGTATTGACATAAGACATTTTGTTTGTCCATTCATCAATTGATGGCATTTCGGTTGCTTTCACCTTTTGGCTCTATGATTAATGGTACTGTATAAACACGTTCTTAATATGAAAGATTTGAATTTTTTAAAAGTATAGTCAGTAAAGCCTGAAAACCCTACAATTCTTTTTCCCATAATCTGATTCTTATCCTTACTGCCAATTCTTACTTCCCTTCTTAGAAGTTTGGTTTGTTTTGTTTCCTTGTAATATTATTGTATCCTTTTGGTATCATTGTGTCTTTATAATATTATTGTTAACATTTTTATAAAAATTGTATTATATTCATATAAGTAGAATCAAATTTGGTTTTCTGTAATTTACTTTTTTTCCACTTAATATTTCTTAGAGATTCTGATATATCACTCCATAAAGATACATTTTATTTTTAATGACTATTTCATAGTACTAATGTGATTATTTTAACCACTCAATTATTAGAGTATACATTGAAGTTTCCAATTTTTCACTCACAAATATTGCTGCATTGCTGCAATAAAAATCTTTATACGTTTATCCTTAAGCATTTTTTATGTTTCCTTAAGCTCATTCATGAAAATGGAATCTAGGTCAAAGGTAATAAACATTTAAAATTTTGATTGTTTCAAAAAATAAAAATAAAATTTTAATAGTTGCTGCCAAATGGTCCTGCCACCCCCCAAAAAGATGTTATTAGATTGTCTGATTCTAGTTAGTTTTTAGAAACTATGTATGTATGTATGTATGTTTTGAATGAATATTTTTGAATAAACCCATATGATGTTTTATGTGTTAGGTATATTATTCCCAGTTTAGCCTTTTTCCTTTGACTTTATGTTTTTGTTGTGTAGACATTTTATATTTTATGTAGTGTGTTACAGTGTCGAATGGTAGTATCCTTGTCTTTATTTTTGATTTTAATGGGAAAGCTTCTAATATTTTTGTCATCAAATATGTGATGTTTGCTATTTCTGGCAAGTAGCCTTGATTAAATTAAGGACATTTTCTTTTTTTCTAGTATGTCAGGAGCTATTTTCTTTTAAATTTAAACTTTTGTTAAAAACTCGGGAATGTCTATTGAATTATACTGGAGTGGGTAGCCTTTCCCTTCTCCAGGGGATCTTCCCAACCCAGGGATTGAACCCAGGTCTCCCACATTGCAGGTGGATTCTCTACCAGCTGAACCACAAGGGAAGCCCAGTAATACTGGAATGGGTAGCCTATCCCTTCTCCAGGGGGTCTTCCCAACCCAGGAATTGAACCAGGGTCTCCTGCATTGAGGTGGATTCTTTACCAACTGAGCTATCAGGGAAGCCCTATATATACATACATGTATGTATATGTGTGTGTGTGTGTGTGTGTATATATATATATATATATATATATATATCTGCATATTTTGAGAAGATCATGGAGCTATCCCTTCTTCAAGGGATCTTCCCGACCCAGGAATCGAACCGGGGCTTCTTGCATTGCAGGCAGTTTCTTTACCAACTGAGCTATCAGGGAAGCCCTATATATATACATACATATATATCTGCTTATTTTGGGAAGATCATGGAGTTATAGAGTTTTTTTCCCCTTTTTATTATGTTAGAATAGTACATTTCATCAACATAGTTCATATTGCTACTTCATATTCCTGGAATAAGCTCTGGTCACATATATTATTTGGATTAAATTGACCAATATTTTATTTAGATTTTTTTATATCATTTTAACAAGTGAGAGTAGCTTATAGTTTGCTTTGGGGGGCTATTCATGTTGGTGTAAGGGTTATACTATTCACAGAATTGGATGGGAAGGCTTTCCAGCACTTCTATTAGAACCATTTATGAAAAAAAATATTTTTTAAAGGTCTTACAGGACTAACACATAGTCTTTTCTCGGCCTTGTTAAGGGGATTATTTCCAGCTACTTTTTATGTTTCTCTTTTCTGTTTCTCTATTCTGTCAGAGTTGAGCAGGGATGGGGAATTTTAACTCCTCAGTTTGGGAACTTATTTCTGTTGGCTCCTGTGTCCTTCTGACATGTTACTGTCATTGTGAACACTTTACTTTCTGCCACAACAATATGTTCCAGGATTGTAGTATACCCTGTCTGCTCCAGCTGTGGAATTATTTCTTCAAAGAGTCCTGGTTTCTTTTGAAACCAAGATCTAAACACTAGGGATGCTCGTTGCTACTGGGATGTTAATGCTTCTAGGCCATCTCAGTGCTTCACTTTGCTTCTTTCTTATAACAAAATTTTATGACAATCACTTGATAAAAATTTCTAGAAGCTATATTCTTTTTTAATAGTTTCATATTACTTCATTTTGTAAATAGACCATACCCTATCATTCCAGGTGGCGCTAGTGGTAAAGAACCTGCCTGTCAATGCAGGAGATGTAAAAGACGTAAATTCAATCTCTGGGTCGGGAAGATCCTCTGGAGGAAGAAATGGCAACCCGTTGCAGTGTTCTTGCCTGGACAATTCCTTGGACAGAGTAGCGTGGTGGGCTGTAGTCCATGGGATTGCGAAAAGTCGGACTTGTCAGAAGCATTAGCACGCATACATGCAGGTTGTTTCTATTGTTTTGCAATTACAACAATTTTGTAATGAATAATCTCATGAATATGTATTTTCATATTGCTGGAGAATACCGTTAGGGTAAATTTTTCACATAGGCTGGTTGGGTAAAATTTAGTGCCAGTGTATTTTTGTTAGATACAAAGTTTTGCCCAATTCCCCTTCAAATGTGTTGTCGTGGTTTGGATTCCCAACCCAGTACCTCTTTCCACAGAAGCTCACCAACAGTGTGTTGTTACTTTTTAATCTTCACGAGTCTTATAGTATCTTGGTGTAGTTTTAATTTGCATGTCTCTAATTTCATGTGCTTAAGGTTCATTTATGAACTACTCTTAGTATGGATTTTCTGTTCTTTTGCACATTTTTCTATCAGGTTTTTGTTCATTTTTCACTTCAGTTTTTGAGTTTTTAAAATTGTAGTTGATTTACAATGTTATATTAGTTTTAGGTGTACAACATAGTGATTCAATATTTTTATAGATTATATTCCATTTAATGTTATTACAAAATGATCAGCTATATTTCTCTTTGCTATACAATAGATCCTTGTTGCTTATCTATTTTATACTTAGTAGTTTATATCTCTTAATCCCATGGCCCTATCTTGCTCCTCCTTGCTTCCTTCTCCCCATTGGTAATCACTTACTTGTTCTCTATATCTGTGAGTCTGTTTATACTTTGTTATATACATTTATTTGTTTTACTTTTTAAATTCCACTTGTAAGTGATAACATATTTGTCTTTCTCTGACTTATTTCACTAAGCATAATATTCTCTATGTCTATCCACATTGTTGCAAATGGCAGATTTTTGTTCTTTTTCTGAGTAATATTCCACTCTGTGTGTGTGTATATATATATCCATCATATTCATCTATTAATGGATACTTCGGTTGTTTCTGTATGTTGGTTATTGTAAATATGCTGTTATGAACATTGGGAGTACATGTATCTCTCTGAATTAGTGTTTGCATTTTCTTTGGATATATACCCAGCAGTGAAATTTCTGGATTATATGGTAGTTGTATTTTTAGTTTCTTTGAGGAGCCTACATACTTTTTCCCATAGTGTCTGTGCCAAATTACATTCCTGCCAACAGTGTACAGTGATTCCTTTTATTCCACATCCTTGCTAACATTTGTGTCTTTTGGATGATAGCCATTCTGATAGGGGTGAGGTGTTATCTCATTGTGGTTTTGATTTGCATTTCTCTGATGACTAGTGATGTTGACAATCTTTTCATGTGCCTGGTGACCATCTGAGTGTCTTTTTTTGAAAAAAAAAAAAAAAATGTATTCAGGTTTTCTGCTGATTTTCTTTTTTTTTCTTGCTGATTTTCTAATTGGACTATCTTTTGATATATAGTTGTATTAGCTGTTTATATATGTTGGATAATAATCCTTTATTGGTCATTTCATTTGCAAATATTTTCTCCTATTGAGTAGGTTGTTTTTTCATTTTGTTGATAATTTATTTTGTTGTACAAAAGCATTTAAGTTTAATTGATATCATTTATTTATTTTTGCTGTTATTTCTTTTGCCTTAAGAGACAAACTCAAAAAAATATTTCTATGATTTATGTCAAAGAATATCCTGCCTATGTTCTGTTCTAGGAGTGTTATGGTTTCAGAGTTTTTGTAAAAAATATAAAGAATATATCTGTAACATATGCTGTAAATATATTCTCTTAGTTTGCTAGTTTTCTTTTGATTTTGATTATGACATTTTCTGCCATGTAAATGTTTCTAAAAATCTTGATGTAGTCAAATTTGTCAGTTTAAAAGTTGCCTCAGAATTTTGAGTCACAGTTAGAGAAACTTTTCTCTATGTTGAGTTATACTGAAATTCACTTGTATTTCTTCCCAGTGCCTTCTTCCCACTTGGAGTTTATTCTTGTGTAAGAGATGGACCTAATTTTATCTTTTCCAAAAGTTTTACCAGTTGTACTAGCACTGTTTATTACTTTGTGTCTTGCATCTATTTCTGAACCTTTTATTCTGTTGAAGTCTGCTTGTCTCTATATATATTGAAATCTCACTGTTTTCATTACAGAAGCTTTATAGTATGTTTTAATATTTGGTAGGGTTACTCCTTCCTCATAGTGTTTCTTTTTTTAAATGTTTTCCCCACTGTTTCTGCATATTAGTTTTCCACATGAATTTTTATATCAATTTGTCTATCTCTATAAGAAAAGCTTGTTGGTATTTTTTGGGAGGATTGCATTAAATTTATAAATTAACTTGGGAATAATTATCCTGATGATGTTGGGTCATTTTATCCAAGAACAAGGGATGTCTTTCCATTTCTTTGAACCCATTTTATCTTTTGCAAGAGTGTTTAAAGCTTTTCCTAAATAAATTTTACATATTTCTTGTTAAGCTTATTCCTAAATACTTAGTGTTTTTTCGTTGCTGTGAATAAGGTTTGCTCTACCATTATAGTCCTAATTGGTCATTGTTTTTGCATAGGAAGGGTATTCATGTTTGGATATTTATTTTATATTCTGCTGTCTTTGTGAATTCTTTTATTATTTAAGTTGGTTTTAGCGTTAATCCTCTGGGATTCTCTAGATATCCTACTGTATTAGCTCCAAGTAGAGATAGTTTTACTTCTTTTTTGATTTTTAATTTATTTCTCTTGTCTAATGATCAAATTGCCAACATCCTTTGAATCATAGAAAAAGCAAGAGAATTCCAGAAAGACATCTACTTCTGCTTTATTGATTACGCCAAAGCCTTTGACTGTGTAGATCGCAACAAACTGTAGAAAATTCTTCAAGAAACTGGGAATACCATTTTACCTGCCTCCTGAGAAATCTGTATGCAGGTCAGGAAGCAACAGTTAGAATTGGACATGGAATAACAGACTGGTTCCAAATTGGGAAAGGAGTATGTCAAGGTGGTATATTGTCACCCTGCTTATTTAACTTATATGCAGAGTACATCATGTGAAATGCCAGGCTGGATGAATCACAAGCTGGATCAAGATTGCCGGGAGAAATATCAATAACCTCAGATATGCAGATGACGCCACCCTTATGGCAGAAAGTGAAGAAGAACTAAAGAGCCTCTTGATGAAAGTGAAAGAGGAGAGTGAAAAAGTTGGCTTAAAATTCAGCATTCAGGAAACTAAGATCATGGCATCTGGTCCCCTCACTTCATGGCAAATAGATGGGGAAACAATGGAACAGTGAGAAACTTTATTTTTCTGGGCTCCAAAATCACTGCAGATAGTGACTGCAGCCATGAAATTAAAAAACGCTTGCTCCTTGGAAGAAAAGCTATGACCAACCTAGACAACATATTAATAAGCAGAATCATTACTTTATGAACAAAGGTCCATCTAGGCAAGGCTGTGATTTTTCCAGTAGTCATGTATGGATGTGAGAGTTGGACCATAAAGAAAGCTGAGCGTTGAAGAACTGATGCTTTTGAACTGTGGTGTTGGAGAAGACTCTTGAGAGTCCCTTGGACTGCAAGGAGATCCAACCAGTCAATTCTAAAGGAAATCAGTCCTGAATATTCATTGGAAGGACTGTTGCTGAAGCTGAAACTCCAATACTTTGGCCACTTGATTGGAAGAACTGATTCCTTGGAAAAGATCCTGATGCTGGGAAAGATTGAAGGCAGGAGAAGGGGACGACAGAGGATGAGACGGTTGGATGGCCTCACCGACTCAATGAACATGAGTCTGAGTAAACTATGGGAGTTGGTGATGGACAGGGAGGCCTGGCGTGCTGCAGTCCATGGGGTCGCAAAGAGTCGGACACGGCTGAGTGACTGAACTGAAGTGTGTAATTGCATTACCTATATCTCCAGTACTCTGTGATTAGATGTGGAGACAGTGGAAATTTTTGTCTTTTTTTGATCTCAGTGGAAATGTCTCTAGAATTTCCTCATTAGCTCTTTTTTTCAAGACTGAGATATATGTAATCATGTTAAGATAAACACCTTTGGAGACTTCCCTGGTGGTCCAGTGGTTAAGGATCTGCCTGCCAATGCAGGGGACCTGGATTCGATCCCTGGTCCAGGGAAGATTCCACATGCCTTGGGGCAACTAAGCCTGTGCGCCACAACTACTGAACCTGCAATCTAAAGCCCACAATCCATAATTAGCGAGTAGTCCCTGCTCCTCACAACTAGAGAAAGCCTGCAAGCATCAATGGAGACCCAGTGCAGCGAAAAATTAATTAATTAATTAAAAAAAAGATAAACCCCTTTGGGAATGAATCTAAGACTTTTTAGCATCTATGAAAGTAGTCCTATAATTTTTTTCTCCTTAGATTTAATATGATATATTATTTTAATGGATTATCCTAATATTTTCAACTTTGCATTCCTGGAGTTAATTCCACTTGACATGAACTATTTTCTTAATGTGGTGCTGCCTTATACTTACTAATCTTTTATTAATTACATTTGCATTAATATTCAAAAGTGACATTAGCCTGTAGTTGCTTTTTCTTGGACTGTGTTTATCTGGTTTAGGCATCCATGCTACACTTGCTTCATAACAAGAATTAGACCATTTTTCTTTATTTTTCCATGCTCTGGAACAACTTGTGGAACATATGGGCTATCTGATGTTCATGCTTGGGTAGAATTCTCTTGTAAAACATCTGGGCTTAATGCATATGTGTCAGTGATTCTTTGATGAATTTATTTCTTCTGTGGAAATGGATCTGTTTTTATACATTGTATTTCCCGGGCTGCCGTCTGTGGGATTGCACAGAATCGAACGTGACTGAAGTGAATTAGCAGCAGCAGCAGCAGGAAATAATCCATTTTCTGTAGGATTTCTGTCATGGCTATCCCACAGAAACAGGATGGACCCCCACCCGCAAATTTGGTTTGAATAGTTGAGACTGGTAATACCATATGAAGAAGAGGGTATGAAAAGTTTATTATTCACATGATGAGGTTTTCTGGGAGGGTGGAGAAGGCCACCCAAATTGACCAAAAGTGGCTTGAGAGAATAGGGAAAAGAAACTAGCATGAGGTTTTTGTAGTGGTTAGGAGATGGAGCTGGTGTGCTGTGGTTTGGTTGGTGACAAAAGAGAGAGCACCTGGCTTTTCTACAAAGCACTTTTTTATTATTTATTTGGCTGTGCCAGGTTTTACTTGCAGCATGTGGGATCTTTAGTTGTGGCACACAGGATCTAGTTCTCTGACCAGGAATCAAACCCTTGCCTCCTGCATTGGGAGTGCAGAGTCTTAGCCATGGGACCACCAAGGAAGTCCCTCTTTTGACGTATAAAATTTCTTTTGTTTAATGTTGTCTCAGCCTTGTCATTTCTTATTTTGTGTTTCATTAGCCCCCATTCTCTTAGCTAGTGGTTTGTCTATTTTGTGCATGCAGAAAATGATAGCAGCCTGGAATAGTGAAGCAATGAGAAGGAAGAAGACTTTATATTCTTGAATGATCATCTGTAGTGGAGACGATCTAAACGACTAAAAGACTCTTCATCTCTGTAGGACAAATACAAGAAGATAACATCTGAATGGATGCAGAATGCTGATGAAATTTCCACTGTAACATCACCTCTGGGACTTCCCTGGTGGTGCAGTGGATAAGAACCCGCCTGCCAATGCAGGGGACACGAGTTTGATCCCTGGCCCTGGAAGATTCCACATGCTGCAGAGCAACTAAACCCATGTACTACAACTGTTGAGCCCATGCTCTAGATCCCAAGAGCCACAACCACCGAGTCCACAAGCTGCAACTACTGAAGCCCATGTGCCTAGAGCCTGTGCTCCACAACAAGAGAAGCTGCCATAATGAGAAGCTTACACACCACAACAGATAGTAGCACCTGCTTGCTGCAACTAGAGAAAGTCTGTGGAAAGCAACAAAGACCCAGAACAGCCAGACATAAATAAATAAATATAAACAAACAGACAAACAAAACATCAGCTCTGGCTTCCTCGATGACCCAGGAGAGCTTGAGATGGTGGAGAAGGACGTGCGCTCACTCGTTCTGACGAGAAAACCAGAGTCACAACTAACTGCTGGACAGCTATTTCCAAACATCCTGGAACCTCCCCAAAAATGCCCTACATCCAAAGACAAAAAAGAAGCCACAACAAGATGGGGGGCATAATTGCAATAAAATCTAATCCCATACCTCTTGAGTGGGTGCCTTGCAAACTGAAAAACAATTATACCACAGAAACTCTCCCACAGAAGTGAAAGAATGAGCCCCTCTCAGGTTTCCCAGCCTTGAGGTCCGGCAACAGGAAGAGGAACCCCCAGAGAATCTGCCTTTGAAGGCCAGTGTGGTTTGATCGCAGGAACTCCACAGGCCTGGAGGAAATAGAAATTCCACTCTTGGAGGGAGCACACAGGGTCTTTTGCACACCAGGACCTGGAGGGGAAAAAAGCAGTGACTGTGTAGGGTACTGGGGCAGACTTAGCTGCTAGTATTGGAGGGTCTCCTTTGGAGGCAGGGGGCAGCTGTGGCTCACTGCAGGATCAGGGACCCTGATGGTGAGCTCTCCTGGAGGCCACCATTAGCCCCACCCAGCAGCCTGCAGGCTCCAGACCAAACAATCAACAGGGAGGAAACGCAGCCCCACCCATCAGTAAAGAGAGTTTCTGATGGCTGTCCCAGTCCTAGCAGGTCATCTTGAATAACTTCCAAGAATATTCAGTGTATCTTTTTATCATTATAATCAGTTCAGTTCAGTCGCTCAGTCGTGTCCAACTCTTTGCGACCCTATGAACCACATCATGACAGTCCTCCCTGTCTGTCACCAACACGGAGTTCACCCAAACTCATGTCCATTGAGGCGGTGATGCCATCCAACCATCTCATCCTCTGTCGTCCCCTTCTCCTCCTGCCCTCAATCTTTCCCAGCATCAGGGTCTTTTCAAATGAGTCAGTTCTTTGCATCAGGTGGCCAAAGTATTGGAGTTTCAGCTTCAGCATCCGTTCTATCAATGAACACCCAGGACTGATCTCCTTTAGGCTGGCCTGGTGGGATCTCCTTGCAGTCCAAGGGACTCTCAAGAGTCTTCTCCAACACCACGGTTCAAAAGCATGAATTCTTCGGCGCTCAGCTTTCTTTATGGTCCAACTCTCACATCCACATATGACCACTGGAAAAACCATAGTCTTGACCAGACGGACCTTTGTTGACGAAGTAATGTCTCTGCTTTTCAATATGCTGTCTAGGTTGGTCATAACTTTCCTTCCAAGGAGTAAGCGTCTTTTAATTTCATGGCTGTAGTCACCATCTGCAGTGATTTTGGAACCCAGAAAAATAAAGCCAGCCACTGTTTCCACTGTTTCCCCATTTATTTGCCATGAAGTGATGGGACCAGATGCCATGATCTTAGTTTTCTGTATGTTGAGCTTTAAGCCAACTTATTCACTCTCCTCTTTCATCAAGAGGCTCTTTAGTTCTTCTTCACTTTCTGCCATAAGGGTGGTGTCATCTGCATCTCTGAGGTTATTGATATTTCTCCCGGCATACTAGATTCCAGCTTGTGTTTCCTCCAGCCCAGCATTTCTCATGATGTACTCTGCATATAAGTTAAATAAGCAGGGTGACAGTATACAGCCTTGACGTACTCCTTTTCCTATTTGGAATCACTGTGTTGTTCCATGTCCAGTTCTAACTGTTGCTTCCTGACCTGCATACAGGTTTCTCAAGAGGCAGGTCAGGTAGTCTGGTATTCCCATCTCTTTCAGAATTTTCCACAGTTTATTGTGATCCACACAGTCGAAGGCTTTGGTGTAGTCAATAAAGCAGAAATAGATGTTTTTCTGGAACTCTCTTGCTTTGTAAATGATCCAGCAGATGTTGGCAATTTGATCTCTGGTTTCTCTGCCTTTTCTAAAACCAGCTTGAACATCTGGAAGTTCACGGTTCATGTATTGCTGAAGCCTGGCTTGGAGAATTTTAAGCATTACTTTACTAGCGTGTGAGATGAGTGTAATTATGCGGTAGTTTGAGCACTGTAATAAATTTCCTTTTAAATTTTTTAGTATGATTTTGTTTATTGTAACTAGTTAATTTTTAATATCAAGTATTTAATTAATGAATGTCTTGAACATGGTAGGTCTTTTAGATATTTACTGTCTTGCTGTTATTACTCGGATACAATATATTGTGGGACTACAAACAGTGGTAGGTCTTCATAGAAGTGACTTGAGATGATTTAACAGCATAAAATTATTAAATATAAGCATTTTTTATCTTGAAGGGACCTATAAGGAATATCTAGTTCAAATTTTCTAATCTTACAGATGAAGATCCAAGGGAAAATGATTTTCCAAACTTTAGCATTGAAGTAGAAGCCCCATTGGAATTAGAATTGTAGTCTGTTGATGTGATATCCAGTCTAGTTTTCATTTGACTGTACTAGGCTGAATAGCATCCCTCTTAATTCATGTCTACCTGGAACCTCAGAATGTGACCTTATTTGAACTAGCATCTTTTCAGATTGAATTGAAAAGCAGAAGACCCAGGTTCAATCCCTGAGTCAGGAAGATCCCCTGGAGAAGGAAATGGCTAACCTTCCAATTCTCTTTCCTGGAGATTCCATGGACAGAGGAGCCTGGTGGGCTCCATGAGGTTGCAAATAGTTGGACATGACTGAGCAACTAGCACACGTGTGTGCACACACACACACACACACACATCCAGTAAGTCTGATGGCCTTATAAGAAGGAAAAGCAGAGTCACAGATAGAGACACACAGAGGGAATTACATGTGATAACATAAGCAGACATTGGAGTGATGCAGCTGCCAGCCAAGGAATGCCAAGAACTGATGGTCACCATCAGAAACTAAAAAGAACAGGGAAGGACTTTCCCATCTAGGTTTCAGAGGTTTTCAGAGGTGCTGCCAAACTCTGATTTTGGACTGCTGGTCTCTAGAACTCAGAGACAATAAATTTCTGTCGTTTTAAGTCATCCAGTTTGTGAAACTTTATTGTGTGTGGCAGCACTAGGAAACTGATATACTACTCCATGCTACATTTTTTAGTATAAAGAGATTCTTCTCTGAATATCATTTAGAAATTATACAGAAAGTTATATTCTTCATAATTGAAAGAAAGAAGTTTTTCTTTGTGTATGTCTGTATTAAATTTTTTACTCTTCTGTGTGCTTAGCTATACTCTTGTGTCACTTAGGGGGTTACAGTATTGTTTCATCCAGGGATTTTCAAAGAAGTGTCAGTAAAATAACTTGCTTTCATTATTTTTAAAGATAATAATGGTGGTAGGTATATGAAATATGTGTGTGGTGTTTGTGTGTGTGTGTGTGTGTGTGTGTATCACAGGTTTTTCTATTATCTGGATATTCTGAAATATGCTACTCTTGTTTTCAGATTGCTGAAGCTAAAAGAGATGTTTAATTCTAAGTTTGGATCCATTCCCAAGTTTTATGTTCGAGCACCAGGAAGAGTCAATATAATAGGTATTTCGAAAGTTCCTTCTCTTAATTTTTTCCTCCTTTGATAAGATCCAAATTTTTGTTAATATATCAGGAGAACTGGAAAAATAGAATGTTTTGCATGTATCTACTATAGCAAGTTAAGCTTTTTCATAAGAAAATACTATATTTTCATTTTTCCCAATCCATGTTATTGTTAGTTTTGTCCATTCATTTTTAAAATTCAGACGTTTGTTGAAACCTGGTTGTTCCCATTATTTTTATGAGAGATGGAAAGATTTCTCTGTGCTGCAGGTTAAGTTTTTTGACTGCAGTGAATAATTTTAATGGTTTTACATTTATTCATTGGATTAGAAGAATACAGGGAAGCCCAATAATTCCTTGCTTTTAAAAATTTGGTGGCCTGAAGAATGAATATGTTTTATCAAGAGAACTGAGAAAATTCCAAATTAAAGGAGGATTAAAAAGAAAACTTTCTATACGGTAAATTGAAAGTGAAAGTCGCTCAGTCGTGTCCAATTCTTTGTGACCCCATGGAGTCCATGGAATTCTCCAGACCAGAATACTGGAGTGGGTAGCCTTTCCTTTCTCTAGGGGATCTTCCCAACCCAGGGCTCAAATCCAGGTCTCCCACATTGCAGGCAGATCCTTTTATAAGCATACAAAGAAGTTAGTTGAAATAGTATAACGAACTCCCATGTGCCCAAAATGTAGCTTCAGTTATTAACTCGGGAAAGCTGATTTTCAAGAAAATATGGAGGATTTTTAAAATATGAGATATTTGAACATGGTTAAATGAGGTAGAAAAGGGGAATTGAGTAAAGTCAGTGGAGAGAAAGAGATTGAAGATATCTGAGAAAAGAAGAGAGAGAAGGATTCCCAAGAGGGCAAGAAAGGTTGGTATCTACAGCATAGGAAAAGGGCCACTTTGAGTCTTTTTTAACAGAAGGTGGGGAAAAAAAGGATGCAGGTTGATGTAAATAAATGTATAATTTTGGTGTTGAAGGTTGAGGAAGTTCTTTTGGGGGAAGGTTGGAGGTGTTGGACATTTAAAGAGATGGCTGAAAATTTGAAACAGCTTTGTCAAGGATGGGATAGGGAGATAACTGGAAAAAAAGAAAAAGTTTGCTTGTAACAGTGAGATCTGTTTAGAGCTGGAGACCATGGAATTGTAGCAATAACAATCTGCAGATTTGTTCATATCCTCGCTGCCTCTCAGCTAGTCTAAGTTGCTTACATTTGATCTAGCTTTAGGATTTTGTTTTGGATGGAGGTTACAAGAGAATGACAGTGACATCAAGAAGTTGCTAATACTGTCAGGAGAGTTAGATGAAGTAATGAACCCTGGAAAACATGCTAGGTCGAAAAAGAAAGGTAAGAGGGAGCCCATAGGCTAGAGAGGGCAAAGAACTGAATCTGAAAAACAGGTTACGTAGGATAAACTGAGTAAGCGAATGGCATGTTGGAAAGTTTTAGTAAAGAATGTGATATTTGGAACAAAAATCCATAGGTGAAAAGTTCCCAGGTGATAAGGAGTTCTATGGTCATTACTGGATTTGTCAAGACCATGGAAGTAAGATAGTTGAAGCAGAGAGGAGCAGAGGTCAAGGGATTAGGTAGCTGGGGCCTTGGACTGGGTTGTTTTACAAGATTGGGATGGAGAGGGTGGAATGAGATGCAAAGATCTTCAGAGAGGAGTAGATGTCTAAGATAGTAAGAGATGAATGTGGTGGAGACGAGAAAATGTGGTTTGAACCTCCAAAGCATAGGACAGGAAAAAGTCCTGGAAACAGCAGAGTGGGAGGAGGTTATCACACTCCATGCTACTGAGAGAATTGCAAAGCAGCAGCATCCTCAGAGGAGAGCCAAGTTTCACTTAGTTTGGGGAGTAACAATTTTCCTGAGTAAGTAATTCTTACTCAATGACTGCTGACTATCTGATTTTAAAAAAAGGAGGGGGATTATGTTCTAAAATAGTTATTTAGTTAGTTTTTGGGATGAAATGAATTTCAATCTTTATTAAAAGAATTATTATATTTTCTGTTAAAGTGACCAAAATGTAATCATTGTTGTTTTCCTTACTTGCCAACAGTTCTTGCTCCCCAGGAGGGGTTCCATTAGTTTTTGCAGAGGGAGAAGTCTTCATTCTCAGAAGGCTGTCATTCACACTGTAGCCTTCCCAACAGAATCTGGTATCTCCCTAGAATTCTACTTATTTAAATATGTGTTTTCTATTTGTGAACCACTGTTCTATATTGTATTTTTGAAGGAAGCTGGGGAGAAAGACAACTTTCAATTGTCATTGAATTGTCATTTGAATTGTTCACTCGTCATTATCAATCCATTAAAAGAGACAACGACCCTAATTTTCTTATTTTAAAGGACACATCAGTGTAGAAACAAAAGATTTCTGCCTGTAATAATATGTAGGAGCATATTTATTTAAAAATGTAATAAGGCGGTTGAATTGTCTTTTGTACATTTTATGTTTCTTAGTTGATCAATGTCTGCCATAGAAGCAATCAGATAGGGCTTCCCAGGTGGTACTAGTGGTAAAGAACCTGCCTGCCAATGCAGCAGAAACAATCAGATATACAAACCTGTCTTGGGAAAATATAAGTGAGCTAGCTTAGCTCATCTTTCTTGAATTGTTATTTTTTTTAACATTATTAATAAAAACCTTGAGTTTAAATGGGTAGTTTGTAGGAAAGAAAACTGAATCACTTTCTGCCCTTAGTATTTTTATTTTCTGTTAAAACCAGGCTGATGGTCAAGTTTTTCCTATATGTCAACTTACTTGAGTTTCTCATGTTTCATATGCCAGCAATGATTAAAAAATGCTTTCTCTTTATTCTAGGAGAGCATATAGATTACTGTGGATATTCTGTTCTTCCTATGGCTGTAGAACAAGATATGTTAATAGCCGTGGAACCTGTGAAAACACATATTCTCCAGCTGGCCAATACCAATCCTTTGTACCCGTGAGTATTTAGAATTGCTTCCATGTATGTGTGGTGTATGCATGGGTATACGTGTGTGTCTTTGTATTTGTATTCAAATGGTATCTTTAGGAAATATCAAATTTATAATAAGTCATTTAATTTATTGAAAATTTGTTAATTATAAAAAAAGGTCTTGGCATGTAATTGGCACATTATATTTTTGGCTTATTGTTCATTAGACAGTTTGCTTGTAGTAATATTCATTCATTCAGCAAATATTTTATATGTATCTGTACCAGGTTATGCAAGATAATAAAAATTTGTGACTTTTAGGTGAAAGTTATTGTGAAAGATCTTTTTTTCTGTTTATTTTGCATGATTGAGATGTTATGTACATTTAGGACCCTGTAAAGAAAATCTTACATTACTCAAATACAATTTTGTGTCATTGTAACCATTTAAAACTGGGTGCCATAATTTGTTATATTGATTTACTCAGATTCACTTAACACTCCATTCACTTAACATGGTAAATGTGAGAATTTCACTTTTTTCCCCACAAAAGCAGAGCCTGAGTTAGACGTGGAAGGAGGTAGAGCATTTGGGAAATGCCCATCGAGTCGGTGATGCCATCCAGCCATCTCATCCTCTGTCATCCCCTTCTCCTCCTGCCCCCAATCCCTCCCAGCATCAGGGTCTTTTCCAATGAGTCAACTCTTTGCATGAGGTGGCCAAAGTACTGGAGTTTAGCTTCAGCATCAGTCCTTCCAATGAACACCCAGGACTGATCTCCTTTAGGATGGACTGGCTGGTTGAAATATTAGCAGAAACTAATAACTAATATACTTATTTTAGCAAAAGTTCCTGGTGCAGATGTCAGTGAGAGAAAGTATTCTTGCCTGGGAAATCCTATGGACAAAGGAGCCTAACAAGCTACAATCCATGGGGTAGTAAAAAGTTGGACATAACTTAGTGACTAAACAACAACAATAAATGTTTCTTAAATAAATGAACAAAATGAAAAAATATTATATTAAATAGAAACAGATTCTTTTGACGTCAGATACAAATTTGGGAAATAGTGCCAAGAGCAGTAGTGAAAGAGGATGGAGACTCAACTAGGGAAGCAGAGGTAAATTACCAAGGCAGGTAGCTCCTTTGTAAGGGGCTTCACTCTACTGGACCCTTAGGACGTATGCAGCATGGCTTCCAGAATTGTCCACATGTTGTCTAGCATGCGTTGCATGAGAACCCATGATTTCTTTATTCACCATTGATGAATATTTGGATCATTTCCAGCTTTTGGCTATTATAAATAATTCTGCTATGAATCAGTTCAGTTCCGTTCAGTCTCTCAGTTGTGTCCGACTCTTTGCTACCCCATGGAATGCAGCATGCCAGGCCTCCCTGTCCATCACCAACTCCCAGAGTTTCCTCAAACTCATGTCCATTGAGTCCGGTGAGGCCATCCAACCATCTCATCCTCTGTCGTCCCCTTCTCCTCCTGCTTTCAGTCTTTACATCAGGGTCTTTTCAAATGAGTCAGTTCTTCCCATCAAATGGCCAAGGTATTGGAGTTTCAGCTTCAACATCAGTCCTCCTAATGAATATTCAGGACTGATTTCCTCTAGGATGGACTGGTGGGATCTCCTTGCAGTCCAAGGGACTCTCAAGAGTCTTCTCTAACACCACAGTTCAAAAGCATCAGTTCTTTGGTGCTCAGCTTTCTTTATGGTCCAACTCTAGGATCCAAACATGACTACTGGAAAAACCATAGCTTTGGCTAATTGGACCTTTGTTGGCAAAGTAATGTCTCTGCTTTTTAATATGCTGTCTATGTTGGTCATAACTTTTCTTCCAGGGAGCAAGTGTCTTTTAATTTCATGGCTGCAGTCACTATCTGCAGTGATTTTGGAGGCCCCCCTCAAAAAATAAAGTCTGTTACTGTTTCTATTGTTTCCCCATCTATTTGCCATGAAGTGATGGGACCAGATGCCATGATCTTAGTTTTCCGAACATTGAGTTTTAAGCCAACTTTTTCACTCTCCTCTTTCACTTTCATCAAGAGGCTCTTTAGTTCTTCTTTGCTTTCTGCCATAAGGATGGTGTCATCTGCATATCTGAGGTTATTGATATTTCTCCCAGCAATCTTGATTCCAGCTTGTGTTTCATCTGGGCCAGCATTTCTCATGATGTGCTCTGCATATAAGTTAAATAAGCAGGGTGACAACATACAGCCTTGATGTGCTCCTTTCCCAATTTGGAACCAGTCTGTTGTTCCGTGTCTCGTTCTAACTGTTGCTTCCTGACTTGCATACAGATTTCTCAGAAGGCAGGTAAAGTGGTCTGGTATTCCCATCTCTTTAATAATTTTCCACAGTTTGTTGTGATCTACATAGTCAAAGGCTTTGGCGTAGTCAATAGAGCAGAAATAGATGTTTTTTTGGAACTCTCTTGCCTTTTCAATGATCCAATAGATGTTGGCAATTTGATCTCTGGTTCCTCTGCCTTTTCTAAATCCAGCTTGAACATCTCGAAGTTCAGGGTTCACGTACTGTTGAAGTCTGGCTTGGAGAATTTTACTATGCTAGCATGTGAAATGAGCGAAATTGTGTGGTAGTTTGAGCATTCTTTGGCATTGCCTTTCTTTGTGATTGAAATGAAAAAAAAACTGACCTTTTTCAGTCCTGTGGCCACTGCTGAGTTTTCCAAATTTGCTGGCATATTGAGTGCAACACTTTCATAGCATCATCTTTTAGGATTTGAAATAGCTCAATGGAATTCCATCACCTCCACTAGCTTTGTTCATAGTGATGCTTCCTAAGGCCCACTTTACTTCACATTCCAGGATATCTGGCTCTAGGTGAGTGATCATCAGGATTATCTGGGTTGTGAAGATCTTTTTTGTGTAGTTCTTTTGTGTATTCTTGCCACCTCTTAGTATCATCTTCTTCTGTTAGGTCCATACCATTCTGTCCTTTATTGTGCCCATCTTTGCATGAAATGTTCCCTTGGTATCTCTAATATTCTTGAGGAAATCTCTAGTCTTTCCCATTCTATTTTCCTCTATTTCTTTGCACTGATCACTGAGGAAGGCTTTCTTATCTCTCCTTGTTATTCTTTGGAACTCTGCATTCAAATGGGTATATCTTTCCTTTTTTCCTTTGCCTTTCACTTTTTTCCACAGCTATTTGTAAGGCCTCCTCAGACAACCATTTTGCCTTTTTGCATTTCTTTTTCTTGGGGATGGTCTTGATCCCTGCCTCCTGTACAATAGTTCTTCAGACACTCTGTAGTATCTAATAGTCCCTTGAATCTATTTGCCACCCATGAAAAGTATGAAAAGGCAAAAAGATAGGACACTGAAAGATGAACTCCCCAGGTCAGTATACGCTACTGGAGATCAGTGGAGAAATAACTCCAGAAAGAATGAAGAGACGGAGCCAAAGCAAAAACAACACCCAGTTGTGGATGTAACTGGTGATTGAAGTAAAATCCGATGCTGTAAAGAGCAATATTGCATAGGAACCTGGAATGTTAGGTCAATGAATCAAGGCAAATTGGAAGTGGTCAAACAGGAAAAGGCAAGAGTGAACATTGACATTTTACGAATCAGCAAACTAAAATGGACTGAAATGGGGGAATTTAACTCAGATAAGCATTATATCTACTACTGTGGGCAAGAATCCCTTTGAAGAAATGGAGGAGCCATCATAGTCAACAAAAGAGTCCGAAATGCAGAACTTGGATGCAATCTCAGAAACAGCAGAATGATCTCTGTTCATTTCCAAGGCAAACCATTCAATATCATAGTAATCCAAGTCTACGCTGCGACCCGTAATGCTGAAGAAGCTGAAGTTGAACGGTTCTATGAAGACCTACAAGAAAAAGACTTTCTAGAACTAACACCTAAAAAAGATGTCCTTTTCATTATAGAGGCTTGGAATGCAAAAGCTGCAAGTCAAGAGATACCTGGAGTAACAGGCAAATTTGACCTTGGAGTACAAAACGAAGCAGGGCAAAGCCAAACAGACTTTTGCCAAGAGAACACACTGGTCATAGCAAACACCATCTTACAGCAACACAAGAGAAGACTCTACACGTGGACATCACCAGATGGTCAACACTGAAATCAGATTGATTATATTCTTTGCCGCCAAAGATGGAGAAGCTCTATACAGTCAGCAAAAACAAGACTGGGAGCTGACTATGGCTCAGAACATGAACTTCTTTTTGCCAAATTCAGACTTAAATTGAAGAAAGTAAGGAAAACCACTAGACCATTCAGGTATGACCTGCTATGAATATTTGTGTACAAATCTATGTATGGACGCATGTTTTGTTTGGTAAATACCCAGGAGTGGACTGTCTGATTTATCTTAAGAATTTGCCTGTTTTTGAAAGTGGTTGTACAATTTTACATTCGCACACCAGTGCATTGGAGTTCCAGTTGCTCCACATGTTTACCAACATGTTTTTTAAAATGTTTTATCCACTTTCTTAAGTGTGTGGTTGCATCAAATTGTTGTTTTTAAGCTATGTTTCTAAGTCTGAAGGAATTAGATCGAGGATTTACTAGCCTTTTCTTTGATGTTTCTCATCTAACTTCCTACATCTGCACAAATTTCCTCCTCTACTAGTTTCCCTAGTATACCATCACCCTTGTCCTCCAGCCTCCTTCCTTGTTTTTTCTTTGTGGTGACTTCCAAGGCCTGCTTATCTTGGAACAGATCCCATTCAGTTTTGCTAACATAATCTTTTCTGCTTTCCAAATTCTGGGACCTCTTATTGACTATAGTCAATAAATTTTAATTCCTGTGAGTGATAGTAAAATGTTTGAGAGCTGGAGTCAGGCTGTTTGGGTCCCTGGAGAGTCACTAGATCTCTTTGAGCCTCCAGGAAAGCCTCTGCTTCATACTCTCATGTGTGCTAACTATAAAAATTGTTGTATGGTCAGGCCATTCAAAATGGCTATTCTCTTGCTCTCTGTACATCTCCTGCTGTACCAGTCCCTGCTTCACCGGTACCCTAATCACAGAGCTTAATTAGTGCTTAATCATGAGCTTGCCATGGATCCCAGCTGCTGGTTTCCCTGGTAATTGATGAGCCAACCTGACATCAATTCCCCCTATAAATGGTCGCCTCCTTCTTCCCTGGATAGGAAGATTACTGCCATGTCTTGCCTTTTGTCTGCCGTACACAGTGGGGCAGTGTGTTTTGCTGCAGACTTGTAAGATCCTCGATCCAATAAACCATTGCTATCTCTGTTGCTGTCTCTAGGCTCTTTCTTCGATCTCGAGCCCAGGCAGCTACAAGATTTGCAGGCCTATGGAGTGCCCAACAGGTGCCCTCTTGGCCTTGCATCCCACCCCATATCACATACCATCAGGTGACAGTGGTACTGTGAGTGTGATTTATGCTCATGCTGTCTTGGCTAGATTACAGAAGCTTAAAAGATAAGCCTTTCACATTTTACCTTTATATTCCCATGAATGCCTCGCACAGTTAAGTGGTCATCCCATATTTTTCTTAGGAGATAATATGTCATGTTATTAAGGTAATGCTTGGAAGGCACCTGCTGCAGTTGAGTGACTTAGTAGTTATTTAGTAAGCTATATATGAAGAGCATTCAGTCAATGTGGGAATGTTACTTATTTCCTCACTTTTGATTTGATCTCCACCCCTCTCCCACTTCACATATTTTATTCTTTGGCTAATTTAGAAGCCTATCTATTTTTCATTTTGAAATAACTTTGACTTTCAAGGAAGTCACAAAAATAGTATGAAGAATTCCCACATGTCAACTGATGTGTCCTCAGTGCATCATATCAAGGAGGCATGTGATGTTCCTTTAACTGTTGTTAATTTTGATCATTTGGCTAAGGAGTTGTCTGCCAGATTACCATAAAGTTACTATTTTTTTCCTTTTCAGTAAATATCTGGTAAAGAAATATTTCAAGTTTATGTAGATATATTGTTTCTCATCAAGTTTTTACTCAGTAACTTTAGCATGCATTGATGATTCCTTCCTGAAATGATTGTCATGGAGTTTGCCAAATAGTGACTTTTTGATTTTTATTATTTCTTCTCTTAGTCGGCATTTTGCTCTAAGGAAGTACTTTCTGTTCTCCTTCGTTTAGCTATTTATTCATTTGTTATTTTATATTCATATAGATTCATGGAATCTCATTTTATTCAATGAGTTATGATCCATTAGAATCATCATTTGCTTTGTTTATTCCTTCTTTTTCTTTAACTGTGCAGATGGTAAAATTGGATGGGTGGCAGACAGTGTGGGGAAAGAAGGCTTTGAGTACTTGTGTTCTAGTAAAAGGTATGCCAAACAGCAGGCACAAAGGACAAGCATTTATGTGGTTTATACCAACTTAATAAGGGCCATAGTGAAATACAGTGGTAGAGATTATGCTAAAATATATTCATTTCTCTCCCTTTTAGGAAGTAAAAAGGGCCAGTTGAAAGTAGTTTAGTTATTAAGGTCACTAAAACTTCTCTTAATTTTTAGCAGCTGGAGATGTTTGTTGTTTTTGGGTAGACTGTGGAGTACATATATGAGAAGCAAATGGAAAATAAAATGTCAGTGTCATTGTCCTGGCACAAGATGGCAGTAGTCAGCCATCCATTCTGTAGCACAAAGCCTCTAGACTTCAATTAACTGTTGTTTGCTTTTGCAGGGACTTCAGTACTAGTGCTAATAACATCCAGATTGACAAAACCAAGCCTCTGTGGCACAACTATTTCCTATGTGGATTTAAAGGAATTCAGGTAAATCAGTATAAAGCAGCTACTAGCAGTTGAGGTTAAATCAGTATAAAGCAGCTACTAGTAGTTGAGGTTATGATGTGTATTATATCAAGATTTATTTCATTTACTATATCATTTTTGTCACCTTTCAGTGTTGATGTTTCTGCTCTGTTTTGCTCATGAACGTATTTTAGGGGATAGAGTAGATATGATTGTTTCTGGGTGATGGTCATCGGGGGCTGTAGTGGCTGTTCATAAGTCAAGTGCATTTGATACTTTGTTCTAGTTTTCAAATCTTTGTTGAAATTTTCTTTTGAAAGATACATTCTAGTAGTATTATTTACATTTTGTTCTAGTGATGTATAAGTGTACACTGTAATAGAATTTAGAGCTGGACAGCCCTGGGTTTGAGTCTAGACTCTACCCAGCTGTGTTGATTTAACTCCTTAAGTCTCAGATTTGCTGTGTGTGAAATATGTTATTATTATCTCAACAAAGAGTTGTTGGAAGGATCACACAGTGCTTGACACATAGTAGGCATTCAATCAATACTAACTTAGTTTTGTTATTACTACTTCAGATGGGGTTTAAAAAAAGATGTAGTGATTTTAATAAGGAAAATAAGGATTTTCCTGGAAACACTGAATACTTACTTTGAATATCTCTAATGTCATGTATGAGAAGATGAAATATTCCTACTTTCTCTCCTAATTAAAAAACTATGAAGGAAGAAAGAAAATTGATTTGCTGAGTCAATCTGATTTGTTTGCTAAAATTCATGTTTTAGAGAGCTTGCATTCCTTACTGTCTGATGGTACTGTCTGAAACTTTGTCATGAGTAGCATAGGATTCAGTGGCATATCCATTACAGATATGCATCACATTTATTTCTCTTGTATAATCCTGTACCCTAATTATGGTGGTTCTGCATGTATCTTTCTTTCTCCCTGCTTCCCTTTCTTCCCCTGCCCCCATCTCTTCCTTCCTTTCTTTTTCCCAGACAGATGGTAACAACGTACAGGAAAAGATACTGGCAGGTTTTAAATCTTCAAATCATTTGGCTTGTCACAAGCATTAGTGGGAATTACAGTATTTGGAAACATTTGTTGGCAAATACAATTTCATCTTTCTTGTAGCAACATGCCTTCTGTGCCATATGGATAAAGTGACAAAAAGAACAAATGTGCCTTGTGTTACATTTGAGAATTTCAGGTCTTACAGCCTTCCATTTTGATTTGACAGCTTACGTGCAAAAGCAGGTCTGTGTAATGAATGTTTGGCAGAGAAGTAATTTAAATGTTAGCCTTTTAGAAACCTTCAAATTCAAATACTAGAAAGTTCCAGTGGATAATCTGTTTATATTAAATTGAACATGTTATCCTTATGGGATAGCACTATTTCTGAATTTGGCAAAACCCATTTGCATTTTGACTCTGTTGTACATTTTAATTTAAACATTGCGTGATAAGTTTGTAAGTATGATTCACATTCAAGACACCCTGTGGATCAGTTTATGGTTAAATATATAGTGTTCTCCAAGGATTTTTTAAAACAAGCTGTCTGATGTTCTGTGTGAAAGGGCATTGGCAGCAGCAATATTTCAGTTTATAATTTGTATTTCTGGAAAGGGAATTTTTAGATCATTTGAAATCAAGAAGAGAAGTACATCCAACTAAATCTCTTCTTTTGTGGTGGATGAGCTTTGCCAGTTTAGGGGAAAAAGAGATTAAAAAAAAGGAAAAAACGGTCTTTTATTTGCAGAGTTTTGTTGTTACTTTGGCTATTTTATCAAGTTTACTGAAGTTTCTCCCTAGAATAATATGTATGATGAAATGCATAATTATGTAATATAATAGTATTTTGTACTTTGGTCTTGAACCCTTTGAATAATCTGTAAACATGGTGGTACTTTTTCTTGAGAAGGAGGTGACCTTGAATTTATTTTTAATCCCAAACCACAAAGGATATGATATGATATCATCCTAAGTGTCCTCACCCTATATATCAATCTATGTATCTTAGAGCTTTCCATCTTGATTTCAGAGTCTGATTATCTTTTTGGACTTTCCTATTTTGCAGAAATAGAGTTTCCCTGCTTTAAGAGTCTGCATTCTCATTTGTGGCTGAATTCTAATTTGGCTGTCTTGAAAGCTACCATATGGTTAAATTGTATCTATAAACTTGGGTAAAAATCTGGATTTCCTCATATCGCTGACTTACATTAAATCATAGTGACAGTATGCTGGCCTGGGTTTCTGACTGCAGTGGGGAAGTTCTCAACAGAAATCAGAGACCTCAGTCCTACTTCCATTTCCCTATATGTAATCTTGGGAGAGTGTCTTACTCTTTTGGTGCCTAGGATTTTCCATAAATAAAATAGAAATGAGAAAGGTTAGAAGGTTCTCTGAAGAAAAGTATTACATAGAATACTGCGTAGAAACAAACCACTGCTTGGTGTTAGACTTTTACAATGACAGAGTGTTGGGATGTGCTATATAGAAATTTAACCTGCCTAACTAATAATTATGTATTTCATGTCTTGCTACGTGAATTATAATTGTTTAATATTTTTCCATATTTGTTTAAATCAATTCATATTCATGAAAAAGACCATTCAAAGCAATTTTAGGAAATGGATCAGTAGCTTTTTGTTCAACAAAGTAAAAATTAGTCTTCAAATTATAGTGCCCTGTGGCCAACAGCCATTAAATAAAATGTCATGTATGGACTCAACTAAATTGAATTGCACAAGTTGTTTCTATAAGTAGCATAATAAGTCCATTGTGAGGCTTTTGCTCTCTGAGGAATGAAAGAACTTTCTGCTGCTCCTTGAATCCAAGCAGAGTTACTAAGTGCTATTTTTCCTTCTATTCTAGGAACACTTTGGTCTCAGTGACCTGACTGGAATGAACTGCTTGGTAGATGGAAATATCCCACCGAGTTCTGGCCTCTCCAGCTCCAGTGCTTTGGTCTGTTGTGCTGGCTTGGTGACACTCACAGTGCTGGGCATGAACCTATCCAAGGTAACCAATTTGAAAGATTTAACCCGACCGAATCCTCTCTTTCTAAAGTATTAGTATCCAAATCTCAAAATTAGAATGCCTTTGTTTGATTGAAAAACTTTGTCTTACCTGAAAGGACTGCACACACAGGGCATGAGTTGTAACTTAGCAAGTTCTGCTTGTGATAAACTACAAGGTGGTTGATACCTTCCAAACAGTAAGCAAATATGTGAAGAGCTGTATCAAAATGCTCTTAGATTAAGTGGGGAGATTGAATGCATGGAGGTCTTTTTAAATCACCTTATCAACAAGTGAACTTCAGGGATGAAATTTTAGGCTTCATAATTAGGCCTGCTTATTTTCACCCAAAACCTTCTGTTAAATATTTGACAAGAATGGGTAAAAAGGGTGAAAACCAGGCAATAAAGGAACTGAATAACATATCTATTTATGCCAGAAGCTTAGTCACTAAAATAAACTTGAAAAAAATACTTCATTGCAAAGAGGAAATGCTTATTTAAAGAAGACATAAATTCTACAAGAGGTCAGAAAGCCTCAACTTTACAAGTTCACATAAATCTCTGATTTTTCAGTTCAGAGTAGGTATGCTCAGCTTTAATTAATGTTTTGGAGATCTGGTTCAAATAAAATATTGTCATAGGTTCTTTTTTTATCTCTTGTACGTGTACCACCACATTTACAGATGTCTAGGAATATAGACTGGGCATCAGGCAGATCAAGAGGAAGTCAGCTACATGTCTTTCTTCGATCTGCTTAAATGTTCAGTTCAAAAATTTTGTTTGTAGGGAGAAAGAGAAAAATGAAGAAGAAAGCAAAGGCTCAGACAGAATTCACTTTAACTGCCATTGTAACTATGCACTAATTAGTCCTTTGTAAGCAATTGCTTATTTGGAGGTAAGGGTAACTAATTTGTTTTTATTTGTTTCTTGAGAAGAGAGAAAATAAGGGAAAGAAAGTCCATGTGTAAAAGCTACTTCCACTGGTGCTATGTTTAATCTGGTGGTTTATTTGTTTATTCATTTATCATTCAACCACTACTTCCCTAGTGCCTACTTTGTGCCAGCTAATGTTCAAGGCATTGGTAATATAATAGGTATAGTTTTAACCTTCATATTAATAGTACTTATGATCTAAAAAAGGGAACAGAGACAAGTGAATAGGCAGCTATAACAGAGTTTGATAAGTGGATACATAGTGTGCTGTAGGAGCAGATCTAATCCAGATTTACAGAACAGTACATCTAAGAGAGTTTTGCTGAGAATACACTGGTCATATCAAACACCCTCTTCCAACAACACAAGAGAAGACTCTACACGTGGACATCACCAGATGGTCAATATCAAAATCAGATTGATTATATTCTTTGCAGCCAAAGATAGAGAAGCTCTATACAGTCAGCAAAAATAAGACTGGGAGCTGACTGTGGCTCAGATCATGAAATCCTAATTGCCAAATTCAGACTTGAAGAAAGTAAGGAAAGCCACTAGACCATTCAGGTATGACCTAAATCAAATCCCTTATGATTATACAGTGGAAGTGAGAAATAGGTTCAAGGGATTAGATCTGATAAACAGTGCCTGAAGAACTATGGACAGAGGTTCATGACACTGTACAGGAGACAGGGATCAAGACCATCCCCAAGAAAAAGAAATGCAAAAAAGCAAAATGGCTGTCTGAGGAGGCCTTACAAATAGCTGTGAAAAGAAAAGAAGGGAAAAGCAAAGGAGGAAAGGAAAGATATACCCATTTGAACGCAGAGTTCCAAAGAATAGCAAGGACAGATAAGAAAGCTTTCTTCAGTGATCAAGGCAAAGAAATAGAGGAAAAGAATAGAATGGGAAAGACTAGAGATCTCTTCAAGAAAATTAAGGATACCAAGGAAACATTTCATGCAAAGTGGGCACAATAAAGGACAGAAATGATATGGACCTAACAGAAGCAGAAGATATTAAGAGGTGGCAAGAATACACAGAAGAACTACACAAAAAAGATCTTCACAACCCAGATAATCAGGATGGTGTAATTACTCACCTAGAGCCAGACATCCTGGAATTCGAAGTCAAGTGGGCCTTAGGAAGCATCACTATGAGCAAAGCTAGTGGAGGTGATGGAATTCCATTGAGCTATTTCAAATCCTGAAAGATGATTCTGTGAAAGTGTTGCATTCAACATGCCAGCAAATTTGAAAAAAGCAGCAGTGGCCACAGGACTGGAAAAGGTCAGTTTTCATTCCAATCCCAAAGAAAGGCAGTGCCAAAGAATGCTCAAACTACTACACAATTTCACTCATCTCACATGCTAGTAAAGTAATGCTCAAAAATCTCCAAGCCAGGCTTCAACAGTACATGAACCATGAACTTGCAGATGTTCAAGCTGGATTTAGAAAAGGCAGAGGAACCAGAGCTCAAATTGCCAACATCTGTTGGATCATCGAAAAAGCAAGAGAGTTCCAGAAAAACGTCTGTTTCTTCTTTACTGACTATGCCAAAGTCTTGACTATGTGGATCACGACAAACTGTGGAAAATTCTGACAGAGATGGGAATACCAGACTACCTGACCTGCCTCTTGAGAAATCTGTATGCAGGTCAGGAAGCAACATTAGAACCGGACATGAAACAATAGACTGTTTGCAAATTGGGAAAGGAGTATGTCAAGGCTGTATATTGTCTCCCTGCTTATTTAACTTATATGAAGAGTACATCATGAGAAACGCTGGGCTGGAAGAAGCACAAGCTGGAATCAATTATGCTGGGAGAAATATTAATAACCTCAGATATGCAGATGACACTACCCTTATGGCAGAAAGCAAAGAAGAACTAAAGAGCCTCTTAATGAAAGTGAAAGAGGAGAGTGAAAAAGTAGGCTTAAAGCTCAACATTCAGAAAACTAAGATCATGGCATCCGGTCCCATCTCTTCATGGCAAATAGATGGGGAAACAGTGGAAACAGCGACAGCCTTTATTTTGGGGGGCTCTAAAATCACTGCAGATGGTGACTGCAGCCATGAAATTAAAAGACTCTTGCTCCTTGGAAGAAAAGTTATGACCAATCTAGACAGCATATTAAAAAGCAGAGACATTACTTTGCCAAGAAAGCTCCATCTAGTCAAAGCTACGGTTTTTCCAGTAGTCATGTATGGACTATAAAGAAAGTTGAGTGCCGAAGAATTGATGCTTTTGAACTGTGGTGTTGGAGAAGACTCTTGAGAGTCCCTTGGACTGCAAGGAGATCCAACCAGTCCATCTTAAAGGAAATCAGTCCTGAACATTCATTGGAAGGACTGATGCTGAAGCTGGAACTCCAACACTTTGGCTACCTGATGCGAAGAACTGACTCATTGGAAGTGACCCTGATGCTGGGAAAGATTGAAGGCGGGAGGAGAAGGGGACGACAGAGGATGAGATGGTTGTGTGGCCTCACCAACTCAATGGACATGAGTTTGAGTAAACTCTGGGAGTTTGTGATGGACAGGGAGGCCTGGCATGCTGCAGTCAGTGGAGCCACAAAGAGTCGGACACGACTGAGCGACTGAACTGAACTAAGTACATCTAAGCTGAGACAGAAGAATTGATAGATGTTAGTCAAGAAGTACTGATAGGCCAAAAAAGAACTACTGATAGCAGGATAACACTGATAACATTGGATAGTCATGTTTCAGGGGGAGGAAACATCATGTGAAGATGTCTAGAGTAAGAGTGATCATGGCTTGTTGGAGGAACTAAAAGAGGCTTAATTTAGCTGACACATAATAATTTGAAATACAGGGTAGGAGACCAGATGTTGGGCCTTGTAAACCATGTTGAGCAATTTGGGCTTTATTTGGATAGCAGTTTGTAAAACCATTGCAGACTTTAGGAAGAGGATAACTTGATTATATCTGTATTTTGAAAAGATCGCCCTGGGTCTATTATGAGATCTAGACTTGAGGATAACTGTCTTAGCAGTAGAGAGATGCCACTTCTGCGGAAGTGGCAGTGAGAATGGGGAGAGAATTAGATGATAGATTTAAGGTATATCTCTGACAGAATCAATAAGACTTGATTATTTATTGGATGTGGGACCCAGAGAGTCAAGGATTATACCCAGGTCTCTGGCTTGGTATGTTTCACTGAGATAAGGAATATAGATGAAAAGTTAGGTTTGAGGGGAAAGCAAAATGTTGAGTATGAGGAATTTGTGGGCACACTGATGGAGTTACCTAGTGTTTAGTTACAAACAGTATCTCTGAAACCCAGGAGGAATATTCAGACTTGACATGGTCTACTTGAGAGTCATTAGTATATAATTGATTTCTGAAGCCATAGGAGTGGAGGAGACCATCCAGTGGAGGAATGTAGGTAGAAAGATAAGGAAGACTAAGACAAAGTTCCAACAAGCATGAAGATTTGAGGGATGGACAGAGGGAGAGATGTCCACTTGAAGAGACTGAGGCGCAATCAGACATTTAGGAGGAAAAAGTAGAAAAGTCAGGTAACAGCAAATATAAGGAAAATAATATTTCATGAAAGAGTAGCAGTGGTGTCAAATGCTGAGAGGTTAGGTAAGACAAAGAAGTATCCATTGAATTTAGTATCAAAGAAGCTGAAGAAAACCTTGACAAGAGCAGCTTAAAATGGGAATGAATTGAAGGACCTATGAGAGGTGAGAAAGTAGAAAACTTCAGTGGATACAGAAAGTCTAGATATGCCTGGAAAAAGATAATCTGGTGTCTGTGGTTGGGACAGAGGTCAAGGAATTCATTCTTTTTAAAGGGAGGATTGGTAAAACTTATTTTTCATATTTTCCTGGCCTTCTGATAGTGGAATATCTAAGGGAAGAGAAGAACAGGAGATAAAAAGAAACTTTGTAGCTTTGGAATTAATTCTGGCTGTCTCTGTGTTTCAAAGTCAAAAAAAGCAAATGTACTGGGTATAAAAACAGATACATAGATCAATGGAACAGAATAGACAGTCCAGAAATAAACCCATGCATATTTGGTCAATTAGTTTACAACAGAGGAGCCAAGAAAACATAATGGGTAAGGGACAGTCTGTTTAGTAAATGGTGTTGGAAAAACTGGATGTCACATGCAAAAGAATGAAAGTGGACCTTTATCTTACACCATACTCCCAAAATAAATCAAAATACATTAAAGAGTTGAATGTAAGACCTAAAACCATAGAAGTAGTAGAATAAAACATAGGCAGTAAGCTCTTTGACATTGGTCTTGGTGATCATTTTTTGGATTTGACACTAAAAGCAAAGGCAACAAAAGCAAACAAAACAAAACAGAAACAAACAAAAACCAAAGGAATTATATCAAACTTTCTGCCAGCAAGGGAAACCATCAATGAAATGGAAAGACAAGCTACTAATAGGGAGAAAATATTTGCAAATCATATATCTGACAAGGGGTTAATATTAAAAAAAATATAAAGAACACATACAGCTAAATAGCAAAAACCCCCCCAAAACCCAAATAATCCAATTAAAAAATGAGCAGAGGATCTGAATAGCTTTCCCAAGAAGACATACAGTTGGCCAAAAAGCACAGGAAAGGATGCTCAACATCACTTATCATCAGAGAAATGAATATCAAAACTATAATGAGATACCATGTCTGTGAGAATGACTATGATAAAAAAGATGAGATAATAAGTGTTGGTGAGGATGTGAAGAAAACGGAATTCTTGCTCACTATTAGTGGGAATATAAGTTGGTGCAGCCACTATGAAAATAGTATGGAGACTCCTCAAAAAAATTAAAAATAGAATTGTCATATGATCCAGCAATTCCAATTCTGGGTATTTATTTGAAGAAAATGAAAGCACTGTCTCAGAAAGATATGTGCATTCCCATATACATAGCAGCCTTATTTACAATAGCCAAGAAAAGGAAACAGCCTATAACCATTGATGGATGAATGGGTAAAGATGATGTGGTGTGTGTATGTATATACACAATGGAATATTATTTAGCTATAAAATTTTGCCATTTGTGACAACATGGATGGACCTTGAGGGCATTATGCTAAAGTGAAATGTCAGACAGAGAAAGACAAATGTTGTATCAATGAGTTCATTTATATGTGGTGTCTTCCTTCATTGCTTAGTTGGTAAATCATCTGCCTGCAATGCAGCAGACACGGGTTCAATTCCTGGCTCGGGAAGATCCCCTGGAAAAGGAAATGACAACCCACTCCAGTATTCCTGCCTGGAGAATCCCATGGACAGAGGAGCCTGGCAGACATAGTCTATGGGATCACATGAGTTGAACATGACTTAGCAATAAACCACCACCACTAAAGAAAAATAAGTAAAAATAAAAAACCAAGTTCAAAAAATGGGCCAAAGAACTAAACAGACATTTCTCTAAAGAAGACATACAGATGGCTAACAAACACATGAAAAGATGCTCAGCATCACTCATTATCAGAGAAACGCAAATCAAAACCACAATGAGGTACCATTACATGCCAGTCAGGATGGCTGCTATCCAAAAGTCTACGAGCAATAAATGCTGGAGAGGGTGTGGAGAAAAGGGAACCCTCTTACACTGTTGGTGGGAATGCAAACTAGTACAGCCACTATGGAGAACAGTGTGGAGGTTTCTTAAAAAACTGGAAATAGAACTGCCACATGACCCAGCAATCCCACTTCTGGGCATACATGCCAAGGAAACCAGATCTGAAAGAGACACGTGCACCCCAATGTTCATCGCAGCACTGTTTATAATAGCCAGGACATGGAAGCAACCTAGATGCCCATCAGCAGACGAATGGATAAGGAAGCTGTGGTACATATACACCATGGAATATTACTCAGCCATTAAAAAGAATTCATTTGAATCAGTTCTAATGAGATGGATGAAACTGGAGCCCATTCTACAGAGTGAAGTAAGCCAGAAAGATAAAGAACATTACAACATACTAACACATATATATAGAATTTAGAAAGATGGTAATGATAATCCTATATGCAAAACAGAAAAAGAGACACAGATGTACAGAACAAACTTTTGGACTCTGTGGGAGAAGGCGAGGCTGGGATGTTCTGAGAGAACAGCATCGAAATGTATATTATCTATGGTGAAACAGATCACCAGCCCAGGTTGGATGCATGAGATAAGTGCTTGGGCCTGGTGCACTGGGAATACCCAGAGGAATCGGGTGGAGAGGGAGGTGGGAGGGGGATTGGGATGGGGAATACATGTAACTCCATGGCTGATTCATGTCAATGTATGACAAAACCCACTACAATATTGTAAAGTAATTAGCCTCCAACTAATAAAAATAAATGAAAAAAAAATCAAAACCAATTTCATAGATACAGAGACTGAATTAGTAGTTGCCAGAGGTGAGGGATGGGTGAAATGAGTGAAGGGAATCAAATGGTACAAATTTTCAGTTAAGTAAATATGTAATGGGGGTACAGCATGGTGACTATAGTTAATGGTGCTGTATTGCATATTTGAAAGTTTCTAAGAGAGTAAATCTTCAAAGTTCTCATCACAAGAAAAAAAATTGTGTAACCAGGTATAGTGATGGATGTTAAACTTGTGATGATTTCATTTCCTAATACATACAAATATTGAATCATTATATCTTAACCTAAAGCTAATATAAAAAGCAGAGACATTACTTTGCTGACAAAGGTCTGTCTAGTCAAAGCTATGGTTTTTCCAGTTGTCATGTATGGATGTGAGAGTTGGACTATAAAGAAAGCCGAGCACCAAAGAATTGATGCTTTTAAACTGTGGTGTTGGAGAAGACTCTTGAGAGTCCCTTGGACTGCAGGGAGATCCAACCAGTCAACCCTAAAGGAAATCAGTCCTGAATGTTCATTGAAAGAACTGATGCTGAAGCTGAAGCTCCAATACTTTGTCCACCTAATGCAAGGTACTGACTCATTGGAAAAGACCCTGATGCTGGGAAAGATTGAAGGCAAGAGGAGAAGGGGATGACAGAGGATGAGATGGTTGGATGGCATCACCAACTTGGTGGGCATGAGTTTGAGCAAGCTCCAGGAGTTGGTGATGGACAGGGAAGCCTGGTGTGCTGCATTCCATGGGGTCGCAGAGTCGGACACGACTGAGTGACTGAACTGAACTGAAAGCTAATATAATGTATGTAAATTGTACTAAATTTTTAAAAATTAAAAACAAAAACATATGTACTTTACCAGAACTATATGACTTCCTTGCCTAAAGGAAACAATATGTATGTCCTAACTTTTCATGTTAGTCTAAGTTATAGTGACAATGCTTATATTTTCTAGGGCCTGAGCATATTTGCTTGAAGAGTTTCTTTGCTATAGTAAGAAGAAATCTTGACTGAAAAGAAGCCCCAAATTTGCCCAAAGTCTATAGTTCAGTGCCAAGTATATACTTGACTCTTATAAAAATTATAGAACACAATAACTCAAGGGACTTTAGAGATGAGTTATTTCAAAATCTTTTTTTTTTTTTTTTGCTGATATATCAGTCAGTGTCTTCATAGGAAATGAGTGGCTCACTGGGTATAACTGCAGGGAGTTTAATAAAGAGATTATTTGCAGAGGCCTGGGGAGGGTCAAGGGAGGCAACTAGGAAGGGTTTCCCTGTGAAACCTGAAGCCATTATACTTCAGGAGCTGTGGCTATAGAGTAATGTTGCCAGAAATGCAGGGAGGCAGGGAAAGAGTGAAAGGGCTGGGAATAGATGTGAGCTGGGATGGGCTAGGGAAGTTATTCACAGAAATCAGTTTCCTGGTGGTACAGAGAAGTGTGAGAATAGAGGGACAGGAAGGCAAGCAGAGAATGGTCAGCCTATCGAATGAGAAAAAGCCCATGAGACACTGGCAACTAATGCCCTTTCAATTAATAAACAATCTCGTCCAAGTTATATGTAAATTCAGTACCCTGTTCAATTGCAGACAACACTTACTGCAAATGGGATATGATAGATATGTATAGAACTTGTTAATTTACTAATAAACTAAATGTTACATGTATGAAACCAGTAAAATAAGATGGTTAATAACCCAGAAAGTCTGGAAGACAAATTATGAATCAAAGACAGAAGAGTATGGTGTGGTAAAAGATCTGTGAAATTGAAAAGGCTATAGACTTCTAGTTTCAAGATGACAGAATGAACACATGTGCTGTGTTCAGTTGCTCAGTCATGTCCAATTCTTTGTGACCCTATGCACTATAGACCACCAGACTCCTCTGTCCCTGGGGATTCTCCAGGCCAGAATACTGGAGTGGGTAGCTGTTCCCTTCTCCAGAAGATCTTCCCAACCCAGGGATTGAACCCAGGTCTCCCACATTGCAGGAGGATTCTGAGCCACCAGGGAAGCCCGAATAAACACATACCTACTCTCTTTCTTTACCCCTCATTCATATTCTTTTCTCAAAAAATCATCTTCAAATAGGGAAAGCAGGAAAAGACGGCATAAGCTCTATCTTTGATAAATCAAGGAGACATATGAATAAACAACCCTAAACCACAAGATACAAAGATGGAAAGTGGGTGTAAGGATGGTGCATGACTTAGCAGAGTAGTAGAAAGGTCAAAGCCAAGTGCCTGTGGAGAGTGGTGCAGATGGAAAGCAAGCTGACTCACAGCTCTCTGGAAAGGCTTAGGAATGAGAGGCACTGGGTATCACAAGAAGCAGGGTGACACGGTAGGTGGAAATTTATTTGAAAGTCTTTATGAAGAGCAGCTAGACCCTCAGAGCCCACTCTTACCTGGCTTAATAAGGAAGCCATTTCCCCTTACCTTTGTAGGAGTCTCTGGAGAAACAAAGATTATCTGGACTTGGGGACATTGAGCACTGAGAAAGGGTGGACCAGAATAGAATTGAAAACTAGGAGATTAAAGGACATTCTGCCTCTGAACAGTACAACTCCCTTTCTCTGATCAGCTTTAGCATACTGGCAGCCTTACCACTCCACATCCCAGCAGGGATATTAGAAGATCCTTCTCAGTGGAAACAAAACCATGATGAACCATCCTAGAGAAAGACCCATAAATACTGACATTTGGTGGCCCCCTTCCACCAAAATTCTCCAGCTACACTATGACCATATTACAAAACCATTTACAAAGCTTCTAGTCAGCTTTTTAGTGACTCACTCTTAAGGATGATAGGCTGTCAAAAGATAATAGGTCTTTGGAAGAAGGCCTTCAACATGAAGTAAACAGAGAAAAAAAGAACTCAGAGGAAACAGAAGACAATCCCGAGAGCAGAAAATTCCCTCAACATCATCCTGTTGTCCTCAGAGAGTAAAATGTTGAAAAAAAGAATAGAATGTTACTTTTTAAAAAGGAGCAAACAGTAAGAAAGAGCTTTTTTTTTTTTCATTTATTTTTATTAGTTGGAGGCTAATTACTTTACAATATTGCAGTGGCTCCTGCCATACACCGACACGAATCAGCCATGGACCCACATGTGTTCCCCATCCCGATCCCCCCTCCCACTTCCCTCTCCATCCCATCCCTCTGGGTCTTCCCAGTGCACCAGCCCTGAACACTCGTCTCATGCATCCAACCTGGGCTGGTGATCTGTTTCACCCTTGATAGTATACTTGTTTCAGTGCTGTTCTCTCAGAACATCCCACCCTTGCCTTCTCCCACAGAGTCCCAAAGTCTGTTCTGTACATCTGTGTCTCTTTTTCTGTTTTGCATATAGGATTATCGTTAGCATCTTTTTAAATTCCACGGAAAGAGCTTTTGGATATTAAAAATATGATAGCTGAAAAAAAAAGTTTAGTGTGAAGGTTGGAAGAATTCTGATAAAGTAGGAAAAAAGGGATGGACAATAAACGAGAGAAAAATAAGAAAACTTATAGATCAAGCCTGGAAATACAGTATCCAACCAGTAAGAAGAAACAGAATAAACAATCATTAGAAAATTATCATTATTATTATTGTTATTATTATTTTGGCCTTGCTGTATGTCTTGACCAGGTATTGAACCTGGGCCACTGAAGAGAAAGCATCAAGTCCTAACTACTGGACTGCCAGGGCATTCCCAGAAAATTATTATTTTTAAAATAACATTTCTCCAAAATGAAAATATGTATTTTCAAGTTGAAAGGTGCTCATAGGATATTCACCATAATAAATGAAAACAAAACAAAACAAATTGTTCCTCAGTTTAAAAAAAAAAGCTTTTCTTTCCATTTAAAAAATGAAAGGAAACCAACCAAAGTATATTGTCTGGGAATTTTGAAACTTGAATATTAGTAGAAAACACTCAAAACTGATTGAGAGAGAAAGGATAGAAAAAAGATCATAATCAAAGGAATAGGAATGAAAATATTAAAAATAGCTTTGGGAGATGGAAGGCAACAAAGTAATGTCTTCAAAATATGAATGAATTTTAGCTTAGGATAAATGAACTGATCAAGTAAAAAGATAGAATAAAACACTCTCAAACATGCAAATTCTAAAAGTCTACAACATGTAATCAACCAAAACTCAGGAGTAAACCAAGAAAGAAGTTGACATGGGAACTTGGAGATGGGAAATCTAATACAGGAGAGAGGAGTTGGATATTTATAGAACATCAGTGATGGGAAATCCCAGCATAACATCTACAACACCCAGAAGCTTAGAAAACACTCAGTACAGATTAGAACCTGATGAGAGAAGAAAAAATGGAATTGATAAATCTTATCAGGAAAATAAAGAATTGATAAATCTGACATATTTGACTGTGCTGCAAAATGAATTGAGAGTGATTTTTGCAGAGTTTTTATTGGTTATGGGAAGGCTTACTAGATGTGCAAATTAAACTAAGCAAATGAGGAAACTCAGCAATTATTAAATATAGGGAAAAATTGTCCCAGAAGGGAAATCAATTATTTTTCATTATTTGGCTCATAAATGAACAATAGTCTCAATAATTAATATACCAAATACAGATTTAACCAAACTTTTTTGGCATAAATTTATTGAGAAAGATTGGGGGAAAGGTAGGTGTAAGACAGCTAAAATTCTCATTTATCATAAGAAGGCAGTGGATGAAATTAATATGGAATATCTAGGAAATAGCATTTTACTCAGATGATCTGATACTTTAAAGCAAGAGCTAGTTGAAAGTGTTTGACTCTGGGCACACTGTACTGAGGATGATAATGAGATGGTGAGAGCTAGGGACTGCTTTTGTTGTTGTAAGCCTTTTAGCTCCTTTGATTATATGCATATATTTCCTTGGTAGAAATGAAGAAAAGGAGAAGAAAGGTGAATGAAATGAAAGGTAACTAGAAGACATGAGAAGAGATTCAATGAGTCAAAGTTAGAGACTGAGAACAGATGAGCTGCTAGACTGTAACCAAATCAGAAAGGCCTGGGGAGAGGCTTGTTGGTGGGTTTTGGGTGAATCCAAGAACAAGCAGGCATCTTTTGCTTAATTGCAGGAATCTATTAAGAAAATCAGATGTTCTGCACAAAATCATTAAGTGGAGGCCTATTTCTTATTGTTTTAAATAGGAAAAACTACAACGTGTTGCTCTTCAACTTAGAATCTCTAATTTCCTACACTGTTACAAAAACACAGTAAAAAATCCCACTAAATAAGTAACTTAGAAATACAATGAAAAATACTTAGAACAGTTGCCTTTCTTTTTTTAAAAAATAATTTTATTTATTTATGGCTGTGCTGGGTCTTCATTGCTGCTTGGGCTTTTCTCTAGATGTGGCGAACAGGGCCTACTCTCCAGTTGCGGTACTCTGGCTTCTCATTATGGTGGCTTCTCTTGTCATGGAGCACAGGCTCTAGGCCACGTAGGCTTCCGTAGTTGAGGCACCTGGGCTCAATAGTTGCAACTCATGCACTTCAAAGCACAGGCTCAGTAATTGTAGCACACAGGCTTAGTTGCTCTGCACCATGTGGGATCTTCCCAGATCAAAGATTGAACCTGTGTCTCCTGCATTGGCAGGCAGATTCTTTACTACTGAGCTACCAGAACAATTAATAGGGTTGGTAACAAGCAGTAACTTTACATAGTAGTGCACTGAGTCTTCTCTGTGGATGCCTGGTGTCCCAGTGTTACAGACACTATTTCTTTACCAGTGTGGTTATATGGTCAGGCCGCTCACGATGTGGCTGTTCTCTTGCTCTCTGTACAACCTCTACTATTACAGACCCTGTTTTACTTGTATCCTCTGCAAATAACTGACCTTCCTATCTATGCCCCAGGCACCAGCTGGTGATTGTTCTTATCAAAGGGGTGGTGAAGGCCATGCCTTTCTACTGGTTTCCCTGGTAACTAATGAGCTCACCTGACATCAATTCCCCTGTAACTTGTCATCTCCCCACCCTGGGAGCTAAGACTCCTACCCGCCAACAGTGATATGCGGTGGGGTGTTGCTCCAGGACTCTGCTTCAGACATGTAAACTTCCCCATCCATTAAACCATAGATGTCACTGTTGCTGACTTGGGGCTCTTTCTTTGGTCTTGAAATTGGGCAAACACGGGCCTTGTAGGCCTGTGGGGTGCAGGCCAATAGTATTTAGGTTTCGGGATGTAAGCGTATTTTTTTCTTAAATAAACAAGCACCTTTTAAAAAGTATTGTACTGGGAGATATATACAGTCTATGAAGTTTAAGTATCAAAAACCAAGAAATGTTCTATCAGGAAAATGTTAGTTGGGGAGGCATTCTGTAAGGTAGGCCCCTGCTTTGCTCGCTCAGGATTTAGGTTGCTGTAGACTTGGGTCTAGTTTCTGTGTGTTCTTGGAGCTGTCCTTGGAGGCCAAGAAGAAAGGACTAAATTCCTCTTATGGACCTTAGAGACAGCTGGCTGGCTTGCAAAACAGGTTGCAATTCTAAAGACCAGCTTTGGCTAGTAAGGTGTGTTTGATTGGCATCTACCTTGCAAATTCTTTCCTCTGCTAGGGTCCTGAAAGCAACTGTTCAGTGACATTTATTGAACACTTGCTATGTGCCAGGTATTGTTCTAGGTACCAAAGGTGAATAAAATCAGTGAAGCCTCTGCTTTCATGACACTTAAATGCTGGTGATTGTGGTGTTGGTGGGAGATAATGAACAGCTATACACGTGAATATGTAAGATAATATCAGCTAGAGTTAGAAAGAAAAATAGGCAGTAGAAAGGGGTAGCAACTGTTTTAGATAGGGAGTTAGAAGTCTCCTTTAAGGAGGAGACATCTGAAGTGAGACCTGAGGGAGTGAGCAGAGAGAGGAGGCAGAAGGCACACAAATGCCAGAGACCTAAGGTGAAAGGCTGCTGGTCACATTCCAGGAACAGTAGAAGCCTGTGTGGATGGGGTGTGGTGAGTAGGGGAGAGGGCAGAGTGGTGGAAGGAGAGTTAAGAGTGGTGGCCAGAGGCCACATGGTCAAAGTCTTGTTTGAAATTCATTCCAAGCCAAACAAAGCCTTTGGAGGGCTCTGAGCTGAGGACCTCGAAATTAAAAGACGCTTACTCCTTGGAAGGAAAGTTATGACCAACCTGATAGTGTATTAAAAAGCAGAGACATTACTTTGCCAACAAAGGTCCGTCTAGTCAAGGCTATGGTTTTTCCAGTGGTCATGTATGGATGTGAGAGTTGGACCATAAAGAAAGCTGAGAATCAAAGAATTGATGCTTTTGAACTGTGGTGTTGGAGAAGACTCTTGAGAGTCTCTTGAACTGCAAGGAGATCCAGCCAGTCCATCCTAAAGAAGATCAGTCCTGGGTGTTCATTGGAAGGACTGATGCTGAAGCTGAAACTCCAATACTTTGGCCACCTCATGCAAAGAGTTGACTCATTGGAAAAGACCCTGATGCTGGGAGGGATTGGGGGCAGGAGGAGAAGGGGATGACAGAGGATGAGATGGCTGGATGGCATCACCGATTCAATGAACATGAGTTTGAGTAAATTCCGGGAGTTCGTGATGGACAGGGAGGCCTGGTGTGCTGCGATTCATGGGGTCACAAAGAGTCGGACACGACTGAGCAACTGAACTGAACTGAACTGAGCTGAGGATAGCAAGATAGGATTTATACTGAGTTCTTTCAGCTGGGAGCACTAGACTATAGCTTATGCTGGCAAGAGAGGAAACAATTTTTTAAAAAAGAAAAAGAAAAGGAACAGTCACTGCCCTTATAGACTTGAGTGCACGTGGAATACCATACTAACAGAAGTCTTAATAATTGAGCATCTATCTCATCCAAGGTGGTGGTGGTGTCCCTAAGTTGTGTCCGACTCTTGTGACTCCATGGACTATAGCCTGCCAGGCTCCTTTGTCCATGGGATTCTCCAGGCACGAATACTGAAGTGGGTTGACATTTCCTTCTCCAGGGGATCTTCCCGACCCAGGAATTGAACCCGGGTCTCCTGCATTGCAGGCAGATTCTTTACTGACTGAGCTATGAGGGAAGCCCCATCCAAGGGGTGAAGTATTTTATATGTAAATGGAAAATAAGTTTGTAAGAATGGCTGCTTGGTAAAGTTGGATGAAGAAGATTTTAAGTAAGCAGTGAGGTCTAAACCATTTTGAAGGCACAGAAAGCTGTGTCTTGACACAAAGCCCTGGGAGGGGCCCAAAGGCATTTCAGGCAGAGAGAGCCCGTAAGTGCATTATAACAGTTCTCTGAGCCAGACTTGTAAATATGTGTCAGCTGAGGCCGAGAAAGTCTTATGCAGCTTCATGAAATTCCTTTTAAAAACTTACTTGACTACAGGGATGTTTCTAGTTGCTTAAGTCCCTGAACAGATTTAGTTAACTTAATTTCAGTGGCAAATTAATTGTGTAGACATGGGTTGATACTCTTCAGAGGAGTGTTTTTGAATTTTGAAATCCATACTGTGTATAAGAGACCTTTGAGGTTCAGAAGCAAAGTAACCAGTGTGTCCAAAGTTCTGTGCCATATATGTCCAAGTTTTTATTTTTCTGAGTTTTTAAGAGCTGTTTCCTTGAGAAAGTTTAAAGATAATTTTTCTTTGCATGTAACTACATTTAAGTTAAATATTTCTTGGCCTTTAGAACGAGACCTTGTATTTAAAAAGTAAAGGCATGGTCTACATTACAAAATGAAAAGAATCTCACTATTATACAAAGGTTTAAACTACGATTTAAATGTTTTAATAGTAATTTGCTACACAGTATAAGAAAAATCAGAAAACAATTTGCACTGTCACTAATTATTATGTTTAGAAGTCCATACAAAGACATTGTTTCATTTTGCTTAGAATAACAAAAACCTCATCCATATAATGGTTAAGGAAAATAGTAGTTTAAAACATTCCAGCCAGATGTTAACTGCTAATGAACTGCAGCAGCCTGGCCTCAGAAAAAATGATAAATCCAGAGTACAATCTTTGAAAAGAATCTCTCAATTAAGGGTTGAACCTGGACTAAAGCCATGTGCTCACTGGTACAAAAACCAGGAGGGCTTAGTAGGAGCATTGGATGGCCTGTGTTTAAAAAATGTTTGAAAATTTAAGCTACTGTTGTTACTATGTGAATATAAAACTGTTCATATTGTATTATCAATAAGAAAGAACCAGGTTTCTTTCAGTTATGTGGGATAGTGTTTGTGTCTTTGATTATAGTCTTTTTTAGGAGTAGGATTGGAAATGGAACCTTTTATTTAATGATTTTGAGTGATTTGGATTCACTTGGATGATATGACTAAGCTATTTGCCGATTAGAAGCCTTGCTTCACGGAGGTTGTTTAGGTCACCTCTGCTTTTTTTTTTTTTTCCATTTCCTTTCTTAGGCTAAATGCATGTTTACTATTAGCATAAACGAAGGCAAACAAGACTAATTAGGGAGCAACAGTTTGGAGGAATAAGGGTGACTGTTTCCAAGTGGTTTCAAATGAAACCACCGTTGCTGAAAATTCATAGCCATGCCTGGTTGTGCCTTGAACTTTTGTTGCAATTCTTAGATTCTTTTCATTATTAGGTCACCATGTTTTGATGTCTCCAAACTTTGACTTGCACACAGCAATAATATAAACATTATTCAGTATTTAAAGAATTAACTGGACCAATGTAGGTGATATTAATACACCACATATGTTCATAGCCCTTACCTTCTCCCTTTATGGTATACAGAGAAAAGATAAAAGATAAAAATACAATGGTAAATAATCCTACCAAATTCAGAGGGGTTTGTCATCTAATATTTCCATTCATTTATGTTTAATAGAGATGATTGTAGCCAATTGATCAAGACTTAACCTTGTGCGGAGCCCCAGATTAGTATTTGATACAGTAAACGGAACAATGGAAGGCTCTCTATAGCTTCTCCCCCTTTGTAACCAATTTGGTCTATAACTTGTATGAAAGCCCCTTCCCACCCCCCCACCCCCGCCCCCATGCCTCAACTTCTGTTTCTAAAATGAGGGTAAGAGCAGCTGTTCCTTTAAATTCACAGGGCTGAATGTTAGATTAGCCAAATACATCAGTTCTCTGACCTTCCTGTTAGGAGTTTTTGGAAAAGTTTAGGGCAAGTGTTTAGCAAGAAAGTAGGTAGGGTAGGAAAATAAATTAGTAATCAGGGAAGAGTCTGTGACTGCATGAGATTGTAACTGTATTGGTAGCCATGAGAACAGTAAGGAGACAGCTGTATTTGTAGACACGAACTTTATCTATTTATTACAGATAAACTGTAAAGTGACGCAAGGGAAAAGGTTAACTGATGAAGACTATTTAAGATACATTCTGGACACCGAGATTTGGAGATTACTACTGAAAAATATGGACTTAAAGTTGTACTAGGATTTATGTGAGAGTAAAAGATACCCCCTTTTTATAATCAAGTACCTAGGTGTTTTATACACATCATCTCTAACCTCATGGTAACTTTGTAAAACAGGTTTATTATTATTATCATTTCAGTTTTGCAGAGGAAAGTATTGAGGCTCAGTGAATTTATATAATATGATCAAAGACAAATTGCTTATGAATGGAGTTACCTGGATTCCAGCTCAGATGGATTTGATTCACAGTATGTAGATGCATTTTCCACACTGCCTTGCTGTTGCCTGTGGTGCGATGTACTCAGTATTGCAGATATAGGGAGCACACTGGAGATGGGTCCAGCCTCAGCATTCTGTGATCTTTCTGATATCCTAAAATACGAAATGAATGGAAATGAATGATAATTTTTCATGTTTATGCCTAATAATTTGAGTTGAATGTTTTTTCATGGGTTGGCAGATTTTATACCCTTTGGCAAGATAATGATTGTTTTCTCTAGTTCCGTTCATTCAAAGCAAAGGGTTGGATGCTTAGGAAACAGAAAGCTCTAGGTATAGTCCTTAGGTTTAATTCATTTACAGTTTAGTTGTGGGTATTGGGTTAACCTAAAAATAGGAACATCACACAAAAGTAGCATATACAAATTCTTCCAAAGAATATGAAAAGAGAGAATATTTCCCAACTTCTTATACAAGGCCAGAGATCAAAGTAAATGTGCTTCCTTGATACCAAATCTGACATGGACATTACAAGAAAAGGGAAGTACAGGTTAATCTTCCTCATGAACTTAGATGCAGACAATTCTTAACAAAACTATTAGTAAATTTAATTCAGTAAAAATAGGATGATAAATAGGGTATAGGATAATATATCATGGCCAAGTTGAGTTTATTCCAAGAATTTCAAGTTTCATTTATCAAAAGAAATCAATGTAATTTACCATATTGACAGAATAAAATGTAGTAATCTTGATACAGGAAAGCATTTGATAAAATTTAACATTTTAATCATGACTAAATGACTGTAAATGACTCTAAATGACTATAAATGACTCTCTCTAAATTAGAAAATAGAATTCAATATGGTGGCTACCTTTTGGGAATTAGGGAAAGAAATGATTAGGTAGGGATGTAAAGGGTCTAGAGTTTTGGCAATACTTCTTTCTTGACCTTGATGGTGGTTCCAAGGGCATTCTATTTGTGACAGATTATTGATCTTTATGCTTTATATACTTTTCTCTCTGTGTCTTTTTAAAAAAAGTAAGGCTTCCTTCAATCCTAGAACCAACCACTGTTAAAGATTTTTTGTGTGAGTCCTCTAGAAATACTCTGTTCACTGTAATATATGCATATGTTTCCCCTTTTGCTGATTTACATAGGAACATTTTATGTGTGTAAATACAGGAATATATATATATATATATACACACACACACACACACACATGTGTACATATACATAGATCACTTAAAATATAAATTGAGAATTTTTCTCTCAAATATAAATTGAGAATTGTTCTATATTAACACACATAAAGAATCTTTTAAATGTAGATTCTTTTTAATTGCTTTCTTGTTTAATATTATGTCATACCATAATTTGTTTGGTCTTATAATTAGATACAGTTTAATACTTAATATTATTTTTCAGGGTTTCCTAGGTGGCACTCGTGGTAAAGAATTCACCTGCCAAGAACTTACCATAATTTATTTAACCAGACATCTATTATGGAAATTTAGGTTGTTTCTAGCTTTCCACTATTATAAAAAAGGCTCTGATGAATATTCATGAAGATTTTTTTCACACTTGATCAATTCTTTCCTTATGATTGGATTAAAGGCATTTTCATTTTAGTAATAAATAGACTTTATTTTTTAGAGCCGTTTTGGCTTCACAGCAAAATTGACCAGAAAGTACAGAGATTTTCCGTATACCCCTTGCCTCCACACATGCATAGTCTTCCTTATTATCAACATTCTCCACCAGAGGGTACATTAGTTACAAGTGATGAACCTATATTGACATATTACAGTCACCATTTATGTTACGTTTAGCTCTTGAGGTTGTACCCTGTATGGGTTTGGACAAGTTTATGTAATGACACATATCCACCATTGTACAGAATAGTTTCACAGCCCTAAAAATCCTCTATGTTCTGCTTGTTCTTCCTTCTCTCCTCCCTACCCCTGGTGACAGTTGACCGTTTTACCGTCTCCATAGTTTGATCTTTTCCAGAATGTCATGCAGTTGGAGTCATACAGTATGTAACTTTTTGATTGGCTTCTTCCACTTGGTAATATGCATTTAAATTTCCTCCATGTCTTTTCGTATCTTGATAACTCATTTCCATTTAGTGGTAAGTGATATTCCATTGTATGTTTACCCATTTACCTACTGAAGGATATCTTGGTTGCTTCCAAGTTCTGTTAGTTTTGAATAAAGCTGCTGTAAAATCCATGTGCTAGCTTTTGTATTGACATAATTTTTAAACTCCTTTGGGTAAATTCCAAGGAATGCAATTACTAGAATGTATTATATGTTAAGAATATGTTTAATTGTGAAGGAAGCAAACTGTCTTTCAAAGTAGCTGTACCATTTTGCATTTTCACCAACAATGAATGAGAGTTCCTACTGCTCCACAACCTTGCCATTGTTTGGAATTCTGGCTTTCAGCGATTTTAACTGGTGTGTATAGGTATTTCATTGCTGTTTTAATTTGCACTTCCCCAATGATACATGATGTGGAGTAATCTTTTCATATGCTAATTTGTCATCTGTATATCTTTCTTGATGAGGTGTCTGTTAAGGCCTATTTTTTAATCAAACTATTTGTATCCATATCATTGAGTTTTAAGAGTTTGTTGTATGCTCTGGATGACAGTCCTTTATCAGATATGTCTTTTGCAAATATTTTCTCCCAATATGTAGTTTCTTTTTTTATTCTTTTGACATTGTGTTTGGTGGAGTAGAAATGGTTAGTTTTAATGAAGTTGGTAATTAATTCTTTTATTCATGGACTGTGCATTTAGTGTTGTATCTAAAAAATCATCACCAAATCCTAGGTGATCTCGGTTTTCTCATATGTTATTTTCTAGGAGTTTTATAGTTTCATGCTTTACATTTAGGTCTGTGATCCAGTTTGAGTTAATTTTTGTAAAGGTTTAAGGTCTGTGTTTAGATTCATTTTTTTGGGACATGGATGTCCAGTTGTTCTAGCACCACTTGTAGAAAAGACTATCTTTGCCCCATTTTTTTGCTTTTGCTCCTTTATCAAAATATCACTGACTATATTTATGTAAGTCTATTTTTGGCCTCTCTATTCTGTTCTGTTGATTGAACTGTCTCTTCTTTTGCTAACCACACTGTTTTAATTACAGTAGCTTTATAGTAAGTCTTGAAGTTGGATAGTGTCAGTTCTCCAGTTTTATTCACCTCCTGCAACATTATGTTGGCTATTTTGGGTCTCCTGCCCCTCCATTTAAACTTTAGAATCTGTCGATAACCACAAAATAGCTTGCTGGGATTTTGATTAGGATTGCATTGAATCTATAGATCAAGTTTGGAAGAACTAATGTCTTGACATTGTTGAGTCTTCCTATCCATTAACATGGACTATCTCTTCAGTTATTTAGTTCTTTTATTTTGTTCATCAGTTTTTTAGTTTTCCTTGTACTGATTGTATTTTATTTGATTTAGTTAAGTATTTCATTTTTTGTTTGCTGATGTTAATAATTTTGTGTTTTAAATTTCAAATTCTACTTGTCATTGCTGTTATATAGGGAAGTGACTGACTTTTGTATATTAATCTTGTATCCCACAGCCTTGTTATAATTGCTTGTTAGTTCCAAGATTTCTTTGGTTGATTTTTAAAAAATTTTTAACCTAGATAATCATGTCATCTGTGAACAAAGACAGTTTTATTTATTCCTTTGCAATCTACATAGCTTTCATTTCCTTTTCTCATCTTACTGCACTCACTAGGACTTCCACTATGTATTGAAAAGCAATAGTAAGAGGGGACATCCTTGCTTTGTTCCTGATTGCTTTAACTTTTGAAATTCATTGTCAAATTGTCATCTAGGAAGATTTTACCACCTACAGGTGACCCTTGAACAACACAGTGGCTAATCTTCATATAACTTATAATTGACCCTCCCTATATTCAGTTCCTTTGCATCCATGGGTTCAACCAACACAGACAGATGGTGTAGTACTATAGCATTTATTATTGAAAAATATCTGTGTATAGGTGGACCTGTGCAGTTCAGACCCATGTTGTTTAAGGGCCAGTTGTAATATGCAGTAACATTGCATGAGAGTCCATTTCCCCACAGCCTTACTAACATTCTATCAATGTTTTAATTTTCCCATTCTGATAGATGCTATCATAGGTATATGTTTGATTATTAGATAGTTTAAACAACTTTTCTACATTTTTTATGAGTCACTTGCATTTTTTGACTCTGTATGTTTACTTAGCTCATTTGCTCCTGGAGTACTCATTAATCATCTTCTTACTACTCTCTCCCTATCTCCCTATCTATCTATCTACATAAAGCATTAACATATTTTATGTTGTCAATATCCATCCCTTTTCAAACCAGTTTTCTGTTTGATTTCTTTGAAACTAATAATTCTGGAGCAAAAATCACTTTGGTCATATTTAAACAAATACATTGCAGCCATGAAATTAAAAGACGCTTACTCCTTGGAAGGAAAGGAGTTGGTCTGTGACCAACCTAGACAGCATATTAAAAAGCAGAGACATTACTTTGTTAATAAAGGTCTGTCTAGTCAAGGCTATGGCTTTTCTGGTAGTCATGTATGGATGTGAGAGTTGGACTATAAAGAAAGCTGAGCGCAGAAGAATTGATGCTTTTGAACTGTGGTGTTGAAGAAGACTTTTGAGAGTCCCTTGGACTGCAAGGAGATCCAACCAGTTCATCCTAAAGGCAATCAGTCCTGGGTGTTCATTGGAGGGACTGATGTTGAAGCTGAAACTCCAATATTTTGGCCACCTGATGCAAAGAGCTGACTCATTTGAAAAGACCCTGATGTTGGGAAAGATTGAAGGCAGGAGGAGAAGGGGACAACAGAGGATGAGATGGTTGGATGGTATCACCGACTCAATGGACATGAGTTTGAATAAACTCCGGGAGTTGGTGATGGACAGGGAGGCCTGGCGTGCTGCGGTTCATGGGGTCGCAGAGTTGGACATGACTGAACGACTGAACTGAACTGAACTGATAGGATGGGATCATTGTATGTATGTATGTTCAATTTTATCTTCCTTGAGTTGAAATTACTCTACCCCTTTTAATTTCATTTTGAAGTAAAGCACTTGGACACAAATAGCCTGACAGACTCAGGGATTTTTAAAGATTTCTCAGAAATAAGCCACCTGCTTCATTAAATGAACCCCAGGGCTCTTAGGTCTACCACATGTTTGACCTCATATCTTTGGAAGCTTATTCAAGGGAACTAAAATTACTACTGATTTGTATTATAAGTAGGAATATTTTCCTAATAGTAAGATATGTACTTTTGAATCATGAATAATGAAATTTAGCATCTGTTTAGCACTTGGAGAAATTCAAAGAACTTTACAGTGATCCATGTGCCAGGCCACTTAACTCTACAAAGTAAAGTCTGACTGCCAGTCTCAGACCATAGTCTTAACCTCTCAGAGACTTCTTGGAGAGTAGTTAGAGGATCATTTACTTGACACTGTTATATAAAAAAGGTAAGGCAGGTTTTATTTTTATAACATGTTGATGTTACTTCTACTTCCCTGTAAGGTCTAAAAACACCAAACAGCAAAGACAGCAGCAACAACATCACAAAATTTTTGGAGGGCATAGTCATTAGGTAGTTGGACCCAGGTTCATTCAGCCCTTCTAGGACTTGAGCGAGGCACTGGTAATTGACAGTGGAGATGCCTTTTCAATATTGAAGGACATATAAATCTGTTGAGAATAAAAAAAGTGCACCTAGTCTGGCAGAAAGGAAATCTTAAAAACTTCTCTCCCTGAAGAAAGAGGCGATCGTATCACTTTCTTGTCAGCGTCTTTCCAATGTCTGGTGTAAAGGAGGCAATTAATTGGATTGGATTAAATTAGTGAATTATCACTTACCATCACATGCTAAATAGCCATTTCCCTCTGTTATTAGTATTACATTTGAATGACTTAAAGAAAAACACAACATGAATACTTTGTTCCAAAGAAAACAGTATCTTCTCGTAGGAAAATGCATTTATTTTTACTCTGAGAGTATGTGACTGAAAAACAGACCTGGGTCTGATTCAGGCTGCCACTTCTCTCCAGGTGTGCAAATAAGGGGAAGGCTTTGTCTCTGGGTCTCAGTTTCCTCACTGGCAAAATAAATTTGAATATAGACTACTAAACCTTTGAGGACCCTTTAGCACTAGGATTCTGTGATCTAAGGGGTAAATAAATTCCTAAGACTATGATTTTTTGAAGAGTTGCCTAATAATAATTAAACTCATGCTTGTATGATCCAAATCTTCTGTTGGATTTTTCAAGATTCTGGGTTTTAGTAACAAATCATTATTGAAAAAAAACAAACACTAGAAAGCTATGTTCAAACCCTAATGATATTGGAACACTGTGGGTAAGGTACTTGTTATAGTGTAATAATGTAACATGACTCTCCTAGTATTGCTAATTGATATTTTTGTCCCTGTGAAAATACCTACCGCATTTCTTTTTTCTCTTTCCTAGAATTACTTTGCTTAATAAACTTGGCAATTGGGAATTTGTTGGATAAAATAAACTTTATAATTTTAGTGTCCACTAGATGGAGATACTGGAGTAACCAAGCTTTTGATTGACCACACACATTTTTACTTCTGGGTAGATGCTCTTAGTTTTAATTAAAATAAATGAATAAGTGAAAAAGGAAAATAAAAAGAAAGGAACAATAAAAAAGTAAGGGTGAGAACTGAGAATGGAATCCTGCTCCCATGGTTCTGAGAAAAGATTCAGATATACCGTAAATCACTGTGAAGTTTTTCAAAGTTGTACTGCATATTTCCTGCCGTTAAAACTAAGTGCAATAACCTAATTTGCAAGTACCCACACCCCTTGAAGTGATGGTGTTTAATTTAGTACCTTTGAAAAATTTAATGAAAACTCATGAGAAAGTCTCATTTATCAAGTTTTCCCTATTTCTCAAATTAGATTTTTAGACTTAGTCTTTATAGACATAATTTTTATTTTTTAAAATATTTTTCCCTATTAAAATTTTAGTAGTTCACTCTCTTAAAGGCGTGTTGAGCAATTTATAAGTTTTACTTTTTCAGTGTTGGGATGCATTTTAGCAAGACTATTATGACTTTTTTGCAACTTAATTATTCTAAGTCCTTTGATTATAAAAGCAAGAGGTTGGGGTCAAATTCTAGATGAAAATGCTAGGAGTGAGACTAGAAAAACAGTACATTTGTGAACTATTTTACTGAAGTCAGTAAGCAGTGAATATGTAGCCATTTAAAAATAATTTAATAATAGTTTATTCAGGTATCCCCCAAGTGAATAACCAAGGAAAAAATATTTCTCAAGTTACATTTTTCTTGGTTTTTGAGTATACAGATGCTTTAGAAGTCCTACTGGAGATTAGAGTTTGGATGAACAGATATAATTTCTTAATTTTAATAGTAGCAAAATTGGTAAGGGATCAGAAGATAGGAAAGGAACTTGGCCTGATCGTGAAGACTAAGGGTGAAATGAAAAGAAGATGATTTCAGCTCAGCATCTCACAGCATGGTGTGGTGGGAAGAGCATGGCCTCTGGAGTTGACCAGACCTTGGATTCCTAGCTTATACCCTTGAACTCTGTGACCTTGGGATATTATTTAACCTCTGAACTTATTTGTGTGTAAAATTGGGGTAATAATATTTGCCCAGTAAAGTTGTTGCCAAGATTAATGTACATAAATACATAGCCTAACTCATAAGTGGTAATGATCACTATTATTATCATCACCAGATTATTAAGATTATAATAATAGTTTATAATTCTCATTCCAGTTAACAAAAGGTATATTTTCTCTGCATACGAGGTACTCTGGGTCACTAGAAAATGACTAGGCTGGTTTCATTAGAAGCCTTTTTTTTTCTTTTTAACTCTAGATGCAGAGTTCCATGACCACCAAATGGATTTAGGATAGTAAAAAGAACATTACTTTTCATTTCTGTATTCAACAATGTTTATTGAGCCAAGCACTGTACTAGAACTGGGCCCAGAGCAATAAGAATAGGCAAGGAGCTTATATTCTAGAAGGGGGAGACAGATATTGAATATAAGAAACAAATGGGCAAGATACTTTCATATATATTAATTTCTATAAGGAGAATGAAATTTAGCAATGATAGAGAATGACTTGGAGAAAGATTACATTTGGTTATGTGATTAGTACAAAGAATTAAAGTAAGAGAAGGGAGAAAGAGAAAAAATGACCAATGAAACAATTACCAGTTGTTGGTAAACCTGAGTTTTATTGTGGGTAGCAATAACTTCATGATGTAGGGAGTGACATTTAAGCTGAAGCATATTATTATACATTTTGTTTATTATTTGCTATTTTGAACCTTTCTTCTCTGGATAAAGTCCCACTCTGTTGGTTTGCAAAATATTCCTCTTGAGGAAATCGGTGATGCTCTTTGGATGCAGGCTTGTTGGTTCTGCCCGTAAGAAGTCATCTGCAGGTACAGAGAGCCATGAGAGAGAGGGGGCCATGTGGTGGATCAGGCTCCTTCACGGCCTTGGCAGGTGGGCTTCTCTCCCCGTTCTGTGGAGTGTCTAAGGGCAGGTGAAAGTGGAGTCATTCGGTGGCCCTCAAGGGCAGCGTTGGATGTTTCTGGATTGGGATGTTTGAGCGAGATTTCCAAACTTTGCTTTTTTTTTTTCTCCCCCTGGACTTTGTTGAATCTCCTTTCCCATTTTTTATGTGAGTTCCAGTTGGAGCTCAGGGTCGGGAACAGGAGTACAATTTGCCTCACTCTGTCTGAAAGTGAAAGTCACTCAGTCGTGTCCAACTCTTTGTGACCCCGTGGACTATACAGTCCATGGGATTCTCCAGGCCAAAATACTGGAGTGGGTAGCCTTTCCCTTCTCCAGGGGATCTTCCCAACCCAGGAATCGAACCCAGGTTTCCCGTATTGTGGGCGGATTCTTTTACCAGCTGAGCCACAAGGGAAGCCCAAGAATACTGGAGTGGGTAGCCTATCCCTTCTCCAGTGGATCTTCCCAACCCAGGAATCGAACCTGCATTGCAGGCGGATTCTTTACCAGCTGAGCTATGAGGGAAGCCACCTGTCTAGGGAATCATAGATAGTCATTATTAGATTATAGCCTTACCATTCAGGAAAAAAAGTTAAAGAGGAAAAGCCATACCTATGAATTTCTAATCAAATTATTGCTTAGTATTTAAAAGATCCTGCTTTGCTATGAAATATAAAACACGGGATTGTAAAGCTATTCTGAAGCTGACCTACTGAGGTGCCAGACCTTTGACACTGGTTAGAGTTAGGTGTTGTAAATACTGCCAGTTGCCTTGTTACTTAATTTTTTACTATCAGCCTATTCTGTTGTCCAGTGTGGTATACTTCATGCTTTTTACTCTTAATTTACAACTTTATATTTCTCTGGTTATCATTTCACTGTTATATGACAAGAGATCCTATAGTAAGTGACTAAAATGAGTAATGTAAACGCCAGAGTTTCTATTGTTTTTCTTTTTAAATTTCGTCAAAAGTAAATCTTTTAGAGAGTAAAATTTTTCAGAGAAGGAGGTGGACTTGTTTTTTGGGTGTCTGAAGGGCAAAGTTAACATTTGCTAAAGTTTCATGTCACACATGTGGACCATTCAACTGCCAGTTTGGCAATTTGACATGTTAAAGTAATTTACCCTATAATTAAATTATTTAGCATGGAGTATCATAACTTCTTTGGAGCAATAGTGGGAGCAGGAGTGGGGAATCCCATTGAATTTCATTTCTTATAATAAACATTAAAGTTCTTTAAATTCATCTTCTAGAAACCCAGGTTGTGCTGTTAATACTCGGGTGCCCTGCTTTGTATCAGCAACAGTATGGTCTTACTAAGGACAACATAAGAGGAGTTTGGCTTTTTTTAGGTATCACTTTCAAATGATACATTTTAATGAGTGCCACCCAGGTTCTCTTTGACCAATATATTGATTTAATTATTTTAAGCATGCAAATAAAATATAATTGTTTCAAAGATCTTGGGTAACATCCCACATAAGAAGACATTGTGGGCTATTAACCAGTTGTTAATTTTGACTGTGTTTATTTAAATCAAGTGGGAACAGAGCCCTGTGGAACTTTATGTGTGGTCAGCAAAGCCCATAATCTCCTATAATTTAAGTAAGTTACAGAGAAGGTAAAATTGGTCATGACTCCTGTGGTTACAAGGATATTCAGAGAATATCTGATTGTTCCTTCTTATAAAATTGTATTATTGCTTTGTAAAATACATGCAAAAATTCAAGCAGTCCGTAAAATTTAAAATATTTTAAATTCTACATGCTGTAGAGAAGTCTACAAATACAAAAATAAGAAAGTGCTGCTTTATATAATTTAAGTTGTATTTATGTTCATTTTTATGACTTAAAGTATTTGTCAGTTTTTATAAATATCTTAATTTTTCAAATAAAGTTGCTATAATTAGGAAAAGAAAATTCGATAAAGTAAGAAATTTATCAGAAAAAAGTTTAAATGTACATTTTTCCTTTAGGAATAATTCACAGAAATCTATGTTTTAATGCAGGATACTTTATATTTAGCCATTTTCATTGATTTGCTTAAAGTTTTTTTGCATAATATTGTATTATGACACATTATTACTTGTTGACAACAGAGTTGAAGATCACACATATAGTTAGGTTCTCTTGTTGTTGTTGTCGTTTTGGCCATGCTGTGCAGCTTGCAGGATCTCAGTTCTCCAACCAGGGATTGAACCCAGGCCTCAGGAGTGAAAGCACTAATTCTAACCACTAGACCACCAGGGAACTCCTAGATGGATTGTCAATGTAGCACGTAAAGTTTTTTCTCAACTTTTATTAATTAAAATTTATTTTTTTAGTTGATGTATAGTTGATTTACAATGTTGTGTTACTTTCTGCTATACAGCAAAGTGACTCAGTTATATATACATTTATTTTCACTTTCTTTTCCATTATGGTTTATTCCAGGATATTGAATATAGTTCCTTGTGCTATATAGTAGAACCTTGTTGTTTATCCATTCTTTGTGTAATAGTTGACATCTAGTAATCCCATCCCCTTAGCAACCACAAGTCTGTTCTCTGTGAGTCTTCTCAACTTTTTATTACAAGAAAATTTCCAAATGTATAGAAAAAGTACATGAATAGGCAATGATCATGCATATGTCTTTCACCTCAGTCCTCATAAGCATTTTGCCACATTTGATTAATCTTTTTTCTACTTTTTCCCCCTGTACCATTTGAGAGTTAATTGCAGACATAGTCCCTAAATACTTCATCTCCTGAGAACAAGTCATTATTCAACACAACCAATATAATTTTCACATAGATACAATACTATTACCTAGCATGCATATTAGTTTGTATCCATATTTTCCAATTGCCCTAATAATAATGTCTTTTACAGCTTCTCCTCTGTGTTTTTCTTTCTTTCCTGATCCAATCTTTGCATTTAACTGTCATGTTTCTTTAGTTTAGGACTTCCTGGTGGCTCAGATGGTAAAGCGTCTGCCTACAATGTGGGAGACCCAGGTTCAATCCCTGGGTTGGGAAGATCTCCTGGAGAAGGAAATGGCAACCCACTCCAGTATTCTTGCCTGGAAAATCCCATGGACGGAGGAACCTAGTAGGCTACAGTCCACGGGGTTGCAAAGAGTCGGACACGACTGAACGGCTTCACTTTCACTTCACTTCTTTAGTTTTCTTTATTCTAGAACAATTCTCAAGGTTTCTTAGTTTTTCATGGCCTTAACATTTTTGAAGAGTCTAGACCTCTTTTCTTTTCTCAAGTTCCCTCAGTATGGATGTGTCAAGATAGTTGCCTGATTATCAGATCAAGATTCACTACCCACCCCCCAGAAATACGTGGGTGATGTCCTTCTCAGTGAATCACATCATATGATTTAGGTTTATCCTGTAACAGAGTACATTATGCGAAATGCCAGACTGGATAAAGCATAAACTGGAATCAAGATTGCAGGGAGAAATATCAATAATCTCAGATATACAGATGATACCACCTTTATGGCAGAAAGTGAAGAAGAACTAAAGATGCTCTTGATGAAAGTGAAAGAGGAGAATGAAAAAGCTGGCTTAAAACTCAACATTCAGAAAACTAAGATCATGGCATCTGGTCCCATCACTTCATGGCACATAGATGGGGAAACAATGGAAAGAGTGAGAGACTTTATTTTTTGGGGCTCCAAAATCACTGCAGATAGTGACTGCAGCCATGAAATTAAAAGATGCTTGCTCCTTGAAAGAAAAGCTATGACCAACCTATACATCACATAAAAAACAGAAACATTACTTTACCAACAAAGGTCCATCTAATCAAAGCTATGGTTATTCCAGTAGTCATGTATGGATGTGAGAGATGGACTATAAAGAAAGCTGAGTGCCAAAGAATTGATGCTCTTGAACTGTGGTGTTGCAGAAGACTCTTGAGAGTCTCTTGGCTGCAAGGAGATTCAACCAGTCAATCCTAATGGAAATCAGTCCTGAATGTTCATTGGAAGGACTGATGCTGAAGGTGAAGCTCCAATACATTAGTCCCCTGATGCAAAGAACTGACTCATTGGAAAAGACCCTGATGCTGGGAAAGATTGAGGGCAGGAGGAGAAGGGGATAACAGAAGATGAGATGGTTGAATGGCATCACTGACTCAATGGGTATGAGTTTGAGCCAGCTCTGAGAGTTGGTGATGGACAGGGAGGCCTGGCCTGCTGCAGTCCATGGTTCACAAAGAGTTGGACACGACTGAGTGACTGCCTATCCAAAAGAATGCCTTAGGTTAAGTTTGTGACATAAATTCTCTTTTTTACAAAGGTGGATTAGTTTTGTTAATAATAGTTTAAAAATAGTCTATAAAGTCCTTTAAAAGTGAAAACAGATACTGTAACAATTTAGTCTTCTATTATGTGTTTTAATAACTACAATGTGTATTTGTTGAATGAAAACTACTGATGAGTTAAAAATCACAGATTCTCAAAGAATTTGTGAGAGAACTAAAATGATCGTTGTACTGCTATTTAAGTATTTTTTATGTTCTTCTTCATTGTTTTGTTTAGAAAACAAAATGTACTAAGCTTGGAATAAACTGTTTGAGATATCTAGCATAAAAATAACCCAAGCAAATATAATTTTAAACTGTCACTGTTTATATAGGGTCACATTATTTCAGTTGCTATCACTCAGGGTTTGTATATATCACATTTCAGTGTAATGACATGGGCAGGCTCCGAAGAAAATACCAGGCAACACGAATTTGGTTTGATTAACAAATATTTACATGTCTCTGTATCTCTAATTATTGTAATCTTTTAAGGGGTTTATGCTACATAGGCTTATTTCTTTCAAGCTTTGTGTTGGATTAAAAGAGGTTGATTAGTAGTATATCTAACTGTAAAAATGATACTGCAGTCTGTCTAGATAAATGTCGGATTTGAGCCAGAGCTTCTGCAGAGAACAGGTGGACTCAAGAGCCCTGCCATGGGCAGATGGCTGCCTGTCATGTGCATGCCGTCTTGTGTGTATTAACGTTTCCTTCCTTCCCAGGTGGGTGGTGTTGATAGAAGTCAGAGTGGTCATTTGATCTTTTAGGTTTCTCTAGTCATCTAGTTGGTACATTAAACGAAAGAAAAGATAAACAGTGCTGCCCTTTGCTCGTAAGGTTGATGCCTCATCTGTAGGAGGAGACTGGTGGTTGTATTGTTGGCTACCGAACCAGTCGTGTGTTTGCTCGCTCACCATCCGTGTCAGTTGGCATGCTTTTGTGGGATGGCCACCTGGAACTGTGGGTTAAGTCGGTAGTAAACTGTTTAAGGGACACCCTCCCCCTACTTCCCACCTGGCCTTGATCAAACTCCCTGGCCTATCTGACCACAACATTCACTACACTATTACGCTTATTATTTTGTATTAGAAGGATGTTTCCCTCTAGACTTTGGTGAGGTCTTCAAGCACAGAGGCTATCCCCCCTTCCCTGCCTTTTTAAAAACTGAAGTATAGTAGCTGAACAATATATGAGTTATAGGTATACAATACAGTGCTTCACAGATTTTAAAGGTTATGCTCCATTTATAGTTATAAAATATTGGCTATCTCCCCCATGTTGTAGAGACTATCCCTTTTTGATTCTTTGGTCCCCAGTGTGCAGTTTGGTGCCTAACTGAATTAAGAAAAAAATTGTGATCTCACTTGCAACGTGATAATTTGCTGATGATAATGTAAATAATTATTTGGGTTTTTATTTAGTATAACCATTTGAGAGTCTATCAATTTTGCAATTAAACTTAATCCAGAGGAGTTATTCATTTACATATGTTTATTAAAGAGTTGTTACCTTCTATGTAAGGCTGATCTACCAAATATCTCTCTTTCCTCTCCTATGGCTGTTATGCATTCTGAGTAGCTGGAGTCTGTGTCACACCAATTATTGAAAATGTGACTGTAAGTCCCTGGTTCCAGGCATTTGTGCCAGGGTTTTGTCTGTCTTATGCATATATGAAAGCATGTCTCATAAGTCAAAGCATGTGAATTAGCAGAACTGCCATGGTAATGGTATTAGTAAAGACTATCCCTCTTGGGGTCCAACTTAAACTTTTGAATTTTATCCCATGCCTCTTATATTTTCAGATGAAGGAGTATTACATAGGGAGGTGTTCAAGGGGCAAGACAGTCAGTGAAACTGGATCCATTCCTATGAAACTGGGTCCATTCCTATACTACATAAATGGCTACCCAGATAGAGGTTTTTCTAAAGGTGTAAATTTCTCTTTTTTAAAAATTTATTTTCAGTTGGAGGATAACTGCTTTACAATATTGTGTTGGTTTCTGCCGTATATCAAAATGAACTGCCATAGGTATACACATATCCCCTCCCTCTTGAAACTCCCTCCCACCCCTCTAGGTTGTCAGCACCAGATTTGAGCTTCCTGCATCATGTAGTAAATGCCCACTGACTATTTAATTTTACATATGGTAATGTGTATGTTTCAGTGCTACTCTCTCAGTTCGTCCCACCCTCTCCTTTCCCCACCATGTCCACAACTCTGTTCTCTGTGTCTCCTTTGCTGACCTGCAAGCAGGATCATCACTAATATCTTTTTAGATTCCATACATATGTATGAGTATATGATACTTGTCTTTCTCTTTCTGATTTACTTTACTCTGTATATTAGGCTCTAGGTTCATCCGCCTTATTAGAATTCAGTCAAATGTGTTCAAAGCTGCAAATTTCTCTTGATGAGGTGGAAATATCTCTTTTATCCCCAGCTGTATTCTTCATACTTATATAAAATCTCATGCTCTCTTAGTTTAATTTTCTTAGTTTAATTTTTCCTAGTTTCCTCTCTATTGGAGAAAGGAGATAGGTATTATATAGCCTTTACATATTGTTATAAAGTAGTTAAGTGGGAGTTTTTGCTTGTTGAACAGAAATTTAAGATCAATGATGTATTTTCTAATTGTAGTATTTAATTAAAATATGTAAATATTGACTAAAAGTAATGGCAGTGAGAATATGAACAATTTTTAAGTGTGAGTTGTAGTTTTGAGGCTAGTTGATGAGCTGTGGGTTCCTAGAGCCATAAATAGACGTGGACAATAGCCTCTATCTTAAATGGGGGAAAACATATTTTTACAAACTCCAGGTTTTTTGTGATTTCATCAAGAATGATTATAGTTTCCTTGAGATTTAGTTTTCTTATTATAAAACCCAGTGCATTCTCATTAAAAAATACTGGGGAATTTAAAAGTATGTTAAAATTAAATTAAAAAATAACCCATAATCTTAACAACTCATTGGACTCATTGTCATCTTGAGTACTGTGAAGAAAATAAAATCTTTATACCTTCTGAAAATATTACGATTCAAAGAACCCACATTTAGTGCACGCATTGATCCAATTAGCAAAATTTATAGAATGTTTACTTTGTACCAGGCACTTTTCTAGGCACTGGAGATAGTGTAGTGACAAAAAAGTGCTTTCTTTCTTCAAGTTTACATTTGATTAAAAGGAGACAGAAAATAAAGGAAAAGATAACATAAGATGGTAAAAGTCTCGAAGAAAAACAAAGCGAGGTGTGAGGTGGAGAGTGGTAGGGGGTGTTAATATCTTTTAAGGGGATGAGGGAAAGTGTCTGGTAAGGTGACATTTGAGTAGATATTTCAGAGCAAGAACTTTGCAGGCTGTGGGAATGGTAGGTGGAAAGAAGTGGAGTGGCGTGGGATATTGATTCCTGGTTGGCCAGTAACTATGGCCAGCATTTATTGTGCACTAACTGTATTCTAGGCTTTTAAAATTTTTACAACAACCTGATGAAATGAGTAATTTTTGCAACTCACATTTTGCAGATGAGGAAACTGATATGTTTTAACCACTATGATATTCTAATAAGTGCTATGACAGAGCCCAGAGTTAGAGTATGTAACTCAATTCTAGGAGGCTATGAAAATTTCCCAGAGGAGTTGCTGCTTGACTTTAGTCTCAGTGAAAGAGCAATCAACCACAGTTAACTGAGAAGAGTATAGAATTCTGGTCTCATTTACCCTCCTGTCATATGCCCAGAACCTATAATAGTACCTTTCCAACAGTTGGTACTCAGTACGTGTTTGTTGAATGAGTGCAGGTAGAATAGCATTTGCAAAGACATGGAGGCATAGAGAGTTTAGGATTATCAGAAAACTGGAATTAGTTTATTTTGACAGGAGCACTGACTATGTGTTCAAAGCAGCAGGAGCTTATGGCAGAAGAAATAAACAGGGGTCAGATCATAAACCTATTTTTATGAAAAGGCAATGAGGTACTTTTTCAGTAGCACATATATACTAAAAATTGAGAAGCTATGGAGGAGATGGTCTTGGAGCCTGGGGAATGAGAAAACAGAATTATGTGACTATTTCTCTCTCTCTAAAAGAGAGAGAGAGAGATAAAAGTGGCTGGGACTTTGGAGGAAGGAGGGATATGACCTATTTTTACCACACTTCTGACATCCAATGTGTGGCATTTTTCTGACACCAACCAGTTTTCTAGCTCTCCAGATACCATCTGGGTATCCTTCAATCCGTTCAATTCAGTTTTAACACTCCCTGGAGTTAGTGTCAGATCCTAAAAGTTAAGGACTCAGTCCCACAAAACTGACCACTTAAGATGCCAGGTGCAAGTCTCAGGTTGTCATGTCACCTGTCCTTTTGACCAGCCAGCTATAAAATTAAAGGTTCCCACAACTCCCTCTTCAGGTTCAATAATTTTCTAGAGTGACTCAAAGAACTCTAGAATACTTACTATTACTCTATAATTATCATTACTGGTTTATTATAAACAATGCAACTCAGGAATGGCCAAATGGAGGAGATGCATAGGAGAAGGTACTGGGTGAGAAAGGATCACAGAACTTCTGTGCCTTCTTCATGTGTGCTAACCTGCCAGCACTTTGATGTGTTCACCAAATCAAAAGTCTCCAAATCCTGTTATTTAGAGTTTTTTGGGTTTTTTTTTGATGGAGACTTCATTATGTAAACACAATTGATTAAATCATGGTCTGTTGGTTACTGATTTAATTCTAGCCCCTGTCTCCTCCCTGGAGGTGACGGTGTGGGAGTGGGTTGGGCTGAAAGTCCCAGTAACTCTAGTCCATGCATTGCTCTTTCTGGGGACCAGACCCCATTCTGAAGCTATGTGGGAGCCTCTAGTTACCTGTCTTCTCATTAGCATATGAAAGACACTCATCACTCCAGAGGATCTAAGGGCTTTGGGTTTTAGAACAAAAATCAAGTATGTATTTTTTATTACATTACAAAGGGTAAGTTAGGGATAGGGAGAGGAGACCTGAGAGTGCAAAGAAAGAACTAGGATTCAATCATAGTTGGAGAGACTTCAAAGGGTGGCTCAGAAGAGAAGTATTAGATATGCTTATTAGAGAGGGGAGAATTGAGAAGGGCTTTTTCTTGCGAGGAGAGAAATTAAAGAGGGAATAGGATGAATCCATAAGGGGAAAGGGCCACATTCCTATAACTGAAGACATGACTGCTTTGGCCTGACTCTGTGACAGGTTAGATTTTTAGCCTCACTATCAAGGACTAGAGAATCTCAGCATAGTTTAAGGCTGAAAGTATTAGGAATCAGATTTTTCTATGCAGATTGTAGGAAAGTTGTTAATATTTAATGAAAGGAAAGCTGGATTCATAAATAAGCATTGACCTATAAACTACGTATCTGTAGATTGCTATCTACTCTTCCCCTACTATTAGTTAATTTAAGTTAAAGTTTCTTAAAATTTTGGACCATGACTCATGTAAAATGTGTTTTATATTGCAATGTAACATGTAATATACAGGGGCAAACACACTCTGAAAAGTTTCACAAAACAATGCTTACCTTTTCTACTTGCAGTGCTTTCCATTCCATTCTCTTGAAAAGTGAAAGTGAAAATGTTAGCCACTCAGTCATGTCTCATTCTTGGCGACCCCATGGACTGTCCATGGAATTCTCCAGGCAAGAATACTCTCTTAGCTTCTATTTAAAAAACATATTTTGAACCACTAAATTGATTCCATAGTTAGGTAATGGGTTGTTACCAGTTGTTTGAAAACAATTGGTCTATTGGTTTCCTGAAATTTGTTGTTTAGTTGCCAAGTCATGTAATTAAGATAAACTAAAAATCACTATGAAGAAGAAGTATAGAAGCAAAGTAAAAGGGTAAAGGTCTTCTGTCCCAGGGCCTCAGTTCAAGATAGGGAACACCAATCCCTTCAATAATGGCAGCACACAGAAGTGGAAGGAAGAATGTATCTAAATGCAGCATAAGAGGGAAAGTAAGTGGTATTTCTCACTCTCCAAGATGTGCCAATGTCATGATATGATTGAGCAGTGATTGAGCAGTTTCAGGGTTTCTATTTGGTACATATTCATTTCTTTGGTGCAGACTTCTGTCTTTAATGTGGTAGATTAATAGGAGAACAGGATGTTGACATTATATATTCATTCATTTATTCATTCAACATTCATTTTTATCAGATAGGGTAGATATTAGAAATACAGAGGTGAACAGACACATGCTCCCTCCCTTCATGGAGCTTAGACAAATGGGAGAGACCAACGTTAAACAAACACACACAAGTATCTATATACAGATTGTAATAAATGCTGTGAAAAAAATAGACTATGAGAAAGAAAAATGGGAAGAACCTAGTTTACATGGGGAGGGGCAGCTTTTAGGGAAGACTTCATGGAGTAAGTTGAGATGTGAAACTTGAGTTGGAGTTAGGCAAACATGACTTACTTTTCAAAGTAACTATGTCATATTTTGTCATAAGCACAGAGTATTCCAGAATGCTTTGAAAAGCTAAAACTTAAGCTGTAGGAATAAGTAATATATCCTCCCAGAAGAAGTGGAAGGAAAGACTCGTGAAGTGGGGAGAGAAAGAGAGCAGAGCCATCCAAGGCACTGGTGGTCAGGACAGTTGCTGATGTTGCAGGCTAATGTCTGGTCCAAGGATGAAGAGTCCAGCATCTATTAATACCTTGCAAAGCAGCCAGGGACCATCCTTACTCTGGTATCTCTTGGAAACGGTCATTATCTTTTTCTCCCCTTCTTTTCTGTTATCCCATTTAAGACAATGTTAATGACTCCCATTCCATGTTTTGACGGTGAGTAAAGTGGATGGGTGTGTTTTGTGACAAATTACCTTACCAACTGAGTATATATCCTGGGCTAGGTTAGTTTCTGTTCCGTTAGAAATTATTTGCCCTTCCTTGAAACCTTCTGCCAATAGTTTGCTGAACTATTGGCTGGCATTTCTGTATTTAGATCCAGGAGAGTGTTTCTGTTTTCATATTAGTCTTTTGTTGAACCCAGTAGTTATGACATTTATAACTTTGGGGAGTGTCAGGAATGACTACATGTTGGTACTCAACAAGGAATGAAAACTTGAAGAAAGAGATTGCAATCAGACATTTATTTTCCAAAAGACAAATATTCTTGGTCAGTTTTTCTGCCTTTTGAATTATACTCTAGATTTGTAATAAGATCATCCATTCATGAAAGCAGATATTTGGTCTTGGCACTGCGTTTGGTTCTCCATAGTATGTAGTATGTGCTTGCATGCTAAGTTGCTTCAGTCATGTCCAACTCTGTGCGACCCTGTGGACTGTAGCCTGCCAGGATCCTCTGTCCATGGGATTTTCCAGGCAAGAATACTGGAGTGGGTTGCCACGCCCTTCTCCAGGGGATCTTCCTGACCCAGGGGTCGAACCTGCATCTCTTAGATCTCCTGCATTGGCAGGCAGGTTCTTTACCACTAGCGCCACCTGGGAAGCTCAGTGTGTGGTATAGAGCTCTGAATGTATGTCTAGAATGTTATATAAAAGATCACATGAATCTGTCTCTGACTGCCCTTACGTCAGACATCATGTAGTGCAGGGGGAACCTGGCAGATTGCACGGAGAGTGGATGTAAGCTGCTCTGGTAGCCCCAAATCAGTGTGTGCCTGAAGGGGCCTCATGAAGATGATGGATGGGAACTAGAGGTATGTCTGAGAACCCACATTTGGTAGATGGACCAGAATGGATATTCCTTAGTGTTTTATGAAGTTCTTTTTTTACTTCCCTCTCCTACTTCACAAGGGCAGGAAATCTCTTTTCTTGGAAATACGTTTTGAAGCAAGCAGGAGTTCCCTAAGTCAGAGTTATACCAATCTTTTTGTCTTGGGGGATTCTGTTTTTAACTTCATCTTTTGTTGAATATAATATTTGTGTTCTTGGGGAAGGTGAAGAAATCTATAGTTTCCCCAGCAGTTAAAGTTAAGAGGTTCCTGCTCCTGACTTCAGATTTCAGAGACCCTCTACCTAGGTGTTACTTATTGTAGTCACCTCCCAACCCAAGCATAATTCTGCTTGTCAACATTCGTAGGGGATAGTTTTCTAACCTCCACTTGAGTATTCCCAGTAATCCCATTGTTTCACAAATTAGCCCTTTTCATTCCTGGACCATTTTGGTCATTAGGCAGATTTTTTCTTACATTTAATCACAACCTACCCTTTATATCTAAATTCTGAATTTTCTCCTTTTTTGATGTTACAGTCTTTTAAAGTTTAAGGAAGATCTTCTGGTTCCTCACACATTCACTATTCTTTCACTAGTTCCTTCTAGAATATGATTATTGGACTTCCTTGACATTCTTACTCTCCCTTCTTAGAATATACTCCATCATTATCAATGCCCTACTTAACGTGACTATTCACTTGATGCCTGTTAGGTCTCAATTTTATTTTACTTGTACCGAGTGCCTGTTTACTTTTTATGGAAAATTCTAGAATTATACCTCCAAGAATATTTATTCAATAAGATTAATAACTTAGAAATTAAAAACCAGGGCAAAGGAAAGAAGAATGAAAGCACACCAAGTTAAGCACACATAAGTTAATTGTGTGTGTGTGGGCCCTCAGTCGTGTCTGATTCTTTGTGACCTCACGGACTGTAGCCTGCCAGTCTCCTCTGTCCATGAGATTTCCCAGTCTAGGATACTGGAGTGGGTTGCCATTTCCTACCCCAGGGGATCTTCCTGACCCAGGGGTTGAACGTTTGTCTCTTGCATTGGCAGGCAGATTCTTTACCACTGTGCCACCTGGGAAGCCACCCTAAGTTGATTACTTAATGTAATTGCTTTGTTTAACTGTATTTACTGAGATTATTGGAAGCCAACATAAAAGGGAAAAGAGTAATTTATATAGGTCTTGTGATCAAAATAGAGAAGCCATTCCAGGTCTCCAGAGAAGGCAATGTTTCCTCCAGGGGTACTAAATTCTAAAACACTTTCCTCATGTGGATTCCTTATAGCACACAAAGCAATCTCTCCAGCAGTCTGAAAACAAATGAAAAACTGATGTTCATGTGACTGTTTCTTACAGTGACCTTAAGTAGATGCTCCTGGCATAACGTTTGAGCACAACTCAAATTTCCCTTGTAACAACTCTTTTAACACTCGCCACCATTTCCTGACCCTAAAGATTCTTCCCACTTCATGGTAAAGTCTTTGTGAATTGAATACTGTACACATTGAATCCTTTCTCCCAGACAAATGTGTCCATTGAATTACGGATTTGGTCAAACTAGATGATGATTCATGGGAGTTATTCTGTTCTCTTTTGGTTGGGTCCATTTCTGTGCAATTGGAGTGATATGAGAAAAATTAACAAGTGTTAATTTGAACAATTATGTTGGGGGAAGAAGAATACCTTCTCCTGGAGAGTCCGGTTTGGCTTGCAATCAGATTTCTTGCAGTTTGGACCTTGAGGGTGGGTCAGGACAGTGCTGCTTAAAACTCCCCATGAAGAACCTTCCCCAAGGAGTAGGCGCGTCCCTCTGACCACAGCCAGGGACGTGCAGTTCCAGGATACACTTGCCAAACCACAGAGATTGCAGGCCTGCTGCCCATCCATTATTATCGTCATTATTTAGCATTCTTCAAAGGTCAGAGCCAAAATAAATGGTCTGCCAGCCAAGCAAGCAACACCGGCCTATACCACAGGCCTTTGTAGGCCCTTTGGTATTTAGTAGCAGTGACTTGGTTCATATTCTTGTCTGATTCCATCAGTCTGGCCAGGCTTCTGCCTCCTGCTGTCTTCCCACAACAACTTTTTTTTTTTCCAATTCTGTCTTGCCTCCTCCCATCTTCCCAATAATAGTTACCTTGGTATGTGTTTGCTGCCCTTCCTTTCTTTCCTTCTTTCTTTTGAATTTAAACAATGAAAGGGATTGAATTAATTGTGCTAATGATAGATAAAAGTATGCCCAGAAAGCTTTTTGGGACTTCTATATTTTGGGTTCGTTGCTCACCCTTGAACCTCTACTCCCCTTGGGGGTAAAGAATAGTGTTGTGGTTGAGAGCTTAGAGTCAAAACTCTGAGTTCAAATTCTGACTCTTCCACTTACTAGCTGAATGTTCTTGGTCAATTTACTTAACCTCTCCTTGCTTCTGTTTCTTCATTATAAAATGCATTTATCAATAAAAACTTCCCTCATGGATTTGGTAGTTCATGAAAAGTGCTTAGAACAATGTCTGACTCAATGTATTAGCTGCTATTATTATTCAGCTGTAGAAATCATACCAAAATGTCAGCCTTATATTGTGATCACTTTGGGTTGTGGCTGTTTGGGGGGAAGGTATGTGGGATTGCATTTGGAAAGGGATAACAGAAAAGGCCTTCAAGCCCCAAAACATCCAGCTATGTGGATTTTTTTCTTTTTAACCTAGGGATAAGATTTAGTGAAGTTGTGATGATTCAGAAATATCTGCATCCTAGGGCCCCATGGGCAATTCCATTTTTCATTTTAACAGAAGGGATATTCAGTTCCGGTATGCATGCATTTTGCTCCATGTTCTTACCAAGTTCCAGTGTCTGGGCACAGCCTCCATGCTCTGAGGCAGGCAGACAAGGTGACCTGGTGGATTTTGGGGCCAGCCCTATCAGGCTTTGACTCTTAGCTTAGGTTAGTTTTTTTCTCACAATCCATGATTTATCATTAAGTGAAAAAATAAGTTTTCAGGATCGTGTGTATAATACAATTCCTTCTGAGCACAGCATGGAAAGTTGGGGGAAATTCTTGTGTGTCTATGTGGAGAGGGAGGGAGATGTGTGTAGTTTTGAGGACACTGATAAAAAAAACTGTAATGTCCTAAGCTATTAACATTGGTTATTTAGAAGGTAGGATCGGAGGAGGGACATTTCTCTATATATCTTTTTTAAAAAATTAATTAATTTTTCATTGAAGCTTACTTGCTTTACAATGTTGTGTTGATTTCTGCCATATATCGACATGAATCAGCCATAGGTATACATATGTCCCCTCCCTCCTGAACCTCCCTCCTACTTGCCACCCCATTCCTCCCCTCTAGGTTGTCCCAGAGCACCAGTCTGAGCTCCCTGAGTCATACGGCAAATTCCTATTTTACCACGTTACTCTCTCCATTCGTCCCACCCTCCTCTTCCCTCTCTGTGTCCACAACTCTCTTCTCTATGTCTGCATCTTTACTGCTCCCTGCAAATTGGTTCATCAATACCATCTTTCTAGATCCCATATATATGCATTAATATATATTTGTTCTCTTTCTGACTTACTTCACTGTGTATAATAGGCTCTAGGTTCATCCACTTCATTAGAACTGACTCAAATGTGTTCCTTTTTATGGATGAGTAATACTCCACTATATATATGTACCACAGCTTCTTTATCCATTCATCTGTCAATGGACATCTAGGTTGCTTCCATATCTTAGCTATAATAAATAGTGCTGCAGTGAACTTTGGGGTACATGTGTCCTTTTCAATTACGGTTTTCTCAGGGGCAGTTTATGTTAATTTATTGACCTTTTTGAGCCTCAATTTCATCCTCTATAAAGTCGAAATTATAATTTTGACATTTCAGGGTCATTTTGGAGACTAAGCAATTAGCACATATGAAATATCCTCATAGTATCTTGCCTTAGAAGACATTCAGCATTTCTTAGTTTCCCTTCCTTTCCTACTGATTCTTTCCTATGTCCTTAATTTATTAAGAAGGACCTGGTGTAGGAAATATTTTAGAGGAGTGTTTTCAAATTTAATGTGAGTACAAATCACTGGGGGTTCTTGTTAAGCGACAGATTCTGACTCAGCAGGTCTAAGGCCCTAGTCTGTATTTCCAACCTGTCCCCTAGAGACACTGTTACTGTGTCCGAGGGCCTCACTTAGAGTAGCACATTGGGTGCTGTTTTCTTTCCTTCTTTTGCATCTTATTATTTCTTGTTGGATTTATGTTATCATTTTAATAGTCTTACCACAGACATCTGCATACATACAGATCATCTTTTATTAAAGATTGTATGTTGCCAGATACCTAAGAATGTTCATCCTCATCCAATACAAGTCATGACGGTTGAGGTCTATGAGAAACCCATCATAGACATTTTCTCATGTTCCCCATGGACCTGGAATCCCAAACTGTTTCACATAAAATACAGGGTTCGTGCCTTGTTGAAGGTCTCCTCTCAGAGTCTGGATCCCTCCAACTAGTCCTGAGTATTCCCAATATCTCCAGCTTTGTAGATAACCCCTATGAAATAAACTGCCCTTGATTAATGGGTGTACCATCTACTTTTTGTTTTGACTCTTGCTGATATATTAAGATGAGATGAAAATGTTAATAGCTCCCCTGACTTTTCTTACCTCAAATATTTTCTCAGCTTTCTCTGCATGCAATCCTTCTTCACACTAACTTTCAAAATGCCTGGGTGCTTACCTGGTGCTATTTTCAAATTCTTCCCCAAATTGGCAAACCTATTTAGTAGACCCCAGCCAAGTAGGAGAAACTTCATGAAATAGCACCAAGGTAAATCTAAAAGAAACTGATGTAGACTTGCTTTGTTTTGTAACATGATTGATGACCAAGCTTTAAATTGTATACACTTTGAAGTGTTCTAAAAAGAAGAAGAAGAAGGCTATTATTTCTTCTTCACATCTTTAATTCAAAGAGATTAGCAACTTTTATGTTTTTTACAGAGTACATGGAAACCTCTCAATATAGTTCATGTTGGGCAGCCTCCTGGGCAGATTAGTTGCATGGAGGTGGGTGGATAGCACATGTAGGGGGCAAATCATTGTCTGGAACACCAGTTTTCTTTTGAAAAAAAGAAGTTTCTTTTGAAAGACTTGTTCACCTGAAGACAATATCAGTCTTGTGAGCTCTTCGAGGGAAGACATTCCACCTATCTGTAGGATACTAGCATTTAAATGACTGTTGAATGAATGAATAGGGCTGTTCATGTTCTTAACTTGCACTAAGTGTGGTTGACAACAGTTGGATGATGCTGTCTGGGTTAGGGTCTGTGTTCTGAATAGCAAGGCTTCCCATAGGAAATGATGAACATTTTTTGTCTATGTAATTATTCTGCTTTTAATAATCTCATTAGTAAAAACTGTAAAAAAAAAAAAAAACCCTGTCAAACAAAAATAAAGATAACTATATTAATATCTTGAAGTCTTTTGTACTATTGTTGTCTTTATAAATATCCAGTGTTAGCTAGGCAACACATTCATGAATCTTTATCCCTTCTCAGTGACTATTAAAACCTAACCCTGTTATTTCTGCTCTTACTGGATCCCCACTGGTCAGCACATGGGTACACTGTTTAATGTGGGAGCCCATGTGATTTTTGTTTTTTTTCCAGGCTGCTTCAAGAGAAGAACCACACAAGGGGCTAAATTAGCCTCATTAACTACCTTCAGTAGCTTTAAAAGAAAATCTATGAATAATGCCAAGTTTCTCCTAACTGTCCAGAGGGCAGGAGTCAAAATAGAAATGAGTTTATTGGCTACAAACTTTTGGAAGAGTTTCTCGTGTAATCAGATTGTCTTCCCCAATGATTCTCAGGAAGGGATAGAGCTAAATGCCACAAGTGACTAGAAGTTTGGAGATGCCTGGGGTTCTTGAAATAGCTTGAAAATACATTGGAGGGAGGGGATTGAATTCCTCCTTGGTTAGGGCTTTGCTGTTTTTGCTTTAGGGTTCTCAGGTTGCATGTGAGTGTGTTGAGGTGTGTGTGTGTGTGAGTCAGGGGGTGTATAGGAGGGGCTGGGGGAGAGGAGAAGTGGATGAGCTTCAAGCATCAGGAATTGGGGCCTCAAATTTGATTTGGTTTGTTCTTGAAGTTAACTTCCGATGGACTTCTTTTTATACACTTTTGTTAATGTGTTTTTGAAAACTCCTTATTCTCATGAAATCTTTTGATATTTTATATAGTTCAAGCATGTATGGAGTATTTATTGTCTTTGCAAGTCACTCTGCCTCATTATACCTCTTGGGGGACATTTTATGGTTCTATTTTCAGTGTCCCCATGGATAGAAAGGGCAAGGCAGGCTCACATGTTTCCCCAACATCACCCAGAATGAAAGGCATTCTCTGCTTCTGTTTCCATTCCCTGCTGTTAAGGTCCTCCATTAATGGTTTTCTGAGTTCAGGTCATGCCACCTCTGGCCAAGGCTGTGGGCCTAGCTCTAATTTTTGCTTATTGTCAGAGCATGCAAGTTTTTCCTTTAACAGGATTTGAAATTAAAAACAACCAACTAACCAAAAAAGCCTTTTGTTTCTAGTTTCTTCACATCTCATAGCCATTTAGTATTTGACCTTTTTGCTTTTAGTATGGAGGTAAAGGGCAAGGGCCACTGGGAAAGCCAGCCTTTGAGCCTGTAGTTAAAGTGTATATTACAGGCATGTTTTGTTTGGCAAGCAGGGATTGCCCTCTCCATGTCCCACCTCCCTCTCAAAAAATTTTAGATTGGAATGCTTTAAATGGAATACAAACTCTCTTGTTTGTCTTGAGTTGCATTACTCCTTACTGTTGAACTGGTTCTCCTAGGGTCACCCAGAATCTTTTAAGTTCTCTCTTTCTCTGAATAATTAAATTGTTATTTTTTAGGGGTGGGGCATGCTACACAGCTTGTGGGATCTTAGTTCCCTGAGGAGGGGTTGAACCTGGGCCCTTGGATTGAGAGCATGGAGTCCTAACCACCAGACCAGGGAATTCCGCCCCCTGTCCCCCCTCCCCATTTTTTTTTTTTCTGTCCGCACAGCTTACAAGATCTCAATTCCCCAAATGGGTTGAACCTGGGGCCATGGCAGCAAAAGCCTGAAATCCAAACCACTAGGCTACCAGAGGACTCACCCTGAACAGTTTAAAAAGTGGTCCTGAATTCAAGATTAATTATCCCTGTTTTTACATTAGACTTGAGATTTAGCTATTCACTTGTATAAATCAAGTGATTTTTCATTCATTATATAAATATAATAAAATTTAAAATTATATACTTCTTTAGAGTTTATGGGATGTTTTTATCTAATTCATTGGATCATCACAATAATAGCTAGAGAGGTAGGTATTTTCTCCATGTTTTGGATGGGAGGTAATATAGTGTCGTATTTAAGAGTATGGAGTCTGGGGTTAGACAAGTGGAGTTTGAATTTCAGCCTTAGTAATTACTAGCCTAGTCACAGTTTCTTTGTCTGTAAAATGAAGAGGAGATATCTATCTTACAGAGTCATGATGAGAAGTAAATGATTAATTCATGGAAAGCAATTGGAACAGTACATGGCACATAGCAACAGGTCAATAAATTCTGTGAAAACTGTTATGGTTTATTAATAGTATATGAAGAAATGGAAACTCAGAAAAGTTAATCCATCTGTCTAGGATCACATCTGTCAAGTTGGCAGGAGAGTTGGGGCTCTAACCAAGACTTGAGGCTTCTGATACTGGTTTATTTCCTCTATATTTACCACCAAATTTCTCATGCATTATGGGGGGACTATAAAGTGAGTAATCCTTTCTTTCATCTTTCAAATTTCTTATCTTCACTTTCTTTTTGTTTTCTCCATTAAAACTCTTGGTTATTGTCTGTCTAGTAATGAGATACACATATTAGAGTTCAGCATGAGAAATAGCAGCAAAGTATCGGGATGTCCAGAACCTTGCTGTTGGACTCTTCTTGACACAGAGATGCTGGGGAGTCCTGGGTCCCTCTGAATCTTGAGATAGATAGTCTGCAAAAATTAACATATTTCCATTGAAGTATTCAGTTGCTGCCACACATTCAGAGATTTTTTAAAAACAATAAGCATACTTCTTGATGCTTTAGTGTCTTTTCCCTTAAGAAGGAGAATACTTAAATTTTGAGGATCTCACTTATCATTTCATATCTCTTTGAAATAGTAGAAAAAATAGTTTATGTTATTTGGGTATATTATTTGGCAAGGGGTAGGGGTGTAATTAAAGTCCAGTGTAAAAATAACAGAAACTTTGGAGTTAGGGCACGTGGAATTCAAATCCTGGCTTCTCCACTATCTGTGTCTGCAAGTCTCTTTTCCCTCATCTGTATAATGAGGATAAGAGGGTTGTTTGGAGACCTAAAGGAGATAATGTTCACAAAAGAGATGATGCCAGGAACTTGGCATGTAAATATGACTGTTGTTGCTGCTGGGCATGCTAAGTCGCTTCAGTCATGCCCGACCCCAAGGACTGTAGCCCGCCAGGCTCCTCTGTCCATGGGATTCTCCCAGTAAGAATGCTGGAGAGGGCTGCCATGCCCTTCTCCAGGGGATCTTCCCCACTCAGTGTTCGGGCCTGTGTCTCCTGTGTCTCTTGCATTGGCAGGTAGGTTCTTTACCACTTGCGCCACCTGGCATTGCTGTTGTGGGAAGGCAATTTTTCACACTGGCCCCTGTCACTTATGTAGGGACCCATGTCTCCTTAGTCCTCATAGAATCATGCATGTACTTCTCTTAGGTATATTATTTCTTTACATTTTAAAATCCAAGTGTTTTGACCTGTTGGTTACTAATTTTTAAAAAATGTGCTTATTATGGAACTTTGCCATCTCTGATGTGTTCATCAGGCCACACACAATGTGCGTTATATCAAAAACACCAAGCTTACCTCATGTCATGAGGCAGTTAGCATTAGTGAATCCAGCAAGGAATATGACACAGGATCTATCAGATGATGCTTGGGCAGCTAGTCTCAGAAAGTGAAAGCAGCAGGTGTTTATTGAGTATTTTGTATGTGCTCAGGATTGTATGAGGTAGGGAATACAGAATAAATACTGATTCTTTCCGTTTCTCACAAGACCGGCAATTTTCTGGGGTAAATATTAACAGGTGTGATTGAAACCTGACACTATTAAAGAGTAATAATGAATACTATGTGATTCAGTTGTATTTGTTAAGTGGATTCTGGTCTGAGCACTGCGTGGCCTCCCATAGACTGATGGATAAAGATGCAAGGAAACCCATACTTACAGCATGGTTTGGTAAATGGGCATAGAGTTTTATACAGGGAGAGAAGAAGAGGGATTATATGGTAGATGTGTGCATTTCGGTGGTGGCAAGGGCTTCAGGGAGAGGTAACGCTTGAGTAGAGTGAGGATAGAAAATCACACTGTTAAAGGCACTGAGGGAGTCTGGGTGTGATGGAGAACAGAAAGAACCCTGGTCTGAGTCGAAGGTTTACAAGGTTAATGGTAGGAGAGCAGGCTGGATATGTGAGCAAGGGATAAGTCATTAGAGATGTTGTGTACCGTGATGAGAAGTATGATTATCAAGGCACTGGCAACCAAGCAAGCAAGAGATAATTATAGCAGTGCTTTAGAATGATCACTTTAGGAGAAACTTCCAGTGAAACAGGTGAGAAATAAATGCTTGAATTAAGTCTTAGAAGGAAAAAATGAATGAATGAATGAATAATAGAGTAAGTGGATGATACTAACTATCAGTATTGTAGGGATGTAGAGAAACGGGATGCCATAATGGGAACAGCATTGAAGGAAGACTGTATGATGAAGGAAGGTTTGAATGGCTAGTCAGCCAGTCCAGTGACTTGCCCATAGTAGGTAGCCAATAAGCTGGATATTGAATGGAAATAGGATTTATATGAGAGAAGACAGGAAATAATGCCAGGTTACATAAATGTGTGAGATGGTCATGGAGACAAATATAATTGGAAAAGAGTGGTAGATAATACGATTTCATGTACAGATTGGTTGCATATTTTGGAAGGCTTTGAAATGCCACACTGAGGAATGTGAACTTATTTTATTAATCAATAGGAAGCCATAGGCGATTCTTAAACAGATATTTTGACATTTCCAGTTTGGATTAGAAATTTGTTCATTTATTGGGCCTCGTCATCTTGATTGGAGGAAGATGTGTTTGATGAGATGATGCTGGTCCTGATTCTTATGTTTAATAGAAATGCCATAGAGCAGCATTACTTTGGATTGGAAAATAAAGTTGGGTGACCTCACTTTGGCTGTGGGAAGACTGTGCAGTAGTACACTGTTGGAAGACAAAGAAAGCTGAGGTGGAAATGAATGAGTGCCCATATGAGATTTTTTGATGATGCCAGTTTAGAGGGATGGAGCAAATAAAAAAGTGGGAGAAACTGCTTGCTCTGAGGAATCTTTTAGGGATAGCAAATACAGTCAGTCTCTTTATGTATTCAGGTTCTGCATCTGCAGATTCAACCAACCATGGATCAAAAATATTCCAAAAAAATTTCCAAAAAATTCCCAAAAGCAAAACTTGAATTTGCTGGGCACTAGAAACTATTCACATGACATTTTATTTACAACTATTTACATAGCATCTACATTCTCTTATAGGTATTATAAGTATTCTAGGTATTATAAGTATTTTAGAAATGATCTAAAGTGTAGGAGATGATGTGCATAGGTTATATGCAAGCGCTTTGCCATATTACATAAGGAACTTGAGTATCCTCAGATTTTTGTTAATCAATGCTATAGGCAGCTACTATCAGTGGATCAGAACTGCTCTGGAATTCAAACAGATCTGTCATGTCTGGAGTGGAAAATGAATGAGCAACAGATTATGATGTACTCACAGTGCAAATCAATTTTACTTTTCCAGGTGGAGCTTGCAGAAATCTGTGCCAAGAGTGAGCGTTACATTGGCACTGAAGGAGGAGGGATGGACCAGTCCATATCATTTCTTGCAGAAGAAGGAACTGTAGGTGACATTGAACTATTTGGAAATGTCAGCTTGGGAAAGTTCATGCAGAAAGGTCCTCAGTTTGTTTCTGGGCAGCCTGTTCTATTAGGCTGTATTTTAGGATGATATTTCTTAACTCCTTTGTAATTCAAGTTTATCACCAATTCACCTACTCCATTTCACGTTGATCACCTCTCCCTTAAGCTTTCAGAATTGTACCTCAAGTCTCTTTTCCTCTCGTGTCTAGGGTTTTTTCCTCCTTCTAATTCATTATTAGTATGCAGTTTCTCAATTCGTTAGTTACTGGGACTTCTTTTCCCGCTCTTGTCCCAAATCACTTCATCTCATGGCGTTTTCATAATCTCCTGTTGGTTTTAAACCCCAATGTTAGTTCTCTTGCCACATATATTCACAATCCCTCTTTTTTATGATTTACTCTATGGTGTCATTTTTCTCCGTCAACATTTTTGGGGCTTTAGTGGTAGGGAGAAAAATGCTGACAGGAAGCCAGGAATGAATTCCTTAGCCAATACTACTTCCCCTTGGCTAGGCTATAACTCCCATAGGCAGAACAGAGGTTTTGGTAGTTGCCATAAACTGCCCATTTCCAAAATAGAAACAGACATTTAAAAAAAAATCTTTTCTTAGGATTCCTATAGGCTTGGCTATTTTCCAAGAATATCTGGATTTCTTCCTATTAAGAGTATTTGTTGTTGATTCCCCTAAGCCAAAGATAGGAGACATGAGGAAACCTGGTTTAATGCTAAGAAAATACTCCCGGTGTTTTGGATGAGACCTGACAAGTAGATATGATGGCAAGAGTCCTGTTGTTAATATAAGTTAGGGGTAGATTCTTAACCAAGTCCAAATTCTTTGGGTTTGCAAAGCACTTCATAATCTGACAGTTGGTTTACTAGCCCTCCAATTCTATCATCTCACCATGCCTCACCCCTCAACCTCCAAGCTATAGCTAAATTGCAATACCCAGAACTGTCAACACCTTATGTTGTTTTTGGCCTTTGAACTTTTATATACTCTTTCCTCTTCTTGACATTCTATTTGGGTAAACAAATCCTCTGTCTGTTGTACTTTTGTTCATCCTTTAAGACTCAGATTTCCTTTTTTTTTTTTTTTTTTTTAGAGGGGCCTACACTAGGCTATATCTAATGAAGTGCCACAACTATGTGTCTTTGTAACTTCCTGTCCTTGGCTACCATTGTAGCACAACCTGGCAGTGTGTTTGAGTACTTGACTGCTTTTCCCACTAGACTGTAATCTCTATGAGGGCAGGTACAGTGTCTGTCTTGTTCACTCTTGTGTCTCCAGTGCCTACTAGAGTGTTTGGAAGTCAATAGAGGGAGGGGATGTGTGTATACTTACAGCTGATTCTCGTTTTTGTATGGCAGAAACCAACACAGCATTGTAAAGCAATTATTCTACAATTAAATATAAAGATTAAAAATATTTGAATTGATAAATGAATGCATTTTTGGGAAAAATTTTTACTAAGGTAAATCATAAATGTTTAAGCAGTTTTTTAATTCTGTACTTTACGTCTCACCTGTCATTTTTTTCCCAATAGGCCAAGTTGATAGAATTTAGTCCTCTGAGGGCAACTGATGTGAAACTCCCAAGTGGAGCAGTGTTTGTGATTGCCAACAGTTGTGTGGAAATGAATAAGGCAGCAACTTCTCATTTCAATATCAGGGTGATGGAGTGTCGGCTGGCTGCAAAGGTATGGACTTGGCAAATTAGTGAAACTTGAAGTAGGTTTTCTCTTGTTCTTTTTCTCTTTGTTCCCTATTATTTTGTCTCTTTCCCTAAAATTTAGGGCAACATTCTGACAGCAGTAATATCATAACTGAAGTTTTTTTCAGTATAGAGCAATTTGATTTCCAGCTCAGGACATACATAAACCTATAGGTATGCCCTGCAACATCTAGCTATTTAGAAGTTACTTGAACTTCACAGTTGAGTCTTCTAGCATGGCACTGGGGAGATGATGACACCTCAACTTATATCTGTGAAACACAGGCCATGGGTTAGGTATATGGGTGGAGAAAGCTAAGTTGGAGGCGATTGTTGGGAGATGACCATAACTAACCGTGTTTCTTGAACAAAAGTGATGATAGCCTCAGTCCTTGGTCCTCTTACATGCACCATTGGCCATCATTGGTCCCTCGAAAAATGCAGGCTTTGTGTCTACTAGAGAAACACAAACCACAAGGTTTGTGTTCTCTGTTCCCCGGTTTAGAAGACACTTGCCAGTCAAGCCTTAAATCTACTTAGGAAGTATTTGCTGAATGCCTTTAGTGAGAAATGTTTTACTATTAAACTCTTCTGATCAGTGCATATATGAGAAGTAGTGCAGTTAACCTTTCAATGTCACAGACTTCAGTGAACTTTATTTTTCCCTTTTAAGGGCAAGCCTCTTCTTTCAGGAGATGGAAGAAATTAGTGTCTTATTTGTTTAAGGGCTTATTCCTGTTGACCTTTTGAGATAGATGAGTAAGTGCTGCCTTCCTGAGGAGACTTCAAACATACACAACATTGTTTTCAGAGTTTTATCATGAAATTAGATATCATCTATGAGATCCATAGGAGAGCCAAAACAAGTACAAGATATGTGAAGTGGGTTCATGTTGTAATGACTCTTTTCCCAAGATAAAGAAGAAAAAGAGAAATAAAATTGTGGTGCTGAATCTCTGTAGTGAAAAGTTGTCAGAATGGGATGTGGGGGGATGTCTTTTTGCAGTTAATAGAAAAAGGGCTTCTCCTTTGTAAATGGTAGCTGAAAACCTTAATCCACTGCAGAACCTTTTGTTCCTGAGGCTGTCTTGAGTTTAACTGTATAACGCCACGTGCATTTTAGAGGGACTTTAGTCAGTGAAACTGATTTTCTGCTACATACTGCTCATTATTTTAAGTACTCTGAATTTTTCTCTTTTAAAATGTGGAGGAAAGAAAATTGAAGGGCTTTATCAAGATGCAGAATATTTTGTAAATTATATTGCTGCAAATCATGAGAATCTAAGATTATATATATGTACAAAAGAGGAATAAAGATAACATTTATTACTAATATAGAAAACAGCCAATATAAGCTATGCAGATAGATCTTGATGTTAAGAATATGCTCATGCCTAGTGAATGTAGACTGGAATTCGACTAAGCATGTTTTCCTTATAATATGGTGCCATCTTTCCACTTTCAGCAACATATGAATGAGTATAAGTTTTATTTGGAAATGGTCTCATTAAATCAGGAAATAAACTCTCATGTTAAAAAAGTAAAGAAGCTTTTCTTAATCTGAGTAAACTTTCTGCTTTCAGACAATAAAAATGAAGGGTCAGTGGAGAAATGATAAATCAAGATAGCTTTGAAAATGAGACTGATTAGGTAGAGTTCCACATGGCAAAACTGTAATAAGTAATGCTTATTTTTTCCCTCCTATTTTCCTAAGATCCCTTTTTGAAAAATGAGTACCTTTTTGTGTCTCCATAGCACAGGAGAGGACACTAAACCAATAAAGATGGTTTTTCTTTGTTTTGCTTTAATGTTCACAGTTTCTTCTGTTCTTATGTCTTCCTTCTCTCTTTCTGTTCCTCCCTGCTCTTCTTCTAACAGCTTCCCAAAACTAATTAATGCAGATGCACTTAAAGTTAGAGTCTTTAGAGGCATTTCAACTGAAATTTAAAACATTTCAAGGCAAACACAATAGAGATTTATAATTATAACTTGCGTAAATGATTCTTTTAAGTGAAGCACATTTTAGTGTTCTTAAATTAACAAAGTAACCAGAAATCTTTAATGAGCAAAAATTTTTTCATATTTTATACATATTCAGTGGCTTAAACTTTTCCAGAAATGCTTTATGTCTATTACAAGAGAGTATCTCTTAATTATATTGAGGGACAAAATGTGTGATGCTGGAAGGAAGGGAAATTATGCTGTTGGCATTTTGCGTACCCTGAGCTTCTTGTGGCATCATGTGAAGCAATGAAGAAGAAGGTTTCATGCAGTCCTTTGACACTTCAAGGAAAATTTACAGTGTGACTTTTTTTTTTTTCACAGAGCCTGTTTTGTCAGCAGCCATCACTCATTCAGTAGTTTTTAGCTCCTGCCACTTAGTGGTCAATATGGAGCTTATTCTTTGTGTGGTGAGAAGTGGGTATAACATTTTAAGGGCTTCTGCAGTTTTTTTGGAATCTGAGTGGAGAAAAACCAAACACCCAGGAATGTAGCCAGTTTCACTCGTCCTGTTGATTTAGTCGAACTCACTCTGCCAGGATGCTGGCATGGAGTATTCCCAGGACAGTGAGTCCCGGCCGCTGGGCAAGGCATGCACACACTGGGAGTAGGGTCTATGTGTCGGTGGAACCAGGTGTAGCAGGGCCTTCAGTGCCATGCTGAAGATCACCCAGACTTGGTCCTGGAAGCAGTGGGAGCTGCTAATATTAACAACATATTCTAGAGACATTAAGTTGGCCACAGGAACTTTTACTTGGTTGAAGAGAAGTAAGTCTTAAAGTGTCAGTGGGGATGGGATCACAAGAGAGGGATGCAAAAGGAAAGAAGCTCTGACTGGACCTAGTGAAAGGTCAGGTATAAGGCTGTGACCGGGTTTCTGTCTTCCTTTTGGTATAAATGCTATTACTTTGAGGAAGTTTTCCCTGACCACCCTCCCCACTTCCATTAAGTTAAATGTCCTTTTATATGCTCTTGTCACATCCTGTATTTTTCCACTATAGCAGTTTATCACATGGAGGAAGTTCTTCACTGTGTAATTATTACTTGACGTCTGTCTCCTTGGGTTGACTGTGAGCTGCATGCAGTCATGAGCCGTGAGTGCTTCATTCACAGGAGCAAACATGCATTGCATGCAGTTGTGTGCAAGTGAAGGCTAAGTGTTGAGTTGAAAAGGGCTGTAGTTTTAAACTGAAGTGATGGATGGAAAGCATAGTGCTGCAACTCATAGGTATGGGGAACATAGGGTGGAAGGTGATAGGAAAGTGGGAGGTGATGACACTTGCCTGTGTTTTCTTACAAGTGGTTAGAAATTGGAGCTTGGCATGTTTCTCTTGGCTTGGGCAAAACCTTCAGGTATATTTGTTTTGGGATAATAGTTGAGACTAAGGACTGAGTTCAGTTTGCTGAACCTAGAATGGAGTTTGGAGAGAAGGTGACAAGAGAAGATCAGAAGGCTGGGGGGTTAAACTTGGGAGATATCTTTAGTAATAACAAAAGGAGAAAACTGAGTCATGGATGGAAATGTAAGGACCAGAGAGGTGAGAGGGAAGCCGGGAAAATTCAGTGCCACAGGGAATGTGAAGAAGGTAGGTAGTGAAGAATCCCAGAAGCCACCAATTTATGAAGGAATAAGAGGACTGAGAAATCCGTGGCTTTGGAAGTTCTTTTGGAGATAAGAACCACCTCTGGGAAGCCATCTTCAACAGTGAGAGTGGCCACGGAGGGCTCAGAAGTGGTGACTTGGGTCACTGGTTTTAGTTGTCAGACAGTAAGAGAGAAGAAGAAACGAAGAGCAGCAGCTTTAGTTATAAGAATTTGATGAGTAGAAACACCTGTATATGTTTGAAGGCCTAAGAAAAGGTGTCCTGTGGGGAAGGTATAACCAGAGAGACATTATTTAATCTTTACTGTACCTTATGAGGTAGCCATTAGGTATCCCATTTTACAATAGGGACTTTCCAGTCAAAGTGGTTTATGAATTGTTCTAAGTAAATGCAAGAATCCAGCCTTCTTTTTGCATTGTGCCCCTTAGGGGTTAGGCATGCCTGAGCTCCAGAGCACCAGGCTTGAGGATGCCTTAGAAAAAAGATAGACTGTGCTGAGCGTACAGTGAGGATTGTAGCAGAGTCATTCTGCACAGGTTTGCGGATTTCTTCAGACTTATTCTGTGGCCTGCAAACTAATATGGAGAACATGGAGAGTGGGAATGACTAACACTGAGGAAGGTCAACATTGTGAATGTGTTTATGATGGTTACGGACTCAACATTGGCACGGAAGTCACCGGGGGATGGCTCCATATAGCTGGAAGAGAGTGAGGGGAAGATAGCAAAAAAAAAAAAAAAAAGTATCCACAGTAAAAAGTTATGTATAATCCCATTTATATCAAACTATATGTGTATAGGCATGCATGAAGTATGCATAAAAATGTATCATAGGATGTAAGATGGGAAATTGATGGTTATCTTATTGGGATGATTACAGATGATTTACTTCATCATTTTTTTTTTAAATCCTCCAATTGTTATGTGTTTCTTCAAATTTAAAAATAAGCATGTGTGATTTATAGAACCCAAACCACCAACAACACAGCTGCTTTTGTTGTGTGGAAAATAACTTGTCAGAGAAGGGATTTGAAATTTTATCCGTTGGTGACCTAATGAGGAGGAAGACTTGGTACTTTCCCCATTGATTTGTTAATACTGCAAAATGCAATGAGAAAGTCAGAGAAAGGTGGGTTCTTACAGATAGGCTCCTGAGTTAGGGTCCATATGTTAGCACTTTCCTACCACACCCTCTTACTGGAAGCCCCAGGGAGCTTCCCGGACTGAGGATGTTTTCCAGTTGGAGGAGAGTGCTGATATTGCATGTGGGACAACCTGTAAGTCTGGGGAGCTAACACCCTTGGAATCAGCCCTCAATCAATGGTAGATGAGAGGGGATAAATACCTGAGCTTTCTGGTCAGAGTAGGACACATCTGAGCTGTATACATACAGGTCCCAGAGGGCCCAGCAGGCCCAGCCTCACAAACTCCCTTGTCATTCATTGCACTTTCTATCAGCTTCTCTTCCTGTCTCATTTTCCACTTCTCTGCTAAAACTTCTCTGTATCATCTTCTCCCCACAAATTCTTGTCTCAGAGCCTGCTTCCAAGAGAAATCAGCCTAAGACAGGGTCTCAGCACCATTTATCTACCTCTTTGCATGACTGTGGACAAATAATCATAGACTGCTTTGTTCTCCACAGAGCGTCAGCCAGGCTCAGGAACCTCCCAGGAATGGAATCTGAAATAGTGAAAAGAAAATGGTAGATGCTGGCAAAGAACTGCTTTCTGTGATATCCCCAGCCTGCTGCTGAGTGAGGAACTTGTCACAAAATGACCCCTAGCCCTGCTTCACGAATGTGAAGTGGCAAATTCCTTCATGAAGTTCTATGTTTGGGCAACAGATCTTACCCACCCACTTCCTTCATCTGCAAGTCATCTTTACGTTTCCTGAGCCAAATTTCAAAGGGTTTAGGAGGCTTTCCTATTTGACTCCTATAATGTAGTAGACTACTCAGGGCCTCTTGGCTGTGCAGCTGTCACTGAGGGCGTGTGGTAGAGTTAATCGAAATACACACTGAACTGGCTCTGTGGACCCTCCAGCTGAGGGGTAAGTGGCCCAACAGCAAACTGGGATATTGCTAGAGTAACTGCTAGTGTCTCTGTCTGTGGAACAAAGGCACACAGAGCGGCAGCCTTTGAAAACAACTTTGCAGATTTTCTCCCTACACAGTCCTGGGACAGTTTGCTGGGACCAAGTGCCTGAAGCAATGTAATTTGTTGAAGTGACACCAGGATTGGGAACTTGGAGATGGTGTGTACTGAAGGGTTCTTAGGAAGAGCCCATTCTCACCACTTAGGGATCTTTCTTTGATTTTTTTCCCCACATTTCCTTCTTATTTTAGAAGGAACTCATCAAAGTGTCTTTAATCATTGCAATGTTCACTTCTAACACAAATCTTAGTTTGTGTTTAGAAACCATTTCTAAGACTTGAGTGGTGATTTGAACTCATATGAGTAGTGTGACATAGATATCAAGCATAGCCCATTAGGAATGTGACCTTGGGGAAGCAAGAAATAGGTGTAGGATGTGGGATAAATTCCCAACTCAGTTCTTAGTAGCTAGGTGACTTTGGGTAAGTCACTCTCATCTCTTAAAGAAGGTAATAATACCTTTCTCAGAGTTGTCAAAGGTGAGAAGAAGTAAAAATCACATTTAAATCATATGGCATCATACAAGTGTGAATTTCTTAACTTCATTGCTTATCTCAGTTGGATTTGAATCTGTGTTTTGAGAAAGCATAATTCTAGATCAGCCACTTTAGCTCTATTTCTGTATAAAATAAATATGTTGTATGTTTTTCTTTTGTTTTATGTATGTCTATAAGTTTTCTGAAATTATTTTTGGGATACATTGGGTATTCCAAAAATAACCCAGTTGGGACCACGAATGAATGAGTTTAATGAATGAATGAATCTGTCTGTGGAGGTGTCAGTCAGTTCAGTACTGCTAATAAACATTAAATGTGCTAAGCAAACAAGGTCAGAAGAAAGGTCTTAGTTTGTGTCCTTGCTTTTAAAAATGGCGCCATGTTCTGTGAAATAGTTGAATAGAAACATGTGATTCTATTGTCCCCTTCTCCAGTTCTGCTTTAAAATCATTAACTCCTTTCAAATGTATGAGCCACAGTTTTAAAAAGAGGATTAATGAATATAAGAAACACTGTTATTAACATTCTTCAGAAGTGAGTGGCCCTAACCAAAATATAATGGTCTTTTGGTAAATCTGCTTCCTGTCAAAAAGAAAGAAAATCAAATCATCATCATAATAGAAGAGTAAATCAGATGCACATTTCCCTTCTCTTGCTTGCTCCTTTTTGCTGTTTGCATTGTCTGTACCTGTGGTCCTCACACCCTGGGAATGAATTTTATAGACCTCCAGGGTGAGAGATACCTTCATTATCTTGACTGTCACCTGCTCTGAAGGGCTCAGTCAGTGGTTTGAGGAGAATGAGGGACACACATTCTGGAGTGTGGTTCCCGTGAGTGGACCTGGTTACAAAGGTTTGGATTATACTCACTTTCCCCAGCGGATTGAGGCAGTGACTCAGGATATAACTGGAAGCCAGACCCTTTTCTTGAGGCTGGAGAAACATACAGCTGTACTACTACCAACGACCTAATGAAATGGTTTTTCATAAGGTCACCAATGAGGTTTTCATTTAAAATCTGGGACTTGACTCCAAATGCTAGATACTTAAATTCGCTAGCCATTTCAAAGAGGCATGTGGTAAACAGGAAGTTCTCTAATGAAATCAGGCATTCAGTGTCTACCTCAGGACTCAGGTCATGTGTGAGATTTGAGTAGTTTTCTGTAGACTTTATAGAGAGCAGTGTTTGGGGGATGAACTGAATAGGGACCAACCGACAAAATTATTCAAAGAAATAGCTCTGAAGAAAGTGGTGACAGGCAAAAAAAATCAGTGGGGGATTATTATTATTATTATTATTATTATTTTTTAGGAAAAATACTTAATTAGCCTGTGAGTGTCACACAAGCATGTTTAATTTCAAACATCTGAACTCAGAGTTCATTTTCAAGCAGTGGTGGGAATTGTGAATAGGTTGAATGGAAAAAAAAAGCTGAAAGTTGAATTTCGCTCATTAAAATAGTGTAAATCAATTTCCAGGATGAAAACTGAACACATGTCTTGGTTTGAATTTGCAGCTCCTGGCTAAGCACAAAAGCTTGCCATGGAAAGAAATGCTGCGGCTGGAGGAGGTGCAGGCCAAACTGGGGATCAGTCTGGAAGAAATGCTTTTGATCACAGAGGACGCCCTTCACCCTGAACCCTACAGCCCTGAGGAGATCTGCAAATGTCTGGGAATTAGCCTGCAGGAACTCAAGACCCAAATTCTCAGTCCAAACACTCAAGATGGTGAGTCTGCTTGAGAAAATAGAGCATGTGTTGTTCCCCTCCCCCTAGATGGAAAGTTTCTGTGCCCCATGGATTTTTACTGATTTTGAAGCATGCTTGAGGGAATTTGGAAAATGTATGTATTTCGGTAAACTTAATTATCTAGATTCTTGGCTTCATTAAATTCATTCTTACTGATTTGCTATATGCTGGATTTTCTTGTGAGACAAAGGTGAATAACACACATTCTTGCCCTCAAGAAGTTCCCAATTCACCATTGTAATCCTCCTGCTTTAGCCTATGCCAACCACAGAATTACAATGGTCAGGGAAAATTCACTGGAAGCATCATGCGTTTTTTCAAATGTGAGCCCAACTCATTTTAGGGATCAGAAACCAAAGTGATGATCTAATAATGTATTAAATGTACATTTATAGTTTGTTTTGGTATTTTAAAATTTTTGTAGGAAGCATCTTGTGGCACCTGGAAAAAGTTATGTTACCTTTTTCAGTGAATTTCAACAACAAATTATTTCTCACTAGAATTAAATCAGGATCTGAATAACCATGAGAAACATATATAACCCTTGTCATGCAGTTAGTATACCCTGTTTCTAGTTTTGTGATTGCCTGTTTTGAAGATAATGGATATCAGGACATGTAATTCATAGTGTTATCCAGTAGAAAGCAAAGAAGAACTAAAGGGCCTCTTGATGAAAGTGAAAGAGGAGAGTGAAAAAGTTGGCTTAAAACTCAACATTCAGAAAACAAAATTGTGGCATCTGGTCCCATCACTTCATGGCAAATAGATGGGGAAACAATGGAAACAGAGACTTTATTTTTTGGGCTCCAAAATCACTGCAGATGGTGACTGCTGCCATGAAATTAAAAGTCAGTTGCTCCTTGGAAGGAAACCTATGACCAACCTAAACAGCATATTAAAAAGCAGAGAGACATTACTTTGCCAACAAAGGTCCATGTAGTCAAAGCTATGGTTTTCCCAGTAGTGATATATGGATGTGAGAATTGGACTACAAAGAAAGCTGAGCACCAAAGAATTGATGCTTTTGAACTGTGGTGTTGGAGAAGATTCTTGAGAGTTCCTTGGACAGCAAGGAGATCCAACCAGTCCATCCTAAAAGAAATCAGTCCTGAATATTCATTGGAAGGACTGATGCTAAAGCTGAAGTTCCAACACTTTGGCCACTAGATATGAAGAACTGACTCATTTGAAAAGACCCTGATACTGGGAAGGATTGAAGATGCGAGGAGAAGGGTACGACAGAGGATGAGATGGTTGGATGGTATCACCGACTTGATGGACATGAGTTTGAGTAAGCTCTGGGAGTTGGTGATAGACAGGGAGGCCTGGCGTGCTGCAGTCCACGGGGCCGCAAAGAGTCCGACACGACTGAACAACTGAACTGAACAGATCCAGTGAATCTGGTCCTGCTGCTCACCACTTACAAAATCAATTATGTACTCACAAATGTCGATAGAAAGATGGCTTTAATTAGAATGCCAGCAATCCTGGGAGATGGTGGATTCAGCATCCCCCGAAAACCACCCCTGAAGATTCTGTTTGGCCATGAAAGCTTTTAAAGGGAAACAAAAGCAATCCCAGTTAATCACTGAGATAGGGGGTTAGAGTCATTGCCATTCCGCACTGTGTGCAGGCTTGTCGACACCTTGTGATCTCTCTCTAGATGTGATCTTGTTCACACAATTTGTTCAGGAGGTTACTGAATGGGAAACTAGGGAAGAGATCTGGTCATCTGTTAATTAGTCTTTATTTCTACTTCTTTGACAAAGAATTGACAAATTAGGCAAGATTTTATGTGATTAAAAGATTTGCAAGATGTCCTTGGGTTGGAGATGAGTAGAGCATGGGGTGCCTGGTTTAAAAGTTAGTTATAAGATAGCTTTCCTAAGGTGACAAGAGCAGGGGATTCCTGCCGAGGGTGGTCTTCTGTAAAGAGCTGCTTGCAAATCCCTGCTTGTCAGAATATCATTCCATTTCTATGATATTAGGGGTGAAGGTCTTTCTTCTGTAACTTTTTCATGCTGACACAGGATCCCTTATTCTACAGAGTAGACATTGTCACCGTGGGTTTGTAGCATATCTTTGCAGACAATTTTAATTGTCCATTAACATATATAGGCCAAGAGAGCTACAATTATTTTGATGCTCACAAAGATATAGATTATTATGAGCAATAATGGTAATCCCATTCTCTTGAGACGAGTTCTTGGAATTGTGCTAGCCATAGATTCAGTACTGCTCAAGTTTATGTCATGGCTACAATTTGGTCATCATGCAGTTAGCTTTTTTCTCTAGTGGAAGTTATAGATAGTATCTATAGAACAACTCAGGAAAGTGCATCAGACACTGAGTCTGTGATTCTATTGCCCTAATGATTAACCACTTGTTTTTTGTACTAAGGGGCAGGGGGAGGAGGGTACTGAAGGGTTCTGCTCAATTCCAATAGGATGTTAAAATATTGTGAAATCTAAAGCAATACTGGTTCAGCAAATCAAATGGTTCCTTTTTTTTAAAGTAATTTTTAATTGGACTATATAGTTGATTTACAATGTTGTTGGTTTCTGCTGTATATCAAAATGAGTCAACCAGGCATATACATATATCCACTGTCTTCTAGACTCCATTCCCATATAGTATATTACAGAGCACTGAGAGTTCCCTTTGCTATACAGTAAGTTTTTATTAGCTATCTTTTACATATAGTAGTCTGTATATGTCAATTGAAATGGCTCTTTTGTATGGTGCCGTTTTTGTCATTGAGCTGAAGTGGAAAAAAAAAGAAATTCACAATTCAGTAAGCATCTCTTTTTTCTTCTTTCTTTTTTCATACTCATTTTTCTGATTATCATACTTCTTATATAAAAGGATTTAGGTTAGAGCAGAGCTCATGACTGCTGTGGAACCACATTCTGAAACACCAGGAAGTCTTCACTGCTTAGGTTGACACATGTGGTTCACTTAAGCATGGAGGCTTTTTCTGTTTGTCTACTGGTTTTATACTATTAACATAAAAAACCGGAGACAGAAGCCAGGCAAATGTTGGAGCTAGAGCCTTGGAGTGGCTTCTAAGAAGTAAAGGTTGTCTATTTGTGAGACATCAGTGGTGGGAGCTGGGACATCTAGCTACGACCCAGTAGCCTCTTTGTGAGGTAAAGTTGGGGATGGGAACTTAGCGGAAAGATCAGGGCCCCACATCCACTCCATTCACTTCAGTTCTACAACTGGATTTTGACTGCCTACTGCTAACGGCAGGCAATTGCTACAATTGCTGGCAGCTATAGGATAAGATAAGGAAATCTTTTGAGGGCAGGGATAAGGTTTTGGTTCCCAACACTGTTAGATCTAATTTAATTTGATGAATATTTGTTGAATTTCTAGATGAAAAAACTGGCCTATAGACTTCATCAGACTTGCTGCCTGTTTTTTTAAAAAATAAAATCTTCCTGGAATACAGCCATCTATATGGGCTATGGCTGCTTTTGCACTGCAATGACAGATTTAAGTAGTTGTGACAGAGTCTAAATGGCCCACAAAATCTAAAATATTTACTATCTGGCTCTTGGCAGATAAAGTTTGCTGACACCACCCCAGAAAGGCAGTAGACCAAAGGGTAGCCATAAGGCCTGGATTAAGATCTCAGACTTTTGCTTTGTTTTTTTTTTCTCCAGACTTCTTTATTTACTAGATTTGGGACCTGATTTGAAAGTTTTTAATCTTTCTGTTATCTTGGTTTTTCCACGAAATAGGCATAATAGAAAGAGGTACTTAAAGAAGTAATTGGTGTAATGTGCTAGGAACAATGCTTGGTAATGGAGGTACTCATAAACATCAGCTACTTCTACTATTTCTCTTCCCTCTCCTGCTTCCCCCACTCTAGGCCCTGAGGCTGAGCATCGGGAACACAGAAATAAACACAACAGGGTTTGATACTTAAGGAGTTTACAAAATAGTGGTGGAAACAAATAAAGAAAAAACTGACCCAGCAGGAAGTAATAAGTGCCGTGAGGGAGGTGTTCTTGGGTCTAGGAAGACCAGAAAAGAAAGAAGTCAGAGCTGGCTTTACGAAGGAGACAGCAACCAGACAAAAGTTAGAGAATAAATAGAAATTTCCTAGGTAGACAGGCAGAAAAACTTCGAGGCAGAGAGGAGTAAGAGAGGAATCCAGAGAACTACAGACAATTGAATGTTTTCTGAAAATAATGGTGAGTGATATATATCAGGTTGATTTTGTAGATAGGCCATCATCAACACTTTGTTAAATACTGTGTGCAAGTGTTTTATGGATAATGGGGAAATTCATAAAATGTTTGGTGAATAAAGACATTGGGTAGGTCATTGGATAGGAAGCGCTTCCAGGGGAATAGTCTTTATTCTTTGACTTAAGACACATCCAGTTTCTTATATTTAGCACATACATGTGTTAACTTCACTGGGCTGGATATTATGCTGGATGCTGGGATACAGAGATAAGTAGTACATGGTCTCTACCTTATAGTGACCTAGTGTCTGATTGGTGAGGGTGCTTCACAATAGTCACAGTGGATAATACCCATGGTAATAAAGGTATTTATTATGAGTCCTGAGTGTGGAAGTGAGAGTGACTAAATGCCTAGAGAATGTGGCTTGAATTTGAGCTAGATTTTAAAAGAAAGTTATGGCCTTCCCAGGAGGAGAGTGGTGACAGGCCATTTCAGGCAGAAAGTAGAGTCTGGAAGACAGACATGAGACAGGGGGTATTTGAAAAATGTGTCAAGAGGTCTTGTGTGCAGTATGAATTGGATGCCAAAAATATTGGCTAAAGGGATGCCTGTTCTCTTCTTCATCACAGAAAAGCCTGAAATGGGGGATTGTTGGTGGATATCTCAGTGAGTAGATTCTTAAAACTATAAAGGGCAGTTCAGCTGGAATTGATGATTGCCTGTGTCTAGAAAGGAAGGGAAGGAGGGAGGGAAGAAAGGGAAGAAGAAAAGACATAGGAGATTAGGAAGGCTGAGGTACGGATGCTGGGAAGTTAGGGAATTATAGATGGGAAATGATTTTGGAGGTGGGATGATGAATTTCTGGTGATATGGCAAGGCATCTAAATAAAGATATAGAGCAAGTAAAGACCCAAAGTATATAATTAGATTTTGGGGTTTTTGGTTTTAAGAGGCAAAGAGACCTTAATAGACATTGAGAATATTCGCTGTCAAATGATCTTCATAAAGCAGCCTTTTCATGGTGTCATTTCTTAGTTCAGAAATTTTTAGAGGTCCACCATTACCTATCGCCTAAACTCTTTAATGTGAATGTTAAGTTTCTCCTCAGTTTGGCCTTAACTCTGTTCTGTCCTGTCTCCTGTTTGAGCCCATACATTCCCATTTGGACAGTGTTGTTTAGGCTGAACCATCCCACTCACTAATTGCCTCTTTGTCTTCCCTTTAATCCTGACCATCACTGCCCATTCCTCTTATCTGAAATATGGTTCCTACCTATTGTAAAAGCTCAATAAATTCTTATTTGTATCCATCTCAGTATGAAGCCTGTTCTTCGTCTGTATCTCTGTTCCTTTTTCTCTGCATCTGCCTGTCTCCCTCACCCCTCTTTTGAGTAAGCTTTTTTTTTTTAAATTAATTTCTCAGAAAACTCTGGAAAACACAAAGGATAATTTTCTAATCATAGCATATGCATTACTATTTATGTGTGTATTTAAGTTTTATCCCCATAAAGAATAATGATTTCATTGTTTTTGTAAAAGTTATGAATACTTGATCTTATCTCTTTATCTAAAATAACTTTCCTATTGGCCCACATGTATGACTTTCTATAATTTATTTAGGTTTATTGAGTGCAAACAAAACCTACGTTGAACGAATGAATCTATTTTGTAATTCTGTCATCCTCAACTGGAGAAGGAAATGGCAACCCACTTCAACCCACTCCAGTTGTAGCCTGGAAAATCCCACAGACTGGGAAAGCCTGGCAGACTACATACAATCCATGGGGTCACAAAGAGTCGGACACGACTGAGTGACTAACACTATCATCCTCAAAGGATTCCCCCTTTTGCTTTTGCAATAAGTTAAAAAAACAAAAAACAAAACAAAACAAAAAACAACCATGAACATAAATCAGCCTGTGGGATTCTAGAGTCTCCTAGATTAATTTCACTTGATTTACTCTCTGAATCCAGCCATCTAGCCTCAGCCAAATTTCATACTGAATGCTCTTGGCATGCAGCTTTAACTTTAGAAATCAAAATCCATTTTTATCTTTGTCTTGTTCCTTCTGAGTCTGTGTTTGACTGGTCTAATTCCTTAGGTAAATGCTTCTATTACCCCTTTAGAAAATGTGGTTCTTGTTGAATGTGGCATTGTCTTTAGAAAGTATGAGTGGAGGCATAGATGACATGTGTCCTCAGCAGGGGACTCAGGAGGGTGCTGTTATTCCAGGTGTCTACACTTTAACATGCTTAGTTTTGACTTGGACAGATTTTCCTGTCATGGAAATCCATGATTCTCTGTTCTATTTCTGCTAGAATTCCTTTGTTCTTTTACCTGGATAACCTGGATATGAGTGTGAGTTGGGAGATGTTGACCTTGAGGTGAGAGTACAAGGAGAGATGTTTACGGTCAAACTGTGGCTTGCAGCCTCTGCTAAACCAGTCAGAGTTCGAAAAGGCCATGTTCTTTTCTTTTCCCAAATTTCTAATAATTAGATTTAGAAATGCTCAGAGACCATTAAAATTTAACACACACACACGAAGCAAAATTCTCAAATCCTTTAGACATTGTTTAAATGGCTATAATCCATCACCAGGAACTGGTTAGGAAAAATTTAAGGATTATTCTTTAGGAAAAGATTTAAGGATTATTTGTCAGGTGGCCCAGTAATAAAGAATCCGCCTGCCAAGGCAGGAATGCAGGAGATACAGGTTCAATCCCTGGATCGGTAAGATCCACTAGAGGAAGAAATGGCTACCCACTCCACTATTCTTGCCTGGAGAATCCCATGGACAGAAGAGGCTGGCAGACTACAGTCCATAAGATCACAAAGAGTCAGACGCGACTGAGCATGCATGCGTGCACACCTGCCCGCAGATAGGAGTTATATAAAAATGTGGCCTGAGATGTGGGTTTCTAGAAGCTCAGGGTCCAGGCTGATTTGGGAAGGGTGTTTTCTCAGGTGTGACCCCAGAGGAAAAGGTGAAGCTGTGGAGAGAGTTAGGAGAGAGGTGCATGTGTATCTAGCACGGGAGATAAGTCAAGGACACACATTGGAGGATAAACAGGGGAGTCTATGAAGGACTAAATAGAAACTGAGGTAGAAAATGTGTCAGGTGCTTTGGGCACTAGTTTGACAAAGGAGGGATGTATTGTGATTGTTCCTTTTGGGAATGCTCAGCCTATGTTGGGAAGATCCTCTGGATAAGGGAAAGGCTACCCACTCCAGTATTTTGGCCTGGAGAATTCCATGGAATGTATAGTCCATGGGATCGCAAAGAGTCGGACACGACTGAGCAACTTTCACTTCACTTCACTTCTGCCTATGTTCCAGGTTGGGTGGCCCTGTGCTTAGAAGCACTCTGCCAGGTGGACACTAATCTCCTTGCTTTGATTACCAGCTTTGCCTGTGACTATGTGCTGACAAAGTGCTGTCCAGTCACTGACTAATATGTTTGGATCCTTAATCCTTGTGAAGTCACAAGCAATAGTCATGACTTTTGAGCAAGTATAAGGCACTGGCATAGAATGCTGTTTAGGAAGATATCTACAGTAAGAAAACTAACAAACAAAAACTTACTTTATTGTTTATACAGTACTCTTCACTGTATCATTTGATTTGAATCTCACAATAACCCCAGGGCATATGGTTATCCTCGTTTCACAGATGAGGAAACTGAGGTCATAGAGTTACATGTAGTTATAAAACTAGAGAGCTGGTAAGTGCTGGAGCCAGATCCCAAGTCCTAGTCTTTTGAGTTAATCCAATACTCTTGCTGCCTTTTCTTTTTAATATAAGTGTATTAATAAACTGGCTTTGGCAATCCTGTGCCAATAAGGGAGGTAATATCAAGTTTTGACTTTTCTTACCTATGATTTTCTCTGCAACTAAAGAGAAGTGATGAAAGTTGGTTACCTTGTGGTTACAGAGTTTCCTTTTGGCTATTTCCCATTCTGGTGCTCTTGCCTTAGAAGATGTAAAGCCATGTGGCATCCAGTAGCTTGCTTAATTTAAGGAGCAAACTCAACTTGGCCAGAATGTGCATGAACTTTTGTGTTACAGAAAAGCCATGAGAAGTGCTGTGGAATTTTCTTGTTCGACACGATAAAAAGTTTGATAAAAATCCATGATAGTCCTCATGGATTAATCTTATCTACCTCAAAGAAGAGTAGTCTTTTTTTATCTAATGGAGAAATATAAAGGTACTTCACAATATAAAAGGAGTCAGTAATTTCAATTTCCAATTGTGTTCTCAGTATCAAGGAAATTGATTTAAAAATAGCTCATAAGATATCAGGTACTACATTCTATGATTTTAACACATTAAATTGTTCTTACAAGAAGTTTGAAGAAAAGTTTTTTTATAAAAAGCGTAGAAGAAACTCCAAAGGGTCTTTCTAGAATTTACAGATATTGGTTGAGCAGAAATCTTTAAAATTTGTATGATGAACTTCGAATAAGGCCAAATAAAAATGAGTCCTTTAGTTTTGTCTTTTGTTTTCATTTTAACAAGATAATAGATCCTTCTGGAACAATATAAAAGAATAAATCAAGTAACTATTTTTTGTTATGCACAAAAAATATGCTTTAGTTGTTCTGGAATACAAGTATGGAGAAGATTTGCTTTCCCTTTTTCCTTTTTACCCTTTTCCTTTCCTCTCTGCCTAGTCCCTCTGTTTCACTTCTCAGCTCCTGTTGACTTCTAGCTGTCTGGCCACAGAGGGACTTTACATCTTCTAAGGCAAGAGCACCAGAATGGGAAATAGCCAAAAGGAAACTCTATAACCACAGGGTAACCAACTTTCATCACTTCTCTTTAGTTGCAAGAGAAAATCATAGGTAAGAAAAATCATAGGATCACGCTGGGAGTAAAGCTTCTTCAATTTCTAGGAAGAAATGGGCTGAACTGTTAACCCAGATCAGTTGGGTTGATGCTTCCTTCCTCGGTTTTCCTCTTGCTCTTTCACGTGTGTGCATCATATACCCCCATCTATCACTCACCGTGCCTCCTCAGATACTTAGGGAACTGATGATGCAGTGCAGACATGATCTATTAAGTATGATTTTAAAGACGTTGCATCTCAGAACTCTCAACTTCTGTAGGGACAGCTCAGTGCCAGTGTGTAGGAGTCACATACACAACTGTGATGTGTGCTGTGTACCAGTCAGAGCCTAGCCACTGAGGGGTAGGTCAGGGCTCAGAATCACTCTCTTATCCCACAAGGCTAATAATAATGGGGGCCTTGTTTTTGGCACCTGAGGCCATCCTGGAGCCACTAAAATCAGAGAATTCTGGAATTTTCATTTACTTGTGTGAAAGTTTTAAAAGAGCTGAAATGAAACAAATTCTGCTGGTACATTTTGAGAAGCTGACCCCTGCAGTAGTCTTATATACTTGATGACTTACAGTCATCTTGGACTGAAGTAGGCCCAGAATGAACCTATGAGCTTGACTGCCTCTTCATACTTTGTGCCTTCAGACCCTTGAGTTCCCCACGTTTCTTGAGTTAATGTGATTTGGGCAGGCCCAGGAGTAGAAGATGTGGGAGAGAGTTAGACCAGTAAGACTAAACCTTCTCTTCTCTCAAACACTCTGACCTTCTAACAGAACATTTTCCTCTCTCTAGGAAGGTCATCCTTGTATATTAAGCTTTCAGCTTCAGGAATATTGTGCATGTTTCAGGACAGGAGGAAGGGGGGATCTCCTCTGATAACAGCAGCACCATAGACTCTGGTGACCTGTGACTATGATGGCAAGCTGGAAACTGCTCTTCTAGCCTCACAGGAGATTCATATACAATAGTTACCATGATGGCATTCCCCAGAAATAAATCCTAAAATAGTCATAGCAGCTGAACGTGAGTCATGAGGCACCATTCTTTCATAACATTTGTATACTTGAGAAAAGGTCCTTTTTTTGTGCATTTCTATATTCCTGTTCAGTTCAGTTCAGTTGCTCAGTCGTGTCTGACTCTTTGTGACCCCATGGACTTCAGTACGTCAGGCTTCCCTGTCCATTACCAACTCCTGGAGCTTACTCAAACTCATGTCCTTTGAGTCGGTGATGCCATCCAACCATCTCGTCCTCTGTCATCCCTTTCTCCTCCCGCCTTTCCCAGCATCAGGGGCTTTTCAAATGAATCAGTTCTTCACATCAAGTGGCCAAAGTATTGGAGTTTCAGCTTCACCATCAGTTCTTCCAATGAATATTCAGGACTGATTTCCTTTAGGATGGACTGGTTGGATCTCCTTGCTGTCCAAGGGACTCTCAAGAGTCTTCTCCAACACCACAGTTGAAAAGCATCAATTCTTCAGTGTTCAGCTTTCTTTATAGTCCAACTCTCACATCCATACATGACCACTGGAAAAACCAAAGCTTTGACTAGACGGACCTTTGTTGGCAAAGTAATGTCTCTGCTTTTTATATGCTGTCTAGGTTGGTCATAACTTTTCTTCCAAGGAGCAAGCGTCTTTTAATTTCATGGCTGCAGTCACTATCTGCAATGATTTTGGAGTCCCCCCCCCCCAAAATAAAGTCTGTCACTGTTTCCATTGTTTCTGCATCTATTTGCCATGAAGTGATGGGACCAGATTCCATGATCTGAATGTTGAGTTTTAAGCCAACTTTTTCACTCGCCTCTCTCACTTTCATCAAGAGGCTCTTTAGTTCTTCTTTGCTTTCTGCCAGAAGTCTGCATATCTGAGGTTATTGATATTTCTCCCAGCAACCTTGATTCCAGCTTGTGCTATAATTCCTGTGGTACGTAGTAAGTGCTTGCTAAATGAATAAATGTGTTAAACTAATTTTCTTCTGTTTGTATGGAGAAGTAATGGGTAGGAGGCCAATTAGAAAATGTACTCAAGGTCTAGCTAGAGAGTGGTTATTTTGAGCCTTTAAGAAAATCTGTTCATGTGCATTAATAATATTATTCATAACAACTAACAGTGAACACTTAGCTATGTGACAAGCACTATTCTGAGTACTTTTAAAACATTTGCTGTACGTGTTTGTTAATATGGTCCTCATGTTCAGAGTGTACCTACATGAAATAGTTCTTTTCAAGGTTGTAAACTGTGCCATAAACACATTCGGAAAATGAAAGTGTTAGTCGCTCAACCATGTCTGACTCTTTGCAACCCCATGGGCTGTATCCTGCCAGGCTCCTCTGTCCTTGGGATTCTTGAGGCAGGAATACTGGAGTGGGTTGCTATTTCCTTCTCCAGGGGATCTTCCTCACTCAGGGATCGAACCCAGGTCTCCTGCTTTGCAGGTGGATTCTTTACTGCCTGAGCCACCAGGGAAGCCCTTAAACACATTTGGACAGACATTTAAATACTGATGCAGTCCCACCTCCTTCTCCTCACTCTCTCAAACTCCCCTCATCTGTTCATAATGTTGAAGTATGATAGTCAAACTCCCAAAGTCAGATAGCTCTGAGGGAATAAAGAATTTTTTGGTAGGTATTGTTTTTGTTTGTTTGAAATTTGTTTAAAAGAGAAAAGCAAATGAGTTTGGCCATTACAGTGCTAATTAGGTTTGTGTTCAGTGACATAACTGTTAATTAATCCTGATGAATATTCCTTTTTCATTCTGTAAACAAAGAATGTTACTAAGATTTTCCACCCAACACAGCAGTCTGTCTTGCAGTCCAGTGCTTTTGACAGTGGTCTCTTAATTCACACATGGACTTTTCCTTAAAGCATCTCAAATCTCTGTAAGTGAAATATAGCACAGGTTATTTAGATTTAAGGCTTCCCTGGTGACACAGATGGTAAAGAATCCACCTGCAATGCAGGAGACCTAGGTTCGACCCCTGGGTTGGGAAGGTCCCCCTGGAGAAGGAAATGGCAACTCACTCCATTATTCTTGCCTGGAGAATCCCATGGACAGAGGGGCCTGGCAGGCTACAGGCTATAGGGTCACAAAGAGTTGCACATGACTGAAGTGACTTAGCACGCATGCATATAGTTTCAATTTAGAGGAACATAAAGAATAAAGACTGGCTTTAGATGGTTTTGATGCTAGGAACATCCCATAAGATAAGTTCCAGTATTTTGTTACTTTACAGATAAGGTAAACAAGACACAGAATAATTAAGTAACTTGCCCAAGACCATGCAGCACAAAGTAACAGAGTTGGGATTCAAACCCACGCACTCTGAGTCCAGAGACCTCCCTCTACGGTCTTAACCTTTATGTGACATGAGGCTGTCAGTCAGGGTTCTGTCAGAGAAAGAGACTTGTTACAGGGATTTGACAACATGCAGTTTATAAGCTATTTAAACAGTGTTCACATCTGGTGCTGAAGCCTGAAGCCAGTAGGAAAGACAGGCAGGAGGTGACAATGGATGTAAAGTAGGGGAGAGCAAGGGCAAGTTGGAGCTTGGGAAGAGGAGCTGGAATCAGGGTCAGACTCACTACCTCCAGGCCTCCAGTTCTGATGATACTGGTGGAAGCCAAACATGTACCTAGTCCAATACCTAGTCCAAGAGTAGAAGTTGGAGGAGGGGCCAGTGGGACCTGGAGGTGCTGTTCCCTGCCACAGAGCAAACCAGCAGCCGAGGGAGAGTGTACGCGGGTGGCCGTGGCACGTGGTGCCCTTGCATAGTTCTTTGCAGCATAAAAAAATATGCTACCGTCATTCTTAATATATTTTTTTTAGTTTTTTAATTTCCCCTGTATGTACCTGGTCTCCTGACCTTACCAGTCAACTTGTTCATCCCAGTTTCTCCTTGGCCTTGGCATGGCTTTTCCCCCAGGGTTACTCAGGTCTCTACCAGCTTCCTTGGCCCAGACCCTGTAGTTCCTGGCCACCTTGTCAGCCCCAACTGCCTCTTTGACTCTGACCTTGCTGGTCCTACCATTCATGGCTGCCTCAAGAGAAGGGAAGAAAAAGAAAGGAAAAGGACAGTGACTATACATATATATTCATTTTTTCTTAAGTCTAAGAGATACATGATTTGTTATTATTCAGTATTCCCTTCGCTTGAATTTTTCATGGGTATATCTCTACTTTCTGAGACATGAAATGATTTATTTTTAAAATTGTCTTATTTTGTATCGGGCTATAGCCAATTAACAATGTTGTGATAGGTTAGGTGAACAGTGCAGGGACTCAGCCATACATATACATGTATCCATCCTCCCCTCAAAATCCAATCACCCCCCCAGCCCAGGTAAAAACCCAATCCCATTCAGGCTGCCACATAATACTGAACAGAGTTTCCTATGCTGTACAGTAGGTCCTTGTTGGTTATCCATTTAAAATAAAGCAGTGTATACATATCTATCCCAAACTCCCTAACTATCCCTTCTCTCTGTCCTTTCCCCCAGCAACCATAAGCTTGCTCTCTAAGTCTGTGAGTCTGTTTCTGTTTTGTAAGTAAGTTCATTTGTATCATTTCTTTTTAGATTCCACATATAAGGGATGTCATATGATATTTCTCCCTTTCTGACTTATTTCACTCAGTATGACACTCTATAGGTCCATCCCTGTTGCTGCAAATGGCATAATTTCATTCTTTTTAAATGACTGAGTAATACTCCACTGTGTCCCCTGGAGAAGGAAATGGCACCCCACTCCAGTATTCTTGTCTGGAGAATTTCATGGACAGAGGAGCCTGGCAAGCTACAGTCCATGAGGTCACAAAGAGTCAGTGTGACTGAGCACAATATTCTATTGTATATATCCATTATACAGTGGAATTGTATTTTTCCATTCCTCTGTCGATGGACATTTAAGTTGCTTCCATGTCTTGGCTATACTGAAAATATCTTTTTTGATCCATCTCCCAGAATAATGGAAAAAAAAATAAACAAATGGGACCTACTTAAACTCAAAAGCTAATGTACCACGAAGGAAACAATAAAGAAAACAAAAACACAACCCATAGATTGGGAGAAAATATCTGAAATGATGTGACCATAAGGGATTAGTCTCCAAAATTTACAAATAGCTCATGATGTTTAACAGCATCAAAACAAACAACCCACTCAAAAAATGGGCAGAAGACCTGAATAGACATTTCTCCAAAGAAGACGTACCGATGGCCAATAAGCACCTGAAAAAAATATTCAACATTGCTAATTATTAGAGAAATGCAAAACTACAATGAGATGTCACCTCACACCAGTCATAATGGCTATCATAAAAAAAAAATCCACAAACAACAAATGCTGGAGAGAGTGTGGAGATAAGGGAACCTTCCTACACTGTTGGTGGGAATGTAAATTGGTACAACCACTATGGAGATAATAAAAAACTAAAAATTGAGCTACCATATGACCCTGTAATCCCACTCCGGGGCATATATATATCTGGAGAAAAACATAATCCAAAAGGATACATGCTCCCCAATGTTCAGCGCAGCACTGTTTACAATAGCCAAAATGAAATTACTAAAGGATCAGTTGTGAATTTATTAGATGCTCTGCTTTGAGTAGAATGAGGCTTCTGTAGATATGAGGACGGCTGACATCTCATTGTGTACCCTGGTGCTTCTCTGCTGGTTTGCGTTAGGAAACCACCATCTATAATCCTTGTCTACCTAAGAGGCCAATCTTGTCATTTCTCTGTTCCTTCCTTTTTTTGCTACCTTTGCTTTCATTTTCATATTTTTAGGTTTCCATATAATTAAATATTTTCCTTGTATACAAAGTTGCTTTTCTTATAGTTAATTCTGGTTATTTTGGTCAAAGTGTTTATTCTCCTATACTGCTGTGTTCAAGATGATTTTTCTTTAGTAACAACCAATTCCGACATCTCAGGGGCTTGACCCAACAAAAGTTCATTTCTTGCCCACTCTGCCTCTCCATCACAAGTCAGCAGATGGTCTGTTCATCTGAGACAACCAGGGACATGGGCTCAGCAGGGGGTCCATCTCAACGTGTTTGCCCATAATCACTGTGATCTGAGGAAGGGACTGTGGCTGATCACTCACTGACTTTTAACAGCTGCCAGAGAGTGACACCCTCACTCCTATTCTCTTTCATTGGCTCAAGCAGGTCAAGTGGATGTGATGAATTTCAGAGTGGGTGGCAAGTTCAGTCTGTCTCAACGTGTACAAGGAAAACTGGAACATTTGGAAACAGCTCTAACTAACGAAGACCACACTGACCCGTGCTGTGTAGCTAGGAGTCTCAGCCCATTTAATCTTGCTGATACCAATGAAACCAGCTTATTTTCTCATATTAAAATATGAAGCTGACATTTCTTTTCAGACAATTGGGATGATGAATATTGTTTTTGACCAGATTCCAAATTATCTTCACTTGAGGATTAGACATACTATGACATCTTTTTAAGGTGCACATTTCTCTCACACTGGCATTTTATCTGCAATTTGTCTGGTGAAAGCCTTCTTAGTCCTCGTAGCTTATCATTTTTTCCCCATCTTGTGGCATTCAGTCTCTTTTCAGGAAACTATCATTCTAGAATCTTAGGGCATGGTCCAGAAAAACCTCTTCGCTGTTTGATATTAATAGGTTCACTTCCTATGCCTTTATTTTCAAAGTACCTAGCTTCAGGTGGGAGAAAGTTTCCTAGCAAAAACTTCTAAATTAGAAACTGTGTACCTCTTCCTACTTACATGTGTTTGTTCCCAGTTTGTTTTCCATGTGAGTCAGCAGAGGTGAGTTACTATCCATGTATCTAATCATCTTTGCAGGTTACTGCCAAATATGAATAGTAATGACAACAAAAATTATTATTCACTGTATTTGTATAGACATTCACAGTTTTTAAAATTGAAGTATGGTTGCTGTAAAATACTATGTTACAGGTGTATAATATAGTAATTCACAATTTTTAAAGGCTATACTCCATTTATAGCTGTTATAAAATATTTGCTATATTCCTTGTGTTGTACAGTTTATCCTCAAGAGCTGTTTTATACCTAATAGTTTGTACCTCTTACTCCTCTACCCCTCCTGCCCCTCCTGCTCCCTCCTGGTAAATGTTAGTTTGTTCTCTGTATCTGTGAGTCTGCTGCTTTTTTTGTTAAATCCACAAGTTGTATTTTTTAGATTCTACAATATCAATGATATCATACAGTATGTCTTTCTCTCTTAAGTCCATCTGTGTTGCTGCAAATGGCAAAATTTCATTCTTTATGACTGAGTAGTATTCTATTGTGTATATGTTTATGTGTGTATATGATATGTATGTATCATATATATGTATCATATATGTTTGTATATATATCATATCTTCTTTATTCATTTATATGTTGATGGACACTTGGGCTACTTCCATATTTTGACAATTAAAAATAATACTGCTATGAATATTGGCATGCATATATCTTTCTGAAATATTGCTGCCATGAGTATTGGGGTGTATGTATATTTTTAAATTTTTTGTTTTTTTGGATATCTACCCAGATATGGAATTGCTGGATCATACGGTAGTTCCATTTTTACTTTTTCTGAGGTATCTCCATACTGTTTTCTACAGTGGCTACACCAACTTACATTCTCATTACCATTTGTTATTTGTGGTCTTTTTATAACCGTTCTGACAGTTGTGAGGTGTTACCTCATTGTGGTCTTGATTTGCCTTTCTCTGAGGGTTAGTGATGTTGAGCATATTTTCATGTGCCTGTTGGCCTTCTGTACTTACTCTTTGGAAAAATTAGACAAAGTTTTAAACACACGAAATATCAACTGATCGTCACTCATGCTGTAAATTCCAGATGAAAACATGATGGGGCACCACTCTATGTTAAGGGTAGAGACTGTGTATGTTTTTTTGTTTGTTTGTTTGTTTGTTTTTAAAGTTTGAGGAAGATGATTCCTTTTATTGTCTTTAGGAGGCAATGGGGTGGGAGAGATCACAAGAATGAACATCCCTCAGTCCATTAGACTTCTTTAATGTTAAAAAGCCTTTCTTCTGTCAAGGACCACTGATGCAGCATTAAAAAGACCAGAGACTACTTCCATAGGAAAGCAGTATGTTTAGTCTTTTCATGGGAAACTATGAAATGTTCCAAGAACAACAGATATAAAAATCTAGTCAATTAAGACAAGAAATAACAAGATATGTGCTTCATTTCTGTCATTTAGACTTATAGGGGTAAGGGGGACAGATGAAGATCAAAAAGGAAAGAGTCATATGGACAAAAATAAAGGTAAAATGAATGAATAAAGGGGGAAAAGGCTGACGTGTACACACTGCTTATTTATGGAGAAGCACATAAACACAAACACAGAGAAACCACAAACAAACTCATGCCTGTGAGCATTCACTTCCCACCCTGGTTCCCAGAGGGCTGCACAAACACATTTGCAGTCATGGGCTTCTGTGAAATAGCATCCTTATTTATCTTTTCAGGATGCTCATGCTCAGTCATGTCTGACTGTTTGCGACCCTTTGGACTGTAACCCACTGGGCTCCTCTGTCCATGGGATTTTTCAGATGAGAATAATGGAATAGGTTGCCATTGCCTACTCCAAGGGATCCTTCCTGACCCAGGATCAAACCCAAGTTTCCTGCATTGCAGATGGATTTTTCACCCACCGAGCCATTGGAGATGCTCCCTCCTTTGAGTCTCTCACCAATTATACTGCAAACACCTTGAGAATAGGGGCATCTCATTAGATGTTTGTGAAATTGAGACATTTTTACCTTCCCTAATACTACACTTTGGAAAGTCTAGGTGCAGTGTAGGCATATTGCCTTCAGTACTCACCACGAGACTATTAGGACAAGCTACCTACTCCGAATTCACCCCTCATCCAGTGCCCAGGTTACCTTCTTGGTCTGCTCCAGAGCACACTGTTCAGAAGCAAACTCTGGGCAACATCCTGTATAATCTAGTTGGGACCAGATTTTCTGTGTGGCACATAACATAGCTTTTCACTTGTTTAAACTGTTGTTGTATTTTGGTAAACTACTACTTTTGATCATACTGGCAAATAAGTGAGTAATGTAAGAGAACAGAAGCAAATTTTTATTCCTTTATTCAGCTGGTACTCAGTTGAGAGCAACTATTCAAGCATTGTGCTAGAGACTATGCATTAGCAATCTGTAAGGCCAGAATAGTTCTTGCCCTCATTTATTTATCATTTTGTGGGAAGAAAACAATAAAATAATGATTAAAGTGTTCTGATGGAAATATACTACTTATTCTCAGATAACTACTGATTTCTCCTCTGCCTCTCCTTCGTCTTTGTCCTTACATTTTTGTTCTCTCTTTAGTTCAGTTCATGGGAGAAGGCAAAGACAAGAAGAACTCATTTCCTTTTAGGTTAAAATACCAGCACTGGCCAGCTCTAGGCCAGTGTGACCATGGTTTTCCATAGTCCTTCATTCAGCTCTGACCAAGATTCCTGCCCAGCTCCCTCAGCTCTTTTTCAACTGACTTGAGATTGTCTGCTCCTTTAATGTTTTCTAAAAACAAAGTGTTAGGGAAGTTCTGGGAAGTTAATGGGAAACTAGTTTCCTCAAGAAAGAGAGGCAAACATAAAAATGCAGCTCATCCAGCCAGCAGTCCCAGCTTCTTCCTCTGCTGCTGGTATGGGAGCTGATATTTACTGAGAACCTGCTCTATTCAAGACAGGGTGTTAGGCTGAGCTACAAAGATAAAGATGGCACAGTCTCTGCCCTCCTAAAGTAGTGTGTGATCATTGTAATTAGAAGGAAATACATGGTATTCCGTGTCTGGAATGTTTGGGGAGAACTTTATGGAAGAGGGGCCTTGAGATCTGGGGATTACAGAACTAGTCTGGGTAGCATACCGACATGGGCTTCCACTCTTGGACTGGCAGTGATGGAGTGTGGTATCGCAAGCAAGGCCTGGCACAGACACACCGTAAGAGGTTGGAAAGGGTCATGAACATTCAGAAGACCCGTTGTGTCCCGCTGGATTGGACTGTGTGTGCCCTCATTTATTGGACCATGGAACAATAATGCAGCATTTGATACAATGAACTATTGGGGAACACCATGATCAAAATGGTGACTGGCGAAGTTTATTATGGTAGCTGTATACAGGTTGATGGGCTTCCCTGGTGGTTCATAGGTAAGGGATCCTTCTGCCAATGCAGGAGACTGAAGTTTGATCCTTGGGTCAGGAAGATCCCCTGGGGAAGAAAATGGCAACCCACTCCAGTATCCTTGCCTGGGAAATCACATGGACAGAGGATCCTGGCAGGCTACAGCCCATGGAATTGCAGAAGAGTCAGGTATGACTCAGGGACTGAACAACAGCAACATCAATACAGGTTAACAGGCGGTAAGAGGGAGACCAGTTAGAAGGTAGAGCAGTTGTTCAGACCTCGGATAAGAATCCAAAGTAGGAAAGTATAGAAGGAGAAGGAAGGGAGCAGTGGACTCTCTCTTGTCGTTTGAATGGCGCTGCAGTTAACAGGAGCTTACTATCTTGCCAGAAAGCAGAATGCAGGTGACAGTGACTGCAGCAGAATGAAGCAAAGGTTTCAGGATTGGAGGGGTAGAACTTACTATAAGACAGTGCTGGCTCTTTCTGCTCCTGAAAATCTGAAAGAGGGGAGCTATAAATATGTGGGGGTGCTGTTATTCTCTACAGACAAGATGGCATTATGCTGTGGATTTGAAAATATTCACAAGTGCCTCTTGGAATGTAGTTTTCCATGGATTAATGTGGTTTGTGTTGAAAACACACACATACATATATAAATATATATATATATTTATTTATTTCATCAGTGGTTTTGCTTTTAGAAGCAGGTAAAGACTTTTTTTCCTCTTAAATATAAAATGCTAACTTAATTTAATCTTTGCAGCATGGGAATGGGGTATTAATGTGGCTGAAAACAGCTGTTTATTTTTTGTGGGTTTGACCATTTCAGAAACTTCACATTTATGAAGAATATTATTACTGGGAAAATAAATTTGAAACTGCGGTCCAGCTTCAATTAGGACTGTATAGTGTTTTTCCATCCTACTGCTTAAATACTCCAGAGATTCTATGCCTCAGAGCAGGGACTTATTATAACTGTGCTGCATAGGAAAACAGGCACTCTGGAGTGCATTCTCAAGTGGTTTCCCCCATCCACCTCTGCATGGCTGTTTTTGGAAACCCACTCTTAGTTTAGCCCAGTGGAGCTATGTGTTTGGAGAGGAATTGGCTAGTAGCGTGCAGATCCATGATTGTGCAAAGACAGCTAAAACCACAACTGCTTTTAGCGCCCACCCCCCCCAAAGAGTGGGAAAGCATTTTGGGGTATGGAAGCCTCAAAAAGATTAATTATACACTTACGTGGTAAGATTTCCAGTTCTGTCTGACCAGCCTATTTATTTATTTTGTTTTGATTAATTATCCCAAGATGAAGTTTTTATCCAAGTCTGATTCCCAAAATATTTATCACTTTTAATTTGAAGACCAATGCTCTGTGTTCTTCCATCACCACACAATCTTTCTGCAGTTTGGTATTACGAGGCTTACGTGAAGAAACTCACTGTGCTGAGAATGAGGGAGATGACTGACTGTCAAGCTCTACTTTGCATTCTTCAGATGATGGGGGAGACCACTCTTAAGAAGGGCATCCATGGACTAATGTGTATTCAGAGCAATTATCAGTGAGGGAGACTTGAAATCCAGTTACGTGAGGGAAACTGGGTGGTTGGTTTGGAGAAAAGATTTCAATGCTAACAGAGCTGTGGTATTTCACTGCTGCTGGGGCAGACACTGTAGCTTAACTACCTAGCATCTAGGCCTTTTCCTGGGGAAATCTGTTATGTGCATGCTGGAGAAGGAAGGAAGGTCTTGCCTCCTATGATAAAAGTTGAGGGGTCAGATTTTCCTCTCACAGGTCTTGTCACCTGAGTGTGAGCAAGGGTCCTTCGTTCCTCCTGTGTCCCAGCACATGCTTATGTTTTGGGCTTTGAGTCTATTAGGCAAAGGTCCATTGACAAAGTATCTAGAATCCAATGTCATATCTAGACTTGTGGAGGAGACCTCAGCAATGGTCTTCAGCTTATTTCACTTGGCGCCTGGCTCATTCCCACCTGGATTCTCAAATTCTAATAGATATTAGGCATATGTAATCCTAATAGATTTTGTGAGTTCTCTAATACCTTTAAAATTAATTCCTTTTGATTAAGTTAGTTCATATAGGTTTCTATTGTTCAGAAACAATAATCCTGACTATATAATTGCTAAAGACCAGTAATTGTTTCTTGTTTCCAGCTGGAATTCTTAACTTGAAACCAAGGATAGGGTTCTGGAAACTGTATGTTGAACTGTGTGTAGAATTTCATATATTTATGCACTCAGATGGGGAGAGAAAGTCCATAGCTTTTATTCTATTCTCAAAAGGCTCTATAACCCTAGAAAGGCCAAGAACCACTTATGTACAGGATACAATGTAAACACCTTACTTAGCATAACATATAAAGCCCTTATAATCTGACCTTTGCCTTGTTGTTCAGTCGCTAAGTCATGTATGACTCACTGTGACCCCAAGGACTGTAGCGCGCCAGGTTTCCTTGTCCTTCACTATCTCTTTGAGTTTGCTCAAACTCATGTCCATAGAGTCAGTGATACCATCCAACCATCTCATCCTCTGTCACCCCCTTCTCCTCCTGCCCTCAGTCTTTCCAGCATCAGGGTCTTTTCCAATGAGTTGGCTCTTCACATCAGGTGTCCAACTATTGGAGCTTCAGCTGCAGCATCAGTCCTTCCAATAAATAGTCAGGGTTGATTTCCTTTAGGATTGACTGATTTGATATCTTTGCTGTCCAAGGGACTCTCAAGAGTCTTCTCCAACACCACAGTTCTAAAGTATCAATTCTTCAGTGCTCAGCCTTTGTTTATGGTCCAACCCTCACATCTGTACATGACTACTAGAAAAACGATAGCTTTGACTAGATGGACCTTTGCTGGCAAAGTAATGTCTCTGCTTTTTAATAGGCTGTCTAGGTTTGTCATAGCTTTTCTTCCAAAGAGCAAGTGTCTTTTAATTTCATGGCTGCAGTCTCCATCCACAGTGATTTTGGAGCCCAAGAAAATAAAGTGTACTGTTTCCATTTTGTCCCCATCTATTTGCCATGAGGGATGGGACCAGAGCCATGATCTTAGTTTTTTTGAATGTTGAATTTTAAGCCAGCTTTTTCATTTTCCTCCATCACCTTCATCAAGAGGCTCTTTAGTTCCTCTTTGCTTTCTGCCATTAGGGTGGTGTCATCTGCATATCTGAGACCTCTGCCTACTGCTTTTATTTTCTTTTTTACTGTATTTCTTGTTGCTACTGGTCTTCATTCTCTTTCTATGCTCCAGTCATATCCAAGTCCTATTAATTCTTTAAAAGCAGCTCGTGCCCATCCAAGTACTAACCAGGCCTGGCCCTGCTTAGAGCACCTCGTGGTTTTTGATCTCCATGTTTTTGTTCATGAAGTTCCTTCTGCCTTAATTTCCCATTCCTTTCACCCTACCTTTTAACTGGTTTGCTGGACACCTAACTCATCTTTTTAGACTTGGGTGGTTTCACCTTTTTACTGGTGGACTCTGAAGGTCATGACCACTATTCCCCATCCCTCAGCCTACCTGCTTCCAGCATTGCCAGTAACTCTGTCAACCTAGCAGCTGGTATGAATGTCTGTCATCCTGGGGCATTCTCCAGTGTCACTGAAAGTTGCTGTGCTGCCCAGGCACATCTCTTGGGAGAAGTTAACCCATCTAGGGGCAATGATGGCAGTGTCTGTGGATAAACAACCCAGGCTTCCCTTCCCTTGCATAGGTGGGCCTGTTCCCTTCCAACATGTTCTCCATGGTTCTTCAGAGAGACCCCTGAGCAATTGGGCTGTGGTTGTTCACTATGGTGACCTGCATATTAAGCACCTTTATTGACTTTTCTTCTTTCCTGTCTTTCCTTATTTTTGTCCGCCTGCTTCCTGGATTTCTGCTACTTGCACTCAAGTCTGTCAGGCTCTGCTTTCAGGCTAACCCAGATTGAGATACCCTGTTGACTCTGAGCCAGTACTTTGGCTGTGAGGAGCTGTCTTTGCATCTGTTGCTTGTTATTGTTCATTATTGTTCCTCTCTAGTAGACTATTACTTCTTTTTTTTTACTAAACATTTATTTTTTTATTCTAGTAGGAACACATATGAAATCTATCCTCTTAATAAATTTTTAGTGTACTATACATTGTTGTTGACTAGAGGTGAGTGCTGTACAGTAGGTCTCTAGAGCTCATTCATTTCACTTAGCTGAAATGCTTGGTCTGTTTGTCTATTGATGATTGACTCTCTACTACTTTTCCCTCCCCTAATCTCTGGGAACCACCATTCTGGCCTTCGATTTTATGAATGTGATGATTCTAGCTAACTCATATAAATAGTACTTGTCTTTCTGTGTCTGGCTTATTTCACTTGGCATAATGTCCTCAAGAGATCCATCCATATTGTTGAATACTGTATAATTTCTTCCAATTTTAAGGTTGAATAATATGGTGTTGGAGAAGACTCTTGAGAGTCCCTTGGACTGCAAGGAGATCCAACCAGTCCATCCTAAAGGAAATCAGTCCAGGGTGTTCACTGGAAGGACTGATGTTGAAGCTGAAGCTCCAAAATTTTGGCCACCTGATGCGAAGAGCTGACTCATTGGAAAAGACCCTGATGTTGGGAAAGGTTGAGGGCAGGAGGAGAAGGGGACGACAGAGGATGAGATGGTTGGATGACATCACTGACTCAATGGACATGGGTTTGGGTGATGGATAGGGAGGCCTGGTGTGCTGTGGTTCATGGGGTTGCAAAGAGTCGGACACGACTGAGTGACTGAGCTGAACTGAACTGAATATTCTATTATGTATACATCATTTTTCAATCCATTCATCCATTGATGGACATTTAGTTTGCTTCTACAGCATAGCTATTATGAATAGAGCTGCAATGAACATGGATGTGCTAATAATTCTTTGAGATCCTGATCTTAGTTCTTTAGGATATATACCCAGAAGTGAGATTGCTGGGTCACAGGATAGTTCTATTTTTAACTTTTTGAGGAAACTGTGCTGTTTTCCATAGAGGCTGTGCCATTTTGCATTCCCACAAACAGTGTGCAAGGGTTCATTTTTCCACATCCTCACCAACACCTGTTGTCTTTTGTTAAGACTATTACTTTTTAAGAGTAAACAGCTTATCTTATTAATTGTTGTTCCCTTGGTATTATTAATAAAACTGGCATAAAGTGAATCCTTATCCATGTGTAAAAAACATAAGATATGAGAGCTTTCTTCAGATCTCTCAAGGGCTGTCTTGTGTTTACAAATGTCTGTAGAGCAGAAATAAGACCAAAGAGTGGAATTTACAAGATGATGGACATTTCTACAGTGTGGAACTATCAATGCACTTAAGGGAAGAGACCTTCATTAGTAACAGTGGGTTGTTATGGCATGATGACTCACTTGGTTTGTCCACTCTTCTGTCTCTAGCCAAGAATTCCTGTAATAGAGAGTTTTATGGAAAATGAGTCCCACACACAGATGACTACAGAGACCAGGCAGACATGTGAACTAGTGAGGCAGTCCAGGCATAAGATAATTGGGAATGGTGGGAAGTACATGGAAATAACAGTGATGCCCTGTCTAAATGGGCTGGCTGCTCCTCAGTTACAGCCAACAGTTTTGCAAGAAGGTAGGTTCAGCACTGCCAGGCCTTTCATTTTTTTCAAGGGAAAACAGAAATCTAGATTCTTAAAACTTCTCAGTTCAAAAAGTATGTGGGTCAGGAAAGCATCACTGTGGTTGGTTATTGACCATGGTTGTGAGTGTGCAACCTTTGTGTAATGTATGTAGCAGAGGATATTAAAGCCTCAGGTGTAAGGACAGCCTCCTCAAGAAACTGGCCTGGGGTCTGATCAGTTTACCCCCTCCAGCCCATAAACATACTCTGCCTGTTCCAAGCTTGGGCCTTTTGCCATCCTGTCCTCACAGCAAGGAAGCTCTGTGGTCTGGCACTTCCCACTATGGCTCTTTTCCCCACAAACCCTGTCTTCTTGGTCCACCTCTAGTATTTCCTGCTCTTGAATATCTGCTGCACTTGGTCATTGTCCAGTGGTCTCATCATTTAACTGAGTCATAAGTGTCTCACAGTAGGGGCTTCTATTTCACATGTCTTTCCTGTCATTTATAGCATAGGGTTCTTGCAAGAAAGATGCTTGCTCCTTGGAAGAAAAGCTATGACAAACCTAGGCAGTGTATTAAAAAGCAGAGATATTACTTTGCCAACAAAAGTCCATCTAGTCAAAGCTATGGTTTTTCTAGTAGTCATGTATGGATGTGAGAGTTGGACTATAAAGAAAGCTGAGCGCTGAAGAATTGATGCTTTTGAACTGTGGTATTGGAGAAGACTCTCGAGAGTCCCCTGGACTGCAAGGAGATCAAACCAGTCAATCCTAAAAGAAATCAGTCCTGAATATTCATTGGAAGGACTGATGCTGAAGCTGAAGTTCGAATACTTTGGTCACCTGATGGGAAGAACTGATTCATTTGAAAAAACCCTGATGCTGGGAACGATTGAAGGCAGGAAGAGAAGGGGATGACAGGGGATGAGATGGTTGGGTGGCATCACCGACTCGATGGACGTTGAGTTTGAGCAAGCTCCAGGAGTGGTGATGGATAGGGAAGACTGGTGTGCTGCATTCCATGGGGTCTCGAAGAGTCGGACACGACTGAGCAACTGAACTGAACTGAACTGGTAGCACAGGGTGGGACACACAGCCAGGGCTCACTAAGACCTGTTTGATTGTCTTGTTGGATGGTCATCTTACTCAGTGCTTCTGGTATCTCTCTTAGTAGAAGATGAGGTAATAAAGGAAAGGGTACCAGCTCTTGAGTAAAGAAATTTAAATTAAGTCAGGAGTTCTTCCAGAGATTGAATAAGCATGTCCTCCACCTACTGCTGACCTGCTGCTCTCAGAGCATTTATGAGGAAAATGATGCCCAGTATATTCTCCTGTCACAAGCTTTTTCTTATCTTTTCCCACCAAAGATGTAACAAGATAACCAATTATTTGTGTCCTGGTTTACATTCCTTAGGCTGCCCTGGTGGCTCATGTGGTAGGAATCTGCCTGTAATGTGGGAGAACTGGATTTGATCCCTGGGTTATTCTTACCTGGGGAATCTCATGGACAGAGGAGCCTGGCGGGCTACAGCCCATGGGGTTGCAGAGAGTTAGACACAGCTGAGCGAGTAACACTTACTGATTCACTTAGATTCCTTGGTTAGAGATAGCATCTGATCATAAGCTATGTAGCCATCCTTTCATGGTAAAAGTGAGTAGGCACACTTTTGTTACAGATTGTCTAAAGGTAATTAAACCTTTTAACTAGTTATGATGATCTATTTTCTGTATTTTCCTTTTATTTGAAACACATTTTGCTTGTTTTAGAAATCTCTTTCAACATCTGTGAAACAAAGTGTAATACAAATAATTCTCAGTCATCTGTGCTATTAAGTACACTTTGGACCCTGGAGTTTACTGTTAATGATTATCTCCAAACTTTTTTTAGAAAAATTCCCCCAATTTTTGGTGAAGGCACTAGTAAGCAATAATTATCAAAATTTTGGTACAGTTTCCTACAAGGACCAGGAACTGAACCATTCTTTCAATAAACCTGTGTTGAGCCCCTCCTGTGGTGCCAGAAGATTGCATTTTAGTTGCTGAAGATACAAAAGTGAAGAAACTAGACAAGGCCCTTGCTCTTCTGGGTGTTCATTGGAAAGACTGATGCTGAAGCTGAAACTCCAAAATTTTGGCCACCTGATGCGAAGAGCTGACTCATTGGAAAAGACCCTGATGTTGGGAAAGATTGAAGGCAGAAGAAGGGGACGACAGAGGATGAGATGGTTGGATGGCATCACCGACTCAATGGACATGAGTTTTAGTAAACTCTGGGAGTTGGTGATGGACAGGGAGGCCTGGCATGCTGCGGTTCATGGGGTCACAAAGAGTCGGACACGACTGAGCGACTGGACTGAACTTGCTCTTCTGAAGCTGAACTTCCAGTGTTGAAAGATAATCACAGGGCAGTGAACATATGAGCGTAAGAAAATTGGACAATATTTGTGAGAATAAATAAAACAGTTTTGGGAGAAAAAAAATAGGATGCAAAGAATATGTGTGTGTGTGTTTGTGTGGGTGTGATTATTCTGGGTTGGAGATGGGGGACATCTTCCTGATGCTGTGACATCTGAGACTTGAATGACTATGAGGGGCTAGTCATGTCAAGATCAGGGGAAGAACATTCCAGGGCAAGCAACAGAACAGCTGATGCAGTGGGTCCAAGGCAGGAGCCTGTGTGGTGAGCTGGAGGCTCAGCAAGGAAGTCATCGGGAAAGGAAATTTTAGAACTAGCAACTAAATTATTCAAGTGAACTTATTGTACAATTATTACAGTTTAAATGTATATGGCTATGATCATTTAGATCTCAGAATCTCTGCCATGATTTCAGGATCAGATTCAGTAATTACCAAAGATTCACAGAGGAGAAAGTGATTGTGTCAGAATACACATGATATATCCTACTTTGAAACCTCAGATTTCCCATGGATAGGATAGGACACTGGCAATGTTTCAGGAAAATGGCACTTGGTATTATATTCTTAAACTGTATTTGTGTTGGAAGTAGTCATATAGCAGTGAGCATTCATGCAGTAAGAAACAATTCCTTCATCCTTTAATATAATAATTGCCCTCAAGGATTATGAGAGAGAAGGAGCATCCATTTTAAAACTTAACTGGACAAGGAAGAAAGCTTTGTCCACAGAGTTTCAGATTTTCTTGGATTTTCTGGTATCTACACAACAGAGACCTGCTGAATTGCCAGCATATAACAAGCCAGAACCCTGGATCCAGAGAGCATTTGTGATGTCTAGCCAATGCAGAACTGCTTTCCCTCCCGAAGGGTGGTCTCCAAATCTGTTGTAGCCTTTGGCAAGATGTTTGTATCACAATTGAAAACAGATGCCCTTTCTGCCCTTTCCTTTGGTGTCCGAGTTACTACTGTCCAGGGGGTGTGAGCCATGGCAGTCTCTCACGCACCTTCACAGTGCCCAGCGAGAGTCCTCATTAGACATTCCTGTCCTACGCTCGACAGAACAGAGTAGGCACAGGGAGGTTCTAGTAATCTAGTACCTTCTGAATGTTGCTTATCACAAATCAGAACACCAGTCCTGAGGTTTAATATATAAAAAACCCCCCACATCTCTCTAGATAGTTTCTACTTGAGAATATTTAATCCTAAAAGGAAAAATATTTAATCTTAAAGAACTATGTAGTCCTAGAGGAAAACCAAAGTATGCTCTTGCTAATGGACTGTTTGTTGTTGTTGTTGGTATTGAATTTCATTACAGGATATGGCCCTAAAATGTATTTTTTATATATATATATATATGACATTGACATTCCAGAGTATCAAAAATCACTGTAAATTCTTGATTAAAAGAGACTTATTAGACATAAGACTGAATATAATGTGTAGACTTTGCTTGGATCCTGCTGTAAATTGACTGAAATTGAAACAACTGGGAAAATTCAAATATGGACTGAATATGAGATGATATTAAGGAATCATTGGTAATTTTGTTAGATGTGATAATGATACAGAGGTTATATAAGAAAATATCCTTATTTTATAGAGTTGCACACTGAAATATATAGGAAGGAAATGTTACACGTATAATTTATTTTAAAACAATAGCAAAATATTGAAGCAAATATTGCAAAAAATTATTGTTTGGTCTAGGTGATGGGCGTATGGAACATGCTATTGTATTTCCTTTGTTGTCCTGTATATAATTTGAAGTTTAAAAAATTCTTTGCAAATTGTGACATAGCAGATCGATTTGTCAACTAAATAGCACTATTTTACAATGTTAGTGGATGTTGCTTTATTGTGCCTTTTGTTCTGCAGCCATAAATATCAGTGGACCTGGAAACTAGATGATTTTTTGGAAATGAGACATTACAGTAAAAATGAACCAATATTCTCTTCTTATGTATGCCCTCCACCCTACCCCCATGCTCTTATTTTGCAACTTGGCCCATGGTTAGGGAGGTGAAATAGTTGACAAATAAAACTGAAACATGGAATCCTAAAGCTAGAATTTTAAACATTTTGTTTCAATGTCAACTTTTAAAAATATTTTAAAACTATAGTTACCAACGTCGTTTTCCTCCCTTTTAAAATGTGTATTCTATAATCTGGATTATATTCAGTTCAGTTCAGTCGCTCAGTCGTGTCTGCCTCTTTGTGACCCCATGGACCACAACACACCAGGCCTCCCTGTCCATCACCAACTCCTGGAGTTTATTCAAACTCATGTCCATCGAGTCGGTGGTGCCATCCAACCATCTCATCCTGTGTTGTCCCCTTCTCCTCCTGCCTTCAATCTTTCCCAACATCAGGGTCTTTTCCAATGAGTCAGCTCTTTGCATCAGGTAGCCAAAGGATTGGAGCTTCAGCTTCAACATCAGTCCTTTCGATGAACACCCAGGACTGACCTCCTTTAGGATGGACTGGTTAGACCTCCTTGCAGTCCCAGGGACTCTCAAGGGTCTTCTCCAACACCACAGTTCAAAAGCATCAATTCTTCGGCGCTCAGCTTTCTTTATATACATGGATTATATTAACATGTATAAAATTATTGGTACTGTCTAAGGTAGATACATGCCTATCAATGGCCCATCTCTTCCTTTCTCTATTCAGGGATTTTGAAGGAGTTCTTGTTAAATCTGCTAGTGCTTTTTCTTCAGACAGCTTTGTCGCAGATGCTGTGTGCCAGTATTGGGTATTGTTAAGACTTTCGTACCTTAATATATTTTGATACCTAGACCCTAAAATAATATATTTCAATATATAACAATTCTCAGTAATATGTAATATTCCTATTTCCATTGAACCTATTGATGGAAATAACAAATTCACACTGCAGTGTGCACTGAGTCACATGACCTGGCTACTGATGGAGCAGAGCATGTTGTTGTATTTTTATCCCCACCTACATTTAACTTGTAAGTTCATTTTTTGTCTTATTTTTCATCCTATGTAGTGTCAGTAGTTGTAGATTCAATACCAAGGGGAATCTGGCTGTTCCCTTTCCTCAACTTCTACATTTTTAGTAATCTGTGAGTACTGGCACTGCACTTCTTTTTTTAATAACAATGTCTAAATGGAGGTATCTTGATTTTGAACTGGAATTAAATCATCCTTCTGAATGTTCAACAGTGAACACCCATTGTGCACTTGTCACGTAAGGCACTGGTGAAGGTTCTATGGAGTACAAGGTTGCAGACTATCAAATGCATGGAACCAGAAGCCCTGGTTTCTGTCTTCAGGAGTTGGCAAACTTTGTGGAGACAATTACTATGGAAAGTATATGATAAGTATATGAGTTATGAGGGTGGTACTGTGGAGAGGAAAAAATGTAACCTAAAGCTTTAATATAATTTGTTGGTTCTTAAGTATGTTGTCATGCATTTGGTATTTTTTAATATAAAATTATAAAAGCACTACTGAAAAAGCAGTAATATTCTAGGGGAGAGGAACCTAGAGGCAGACCCTGGAAGAGAGAATCATGTAGAAAAGGCTACCTTGAAAGTATGTTCAGTGTCCCTCAGTTGAGGGGACAGGGCCAGCTTCAGGTGGCTCTGCAAGGAGGGAGCCAGGGAGAGATCCTACAACTTCACTCTCTTCCCTCCCACCTCTCATTGATCTTCTCCCTTTTTCTAATCTAAAGGCAAGGGAGCCCACTGGTGTAGTCCATCCAAGTCAGCCTCCTAGGGCAGACAGCAGAGTAGATAAGGGCAGAGAGTAGAACAATTATCATCCTCTTCTCAAAATATAAAAATATGAGGGGAATGTTTGGAGGGAGTTCTTCATAGAATCATAAAATGTTAGAGCTGAAAGGATCCTGAGAAATAATTTTCAACTTCGTTTTGAAGATGGGGAAATAAAGCTCTATAGAAATAGCAACTTGAGTACAGTGAGTTGTCACATGGCTGAGAAGATATGACAGACCTTTGGATTCTTAGCCCAGGCTCTTTCCAGCAGGACAGGCAGATTAGCCTCCATGTATTTTTCAAGTTTTTCCCAGAGGCACCACACTCACTCAGCCACTGTTCAGCCTGGGTGAAAATGGTTTTGATTGTTATTCAAGGGAACATATGATTACTATAAACACAGTCATTGCAATAGGACATGTTTCTATAACTGAAGTAAGAGTCATTCCAGATAATCTGGAAGGCATAGAAATACGTCAGGAAGAAAATAAAGCCATCCACAATGTACCACAAAGATGATGACTGTTAACATTTTGGTGCTTTCTTATAATTTTTTAAAATTAAAATGTACAGTTTTATATTTTATGTTTTCACTTAATAATGAACAATTTCCCATAGAGTAATAGATGCTTTAGTAGCAATAGTATAGCATAATATTTTTTTTTTTTTTTTTTTTAGCATAATATTTTTAATAGATGTAGCATAATTTTAAAAAAGCATAAATCTGTTGTTAGCAATGTGGATTCATTCTTAGTTTCTGCTGTGATAACTAATGCTACAGAATATACACATATATACATGTGTTTTTTTATACACACACATACAGAAGTAATTGTGCTTATCTCTAAGAAACATTTTTATTAAAAGTTCTAGCATAAGCATTTTCAGGGCTTCTTTCTGGTGGATCAGAGTGGAAAGAATGTGTAAGACGTCATGACTTGTTCTGCTTTGCCACTTTCTAGATGTGTGGCCTTAAAGTAAAATTAACTTGAAAAGAGAGTAATTTAGACTATAAGGAAATCTTTCAGAAAGACCTATTTAAAATCTAAGGTATTAATAATAAAGACAGAAATGGAAGTTCTCAATAACTGTATTTTTCTTTGCACTGAATTATCCAGTAACTCTTTTTTTCTTTTGAAAAAAATTTTTTTTTTCTGGCCAGTAACTATTTCTAACTCTGTCCACCACAATCTTCCTTCCTAAGTGCTCACCTTCAAACTCTACCAGCGGGCAAAGCATGTGTACAGTGAGGCTGCGAGAGTGCTCCAGTTTAAGAAGATATGTGAAGAAACACCTGACAACATGGTCCAGCTGCTGGGGGAGTTAATGAACCAGAGCCACATGAGCTGCCGGGACATGTACGAGTGTAGCTGCCCTGAGCTGGACCAGCTGGTGGACATCTGTCGGTGAGGCTGAAAGAGCAGTGTAGTGGGATGCTACCAGGGAAACTGTTTAATGGGGAAAAGAAGCGGGATGCCACCAGGGAAACTGTTTAATGGAAGAAAGCAGCATTTTTGTAACCTTCTCAGTGAAGGAAGATCCTTCCCATTTTGTATCAGAGAGTTTGTCTGTGACATACAGCTAGACTTGTTCCCTCCTGAAAATCTGTAAGATAAAAGATTGGAGACTCAACTCCATGGCTTTATGAGGTTCCAGGTTTGGAGTCAGTCCTTCACAACATCATAGAAAAAGACTTTTCCATTTTTGGATGATGTTTCAGGGATATTTTCTCAGACACAGACCCTGTTGTTACTTTCTCATGGTATTTTAAGCAATCGTTTCCACTACACTGCAGCTCTACCAGCATCTCCTGTTTGGTGTCCTAAGTTTAACAGTTTTATTCAAAAGAGGAGAGAGAAAGGAAAGAGGACCTCAAGCCTAACAGAAGTGTATCAGGGGAGAGGATGCTGTAGGAATTACTCAGAGGCAGCATTTCCTGTTTTCCAGGTTTAGGTTAGACAATATGGGGAAAAGGATTGAAGAGAGCCCAGTTTATGAATGGACAGTTGAAACACAAATGTAAAGAGGGAAACTCTTTCATAAAGCTTGAGAACAGCATCCTTATAATTGCTGGAGAATGGGGATAATAGAGTAGAATGGTTCCTTTACCCAGAAGGGAACTCACTGACCTTGGAGGACAGACAGGGAAATTGGGAGAACTCTCAAATGGATTGATGTTCTTTCCATTTAGAGAAAATCATCATAGAGAACTGCCTGCAATTAGCAATGAAAATATAATTAACCACTTGGCGCCTGCGGCTTGCCTCACTCATTGCCACACTCCCAGCCTGAAAAGTTTAAACCAAGTAGCTCCAGTGATCGCAGATGGCATGTGTAACCCAACTTGTTGAGAGATTTGAACACAACCTTGCTGAAAATCACTCTGTCAGTGTTTCCTCACTATCTGCCAAGAAGGCTTTCAGAGCTTGTTTCATTGTCAGTACTCTTTTCTGAAACTATCAAGGGCAGATATTCTGGAAATAACAGGAAGTGGAATGATTTCCGCATAAATTAGGCAAAAGCATCTTTGCTAAGAAGGTAGTAGGATAGTTTGAATCCCATCTGAAAAGCAGTGGAGGGGTATTTGCCAGCCTCCTGGAATTCTCAAATGGACTTTCTTGTTCTGGCATGGTCAACCAGCTCTTTATGCAGCATACATTCACATGGGTAAAGAGGGAAATGGCAACTAAAAATAGAGTGGGACTGCTAAGTGTTATAAAAAAAATAGAAAAGCTGGAGAGTCCTAGGGGTGGGTGGGTAGTCTTTATATTGACTGGCTAAAGAAGGCCTCTCTGAAGAGATAGTTGGGCAAAGACCTGAAGAAAGTGAAGAAATGAGAAGAGTGACTACCACATGTGAGGAACAGTACACATGGAGGGCGTATAGGAGGAGAGGGTAGCAGGTGATGAAGTAGGAGAGGTCATGGGAAGTCATACCACTGAAGCTTGTTGGCCACTGGAAGGACTCTGAGTAGAAAAAGGTGGCAATGGAAGTGTGAATTGATTTTATGCCAGATGTGCCTTGAAGGAAGAGTCAAGAAGATTGCTATATGGGTGAAAGTGAGGAATCAAGATGACTTCTGGGTTTTTGACCAGAGAAAATTTCCTTGTTTCTGTGAAAACCATATTTTGGGGGGCCAGGCTTCACATTTCTGGGTCAGAATGATCTTCTAGTTCCATAAGATACGAAAGCAGGAAGAGGCCTTAGAAATCCAAGAGAGTTCTAAGAGGGTAAGAGATTGGAACAAGGTAACATAATGAGTCAGTAGGAAAGCCTAGCTCCCCATCCAGTGGTTTTTTTTTTTTTTTGCCACACCTGTTTCTCTCTCCTTGGGTTATACTGAAAGTGAAAGTGTTAGTCAGTCACGTCTGACTCTTTGTGACCCCATGGACTGTAGCCCGGCCTCCAGGATCCTCTGTCCATGGGATTTTTCAGACAAGAATACTGGAGTGTATTATCATTCCCTTCTCCAGGGGATCTTCCTAACCCAGGGACTGAACCTGGGTCTCCCACATTGGAGGCAGATTCTCTACCATCTGAGCCACCAGGGAGGCTGAGATGTATTTGAATGAGGGACTTTATTTTAACCTGTTTTCCTTTATTAAAACTTTAATGATGGAGGCTCTGGTTTTCTATAGGTTGCAGTATTTGAACATGGAGCAAAGCCATGCTGAGCAGGGAAGGGCAATGTGTGGAGAAGGGTGAAAACTGGCTGGAATTTAGGAAGGATGCGTTCTAGCTCTGCCTTGTTTAATTCTGAGCTTTGTGACTTTGAACTGTCCCCTTGCTTTATGATCTCCAATATGTTTTTCTGTTCTAGCAGTCTATAGATCTATATATATATTTTGAAAATGGGCTTCTAGTGGAAGATTTAGTGGCTGTGTTTTAAAAGGGTTCAGAAGAACATGCCTTTTGCTTTTTCATTTATTTGTTTTTGGAAACTCCTTTTCTTAATGGCAGCTAAACTGTCTCTGTCTAGACCATTTTCATCTGCTGTATTGATTTTCAGTTGGGTCTGGTTTAAGTAGCTCACTCCCTTTTTTTATGGTTGTTTTGTTTGGAGTTGTTAAATATCGAAATTACTTCTTGTTCTATATGGACTGTCTGGACTGAATTTTCTATATTGAAAGATTATCTTTTGGCATGTTGGAAATATTGGCTAAAATAGTTGTCTGGCCTCTTAGCTTCTTAAATAATTAATTTTCTCTTCGCTGTCACTGTGGGCAGCAGGTGATATTCTCCAAATATGCCAGTTGATTGCTAGTTACTAAAGGTCTTGAGTAGCAGAGCCACCTCAGAGGAGGATACTCTGGGAGAATTAAGTAGATGTAGTCATTAATGCCATGACTTCCTAAGTCAGCACATACTTTTCATAGGGCTGTTTGTGTCCCACAGGAAACTGTAGTCTAAACTCCATTTTCAAAAGCTCTGGCACTTTCCTTTATGTGGATGTATGAGGGGAAAAGGGAGGAATGCAGAAGAATGCAAGATAGTGGTAAAACAGAATGGTTAAAACAGGAGAGAAAGGCAGTAGAAGAGTAGTAAATGGTAAATGAAAAAAATTCAAATTAAAATGGCAACATTCTTAAGCCCTGGTTCCTTCTGCAGCTTTACGACTATCTTAGTGGGCAAGCAAGTGTGGGATGTGCTGGCAAGGATACCTGGTATGGGCCACTGGTACCATAAAGTCATTGTCTGGTAGAGTTCTGTTTTGTGTAAGAACCACCACCACCTCCATAATTCCCTGTCTCCTTAAAAAAAGCTAACACCAACGGGCAAGTTGTGACTAAGACTGGGCAGCCTGAGAAGGTTGGTTGCCTTGTGGTGATCAGAAGAGGGAAGAGGGAAGCTGAAGTTGAGCAGAAGCACTGCCAAAGATTCTCTTTAGATCACCTTCCCTGGTCCACTTGTGGCACTTAAAATTCTGTTTTTCTGAAGGCCTGCTTGGAAACTATTTGCTTGAAAAGACAACTGACTGATTGAGTGAATGAAGGATTTGATATGTAGAATACTTGGCACTATCTACAAATCTTAACATGATCTGAGTTAGGTGGCTCTACGTAGCTCGTCTATAGGACATCTTTATGACTCAAGTGGAGAGAAGTGGAGGAAAAAGGATAGAAAATATCACAGATACTTGAATTTGTTTCAGCTGAGCCTTTTACTGCTTTTCAAGAGAAAATCAGTTTAAAATCCAAAGAAAGGGCCAGAGAGGGAGAAGGAAATTATACTTATTCAGTTAGACGGTTTATTTTTCTAATTAAATTAGAAAACCTCAATTATATGAAATAATGAAGAAAATAGATGAAGCTTGCCCAATTATAAAATGATTCTTTTAATTGAACTAAATGTAAATTTTAAGAAAATGGGATTTCTTGAGGAACATAAAACAATTTTGAAATAAGTCAGTTATATATGAGACAGCTCATTCTTTATTGGTTTCCCTGGTTATATAATACTTAAAAAATAGTTAATGCCTTTACTTCCATCTTGACACTTGTTGAAATTAGGACTCACTGAGGTGTTATTGCCCAAGCTACTAAGGAAGATAAATAACAAGTTTTAAAAGACCAACAAAGGTTACAGAAGTTCATTTGCGGGCTTCCTCAGAAGTCTTCCCACAACTTTCTTCCATGGCTGGCTGTGCAGCTTTAGTTTCTTGCAGCCATTTTCCTAAGCAGGTGGGAGTAGGGAAGAATGAAGTGTAAATGCACCTGTGTGTGCTCTTTTCCTCGATCTTATAGGCTAATCTGAACACTGTCAAGAAAAAGGAAGAGAGCCATTCAGCTGCCTTAGGGGCTCACTTCTCTTTGAGTTTCTGTCCTCCATTTATTGTCCCCCTGATTCTACACTCCCCTCCCCCAATATGTATGCCATTTGCAGGACAAACCAACTGGTCTTCAGTGACCTTTGTGGCTTAAATTTATAAAATGGATATGTGATTATATTTTCTTATACTTTCTCATTTGAACACTGTTTGAAGTCTATGGTTTCTTGAATCAAAAGCAATCTGAAAGTGCTTCTAATAAAAATCATAGAAATTGTTCTAGAAGCTGTGTTTTCCCAAGATAATACTCAGAAAATTATACTCTTAGAGCAGAAGCTAGAGGTCTTTCCAGAAAGAGAGTACATTACTGATGATATATATATATATATATATATATATATATATAAAATACACATATAATTGTTTCAAGTTGTTTTATTTTACTCAATATATTTAAAATTTAGCCATTTCTTACAATTTACATTTTGTTCATTTAAGATAGTTATTTTATAATTGGGCAAGCATCATCATTTTCCTTTATTATTTTACTTTGTTTCACATAATTGAAGTTTTTAACATTAATTATTAGAAACTATCAAATGCCTGGAATTATGCTGGGCTGGAATTAGATAGATAATAACCTGTCCCTAAATTCAAGATTTTTCTGAAATAACTTAATATCTATTTATATATCAATATATGTCTTGAAATAAAATTGAATTAAAATACAAGCCACAATTCCTTGCTTTCCCTCTGCAGTTTGTGGCAAAGTTGGGACTTACTGGATCTCTCCCCACCTCCTCCCTCAAGGCCACCTTTGATCCATGCCTTACTTTAGTCAGTGCTTTATGGTCAACTCAGTTCATTTAAAACTAGGAAATTTTATTCAGGCTATACTTAGGTGTCTGGAAAGCTAGTTATAGGAGTACACTTTCCAGTGATAAAAGGGATCAAAGGGAACATTCCTTATAATCTGTATCTGCCCTAGTCTTTGTTTTTGCCTTATAAGGCTGAGGCTGCTTTTGTTGTTTAGACCAAACCTTCCATGTTAGTCCCAATCAACTGACCACAATCATCAAAGTGATATTTGGGATTTTAGGGGTTTGGTTTTCCTAGTATTTGTATTGCTTCTCTGATGTGTCATAGCTCAGGAGCTGTATTTTTAATGTCTCACTAGTTTCCCAGGAAAAAAATGCAATTGTGAAAAGCTCACTTAACACCCTTAGCTCACCTACTTTTTTCTTGATTTAAAGCTTATTGGTTTCCTAACTCTGGCTCTCTCACAGAGTTTCTATGGCCACATTCCAGCAGGGCACATTGCAGGCAGGATCTCGCTGCCTTTGTGAGTGTGTATAGCTGGGCAGGCTGCTGATTAGCTGTTGGGGCAACACCTGGTTTGTGATCACAAGTGCCACTGACTCAGGGGCAGAGGGCTGTTTATGATAGCACTTACTGTTCTCTACTGAGGAAATTTGGTTTCAGACCATGTGGTTGATGCAATCCAGTTCATTTTCATTTGTAGCAGGCAGGGTGGTGACAGAGCAGCTCTGGAGACTTAAAAGTGAATGATTTACCTAGAAAGACTTCTAGTGTCTGCCCTCTGGAAACTGGCAGGAGAGTCAGGAAAATAGGCCCCCTGGCACAACTCCTATGGGTTTTGCAGCCAGTTAGAAACACTTTTCAGTTTGCTTTAGATTCAATTTTGAGACCACAGTTTTCAAAAACTGTTCAAATGAGAAAGTGTAAGAAAACATGCCTAGAAGTTCACTGAAGACCATAAAAGTCTTGGTTGACTTGAGTCCAGAAAAATGGCATAGTTTGGGTCTTAGAAAATCAAATAGGAGGGCATTGTTCTCTAAACCATACCATGCTGGCTTTGATGCTTAGATTTTAGTGTCTTTCAGAGATACTTCAGTGACACCTCTGTTTTTCTCAGCATATTTCACAAGAAGAGAGAGTTTGATATGGCTGTGTGACCACTTTTTTTTTTTTATTCCACCAAATTGCAAACTAGCCCCTTGCCAGCCTAGGGACTCAAGATAATACTAGAATCTCAGGGTAAGTGAAACTTCAGTTTAGCCTCCATTTACCTACTGGGCCATAAATTGAATGTTTGAGGGGCAGGAGGAGATGAATAATCTATTTGCTTGCAAGCATTTTTGCTTTCTTCTCTAGACATCTACTTTCATAAGAAAAACATATTTTAGTGAATATAACAGATGATGAAAAGAAATCAGCTGAGAAAATCATTGAGGGGGAAATGAATTACTGATGTGCAACAATTCTCATGTCCTAGAATAGGGGTAATATTCTATTGATATTTTCCAGGAAATAAAGTAGCTCATTTAGATGGAAAAAAGGGACAGAATTGTGCTAAATTAATTATGAAATTCTTAATCTGCTATGAATTTGGAGTAAATTTTATTAGGACGAATTTGGAAACACATGTGAACTGTTCTTGTCATGATAAATTGCATCTTTTAAAGATGAGTGATCTTTGTACTTGTGTAGGGCCTTTCACTTTAGTATAAATCTTAGGTTTGAAACTGTGCCTGGTTGATGGTGACTAAAATTACATCTTTCTGCACGGAGGCTTATATAGTCATTTCCATCTCAACCACACATTTTGTCAGATGAGAAATTCTGAGTCCAGTCATCAGAACCAGCTCCTGAAGGCACAGGGGAAATGGGGATGGACCTGCTGAACTACTACCCTCTTGTGGAAAGGTCTGCATAATTTCCCTTTAGAGATTAGCAGGTAAACTAACTTAGAGTTTAGTAGCATTCTTTGTTGATAAATTCATTTAGCACAAATCTAAGCTATCTGTTCTAGGTGACTGAATGCAGCTTAAATAGCCACCAGAGGAAGCTCTCGCTTGTATGTATATGACTTGCACTTTAAATTTTGATTTGCCCTCTTATAGAGCAACCTTCTGATTCATACTGTTGATTATATGTACTACCTGTTTTCTTTTTACTCTCTCTTCTTGATCACCTGAAGACTTGTTCTATAACTCTTCAAATGCTGGCTTTATGGAATCAAGACTACAGGGGTTATTGTCAGCCCTCATGAAACAGGAGTAACTACTGACTTTTACTAAAGAGCCAAAACTTGGGGCTAGTTTTAGATACAATTAAATTTCAAATCACCTTCTGACAATAGTACAAATTTTGTAATGTCCTAAAATATTTGACAATACTGAAAAAAAAAAAAACCCACAAAAACCCACAAAACAAAGCATACCACATAATCTCACCTTAGTTCTTAGAGTGTTCTGAAGCACCAGGAAAATCAACTCTCATTTTCATTTGCAAGTTCTAATTTTTTTTCTCATTGTTTTAGGAAATTTGGGGCTCAAGGATCACGACTTACTGGAGCAGGATGGGGAGGCTGCACCGTTTCAATAGTACCTGCTGACAAGCTGTCCAGCTTCCTGGCAAATGTGCACGAAGCCTATTACCAGAGGAGCAACCGAAGCTTAGCGCCGGAGAAGCAGAGTTTGTTTGCTACCAAACCTGGAGGAGGAGCTTTGGTTTTCCTTGAGGCCTAAACAATGTAAAAAATCTCCAAGAAACGATTTAGAGCATTTAGGGACTGGCAGGACTTATGCCACAGTAAATTAATCCTCCTTCTGTTTTGTATTATGAAGAAATGGTTGCTATTATCAAGATATATTTCCAAAGAAATGGTTGAAAGCTCCCTATGCTTCATAAAGATGATTTTTCCTCCTGAAATATGTTTTCTACCAATAAGGGTGAAAATTATGCTTGGATAAAGATCTCTTAAGATAATTAGATTTATTGATTTCAAGATTTTTAAAGACACATGGTTAAAAGACCATCAATACTGGTACCTCATGAATTGTACCTGAATTAAACATACATTCTTAAATACAGTTTACTTCTGATTTCTCCTGGCTTTCTTCTTCCTCAGGGTTGTAGTCTTCTGTTGATGATGATGATGATGACAGTGATGCCAGAAATTCTCTCTCAGTTAGAGCTTCAAAACGCTATTAAAATAATACACTATTAAGGATTCACAGATTTTTCTGGATATTGTATACTTGAAAGTGAGATTCTCCCAGTTATCAACTTGAGGGGGATCAGTTAAATTTTTTTCAAAAACTGGATTCAGGAAGAAAATCCCAGGCTGATTTAATTTTTTTAACCATTTGATATCATATAAACAATTACTTTCAATTCTTTTGGCCTGAGCTTTCTCTGTCATAGTAGAGAAACTTTAGATTAAAAAAAAAAAACTTCAAGTTTTTATCTCTGTGCACAATGAAATAGAGAATCATCCAAATATTAATTCAGATAATTCAATTTATTCACGGAATTTACTTTATTCCCACTCTATCCTACCTTTTTTTAAATGCCTCTCTAGTCCAGGATGCAGGTTTACTATTCTAGGAAAATCCATCTGTGCCTTGCATCCTTCACTGTATGTCTAGCAAGGCTTGTTTGTATATGTGAACCAATGTAAGGCAGGTGTAAGGCATGCAGGTGAGGCATGAAAAAGCTGAGAGTGGGTTCTGGGATTGGGTAGGGTTGTCGGTAGATGCCTGTTTATCAAAATGGGCAGAAAGTTTGGCCTCATGGTTATGGTTAATGAGTGGCTATCCCCCAGATAGACTACAGGAAGGCCTCCCTGAATTATATCACAATTTAGACCAAAAAGCATTTTGTTGGCATAGTCAGATAATTGAGGGACAGTACTTATCTGGCATAAATTATCCAGAAGTTTATCATAATTTTCTGTTATCCTCAGCTTGGCTTTGCTCAAATATTGCACATCTTCTTAAATCTCAGTTTCAGAGAGGCTGAGACAAAATTGGCTGTAACATTTCTCAAAGAACAGCAGTCATATACAAACACTAGGAAATCCATTATTCTATTCTAAAATAAATTTTGGTACTTTTTTTTCTTAGCAGAAAGGTAAATACTTGATAAAACTTAAGTCAAATTTGCTTGCATTTTAAAAATTGATTTAAAAATTATAATCCTTTAATAATTTTCCATTTTTCCACAGAAGATCTGTGGTTGATTGATATATAATTCTTTGAAGATACCTGAATTATTGTAAAAAATGCACTTGCTTTTGCTTTGCTATTCTATTTAAATTTTTCACATGAGAAACCTTCTTTACAAAATAGGTAAGAAAACATTTCTTGTGCACACTCTGCTTTGGAGGACATAACCATTCTAAGTTTGAATCTACTCCCATAGTTTTCTTCAAGATAACTATTTTTCCAATGAAACCATCACCTGGTGTTATTCTAGAAATTATGAAAGATATTGAACTCATTTGTGGAAAGGGGAGGGCTCAAGAAAGTGAAGTCCCTCAGTCGTGTCCAACTTTTTGGGTCTGTGTGGACTGTAGCCCGCCAGGCTTCTCTGTCCATGGGGATTCTCCAGGCAAGAATACTGGAGTTGGTTGCCATTTCCTTCTCCAGGAGACCTTCCCGACCCAGGGATCAAACCTGGGTCTTGGCAGACTCTCTACCCTCTGAGCCACCAGGAAAGCCCAAGGGAAGGGAAGCCAGGAGGGAAGACTTTCTTTCTTTAAGGATGAATAGAATTTGAAAGCTGGGGAATAGGCAATGCAGATGATCAAAGTATATGATTATGGATAAGCACTGTATGTTCAGAAGACTTGGTGGGAGTGAAGGGTTTGCCTTGGGATGGATGTAGTGGAGAATAAGATTGGTGATATTGGTTGGAACCAGATTTTGAAGAGCTCCGTGTTCAGCAGGTAGAGCAGGTGTTGCAAACCAGCAGCCCACAGGCTGTGTCTGATCTACAGATTTATATAGTTTGACCTCCAGGGTATTTAAAAACTCGAGTCCTAAACAGGAATTTTACAGAAGAATCTGGCCCACTCCAGTATTCTTGCCTGGAGAATCCTGTGGACAGAGGAGCCCTGTGGGCCGCTGTCCATAGGGTTGCACAGAGTCGGACACAACTGAAGCGACTTAGCATGAATGCATGCGTTGGAGAAGGAAATGGCAACCCATTCCAGTATTCTTGCCTGGAGAATCCCAGGGACAGAGGAGCCTGGTGGGGTGCCATCTGTGGGGTCTCACAGAGTCAGAAAGACTGAAGTGACATAGCAGCAGCAGCAGCAGCAGCTGGATTGCAAATGGTAAAAGATCTGATAGCACTTTGGTCTCCATTCCTGCAGAGTCACAGTGACCTAGACACGAGGAAGCAGTGGCCGTGTTTAGCTGAGGCACAGACTCTCCAGTGTGCTATGCTTTCCACAGCTCATATAGTTTCCCTAATACTCAAGCCATTTACTGTTCACCAGCTGAGGTCATTTGCTCTTTACCAGCTTACTTCCACAATTTTCTTATACTAAATAAATATTTCTCTGTACCTGTGTCTCTAGCAGTAGTAAAGAGAGATCATGAGATAATGGGAGGAATAATTTTTTGTCTGTGGAAGAATTGTTCTATTTGTTTAATATTTAACACCCCAACAGTGCAGGAGATGCAAGAGACTCAGGTTGGATCCCTAGGTCAGGAAGAGCCCCTAGAGGAGGGCGGGGCAATCCACTCCAGTATTCTTGCCTGGAGACTCCCATGAACAGAGGAGCCTGGAGGGCTACAGTCCACAGGGTTGCAAAGAGTTAGACACGACTGAAGCAACTTAGCATGCACGTACTCCTTTGTGACCTTCTGGTTCATAGGACTTTGGTTAGATTCTTTGATCTGTTTTTGACATTACAGCAATAGCCAATGAGGATTGCTCTAGATTTTTGCATGGAAGCCTGGCACGCTGAAAATGAAAAGCTCTCTCTTACTCCTGACCTCACAATGTCCAACCTTCAGATTTATTGTACTCTATTCTCTCCCTGTTCTTTCTTGTTGGAAGGGAAGAAGGACCTTTAGATTTAACAGGATTGCCTGTAAGTTGAGGAGGAGGAGAAGGGAAGGGAACAAAGAAAACTCCTTCCTTTTCTTTCCTTCTTATACTTGAGTCCTATTTAAAGCCTTATCATTTCCTATGTTCCTGTTAATTGAAGGCAAGGGTCGTTCATCTAACATAGGAATCCAATATATTTTTGTTGAATTATTACTGGGAAATAAAATATGATTTCAAACACCAATAATTTTCTATTAGTTTGAAATTCTGACTGCATTTGGAGGTTTTCAGTTGTATAAAATGCTTCTGATCAGAAGCGAATGGGGATGAGTGAGCATGAACTTGTCACAAATCATGAGACAGAGATTATGCTAATGTACATGTGGATGATTAAATAATAAGAATGTATTCTATCCTCCTACTGTAACCTGGATGTAAAAATGATATATTGCTTATTAAGTATTTTCCAGCCTTCGTAAGAGAAGCTAAAGAGAGAATTCTCAATTATTTTCAGGAAAAAAAAAACCACACAAAAAACAACTTACCAGTTGATGCAGGAAATTCTCAAAATCATTCTTAACTTCACAGGGTTTCTTGGTAGCCTTTGCTTGGAGTCTAATCATGAAAACAAGACAACTGGTAACTAAACGAATTGTTTTTATACTGACACCAACTAAGAGCCAACATTTACAGGATTTATAATATGCTAGCATCTACCACTTTGCATATATTAATTCAATTACTCTGATAATAATCCTAGGAAGTAAGTTCTACTATTCTGTATTATGGATGAGGAAAGAGTCTTAGATAGGTTAAGGGACCTGTCCACAGTCCTTTAGCTAGCAAGCAATAGAGGATTTGTGCCCAAGCAGTGAGACTAGAGCCCTCCATTGTAATCACCGTGTGACAGTGAAACACCCCCTTCAGGGAGGGTTCGCACAGTGTTCCCTTGACTGACTCCGCTCACTGTGCTCCACTGGAGACTGTAGGATGAGTCACTGCGAAGGGAAGAGTAAGAGGAACTGGGCTGGGAAAGATCTTGGCGGGGGAGACAGAGATGAAAAAGGATGGAGGGTGAGAGTGCTTACTAAACTGTAAGCTCACTGCGGCTGGGGATCCAGGAATCTATATCATGATTTCGGCCACCAACTACTCCATTCAAGAAATATTTATGAAGGAGCTAAATAACTGAAATGAAGAGGCAGCAGGAACCTTTCCAGAGATTACAGATGAAGACAGGAGCAGAGGCAGGCCAAGCAAGTAAGGATAGGAACTTGGGAAAAGGGAAAGACATTAGGAAGAAAAACATAGGTGAGAGAAAAAATGAAAAGGGAAGAAGGCTATTAGATTCAGTGGCATTTTTCAAGTGAAACATTTAAAAATTATACCGTGAAATCTGTAGGTAGTAAAATTTTCTAAAAATTCCAAACACACTTTGCTTAAGCATGAAGTTTGGATTAGCCAACCCCTTACAAGGCCTGCTCTAGGTTTCTTTAGCATTTAGTCTAGGGTTCCCCGAGAGCATGCAGTAAGGCTACTTCTTCGAGGTCTCTTGCATTAGTGTTCTCTGACTGACAGATAATGCTCCCTCACTCATTCTCTGCCAAGTTTATCTCCTCAGCCTGGGCTTCTCCTCGTTTATTACCCTCGTGGGCTATCCTTCCCTGCTTTTCTCAATCTGGCTCTCATGGCTGTTTTGGGTCTCTCCTTCATAGCACTATTTAAATACATTCCAAAATATCCCTGGTGCCCTTTTTTCAGTAATACTCTCTTAGAGTCTTCTTGACTGCAAATCATTCTGAGACTGGTTCATCTCACTTTGTTAAAAATCAATCCATCTTCAACCCACTTTTAACTTACAGTTCCCCTTTTCTTATTTTTAAATAACAGCTTTGATGATATATCTCATACCCGAAAATCCATCCTTTTAAAGTATACAATTCAGTGGGTTTTAGTATATTTGCAAAGTTTTGCAACCATCACCACTACCTAATCTCCCATCTTTGTCTTTCTTTTCCATGAGTATCTTTTTTTGAAGACTACAGATAGAAACTTGAACACTCTGCCTGTAAATTTAACAGGCTCACTGGAGTTAGATATTCATCTGAGTATTTCCCCCTTCACATTCTCCAGCAGTGTGCCATTGCATAACACATATTTGAGTGCTTCTTGTGAGTTGCTCTGAAAATTGGTCTACATTCTTCTGCATATCCTGAATGGTGAGAAATCCTATCCTCTATAGATCTGATTTTTGAGAACCTGGGAATAAGATCTTATAATTTGTGTGTTGTGAAGGTGAAAGCTGGGTGATAAAATTTTTTGTGAAAAGTGAACTAAGCTTTTAAAATAATGAGCTGAGTTTTCTCATGTGATTGGGAGACTGGGTTTACAAGTTGCAAAATAGCAGTCAGAAGTATGGCAGTATGACTGGAAGAAAATTGTGGTTTATTTGAAGTGCTGTACTCATTGGACATTTATCCTTGCTTATGTGGATATACTGGAAGAAGAAGTGGGTTAGTCCCAACACCCTCATTTATGAAATAAACACATGTGCCCAACTTTCTTTGTTTCAGGGGGTACAATGTTTGTATGTATAGGGGAAACAGCAGGGGCAGAAGAGGGACAAAGAACTAGCCTGAGACCAACTAAATAGGTTGTTTTTCTATAGTTCACATCTGTAGGGCAAGGCTTGGTTATGGATCTTTAAAAGGCCCTCAGCTTAAGTCCTATGCCTGGTAGAATAAAAGGAGATGATGATGATGTTTAGCAATTAATTAAATTAGCAGAGTAAGTGATTATATGGATAAAATAGTGCTAATCCAGATGAACTATTGAGTAGAAAACTTCAGCAGATATTCCAGTTAATGAATTGTTACGTATTAAACCCACTGTGGTTTACATAACACATTTATTCGATTAGAATGTTTTTTAAACACTACAAGTTGAATAAGAAACAAACCTATGAAATTCCTTGTCAACTTTTTCCTGTCGCTGTCTTAGGAGTTTTATTTCTTCATTAATTATGTGGTTTTCTCTATAAAATCAAAGTTTTGAGTTAAATTTTTAAAATAATGCAGGCAATTCTCATTGAGAAAGAATAAATCAACAATTTGCTGCCTTCCACATGAATAAAAGTTCCTTACAAAACTTTTCAGCATCCCCTCCCAATGCATGACTTTTGGTGTGAGGAGTTTCCCATCACATCTCCCCTTATAAACATGCACCAAAGGCATCATCCATGTCACCTAAGCATGGTCTGGACTCCACCTTGCTGCTCCCACACAGACTGTCTTACAAGGTACCCGTCCTTGTTCTTCCCACTGAAAATAGGAAGCCTAAGGGTTCTGTATGTGTGTCTGTGTGTGTACATGCACATGTGTGTGTCAGTGGGAGAGGAATGGGCCCCAGGGGAAGTACCAGCTCAGACTTCTGTCCTGCCTGCTGGATGGAATGGGACTTGGCTGACTACTCTTGGGTTTACCTCTCTTTGATGTGTTTCCTGAACAGCATCTGGTACCGAAAGGGTAGGATGCTCATCCTTTCTCCCCTTTAAGAGCAGTAAGACAGCTAGGCAGTGACTTTGACATCATAGGCAGAAGAATTGGACCCTGCCAATTTGTTCTCATAAAAACTGATGGACATCCTTATTAAGCTATTTCATGCTTCCTGGCACATAAGAATACTATAACTGGCCAAGAGTAATCATTTTTAGTTAAGCACAAAAAACTTGTTTCCCCAAGAAAACATTTCAGCAAAGAACCCCTGCCTTTCCTCCACACCACCCGTGCTCCAAGAACTCCTTCTACTGCAAACAACCTGTCTTGTTCTCCAGGGCTTATCCTTGTAAATGAATAATACTCCAATCTCTGTTCTCTGGAACTCTCCCCTGGTTTCTCCACCCAGACCACAGGAAAGCTTCCTTCCTTCTTTCAATCTCTGACACATGCCTGGCCGCAATGGTTACAACATATGTTGACACTTACCTGAAAGGAATCTCCGAGTCTATTATAAGATGCTCAGAGGTGACTCTTCTTGTTAGTAAAATAAGGAGCTTAGTTGTAGATAATTTCTATGGTAACATCTAGTTTTAAAAGTGTCTATGATTTTATATTTATCATTAGTGTGAAGTAAACTTACATTCTAAAATCCTTTCGGTTTTTTGCAAATTGTCTTTTTGCTTCCTTTATAATATCATGATAAGTTGGTGCAGGTGGTGTGATAGGCCTATGGTTAAGGAAAGATTTTCAACTAGGAAAATTTGGCAGAGGTAAACAGTATCCTTCAAAGGGGGACTCAGGGAACCATCTTGCCTGGGCTTCCCAGGCATGAAAGGTCTCAAGTATAAACGTGAATGTTATGTCTGGGGTGCACTGAAAGGACCAAAAGAAGACAGTATCCAGCGACCATGGCAAATTTATACCCTGCGATCTAGACTACACCATCCATAGTGCAAAGGAGTTATAGTTTCATAAATCCCATAATTACTATGTTCATTTTTTTTGGTATGATTTAAAGGCAGTGATTTGTTAAATGTAAATATTGAAACTGTACTAACATTTTTGTAATTCTGGACATTTCTTCATTTCTACATAGACTGAAACCTCAAAATCTCTTGGCTTCCGAGAGACTCTGAAAGTGACTGGCACCATATGTTGGCTGCCTCTGCTAACTGCATGGAAAAAGGTAATAAGCAGAAGTTATAAATGTTCTGCTAATGAATCTGGGGCTCTTATACTGTCTGATTCTGATATAGCAGTGTCTGTGTCCCTAACCCTGGTCTTAACCTATGTCTGTGTCTGGCAAAGCAGACACTTGCTTCCCTTCTGAAGTGGCAATCAGAAAGTGACTTGAAAGGAGGGCAGCCCTCATCTTGTGTTAATACTTTAGGTTCATTGATAAAGTAGGAGCTCTTAAACCTCTGCTATCATTAAGACACAGGGAATGAGTCTGTATTTCCATGGTCCCACTCTCCTACCTGAACCACCCTTCAGTATCACCTCCATCTTTCTCTGGATGCAATTTGCTAATTTAAAATAAATATTTAAGTTCCCTTCAAGGATGTTTTTGATGCTCATTTAAATCTTAATTATCTGGTATAAGAATGTTAGGAAAAGTTCGATGGATATGGTTCCTGAGACAGGTAATTTCCTGACTAGTATATCTCAATTGAGATAACTAGAATGAAAAACACGAATGGCTTCACAACAAAAATTCTTACAATAAACTTGTATAAAATTAATGTCTTCCCTATGATGCTCTAAACTACTTAGGAAATAACTTTAATCAATTATGATTGAATAATCAGTAGTTGAATATTAAGGTCTTGGAATCAAGGAAAAGAACACTTGGTTTCTGCATACTCCATACTTTTTCAGCAATGCCAGAGTGATAAATTTCTCTCTGCCAGTCATAGAACCTGTTAACAGCATCACTGAGTTGCTGGGAAGCAGTGTTGCTATCAGACCACACTTCATCCTACCAAGCACAGAGTTTGGGAGGGTCTAGATGATTATGTTATCTTGAATAGGATAGAAATTCTCTGAAATAGATTTAAGAGAGAAGCTCACTCCTGTTTATTATACATGCCAAGTTTATTTTAACCCCTTAATCATATCTAGGGTCTAGAGTATAGTTTTCTGTACAGATATAAGCCTAGAGGAGGAATCTCAAGATGGTGGAGTAGGAGGACGGAAGCTCACCATCCTCTACAAACACATTAAAAATACATCTACATGTGGAACGTTTTTCACAGAAAATCAACTGGAAACTGGCAGAAGATCTCCTATACAACCAAAGCTGCAAGAAGAGTCTCCGCATAACCAAGTAGGATGGGAAAAAAGGAATCAGGACAGGACTGGCTTCCATGGGAGGGATCTGTAAAGGAGAAAAGGTCCACACAGGGCAAACCCTGGGGAGCCCCCTTGTTTGCTGGGAAATAAGCTGGGACAGAGGGGCTGGAGAAGCCCAGACTCTACTTGTAAGGAGTGCCTCTGTGCTGACTTGCTTACAATCAGGGCAGAGAGAGACTGGTAGCTGGCTTGCCACATCTCCCAATCTGAAGTGGGCACTGGGCAGGGCTGCAAATATGTTCAGTGACTAAGCACTGAATCTCTGGCAGACAGACTCTGGGAGAGGACTCGTCGATCTAGCTTAGTGGAGATAGCCTGGATAGTCTGGGGTGTATTTTGGGCCAGACTTCAGAGTCCTTTGTCACTGCTTGCATGGCAGGGCCAGGTGCAGTTGTGGTGGACTTCGTTGGTGCATGCAAAACGTTACACCACAGAAATGCTCAGTGGGTGCTGAGTCTCAGATGGAAAGCCCCTGGGTAGGAGTATGCAGTGGGTGGTTTCCCAGAGGGAGTTTACTGGATCCACCCACCTCACACAACAACTTGGAGCCACATTTGGCATGGAGACAACCCAGGTCTCAGGCAGCAGCTCAGCTACTTCAGTTCCTGCAGCCGCAATGCCCAAGTACCGCCCACTCCACACTAAAGCCTAATACTAGGTCTGGGAGGAACACAACAGAGAAAAAGAAGTGACTTTGGGCTGCTTCTAGGCAAAACTGCAGACACCTGCATGGGTAGTGTATAGATTCACTGTGACCATATTGGCCTCACTTGCTTCATGGTTTTCTCCTTTGAAGCAGGGCATGCACTCAAAGGCAAAGGAGTCTGACTGAACTTGACCCTCAGGGCTTCTACTCCAACAACTGAGGAGCAGACACCACCCTGAGAGGGCTGAGACATCCACAGAGCAAGAAGGAGGCCCCACCCAATATCCAGCATAGGCTCTGGACACTACATCACCAATTACTTCCTATCGGGGGATAATAGCCAGCATACTCTGAGAAAAAATGTTGCTAGCACCTACACTGAAACCAGCCTCTGCACCAAAAATATTAGGTTCATAGTCTACACAGGGGTGTTTCCAAATAAAAAGCCCTTTTAAGCTATTTCTCCTAAATTCATAAAGTCAAGTAAAATGAAAAAGCAGAGAAACTACTCCAAATTAAAAGGGAAATCCCCTGAAAGAGCAAAAAAGGAAAGAGACCTCACCAGACCCTGGATTCTAAAAGGAAGTAATAAAGGTGCTAAAGGAATTAAAAGACTATTGATAAAAATGCAGATCACTGTAGTATAGAACCAGAAACTATCAAATCAAAGTTAGACAACTCAGTTGCTGAGATAAAAACCAATCTAGAAGCAATGAATAGCAACTAAATAACATAGAAGAAGATATCTGGAAGATAGATTAATGAAAATCACCTAATCAGAAGCTCAGACAAAAAGACAAACGGAAAAAAATGAAAGCAACATATGAAATCTATAGGATAATATAAAGCATGTCAACCTTTGCATAAAGGAGAAGAGTTCCAGAAGAAGAAGAAAAGGAGATTAAAAGTATATTTGGAGAAATTATTGATGAAAACTTTCCGAATCTAAAGAAAGAAACAGGTATTCAAGTACAGGGAACACAGAGGGTCCCAAACAAGATGAACCCAAATAGACACACACCAAAACATATCATAATGAAAAAGCAAAAGTTAAAGAGAAGATTCTAAATGCAAGAGAAAAAAAAGTCAGTTATATGTGACCCCGACACCCCATAACACTATCAGCTGATTTCTCTTCAGAAACTTTGTAGGCCAGAAGGGAGTGACATGATACGCTCAAAGTTCTGAAAGGAAAAAAACTTGTAACCCAGAATACTCTATTCAGCAAGATCATCATATAGAATAGAAGGAGAGATAAAGAATTTCTCAACAAGCAAAAATTAAAAGAATTCAACAGTACTAAACTTACTCTAGAAGAAATATTGACAGGTCTTCTCTAAACAGAAACAAGAATCTATAAGAAAGGGAAAGTCACAATAGGAAAGGCAAATAAGAAAGGCAAAGGAGCCCACAAGGCTCCTCTGTTCACGGGATTCTCTAGGCAAGAATACTGGAGTGGGTTGCCATTTCCTTCTCCCCTAAAAACTAGAAAATGCTAATAAAGGCAACTGAAGATGATTAAAAGAAATGGAAAGATATCCTATGCTCTTGGATTAGATGAATTAATATTGTAAATACAGTCATACTACCCAAAGCAATCTACAGATGTAATGTAATCCCTATCATAATATCCATGACATTTTTTCACAGAACTAGAACAAATAATCCTAAAATTTATATGGAACTACAAAAGACTTAGAATTTCCAAAGCAATCATGAGGAAAATGAACAAAGCTGGAGACATAACTCTTCCAGACTAGACAATACTAGAAATCTACAATATTGAAAACAGCATGGTATTGGCATAGAAAGAGATATGTGAATCAATGGAACAGAATATAGAGTCCAGAAATAAACCCAGATACCTACAGTCACTTAATCTACTCGATTATACAATGGAGAAAACAGTCTCTTCAGTAAGTGGTGTTGGGAAAGTTAGACAGCTATTGTACATGTAAATCAACAAAACAGAACTCTCTCTCATACTATATACAAAAATAAACACAAAATGGTCTAATGCTCTAAGTATAAGACATAACACCATAAAACTGGAAGAGAATATGGGCAAAACATTCGTGGACATAGGTTGTAGCAATATTTTCTTATATTGGTCTCAAGGCAAAAGAAATAAAATCGGAAATTGACAAATGGGACCTAATCAAGTTAAAAGCTTTTGCACAGGAAAGGAAACCATCAACAAAACAGAAAGACAGCCTATTGGATGGGAGAAAATATTTGCAAATGATGAAACCAAGAAAGGATTAATATCTAAAATATATAAACAGCTCATACAACTCAATATCAAAAAACCAAACCATTCAATAAAAAATGGAGTTCAGTTCAGTTCAGTCGCTCAGTCGTGTCTGACTGCGACCCCATGAACCACAGCAGGCCAGGCCTCCCTATCCATCACCAACTCCTGGAGTCCACCCACGCCCATGTCCAATGAGTCTGTGGTACCATCCAACCTTCTCACCCTTGGTTGTCCCCTTCTCCTCCTGCCCTCAATCTTTCCCAGCATCAGGGTCTTTTCAAATGAGTCAGCTCTCCGCATCAGGCAGCCAAAGTATTGTAGTTTCAGCTTCAAAATCAGTCTTACCAATGAACACCCAGGACTGATCTCCTTTAGGATGGACTGGTTGGATCTCCTTGCAGTTCAAGAGACTCTCAAGAGTCTTCTCCAACACCATAGTTCAAAAGCATCAATTCTTCGGCACTCAGCTTTCTTTATAGTCCAACTCTCACATCCATACATGACCACTGGAAAAACCATAGCCTTGACTAGATGGACCTTCGTTGACAAAGTAATGTCTCTGCTTTTTAATATGCTGTCTAGGTTGGTCACAACTTTCCTTCCAAGGAGTAAGCGTCTTTTAATTTCATGGCTTCAGTCACCATCTACAGTGATTTTGGAGCCCCCCAAAATAAAGTCTGACACTGTTTCCACTGTTTCCCCATCGATTTGCCATGAAGTGATGGGACTGGATGCCATGATCTTAGTTTTCTGAATGTTGAGCTTTAAGTCAACTTTTTCACTCTCCTCTTTCACTTTCATCAAGAGGCTCTTTAGTTCTTCTTCACTTTCTGCCATAAGGGTGGTCATCTGCATATCTGAGGTTATTGATATTTCTCCCGGCAACCTTGATTCCAGCTTGTGCTTCATCCAGCCCAGTGTTTCTCATGATGTACTCTGCATATAAGTTAAATAAGCAGGGTGACAATATACAGCCTTGACGTACTCCTTTTCCTATTTGGAAGCAGTCTCTTGTTCCATGTCTAGTTCTAACTGTTGCCTCCTGACCTGCATACAGGTTTCTCAAAAGACAGGTCAGGTGGTCTGGTATTCCAATCTCTTTCAGAATTTTCCACAGTTTATTTTGATCCATGCAGTCAAAGGTTTTGGCATAGTCAATAAAGCAGAAATAGATATTTTTCTGGAACTCTCTTGCTTTTTCGGTGATCCAGCAGATGTTGGTAATTTGATCTCTGGTTCCTCTGTCTTTTTTAAAACCAGCTTGAACATCTGGAAATTTGTGGTTCACGTATTGCTGAAGCCTGGCTTGGAGAATTTTAAGCATTACCTTGCTAGTGTGTGAGATGAGTGCAATTGTGCAGTAGTTTGAGAAAAAATGGAGAGAACATCTAAATAGACATTTCTCCAAAGAAGACACACAGATAGCGAATAGGCACATGAAAAGAGGTGCAACATCACTAATTATTAGAGAAATGCAAATCAAAACCCCAATGAAGTATCACCTCACACCAGTCAGAATGGTTATCATCAAAAAGTCAACAAATAATAAATGCTGGAGAAGGTATGGAAAAAAGGGAACCCAAATACACTATTGATGGGAATTAAAACTGCTACAGCTACTATGGGAAATAGTATGGAAATAGAGGTTCCTTAAAAAACTAAAAATAGAGCTACCATATGATCCAGCAATCCCAGTCCTGGGCATGTATCAGGAAACAATGAAAACTCTAATTAGAAAGGAAACAAGCATCCACTGTTCACAGTAACACTATTTACAATAGCCAAGACATGAAAACCACTCAAAGGCCCACTGGCTCAGGAAGAAGTAGTGTATGTGTGTGTGTTTGTGCCCATGCGCGTGCATGCCTGCATGTTGTATATGTAGAAGAGTGTTACTCAGCCATAAAGAAGAATGAAATATGTTATTTGCAGCAACATGAATGGGCCTAGGTAATATTATACTATGTGAAGTAAGTCAAAGATAAATACATGATATCACTTATATGTGGAATCTAAAAAATAATACAAATGAATGTATTTACTTAACAAAAACAGATTCCCAGACAGAAAACAAACTTATGCTTACCAAAGGGGAAATAGAATGGGACAAATTTAACAACAGAAGTAACAGGTATACACTACTATACATAAAACAGATAGGCAAAAATGATCTACTATACAGCAAATATATATGCAATATTTTGTAATATATTCAGTATCTTGTAATAACCTAAAATGAAAATAATCTGAAAAAGTATATATATATATATCTGAATTACTTTTCTGTATACCTGAAACTAACACAATATTGTAAATCAACTATACTTCAATAAAAAATGAAAGATATAAGCCTGACTCAATGTCACAATGGTGTATATTTCTTAAACTTGCAATTCAATGAAAAATTTATCTGCAAAATTAAGATCAGTGATCACAGATCACTATAACAAATGTAACAATAATGAAAAAGTTAGGAATATTGTGGGAATTACCAAAATGTGGCACAGAGATAAGAAGTGAGAAAATTCAGTTGGAAAAATGAGGCTGATACACATGCTTGATGCAGAGCTGCCATGAATGTTCAGTTTTTAAAAAATGCAGTATCTGTGAAGTGCAATAAGATGAGTTATGCTTCTAACTTCTCCTTCAGAGTGCCTGTTAGAATTTTAAAGATATTATCCTTTTACAAAGTTATTTTGTTCTCTTGAGTATGAGTTCCACGATAAAGTATCAGTATTTGGGAGCAAGATGATGTTTCTCATTCTGACCTAATTGAATTTTCTTTTCTTTGCACATTCATTATAAACTATTGGTATTGAGACAAAGAACTGTTTCACTTCTTATAAATTATTAGTTTTGAACATATGTCATCACTGAAATGAACTGGGTATACATTCTTTATAAAGTCACTCATTGCCCACAAAATTTGGTCATAATTGTATTAATATATTCATGCTGTGTAAGAAGTTGGTGCTAAAACCCCAGCTTTTCCTTCACTACTCAGTGGTGATGGTTTTCAGTAGACTTCTGTTAATATTTTTTAGTGAATATCCTAATTTTTATTCTTTTCAGATACGTGAAGTCATCATTTTTATCAATTGTAAAAAGACAAGAGTACGTTAAAGCTTATGAAGAATGGCTATATTCTAGTCCTTCAGGAAGACTGTGATAACATGTTTCCCAATTGTGCTGCCTGAATTGATGTCACACTTCATTTTCTTGTGCACTGCTCCATGGAGGTTACCGGGCAAGGCACTAAATGGAGAATCATTTGGGTATAAATAAAATGGTCCTATTCTGGGACCTCTCAACAGTTGTAGTTGGGATGTGACAAACCAAGACACAGAGACTTCTTAAAGGCCTATCTTCAGACTCTGGGGTATTTGATTTCCTTTTAGAATCAGAGTATTAGAGAAAGAGTGGGCCTCAGAAATTGCAGGGTCCAATTTTATTATAGTACAGATGTAGAAACTGAGGCTTCTTGAAGGGAAGTACCTTGTCTTTGAGAGCTTGGGGAGGAGGTGGTGGTGGTGTGTATGTGTGTCTCAGAAAAAGAACAACTCAAAGGCAAATTTTGCTCCTATCTACCAAAAATAATGTCCCAGAATGAGGCTTCAGGAGGCTTTGCTGTTTTCCTCATATCCCTTAGAGATACTTCTGGGAGTATTCTCAGAGTTGCTTCTGAGATTCCCAGGTTCAAGTGCTCATTCTACACATAATGCTATTGTATAAGAAGCAAAAGGAAGGTAGGCAGCAAGTAGTGGCCAGGATCTCCTCTATACAGTAGAATTCATTTGATCCTTAATCCTAAAAACTGAATTCCTGTATAACTTATCAGCATGTGGCCTAAACTCATCTTAGAACCATTACTTCCTGCGTAATGTTTACCTTGTTTATACCTTAATATTCTAATGCTGGATTTGCAGTGGTGTTATACATTCACAATATACCCAAGTTAAAACAAACAAAAAAAAAAACAACTAAAATATGCTATTACTAAATACATGTGCCTTACTCTATAAAAGATAGTACCACTGTTGGGATTTCACCCAGATGCTACATGGCCTGGAATGATGTGTAAAATAGGGTTACTGTTTTAGTGAGTTTCATAATTTAATACATTATTAGCATAGTCTAGAATGCTGAAGGAATAGGACTACTGGAAATATTAACACAGGTTTAACTAAAAGCATTCAACAAATGTCCTTGCCAGGATGTTTGCTCCACATTAAGAAACAAAGTGAGTGCCCCACTTCATGCATCAAACTCGCACTGGTCATCTATTTAACATACGGTAATGTAGATGTTTCAGTGCTATTCTCTTAAATCATCCCAGCCTTGCTCTGGGACAACCTCAAGAGATAGGGTGGGGAGGAAGGTGGGAGTGGGGTTCAGGATCGGGGTGGGGGACACATGTATACCTATGGCCAATTCATGTTGATGTATGGCAAAAATCATCACCATACTATAAATTAATTATCCTCTGATTAAAATAAATAGTGAAAAAGAAAGATGAATAAGAGATGGTGTTTAGCTTTAAGGAGCTAATAGGAATGACAAGGGACAACAGGCAGTTTTTGAAGCAGGAGACAGAACTATAAAAATTAGGCCTAAAGACTATTAAAGCCTAGCAACCTGTTCCCCTTTACTTCAGGACTGTCTCAAATTGGACAAGGGTACTCTGTGCTACTGCACGTCCTATGCAGCCTTCTGTCACAGATGACACCTATTCTGTCTTTGCTGTAGGACTAGTACTAGTCGTGTTATGCAATATGTATTCAGGGAGTGTTTACTATACATTTTCTACTGAACAAGGATTCTTATTGATATCTCAGTGCAGGTAAGTCTTAGATTTCATTTTGAGAAGTCCAGTCATCATCATAAAGTTACTTTTTGCTATACTGTTTAAGAAACCAGGGAAATATGAAATATCTTTAAGGAAATTTTTCATTAAAATAGTTAACAGAAAAGTTTTGGTGCTTCAGATGCTTGGCTCTAGTTATCTGGGAAATTTAGTTATGGGTAACAGTTCACTCCCTGATAAGGGTGGATAAATAAATTGTTAATTTATAGAGATTCCACCATTTTTGTCATTTACAACCTTGAAATGAGATAGTTCCAAGGGTTGTTTGGAGGAACTTTAGCCATTCCCATTATTTCCATCACCCCTACTCCCTCCACAAAGTTATTCCATATAAACACACAAATTTTGGGTTTGCTTTGCAAATACTGGTTCTTTAGGCCCTTGCTTGTAACTGGATTGAATACCTAAGTCCCTCCTACAGAGGGAAATTCTGGAGTCCCCATTTCCCAGAGATTGACCAAAATGGAACAAAACAGAATACATATGAGGCAACCACTTAAGGGAGCCAGTGTGATTTTTTTCTTAAATACTGAGGACTTCAGCTCTAAGCTACAATAGGGTTTCTATGGAACATCTTGTAGAATCACCTGGAACCATGAAATGGTAGTGATTTTTCTGGGGTGAATGTGTTGTAACAGAATAGATTTTATTCAGTTTCTCCTTTGCTTGCCCATCTCCTAGGAGGAGAGATGGTTGAGTAAAGACAAAATTATAATTTAGTCAGTTTTTAATATTTACTTGAGATAAGACCTTTTAAATTTTAATCATTCAGGCTGTGACTTTTCTATCTGATTTTTCATTGGCTAATGTATAGAAAGAATATCTATTTTTTCAATGTCTGAAGATAAACTATCTGAAAATGAAGTTTTATTTTTCTCTTGTTTGATACAAATTGGATTTTACCCACATTTACACTAAAAAAATTAATAAAACTGAACTCTTATTAAATCTCTAGGATGAGAACCCCTCCTGCTCCCCCTCTTATTTTTCCATTGAGCCATGTTTACAATCTAAAGTCCAAATTGTGCCTAAAAAATTGATACAATATACTCCCTGGAATGTGATTACCTAAGGCAACCAGCATCTTTTATTTCATTATTTAGTTCAATAATAAGTTTGCTGAATTGTGGTTTGTGTCTTATGCATTTTATTAAAGGAAAAGAAAAAACTCTAACTAGAATTTAAACTGAATAAGTAAGAAAAAAAAAGGCCAGATCTTACAAGCAATTTTGTAATTGTCTCTGGTTCAAGGTGGCTGCAGAATGCTTATACCACACATGCACATGCTTTTTCATGTAAAACAAGACTCATTTGTTCCTCAAGTTCTTTAAAAAAATGTACTATACTCATTCCCCACTTCTCCTTTTCTTAACTTGGCCCTCACTCCTAATTGGCAGAGTTTGTGAAAGGGAGAAACTTAGCAATCTACTCAGCAAAGTCTAGAACAGCTTCAAATAACAGTTATCTAAAACTAAAAATAAAACCTCCTTTTCTCTTCGAAAAGCAATATTTAAATATTTAATACATCCTTTATCTTATTATGACTCCATGATGTTTCTCTGCTTATAAAGTACTCTGTTAAATAAAGCTTAAATATATTTTAAAAAATTTAAAATCTTATCCTTTAAGGTATCTTTGAGGTCCTAAAAGGAGAGTTATTGGGTTTTTTTAGGTAACTACTATCAATGCAAATTAAATAGTATCAATGTGAATTAAATAAAGGAAATTCATGGATCAGAAATAGGACTATAAAAAGGCAATCAGAATTTTGTAGAGTCTAGGTTACTTACAAAGTTATTTAGCTGAGGGCTTATACAGAGAGTGGCATACTTTTATACTATGGATCAAAGCAAAACCTTGCACAATGACAAAAGTAGTTTATTTTGGGGCAAAAACAAATAAAAATTAAATAAAACTAGGATAAAAGGAAAAAATCCAATTAAAAAGAAGCAAAATGTCAAGAAATTTTAAGAACTCAGATGGGAAATTAACTTGATTGGTAATTTTGTTGAATTAAAGAATGAATGAATGAGATAACATGTATTCTTAGGCCATGAAACTTCTAAAATTGGAAAGCTGAAAAGTGGCAAGGTAAAAGAGAACACTATACATGCTTGCTGTCTGATATATAAAAGTGATATCTCAAGTTCTGTGAATGGATTAAACTTTTGTTCTTACTTAAGACAGTGCTGTCTATAGCACTGTTTTGTGATGATGGACATGTTTGATATCTGCACTGGACAACAGTCACACAGAGCTCGTGAACACTTAAAATGTGATTAGTGTAAGTGATGAACTGAAGTTTTATTTATCCTTGATTTTATTTTTATAACTTTAAATAGCCACAGATGGCTATTTAATACACACAATTCCAATAAACTGCAGAGGAAGGAACACTTCTGAACTCATGCTATGAGTCCAGAATCACACTTATACCAAAAATCATACAAAGATATCACAAAAAAGAATATTGTAGGCCAATATCACTAATGAACGTAGATGCAAAATCTTCAACAAAACACTAGCAAACAGAATCCAACAATATATTAAAAGGATCATACATCATGATCGAGTGGGATTTATCCCAGGGATGTAAGGATTTTTCCATATCACAAATCAATCAGTATAAAATACTAAATTAACAAATTGAAGAATAAAAACCACATGATCATCTCAATGGGTGCAGAAAAATCTTTTGACAAAATTCAACATCCATTCATTCATGATAAAATGTCTCCAGAAAGAGGGCAAAGAGGGGACCTATCACAACATAATAAAGGCTACATGTGACAAATCCACAGCTAACGTCATCAGTTCAGTTCAGTTCAGCCGCTCAGTCGTGTCTGACTCTTTGCGACCCCATGAATCGCAGCATGCCAGGCCCCCCTGTCCATCACCAACTCCCAGAGTCCACCCAAACCCATAACCATTGAGTCGGTGATGCCATCCAGGCATCTCATCCTCTGTCGTTCCCTTCTCCTCCTGTCCCCAATCCCTCCCAGCATCAGGGTCCCTTCCAATGAGTCAACTCTTTGCATGAGGTGGCCAAAGTACTGGAGTTTCAGCTTCAGCATCAGTCCTTCCAGTGAACACCCAGGACTCATCTCCTTTAGGATGGACTGGTTGGATCTCCTTGCAGCCCAAGAGACTCTCAAGAGTATTCTCCAACACCATAGTTCAAAAGCATCAATTTTTCAGCACTCAGCTTTTTTCACAGTCTGACTCTCACATCCATACATGACTAGAGATCTCTTCAAGAAAATTAAGATACCAAGGGAACATTTCACACAAAGATGGGTTCGATAAAGGACAGAAATGGTATGGACCTAACAGAAGCAGAAGATATTAAGAAGAGGTGGCAAGAATACACAGAAGAACTGTACAAAAAAGATCTTCATGACCCAGATAATCACAATGGTGTGATCACTCACCTAGAGCCAGACATCCTGGAATGTGAAGTCAGGTGGGCCTTTGAAAGCATTTACTACGAACAAAGCTAGTGGATGTGATGGAATTCCAGTTGAGCTATTTCAAATCCTGAAAGATGATGCTGTGAAAGTGCTGCACTCAAAATGCCAGCATATTTGGAAAACTCAGTAGTGGCCACAGGACTGGAAAAGGTCAGTTTTCATTGCAATCCCTAAGAAAGGCAATGCCAAAGAATGTTCAAACTACTGCACAATTGCACTCATCTCACACGCTAGTAAAGTAATGCTCAAAATTCTCCAAGCCAGGCTTTAGCAATACGTGACCCGTGAACTTTCAGATGTTCAAGCTGGTTTTAGAAAAGGCAGAAGAACCAGAGATCAAATTGCCAATATCTGCTGGATCTTCGAAAAAGCAAGAGAGTTCCAGAAAAACATCTATTTCTGCTTTATTGACTACGCCAAAGCCTTTGACTGTGTGGCTCACAATAAACTGTGGAAAATTCTGAAAGAGATGGGCATACCAGACCATCTGACCTGCCTCTTGAGAAACCTGTATGCTGGTCAGGAAGCAACAGTTAGAACTAGACATGGAATAACAGACTGGTTCCAAATAGGAAAAGGAGTACGTCAAGGCTGTATATTGTCACCCTGCTTATTTAACTTACATGCAGAGTACATCATGAGAAATGCTGGGCTGGATGAAGCACAAGCTGGAATCAAGATTGCCGGGAGAAATATCAATAACCTCAGAGATGCAGATGATACCACCCTTATGGCAGAAAGTGAAGATGAACTAAAGAGCCTCTTGATGAAAGTGAAAGAGGAGAGTGAAAAAGTTGGCTTAAAGCTAACGTCATACTCAATGGTAAAAAACTGAAAGTATTTCTTCTAAGATCAGGAACAAGACAAGGATGCCCATTCTCATTACTTTTATTCAACATAGTACTAACATTGAATAGCCAAATCAATAAGACAAAAAATAGAAATTAAAAAAATCTAAATTGGAAACTAAGAAGTAAAACTGTCACTGTTTTCAGATGACATGATACTGTACACAGACTATATACATTCTCAAGAGGCCACCAAAAAACTACTAGAGTTTATCAATGAATTCGGTAAAGTTGCAGGATACAAAATTAACACATAGAAACCGGCTACATTTCTATATACTAACAACAACTATATGTAAGAGAAATTAAGGGAAAAAAATCCTATTTACCATTGTATCAAAAAGAATAAAATACCTAGGAATAAATCTACCTAAAGAGGTTCTTACAAGAGACCTGTACTCAAAACACCATAAGATACTGATAAAAAAAACTGAAGCTGAAAAAAACAGATGGAAAGATGTACTGCTTTCTTGGTTTAGAAGAATTAATATCATTAAAATGACCCTACTACCCAATGCAATCTATAGATTCAAAGCAATCCCTATCAAAATTCTGAAAGTGTATTCCACAGAATATGAACAAATAACTTTAAAATTTGTATGGAAACACAAAAGACCCCTAATAGCCAAAACAACCTTGAGGATCATGCCTCCCTTATATCAGACAATACTACAAAGCTACAGTAATCAAAACAGAATGGTACTAGGGCAAAAATAAGACACAAGCCGATGGCACAGAATAGAGAGCCCAGAAATAAACTCACATACCAACAGTCAATTAATCTATGACAAAGGGGGCAAGAACATACGATGGAGAAAGGACAGTCTCTTCAATAAGTGTACTGGGAAAACTGAATGAAAGTGAAAGTGAAAGTGAAAGTGAAGTTGCTCAGTCGTGTCTGACTCTTTGCGACCCCGTGGACTGTAGCCTACCAGGCTCCTCCGTCCATGGGATTCTCCAGGCAAGAACACTGGAGTGGGTTACCATTTCCTTCTCCAGGGGATCTTCCCAACCCAGGGATCGAACACAGGTCTCCTGCATTGGAGGCAGACGCTTTAACCTCTGAGCCACCAGGGAAGCCGATAGCTATATGTAAAAGAATAAAACTAGAACACTTTCTAATACCATATACAAAAATAAATTCAAAATAGATTAAAGACCAAATGTAAGGCCAGAAACCATAAAAGTTGTAGAAGAAAACAGGCAGAACACCCATTGTGATAAATTGTGGCAGTATTTTTTGAATCTGTCTCCTAAAGCAAAGGAAATAAAATAAAAAATAAATAAATGGAACCCAATTCAACTTAAAAGTTTTTGTACAGCAAAGAAAACTACTGACAAAACAAAAAGACAACCTACTTTAATTGCTGAAAATATTTGCAAATGATATGACTGATAAGGAATTAATATTCATTGCATATGCACAACTCATATAACTCAACATCCAAAAAACCCCCAAACAACCTGTAAAGAATGGGCAGAAGAACTAAATATACATTTTCCCCAGGAGGAAATACAGTGGTGAACATGAAAAGATGCTCAATAACACTAATCATCAGGGAAATGCAAATCAAAACCACAATGAGACATCCTCACAATTGTCAGAATGGCTATCACCAAAAAGAAGAGAAATAAGAAACGTTGGTGAGGATGTGGAGAAAAGGCAACCCTTGCACACTCATGGTGGGTATTTAAATTGGTATAGCCACTGTGGAAAACAGTATGGAGTTTTCTCTAAAAAATAAAAATAGAGCTACTATATGACCCAGCAATTCTATTCCTGTGTATATGTCCTAAGAAAAACCCCAACACACTAATTCAAAAAGATATAAGCATCTCAATGTTCATAGCAGCATTCTTTACAATAACCAAGATATGTAAGCAAACTAAATGTCCATCAACAGATGAATGCATAAAGAAGATGTGGTGTATACATATCACACACACACACACATAGCCATAAATTTTGCCATTTTCAGCATTTCAGCAATGTGTATGAACTTGGAAGGTATTATGCTAAGTGAAATAAGTCATATCAAGAAAGACAAATACTGTATGATATCACTTATATGTGGAATCTAAAAAATACAACAAACTAGTAAATATAACAAAGCAGACTCACAGATTTGGAGAACAAACTAGCAGTTATCAGTAGGGAGAAGGAAGAGGCGAGGGGCAGTATAGAGATAGGGGACTAAGAAGTACAAACTATTGTATATAAAACAAGTTGCAAGGATATACTGTATTGTACAACATGAGGAATATACCCAATATTTTATAATAATTATAAATGGAGTATAACTTTTAAATTGCAAATCACTATATTGTATACCTGTAACTTATATATAAACTATACTTGAATTAAAAAAAATAGCCAACAATAACTAGTGGCTACCCTGTTAGGCAGTACAGCTCTTGAAAGATGAAAAACAGAGTAATTATCTAACAGTATATACATATTTATATTTCTTTAAATCTTGCTTTAAATAGTATAGATTGCCATTTTTATATAATACTGCAAAATATCATTGAATGGATCACATACCTACTAATTATGGTTTTCTAAACTGTCTAGTAAAAACTGTTCTTTTTTCTTGGAGAAACTATCAGAATATGAGAATAGTAAGGAAGAGAAAACTGCTTTTTATGGGCTAGTTCCACAAAACTGAGCCCATAGAATAAGAACCAATGGTCCATCTCTTAAATTATATTCAGAATCCCCCCAAGGGTATTGTGATGAGCCTGTTTTACAGTCCATTTTTTGACTCTGAATGGTCTTCTTGCATGTTATGCCTCATAAAATTCCTAAAACTTGGGCACCTTCTCTCTTATTTGCTTCAACCACCAATGATGTAGAAAGTCAAATTCCTTCAACAGAATCACAAACCTCAGGGTCCAAAAAGACTTGAAATTTATCTAGTCCAATCCATTTGCTTGATATACATAGAGGATATTGGCTCAAATTTGGGCTCAAATTAGAGTAAAATTTCCCCTATATTGCTGAAGGGGTCCCTTCTGTGCAACTAAAGTTTTTACATTTCCTCTCTACATCCTCATTTCCCTACTTCCTTCTCCTCCTTTCTCCAGCCTGTTTTTCCTATTTGCAGACAACTAAAGGAAATATCAGTTCTCCACCATGTTTCAGTAGAGGGGGTATGTGTTGCCACAGGGTTTCTAGGACTGAGTGTTTTCAACAAAAAGTATTTTAAAAAGACTTCCTACTCTAGAAAGCTACCATCTGGTTTCTATTATCTGAAAGGTCTCATTAACAGATGATTTTGTAATGCCCATATCCCTATTATTGAAGCTGAAGAAAAGTGAGGATTAAATTTTGGGGGTAAAATCTCATAAATAATGGAACAAACTTTCTGGTGGTGTAGGCTTTCCTATTCATTTTCATCCTGAGAATTTTAGGATTGAGGGAAAGAAGTATTTTATCTTGTCTTTACTGGATTTAGAAAAGGCAAAGGAACCAGAGATCAAATTGCCAACATCCACTGGATCATAGAAAAAGCAAGAGAGTTGCAGAAAAACATCTACTTTTGCTTCATTGACTATGCCAAAGCCTTTGACTGTGTAGACCACAACAAACCGTGGAAAATTCTTAAAGAGATGGGAATACCAGACCACCTGACCTGCCTCTTGAGAAACCTGTATGCAGGTCAGGAAGCAACAGTTAGAACTGGACATGGAACAACAGACTGGTTCCAAATAGGAAAAGGAGTATGTCAAGGCTGTATATGGTCATTTAACTTATTTAATCTATATGCAGAGTACATCTATGAGAAATGCTGGGCTGGAAGAAGCACAAGCTGGAATCAGATTGCTGGGAGAAATATCAATAAACTTAGATATGCAGACACCACCCTTATGGCAGAAAGCGAAGAAGGACTAAAGAGGCTTGTGATGAAAGTGAAAGAGGAGAGTGAAAAAGTTGGCTTAAAACTCAACATTCAGGAGAAGGCAATGGCCCCCCACTCCAGTACTCTTGCCTGGAAAATCCCATGGACAGAGGAGCCTGGTAGGCTGCGGTCCATAGGGTCGCGAAGAGTCGGACACGACTGAGCAACTTCACTTTCACTTTTCACTTTCATGCATTGGAGAAGGAAATGGCAACCCACTCCAGTGTTCTTGCCTGGAGAATCCCAGGGACAGGGGAGCCTGGTGGGCTGCCGTCTATGGGGTCGCACAGAGTCGGACACGACTGAAGCGACGCAGCAGCAGCATACTTAAGTGGTAAAAAAGCGTTACTAGTAGAAACCAAAAAAGGTTTGGCTACAAATTGTATTCTTGGTAATGTTTCTAAATGCATTCTGTTAATGTTAAAATTTCTAACATACACATTTCTTATGTGTAAGTTTTTTAAGAAAACTGTCTTATTCAAGTATTACATGCTTGCTGCCTTTCATATAATTCCATATTACTTTTTAAAAATAAAGTTATTTCTAGGAAAACTAAAAAAAAAAAAAACAACTCAACATTCAGGAAACAACAGAAACAGTGAGAGACTTGATTTTTTTGGGGCTCCAAAATCACTGCAGATGGTGACTACAGCCATGAAATTAAAAGACGCTTGCTCCTTGAAAGAAAAGCTATGACCAACCTAGACAGCATATTAAAAAGTAGAGACATTACTTTGCCAACAAAGGTCCATCTAGTCAAAGTTATGGTTTTTCCAGTAGTGATATATGGATGTGAGAACTGGACTACAAAGAAAGCTGAGCACCAAAGAATTGATGCTTTTGAACTGTGGTTTTGGAGAAGACTCTTGAGAGTCCCTTGGACTGCAGGAAGATCCAACCAGTCAGTCCTAAAGGAAATCAGTCCTGAATATTCATTGGAAGGACTGATGCTGAAGCTGCAGTTCCAATACTTTGGCCACCTTATGCCAAAAACTGACTCATTGGAAAAGACCCTGATGCTGGGAAAGATTGAAGGCAGGAGGAGAAGGGGATGACAGAGGATGAGATGGTTGGATGGCATCACAAACTCGATGGACATCAGTTTGAGTAAGCTCTGGGAGTTGGTGATGGACAGGGAGGCCTGGCGTGCTACAGTCCATGGGGTCACAAAGAGTTGGACACAACTGAGTGACTGAACTGAACTGGAAAAATAACTAGATGAAAGGGTTCTGGATTAGATGCCTTTTAACCCCCCCCGGCATTTGTCTTTTAGCTAATTTATTCTTTCAAAAATGTGATTACCAGGTCCTTAGTATATGTTAATTTATCTGAAATGAACTGACTTGAAAGATACAATTCATAGTAATTTTTAGTAATGACACACAAATTGTTACTCACATATTAGTGATAAATCTATACGTGCATGTGTGATGAAGATTATTGGAACTCTTTTAATGAATAAAAGTAAAAAGGAATTGCACATGGCTCTAAGGAATTTCCCACTAGATTCTGTGTAGATGGAGAATTATACAGAACTGGTGATCTACTATGAGTCTCAGGGTTTCTTTTTCCCCCTGTTGACTATTTGAATCTCCCCCATCATGGATAATTCTCGACAGATGGTTTCTTTGTATAGTTTTTATTTTTATGCTGAGATAAATGTTGATATTAATATATCCTGTATTAATTTTAATTGTAGTTTAATCACCTGCGTCTGCATAGTTTTTACATGTTAGTCTGTATAAATGTGTTGTGGTGGCAGCATGTGCTTATAGAAAGACAAAACACTCATCATGACATTGCAATGAGTTCAGATTTTTCCCAAAATGCAACAAAATGTGAATGAACATTATAAACTCAGGTTAGAAATACAGATACAGCCTATAGACTTTACTTTTTAATGAGACTCAACATTTTGTTTTTGAGTTTTCTTTTTTAAAAAATAAATAATATTTGTTTCACATGTAAAATAATTATTAGACTTAAGAGTTTAGTTTACTGGAAACTAAAAAATACTCAAAAGTCTAATAATTATTTTACACATAAAAGAGTTGAGGTAGTCTACAAAAATGCAGACAAATGTGAGAAGGGAAAAGTAGGAGCTCCAAATACATTTTGCATAAGATTCTTCCCAGTTTGAAAACACACTACACATTCAGCTCTGGGTCCTAGAAGTCAGTTTTTCTTTTCTATTTTACTCAAAACACTAGTATTAAGCAGCCACATTTAAAAAAGAGAAATTCAAAGATCATTCACTAAAAATTTTAAATTTTCTACTAGTAATGATTCAATGTACATTATCTAGTAAAAGAGTTGATAATTTTCCTTATAAATATACGTTAAAAATCATGTCAGAATCCAGAGCACCTTGTGACATATGATTACGCTCCCTCCCTCCCTCCTTCTCTAGACACATCTCCAGTCTTCTCAGTGTTTATATGTGGACCCTGAGACACTGACAAGAAAGCAATCTTCATTTTCTCTCTTATGATTTTAGCAAATCATTCTGAGTCAAAAATATTACCTGTAATGTTGTTTATTTTTAAACAAATGGACCAGACTGGATCTGGTCCACAAGACTCTGATTTTAAAATTGCATACTGATCAAGTATCATATTGTTCTGAATTTGAGTTGAAAAAAGTGTGTCATAAGAATCACTTTTGTAGTAACTTATAAGGGAAAAGAATCTGAAAAAAATGAATATAGATATGTAAAACTGAATCACTTTGCTGCATACCTGAAACTAATATAATACTGTAAATCAACCATACTTCAATAAAAAAACTAAGTAATGAAAAAAATGAATATGAATGCCATGCATGAACCTCCACTGAAATGCAGTCTTTATGAACTGGTTGGAAGGAGAATATGTTCAAGATATCCATTTGAAAGTATGGCAGGATAAATCTCTCTGCATGCGAGTCTTGATAAAACTGATTTTTAATGAGTGGAAAAAGAGAATTTCTTTCTAAAGAAATAAAGCATTTTGAAATAGAATGTGCTCAATCATGCAATCTTATATGTCTGAAGGAAAAACTATAAAAGTTATTTAACACAGGACCAGGTGGAGAAATTTGAATTAACTATATATTCTCAAATATGAGAACATTATCATGGCATCCCTTCTCATTTGTCTTCTGTTGGCTTCTCTCTCTCTTACCAGCCCTCTCACAAACCATAATTGTGATTATTTTTAAAAGCCTAGAATATGATTTTTTTTTCATTTTTATTTTATACTGGAGCATGGTTGATTAACAACGTTGTGTTAATTTCAAATGTAGAGCAAAGTGATTCAGTTATACATATACTTGTATTTATTCTTTTTCAAATATTTTTCCCATTTAGGTTAATATAGAATACTGAGCAGCATTTCCTATGCTATACAGGTCCTTGTTTGCTATTTCTTTTAAATATAGTGGTATGTACATGTCAATTCCAAGCTTTTAATCTATCCCTACCCCTTCCCTCTTGCTAACCATAAGTTTGTTCTCCAAGTCTGTGAGACTAGAATATGGTCTTATCTTCTGGAATTATATATGCCCCCTGGGTAAACAATTCAGCACCAGAGTGTTTGAGTGCATTGGCTCAGAAACCAGATTGTCAAGGATAGACTCCAAGTGTTATCACTTACTCTGGTGTCCTCGGACAAATTATCTAACTTTCCTGTGCCTCAGTTTCCTTATCTGTAAACTAGGGACAATAATAGTAATTATCTCAGGAGTTGACATGATAATTAAATGAGTTAATAAATGTAAAGTACTTAGAAACAGTGCTTGGTATGCAGTAACTTTTTAATAAAGTTTAAAAAACATTTTATAATGACAATTTCAAAGATTAACTTTGGACCAATGACTCCTAAATTTCTATCTCTATCCTCTAGCTTTCTTAATTTTAACAATAATGTCAAATTTTGTAAAAAAAATAAAATGAAGTTTGGTCTTATCTTTATATAAAACTGTTATATACCCACCCATCAGACATTTATTTAATACCTATTTTAAGATACTTTTTCTTCTCTGGTGTCAGGGATATGGAGACAAATAACTCTTTATTCTCTATTGGGTGACAAAAACAAGTAGAGAAATGGTAACACTACAATGTGATAAATATTTGGATTGAGGTATCTATTTCTGCTTATTGACTATGCCAAAGCCTTTGACTGTGTGGATCACAATAAACTATGGAAAATTCTGAAAGAGATGGGAATACCAGACCACCTAACCTGCCTCTTGAGAAACCTATATGCAGGTCAGGAAGCAACAGTTAGAACTGGACATGGAACAACACACTGGTTCCAAATAGGAAAAGGAGTACGTCAAGGCTGTATATGGTTACCCTGCTTATTTAACTTACATGCAGAGAACATCATGAGAAACGCTGGGCTCCAAAATCACTGCAGATGGAGACTGCAGCCATGAAATTAAAAGACGCTTACTTCCTTGGAAGGAAAGTTATGACCAACCTAGATAGCATATTAAAATGCAGAGACATTACTTTGCCAACAAAGGTCCGTCTAGTCAAGGCTATGGTTTTTCCAGTGGTCATGTATGGATGTGAGAGTTGGGCTCTAAAGAAAGCTGAGCGCTGAAAAATTGATGCTTTTGAACTGTGGTGTTGGAGCTCCAAGACTCTTGAGAGTCCTTTGGACTGCAAGGAGATCCAGCCAGTCCATCCTAAAGGAGATCAGTCCTGGGTGTTCATTGGAAGGGCTGATGCTGAAGCTGAAACTCCAATACTTTGGCCACCTCATGCGAACAGTTGACTCATTGGAAAGACCCTGATGCTGGGAGGGATTGGGGGCAGGAGGAGAAGGGGATGACAGAGGATGAGATGGCTGGATGGCATCACCGACTCGATGGACATGAGTTTGAGTAAACTCTGGGAGTTGGTGATGGACAGGGAGGCTTGGTGTGCTGAGATTCATGGGGTCGCGAAGAGTCGGACACAACTGAGCGACTGAACTAAACTGATACAGGGGCTATAAAATTATTGAAGACATTTGTCTAAATCAGACTTTTGCTCAAACATTGTGAGTTATCCATTGATGTATAGCAAATTATCCTGAAATTTGGCAGCATAAAACAAGAAAAATTTATTATTGGATAGCTTCTGCAGGTCAGGAATCTGGGCATAGCTCAGCTGGATACTTCAGGCTCAGGGTCCCTCACTGGCTGCAATCAAGGTATGGCAGGGCTGCAGTGATCTCAGGATCAAATGAAGGAGAAGCTGCTTCTAGGCTCACTCATGTAGTTATTGGCAAGATTTACTTCCTCAAGGGTTGTTGGACTAAGGGTCTCAGTTTCTTTTTTTTTTTTTTTTTCATTTTAATAGGGCTTTTATTGCAGTAAAAAATGTATTATTTCCCACCACACTTAGGGTCCAAATAACAGGGTCTCAGTTTCTTGTTGGCTGTTGACTGGAGGCCTTCCTCACTTCCCTGCCTGCTGGGAGTCTCCACAGGACAGCTCACAACTTGGTAGCTGGTTTCTCCCAGAGGGCTCCAAAAGAGTAAGCAAGAAAGGCTGAGTAGGATTGATGTCAGTCTTTTTGCAGCTGAATCTCAAAAGTGACATTTCATTATGTTTGCCATATTCTATTTGTTAGAAGCAAGTCATAGGTTCAGCCCATACCCAAAGGGAAATAATTACATGAGGGCATAAGACAGAAGGTAGGAACCACTGAGGACCATTTTAGAGTCTGCCGATCGCAACATGATGAATTAAATTTGTCTTTTTTTGTTTTTGTTATTTATCTCCTCCACTTTCTCTGCTATCTCCTACTTCTTCACTCTGAATAGATGCATTTACTGCAAAGTGTTATTTTTACACTTCAGAAAAGCCAGAGATTCCAATAAGCCCAGAGAAAACTAATAAAAAAATATCCTACATTCTGAATAGCTGTAAATATAAATGTAAATAAATAGCTGTAAATGTAAACTTTCAGGAGAAAGATTAATTTAGTGATCATACAGTCATCACAAATATAAGAAATCTGGACACAAATTTCATTAGCAGCTATCAAGATCTTGGTTTTAACACAACATTGTAAAAATCAACTATACTTCAATTTAAAAAAAATTACTGACATGTACACACTGCTATATTTATAGTGGATAACCAACAAAGACCTACTGTATAGCATAGGGAGCCCTGCTCAATGTTACGTGGCAGCCCGGATGGGAGGGGAGTTTGGGGGAGAATGGATACGTGTATATGTATGGCTGAGTCCCTTTGCTGTCCGCCTGAAACTACCACAACATTGTTAATCAGCTATACCCCAATATAAAATTAAAAGTTAAAAAAAAAACCCAAAACAACAACAACAAAGTTTTAAAGGAAAAAGATGTTAAAATAAAGATCTTATTGAAAACATTACTGGGCTGTGCCGCGAACCACCAGCTTGGACTGTCATGTGAGGCAAGTAGCAGGACCAGCAGACTGTTGCCAGCTCTGCTGCATGAATCACCTGGGCAAGCTACTCACCCTCCAGCTTTGACTCCTTCATTTGTAGGGTGGCTGTGTGGGTGCCTGCTCTTCCCACTGCCACAGGAATTTGGTCATTTCTCATAATAATACATAGAGAGAGTCAATATATGCTTTGAAACACTGTCAAGTGCTGATGGATGTAAGGCATCATTATCATTTTGTTCATCATTAGATCCGGGAATATTTTTTCTTATCAGCAGGTATTACATTTTACAAGCTCAGAAAGCATTATGGAAAGTCTAATTTCTTTCTTTTCTTAAAAAAATTTGTTTTATTTAAGTGTAGTTTATTTTTAATGTATTAATCTCTGCTGTACTGCAAAGTGATTAGTTATACATATATACACATTTTCCCATTTTCTTTTCCATTATGATTTATCACAGGATATTGAATATAATTCCCTTACTATACAGTAGGATTCTGTTGTTTATCCATTCTGTATAAAATAGTTTACATCTGCTGATGCCAAACTCCCAATCCATCCCCCCCCACCACCCATTGGCAACCATTCTCTATGTCTATGAGTCTATTTCTGTTTCACAGATAAGTTCAGTTGTGTCATATTTTAGATGCATAAGTGATATCCATATGGTATTTGTCTTTTTGCTTATTTTAGTTGGTATGATAATCTCTAGGTCCATCTATGTTGCTGGCAAATGGCATTATTTCATTCCTTTTTATGACTGAGTAATATTCCATTGCATATACATACCACATCTTATTTAGCCATTCATCTGTAGATGGCCAGTAAGGTTGTTTCCATGTCTTGACTATTGTAAATAGTGCTGTTATGAACACTGAAGTGGTATGTATCTTTTAAAATTAATTTTGTTCATAGCCGACACTTTCTAAATGGTAATTTCTTTCAGATCTTTAGGAAATGAAATACTGTCCTAAATGGTTTCATGTTCTAGATATCCATTTTCTGCTTTTCCCGTCTCAACCCATACTTACACTCTTCCCACATTCTCAGTAAACTGGTGTTATGAAACCATGTATTGCTGTTTGACAAATCCATGCCCATCAGAAATGTAAACAGAGACATTTTTTACAATCACAATAAAAATTAGCTAAACATAAAAATAATCTATTATGAATGGTTTTAGATATCTTTCAAGTTTCACTTCTAAACATTTAAAAATTTTGAATTTTAAACATCAGTTTGAATAATTCAGGATTGATGAGCATCCTTAAATTACAAGAAACAGAACAGACTGAATTAATTTTCTAGTTTGCCTTTCTCCTTGTGTTCCAGAGCCATCCAAGTTAATTCCATGTCCCTGTGGTCAGTGAGACTCTGGAGGTTATCTGGTCTGAAATATGGGAGAAGTGCTCTAGAAAGAATCCTCAGAATCTGTTAGAGCAGTGTTCTCTACACTTCTAGGATCATGTATCTTATAAGTAAAAGCTATGTGAGCACACACCCTTATAGGTATTATTTAAAATTTAGAAATTATATACATATCAATCTGTATTAATATATTAGGCATATTATAAAAGATGCCATCTTCAAATAGAAAACAGTGAGATGAAATAAAATATTTTAAAAATAAAATTTAACATGATGTTTATTAATGGTACACTGAACCTTTTATCCTCAAATTATAGAGATTTGTATTGAGGTCTATGCAGTTGATAAATGCCTTGCAAATTAAACTGGCATCATACTATTATTTGCTAATTTTGAAAAGTACAACATACATTTAGGGCTAGGCTCATTGTTCTAATAATGATGTCTATCCATATTTCAATTGATGTTTTTGAAAATTTTTATTTTTTTGGCCTATATCTCAGCAGAACTGATTAGATCACCACTAATTTTGTCTCTCAGTGTGACTGAAAAGGAGCTAGCTCCTTCAAGAAATAGGTGAAATATCAGGGAACCCTCTTACACTGTTGGTGGGAATGCAAACTAGTACAGCCACTATGGAAAACAGTGTGGAGATTTCTTAAAACACTGGAAATAGAACTGCCATATGACCCAGTAATACCACTTCTGGGCATACACACCGAGGAAACCAGATCTGAAAGAGACATGTGCACCCCAATGTTCATCGCAGCACTGTTTATAATAGCCAGGACATGGAAGCAACCTAGATGCCCATCAGCAGACGAATGGATAAGGAAGCTGTGGTACATATACACCATGGAATATTACACAGCCATTAAAAAGAATTCATTTGAATCAGTTCTAATGAGATGGATGAAACTGGAGCCCATTCTACAGAGTGAAGTAAGCCAGAAAGATAAAGAACATTACAACATACTAACACATATATATGGAATTTAGAAAGATGGTAATGATAATCCTATATGCAAAACAGAAAAAGAGACACAGAAGTACAGAACAGACTTTTGAACTCTGTGGGAGAAGGTGAGGGTGGGATGTTTCGAAAGAACAGCATGTATATTATCTATAGTGAAACAGATCACCAGCCCAGGTGGGATGCATGAGACAAGTGCTCGGGCCTGGTGCACTGGGAAGACCCAGAGGAATCGGGTGGAGAGGGAGGTGGGAGGGGGGATCGGGATGGGGAATACATGTAACTCCATGGCTGATTCATGTCAATGTATGACAAAACCCACTGAAATGTTGTGAAGTAATTAGCCTCCAACTAAAAAAAAAAACACCTAAAAAAAAAAAATTAAAAAAAAAAAAAGGATACATGCTCCCCAAAGTTCACTGCAACACTGTTAAACAATAGTCAAAACATGGAAGCAACCTAAATGTTCATAGACAGAGGAATGAACACAGAAGAATGTGGAACAATAGGATATTACTCAACCATTAAAAATAATGAAATAATGCCATTTGTAGCAACATGGATGGACCTAGAGATTGTCATACTGAGTGAAGAAAGTCAGACAAAGACAAACACCATATGATATCACTTACATGCAGACTCTAAAAAGAAATGATACAAATGAACCTATTTACAAAATAGAATCAGACAGAGAGAACAAACTTATGGTTACTGGGGGAAGGTTGTGGGTAGGGGCAGTTAGAGAGTTTGGGATTGACCTATACTACTGCTATATTTAAAATGGATAACTGCAAGCACCTACTGATAGCACAGGAAATTCTGCTCAATATTCTATAACAACTTAAATGGAAAAAAAAACTGAAAAAGAATAGATACATGTATATGTAAAACTGAACCACTTTGCTGTACCCTTGAAACTAACACAATGTTATTAATTAGCTATAATTTAAAATAAAATTATAATAAAGTATTTATAATAAAAAAAAGAAATAGGTGAAATATCAGTCTTTTTTTTTTTTAATAGTCTTGCATTATAAATATTACCATCAATCCAAAGTTTCTTTTCAGGGAAATGTTTAAAGCTATTGGTCCACTAGTAAGTGTTAATTTAGTTAAATTACATGATATAATCTATAACTCGGCTTAACTATCCAAAGAAAACAGCAATAAATTGTGAACCTCAGACAATAACATAAGAGCAAACATGTCATTATTATCCCTCAATACAGTAGAGTGAAGACTGAAATGTCAACTGAGTGAAGGTACCTGTCTTCTAAATATTAGTCAAGTGTAATTTCTTTTTTATTTTTAAAGATAGAAATAGATACAATAGATATATTTTCCACCCAGAGTTGTATATACCCCAGTTTAGAGACCATTTACTATATCCCTTTGTGTTCATCCATGTCCCTAGTGAGACCTGGGCCAGAATCGGTTACACAGAAGGGGGACAAGAATGTAAACAGACATTTTACATTCTGCAACCAAAGAGCTCCAACTTCATTAAATTATTGGGTTGGCCAAAAAGTGTGCTTGGGATTAAAAAAAAAAAAAAAAAAAAAAGGAAAAACCCGAAAGAACTTTTTGGCCAACCTGATGTGTTTTTATACGTTAAGCTAAGAAATATTCAGTTGAACAAAGGATTACATAGCTAAGGTATGTCTGAAACTTTCTTCTAGAGAAGTCTAGAAGCCCATGACCCACAGTTCTGACAAATGTTTGAAATGGAACACTTTTCTAAAGAGCTAAAGATACCAGTTTTTAAGTTCCTGTGTTTTATGTTTGTTTTATTTCTCTTACATGCAAAATCACAGCCTTAGATCTAAAAGAGAAAATATTTTTAGCCAAACATGCTATGAAAGTTTTGAATGTAATTAAATGCTAAATACAGCATTAGTTATAAAATGCAATAAATTTTTTTCTTAACTGAGACATTAAAAAAAGCTAAAAGTTTTTAATATTTTGGAGATAGATCATATTAAAGCAAAGCTTAAAAAGGATATGGTTCTTTCAGTATTTCAGTGAGCTTAATCCTGACTTGTCTAGGGGCTTTGGAAATACCAGCTACTTCATGCATCTTAAGATAATATAAAATCAGTGGACTCTGACCTCCAAAATCGAAGAGAACGCGGTTAAACTCTGGACCACTACTGATATAATGGGACTGTAAGGGGTAGGAAAAAAAAAGAAGAGTCAATTATTACTTTTGTGTATTTTTAAAGAACTGTAAATTAAATATATCTGCATTATAACTATAGATACAATTATTATCTGGTATATTAAAACAAAGGGCAATTTTGCAAGGCATTCTTCTTAATGAAAGTGCTTTTGAGCCTATGAGTGTGTGCTGCAAGGCTCTAATAGTCTTTTAGCAGGAAGACAGGCCAACAGAGACCATTCTATCTGAAGAAAAGAAAGAAAAATGAGCATAACCCCAGAAAGGGGGATAGGAAAAAATATGAAGAAATAATGACTGAAACCTTTCAAGTTTTATGAAAAACACATCCTAGAAACTTAACTCCAAGTAGGATAAAGTCACATCTAGATGCATCATAGTCAAAGTGTTAAAAAAGACAAAAAGAAAAATTTCAAAAACAGCAAGAGAAAAATGACTTATAAGAGAATCCCCAAAAGTTAACAGGTGACTTCTCAACAGAACAATGGAGGCCAGAAGCCCATCAAAGTGCTGATGAAAGAAACTTCAACCATGAATTCTATGTCAAGGAGACGATCACCATAACTATAATTGCTCCAATATTCTACTACTGACTTCTTGTAGAATACAAGGTAAGTATAGCAACTACTCATATGTTGTCTTTCCTCAGTTGTTGTAATCCCTAGATGAGAGATTTATTGTTGATTCCACTTCCTATGGGGAAAGATTTTTTTTCTCATTTGTTTTAACTGATATATAAAATTCTCACATTTCTTTTGCTTATGGTCAATTTTTCACTGTAATCATTCATAGCTGCTACAAAATTATTTCAAATGGTGGTACTATTGTAATCCTACTATTGCCTTGATGACAATTCATATTAGGTTATATCTAGCCTGATCTCAAAAACTGCGTGCAAAACTGGACTGAGCTCTGTCAAGTTTAAAAGGAGATCTTGCCTGTCTAGAAAGACATCTTAATGACCCTTTTTCTGAATTCTGCCTTGGTAATAATAAAACAGAAATTCTATCGTACTGAAGTTTTAGATGTAGACATTTCTGTTATTTTTCTGCAGTTACTAGATTCTAAAGTAGGAAAACCACAGTACACAGATCTGTCCTCCTCTATGAGAATCTATGATTTTTTAAGGATAGTTCAATCAGTCAAGAGCAGAAATAGGCATTAAACGCAAATCCAGTGTTCTGTGGAGCCTTAGCCATTTTCTTGGGTACTTGAAGGTCTCAAGTTGTCTGAAGAACTCTTGCTAAAGATATACCAAGTAGCCAAAATAATTAACATAAGTCCCACTGCTTCCAATTACCCCCACAAAAGATAATGGCAGAAAACTCTGAGAACTTTAAGATTCCATAAAACAAAACTTTTATAGCCAAAGTCAATTTAGTACTAAATTTGAAGAACCAGGCAATCCAATAAACTTTGGAAGGGTCACAAAGGATGAACTAGGAAGTCCAAGGAAAGGTTTCAGCCTTCAGCTTTTCTGTTAGTTTACTAAACGATAATTGCTGATAGTGGATAGAAAACTAAACTTTGATTTTGAGGTTTGAAAGTGTGTACTGTCTATGCTCATATGGACACTGGGAACCCAAAAGCACTCATTCAGCATTTGGTTGACACTGGTGCTTAGAAGGACTTCCTTGTAGCTCAGATGGTAAAGAATCTGCCTGCAATGCCAGAGACTCTGGTTTGATTCCTGGGTAGGGAAGATCCTCTGGAGAAAGGAATAGCAATCCCCTCCAGTTAGCCTGGAGAATCCCATGGACAGAGGAGACTTGCGGGCTACAGACCACAAAGAGTCAGGAGAAAATAAATAGGAAAAAATAAAGTGCTTAGAAAACTTTTCTTTCCATTGAACTGAAACATGTCTCTGTACACCTTTTACTTATTGGTAAAAGTAAAACTTTTTAGTATGTATTAGTAAAAACTTTTTTAAGCCATATAGAAAAAGTCTAATCCTGCTACTAATCTAATCTACTGTAGCTCTCTACATATTCGAAAACAGTTATTATGGGCTCCAGTCTCATCTTTTCTATTGGAAACATCTTTACATGTTTTGGCCATTGCTCAAACATTATGGTTTCAGATCCCTTTATTATCTTGATTATTACACCCTTTTATAATGCAGGGCTCCAAAATGACATAATGCACAATCTTTGTCCAATCAGCACATATGTTTAGACAGCCCATGAATACAGTAGATTTTGGGGTCAATGACATTCTACTTTTGACACATAGAGAGCTTACTGTTGAAAGTGATTCCCAAATCTTTTCAAATGCCTCCAAGCCAAGGCTTTATTATTCTATACTTAGGAAGTTATAATTTTGGACCTTTATACTTTTTTCACAGTAACAGTTTCTCTTCTAAAATCAGGTCTGTTATTCCAGCCTGTTGCAAACTTTTGGTCATTCATAATTCTTCCAAGTTTTATGACTTCTATATAGCTAATAAAAAATGGCAACCATGTTTTCATCAAAGTTGTCAATAAAATGTGTGTAACACAGGACAATGATGCAGCAATATGGTATACTGCCAAAGATATAACTGCCATTTGCTTTCTAGCTTGTAGAGTGTCATCTGAAGAAAGGTCATTTGGTCAGTTATAAATCCCTCCATCCATATTTCTCCAACTTGTAAACAAAGTATGAAAGACCATTTTTAGTGCTTGTTGAAGATCAGGTATACAATTTCTATCATACTTTCCTGATTTTGAAATTTACCAACATTGCCCTCCTCCTCTACTCCCATATACTTCCCTGGCCTCCTATCCCCTGCAGCCAAGATGGTGCAATATTGCCATCTACATCAACCTGACTCTCAGAGGTCACCAATTTCTATCCCAAGTACCGACAAAACATCCTTGGCAGGACTGTGACATTTGGAAGAGATTCTACATACCTGGAGTATTAAAGACCCGGAAATATATGAATATGACTTTCATAAAGTGATTTTTATAGGCATAATTTAAAATTTAAAATAATGGTCAGACTTAACTAGATAATTCAGACAAAATTTTATCAAGACAGACTGCAACAGATTTAAAACTTAACTGGCCAGCAAATTAAGAGATCAAATTCAGAAGTTCAAGCCAACAGTCTCACCAAATTTTGGCTAAACACAAGGTAGCAAGTCCATAGGATCTCTATTTTGGAGGCACCTTTAAAACTGTGGAGAAAGCAAGCATTCAAGACTGAAGAGTAACAATACCTACATGTGGTCATTTATTCCAGGACCATGGTTTAAGAGGTAGGGACAGGTCAATCACTGTTGAAAACTCCTTTGATGTTTTGTCTACAACTTTGACTGATGGTTATTGAGGTCAGAGCCATGTTTGTATGTCAGCCCAAGTAGAAGCAGTGCCAGAATTATGTGGAAAAGATAAACATTATTCTTTTTCCTTAGAGATGAGGATAGTTTCAGAAATAAATACAACTTAGCAATATTAAGGTTAGTCTCTCTAATAAATCTCTTCCGATCAGTTTTTCTAAAATATATATCAAGAGTATAATAACCTACATTATCCATGTGAAACTGTTGAATTAATTATTAAAAATTTAAAAAGTAAGAACTTTTTTTTTAAATGATCATTATACTCCAAACCTTTGTTGGTAGTTTTGATGATCTTGATTCTTCCTTGAATGCAGGCGTTGTATATGCTTTTGGGTTCTGTAAAATTTTCGTTATATTGAAGTCTATAGCTAAAACAAAGAAACAAAAAAATTTCTTAAGTTCTGTTCTTTTTTCTTCAGAAAGGAATGACACCATGTCTTTTACGTTTTTTCCAGCATTGTACATTAAACATGGAGATAGGTAAAAGTGTGAGGTTAGGATATTGTTATATAATAGCTTGCTCCAGTCAATCTAGGCTCCCTGCCAATGCGGGAGCAAGAAATGCAGGTTCAGTGCCTGGGTTGGGAAGATCCCCAGAGTTGGGAACGACAATCCACCCCAGTATTCTTGCCTGGAAAATTCCATGGACAGAGGAACCTGGTGGGCTACAGTCCATGGGGTCCCAAAGAGTCAACTGAGCATGCACGCATGCCCCAGTCAGAGGAAATGAATATTCCATCTCATTTTACTTAACAGGGACTTAGAGTTTTCAAATTTATTCACTTACACTATTTCATGCTGTCCTCATAAACCATTTTATGAGCTAAGTAAATTTCCCACAATTTACAGATGAGAAAACTCAAGTGCAGGAAACTACAACTTTTTCTAAGATTAAGTCTTGCTCTAAGTCTTACCCTACCGTTTATTGAGAGTAAGGAAGAAGTTGTGGACCTAGGTCTTTTGCTTCTGAGTTCAGAGCTCTTTCCATGACCCTCTAGTTAAGTGGAATAGGAGGTTTGGGCCTTGGCATGTTAGAGTCCACCTTTTCCATATACTGACTACACACCCAGATAAGGAAAGACTTGGTAAATTTTTTTTTTTTTTTTGGAACCAGCATAAATATGCATGAGGGCACACAGGGATTCTTATCTTAAAGGAGAACTATATCACTTAATCAGTCATGTCAATCAGCCTAAAAGCACAGGCTAGTTACTAAGAGTACCTCAATATAGAACAGAGAAAACAGGAGATCTGAGAAGTTTGTACTAGATCTTGGCACTGAAAATTATTACCAGTTACCAGGTAGACACATTAGACTACAGATTGTGAGATTGATGACAAACCTTAGAAGAATTAAAGAAGGTTACTTGGATTGATTATTTATATTATATATTAAAAGATATTTGATATTAGCTTGAAATACTGGAGGTGACTAGGCATTTGTCTCTGGCAGAGATTAAAATATTGGTTGGCAAGGAACCTGTATTTTAAGAATGAAACAAAAGTTAGGTTAAGTTGGGAGTTAGAATGGGCAAGAAAGGTAATGAACCATATAATTTCTCTACTTTAGAACTTGCTCAAAAACATACAACCCATTATGGAGAAGAATTTGACAATATCTATCAATAACACAGAAGTTTTTTCTTTGCCTCAGTAATCCCTCCTCTAAGAATATATTCTTCACAATCTCCTACACAAGTACAAAAAAACACATGTACAAGTTTAATGATTATAGCATGATTTGTAAAATTTAGAGATTATAAAAAACCTATGTATTTAATAGTCAGGTGCGGGTTGAAAAAATCATGGTACTCCTATTTTTTTGGAATACTATGAGCTGTAAAAAGACATGAGCAATATCTCTGTACAGATGTGAAAGTATCTTGAGCTTATATCATTAAGTGAAGAAAGCAAGTTGCAGAACAGTACACAGAGTATATTACTTGACTGAAAGTATACAATATGCTATGTTCAGTTTAAAAGGGATAGAACATCTATTGTACTTGCCTTCATTTGTATAAAGGAACACTGTAAAGATAAATAAGAAATGAATAAAAATATCCTTTTTGGGAGGAATAATTAAAAATAAAACATGCTCAATTTTGAATTATTCTTAAATACATACTTAGGTGATATTACTCAGCAGTGGCCACAGGATTGGGAAAGGTCAGTTTTTATTCCAATCCCAAAGAAAGTCAATGCCAAAGAATGTTCAAACTACTACACAATTGTACTCATCCCACACGCTAGCAAAAAAGTAATGCTCAAAATTCTCCAAGCCAGGCTTCAACAGTATGTGAGCCATGAACTTCCAGATGTTCAAGCTGGATTTAGAAAAGGCAGAGGAACCAGAGATCAAATGGCCAGCATTCATTGGATCACAGAGAAAGCAAGAGAGTTCCAGAAAAACATCTATTTCTGCTTTATTGACTATGCCAAAGCCTTTGACTGTGTGGATCACAATAAACTATGGAAAATTCTGAAAGATGGGACTACCAGATCACCTGACCTGCCTCTTGAGAAACCTATATGCAGGTCAGGAAGCAACAGTTAGAACTAGACATGGAACAACAGACTGGTTCCAAATAGGAAAAGGAGCACGTCAAGTCTGTATATTGTCACCGTGCCTATTTAACTTATATGCAGAGTACATCATGAGAAATGCTGGGCTGGAAGAAGCACAAGCTGGAATCAAGATTGCCGGGAGAAATATCAATAACCTGATACGCAGATGACACCACCCTTATGGCAGAAAGTGAAGAACTAAAGAGCCTCTTGATGAAAGTGAAAGAGGACAGTGAAAAAGTTGGCTTAAAACTCAACATCCAGAAAACTAAGATCATGGCATCCGGTCCCATCACTTCATGGCAAATAGATGGGGAAACAGTGGAAACAGCGACAGACTTTAATTTTGGGGGCTCCAATATCACTGCAGATGGTGACTGAAGCCATGAAATTAAAAGACACGTGCTCCTTGGAAGAAAAGTTATGACCAACCTAGACAGCATATTAAAAAGCAGAGTCATTACTTTGCCAACAGAGGTCCATCTAGTCAAGGCTATGGTTTTTCCAGTAGTCATGTATGGATGTGAGAGCTGGACTATCAAGAAAGCTGAGCACTGAAGAATTCATGCTTTTGAACTGTGGTGTTGGAGAAGACTCTTGGAAGTCCCTTGGACAGCAAGGAGATCCAACCAGTCCATCCTAAAGGAAATCAGTCCTAAATATTCATTGGAAGGACTGATATTGAAGCTGAAACTCCAATACTTTGGCCACTTGATGCGAAGAGCTGACTCATTTGAAAAGACCCTGATGGTGGAAAAGACTGGCAGGAGGAGAAGGGGATGACAGAGGATGAGATGGTTGGATGGCATCACCAACTCAATGGACATGAGTTTGAGTAAACTCTGGAAGTTGGTGATGGACAGGGAGGCCTGGGGTGCTGCAGTCCATGGGGTCACAAAGAGTTGGACACAACTGAGCGACTTAACTGAACTGAACCTATCTTCTAGTTGTTATGAACAGATAGTTTAAACAAAAGGACCTTCATGTTTATCCTATGCACAATAAATGCCAAGACCCTCTGGTGGGCTGGTCAGTGTCTAAGGATGGGTACAGAGGCAGTTCTGGGCTCTTCAGTCTTTAGGTGGGCCATCTGCTGAGTGGGGCTATGCCTCTGCCAGTTAGTTGTTTGGCCTGAGGCTTCCCAACTCTGGAGTCTGTAGGCTCTTGGGTGGGGCCAGGTCTTAGAGCTAATGAGCCAAGATATCAACTGCCAACGATGCTCCCCAATATGTCTGCACCCAGGGTCTAAATAGCCAGAGTGAGACAAAGTCTCTCCCCTTTCCTGCCTCCCCAGGAGACTCTCTAAGCCCAGCAGGGATATTGTGTTTTCCCTTTAAGAGTGACATTTTTATTTTTCCCCAGTCTGGTGGGATTCCTGCAATTAAGCCCCACTAACCTTCAACGACATGAGTTTGAGTGAACTCCGGGAGTTGGTGATGGACAGGGAGGCCTGGCGTGCTGCAATTCATGGGGTCGTAAAGAGTCGGACACAACTGAGCGACTGAACTGAACTGAACTCAACCTTCAAAGCCAAGCACTCTGGGGGATTCTCTTCTCAGTACCAGATCCCTAGACTGGGTAGCCTGATGTGGGACAACCTCTAAAATATAATTATTCTCCAGTTTGTGGTTTACCCATCCGGGAGATAGGGGATCTGATTATATGGTAAGTCTACCCTTCCTACCAGTCTCACTATAGTTCCTTCTTTATGTCTTTAGTTATAGAAGACTTTTCTGGTAGGTTCTAGTCTTTTTCACTGATGGCTGTTCGGCAGATAGTTGTGATTTTGGTGTGCTTTCTAGAGGAGGTGAGCTCAGGGTCTTTTTACTGTGCCATTGTGGCTACTTTTGACACAATACGTTTTATTTATTGGGGCAATATTTTGCATGTGTTATTCTATAAATATGTTTCTACTTTTCAGACCATGATTCTTGCTTTTATTTGTAAAATATCACAGCTAAACTGATGGTGAATGTTCCACTAGTGGCAGAGCATTTCAAGACTTTAATCTTACTCCAAAAATTGCTCTAAAAATACATACGCCATTTCTGCAGGTATTTCCCAAGACAATTCCAGTCACAGTCTGGGAGACTTTTCAAGGTACTTCCCCCTTCTACTCACCAAAAGAGTGGCTCCAACTCCCACTTAATCAGTAGTTTAAAGCACATGCATGTGAACTTAATGTGCATTCCTGAATCAGAGTAGTGTATTAGTTAAGCCTTGGAGACAGATGGACACAGATTTAAACATCAGTTCTGCCATTTGAAAACTAAGTGACTTTGGGCAAATAAAATTCTTTAAGCTTTCAGTTCCTTGAAATATAATTTTGAAATGATAATAATGATTAAATTATAGACTTGTTGACTGGATAAAAATGAGATCATATAGGCAAATCACACGTAACTGGCATCATGTAAAGGTTAAAATTGTCATTACCATCATTTTTTAAGGAGAATGAATTCAAACTTTATTACTTCATACTTAAAAGATTCATTGAGAGAAAATATTGAGGAGTGATTGAGTGTTATCTACTTTTTTAGAAAATCTGAGACATATTCTTGAGCTGAGGTAGACTGACAAAGAGATATATATTAGAACTGAATTTTCTTGGCCACTTGTAGATCCATTTTTACCAGATTATACTTTGTCTTTATATGCCCTTGGTTAACATAGTGCAATCTTATAGACTCAAATATGGCTGTGTTTACATATCAACAACATTCATTACATTACATAGAGCTTCTCTTAGGAGAGGGTATTAATCAGTTGAGGTGTTCCCAAGTATTCACCTTTTCATCCTTCCAAGGCACATGGTAGGACTAAATATCTAGTCTCTTTGAAGATAATTATGGCATTTGCAACTTGCTCTGGGCAGTGAAAAAATGAATTTGATTACAACTATATATCTAATCTCCAGTGACCCACTTTCCAGTCGATTCTAAGTTTCCTCCTGTGTAAAAGAGGTCTTTTAGACATTTTTTAGTTTGTTTAAATTATGTTCCCTATTTTAAATTATATGAATTAAGGCATGAGAAGATAAGATTAAATTAATCTATCTCCATAAAGTAGGGAAAAGCCCTACAAATGTGATTTCTTAAACCTAAACCTATTTTCCATTTATTCAATTTTTCATGCATTGCTTCAAGAAATGCTTTCTTTGCAGACTCTGTGAAAAACACCACAAATTTCAAGAGAAATTGAAAGTATAGAGTTGCTGGCCTCAGTAACCAATTGTAATCAAGTAGGTTGATAAAACATGCAGGTAATACTTGTGAAAAATTCAACATCTATTCAAAAGTTAATATAAGATAAAGAGGTGAACAGATCATATCAGAAATAAAACTTTAAGGGTGAATTAGAGATTGTTTGTGGGATGAGTTAATCAGAGAAGGCTCACTTAAAAACTGATCAGATTTGCAGGAATTCAGACATGGAGAAAGAATTCAGGCCAATGGCATATACATAGGGCTGAGGTTGGGTAACAAGGTATTTTAACAGGACTTTGAGGAGACCACCCTAGTTGCAGGAAAGTGTTACCTTAGGGACTGTTTTAAGAATAATAAGAAGAAAAAGAGCAAAGGAGATTAAGATGAAGTGGTTATGCTAGTGTAAGCAAATTTTTACTATGTGTCTGTCAGGAAATAATACATTGAACTCAAATCTTTGATGATGATTGAAATAATTGGTCCATAATTATGAGTTAATTTAAATACTATAGCTGCTTAACAAATGATGTGAGTGATGTGGTTTTACTCTTTAAGTCATAAACTTGTTAATAAGCCTGATTATGTGAAATTATCATAAATTTTATAAATGAAATAGGAAAGGACCAACCCAACCACTATGAAAATCATGAAGAAAAGAGGAGCCAAGGAATGTATAGTTACCTTTACCACAGAGGAATAAATTACAGTATTATTAGTTAAAAATCAAAACATTGAAATAATAAAATCAAAGTGGTAAAGAATTCACATTTTGGTGGTGTCAGTGTTATGTATGACTTACATGAAATACATATGCTTCATTCAAAATGTGGATGGAGAGGTCAAATGTGGCAGGCATAAAACTTTTGCAAGAGTTCATTATGTTTTCCTCTTAGTGTACATGTTAAATGAAGGGTGTGTGGTTCACCCATATAATTTCTACTTTGTTTAGAGTCATTGTGCTCTAATGGGAAAAATGCTAGCAGAAGTCCTAGTGACGCAGTGTCAGTTCCCCACCCTTTCACCAAAATCTTTCCATCAGAATAGTTACTGTAAGTTAGACTTGTGTCCTAAACAAAGAAACTAGCATTTTATTTCACCATTAAAAAAAATTCTAGGCTCTCAAACCTCTTCCATGGGTGGATTATCAACATTAACCACTAACAATACGTCTTAAAGAAAGCTCATATTGCCAGATCAAATTTGAAAAATTAATTTCTGCTTTTAATTAAACCAAGATTTCTATGTGAATGAGAAATTAATAGCTAAAATGAATGATTAGAATAAGAATTGGCTCTTTTAAGGCTGGTAATTCCAAATTCTTTGATCTGCTACAACTAAGCTCCTATCCTGACTACTGAGACTAACCAAATTCAAACTTAATGGAATCAATCATACCAAGAGAATAGACACCATCAGAAGTTTCATTTTAAGACCACAAAGCACTAATAGAATTTATGGAAGGTTTGAATTAGTTAATACCGTGGGAAGACATGTCATTCTTAATAAAATTTTCTTAGAGAGAAAGACTGAGTGCTACTACAATATGATCTAAGAACAAATTTTATTTTTAAAAATAATTGGTACCATTATATTACAGTGGAAAATCCATGGGAAAGAAGAGAATGGCACAGATAGCTAGTGTTCTTCATTGAAGGAAATAATTATGGGAATCTTTTTCAAACGCAGTTTTTGATTTTGTTATTAGGTATGGGGTTTAATAACACCACAGATGTTGGTGATGCTATACCATAGTCCATGGAGTTGCCTTTTGAGTAATAAGGTGGTAGGTAACACGGTGTTGCAACAGTTACTCTCTAATGATGTGACTTTGAACCTGTACCCTCAGCTGTAAAATAGTATCATGAACACCTGTCTCATAGTATCACTAGGGGAGTAAGTGAACATTATGTTTGTGAAATGCTTGGTAAAATTGACCTTAGACAGGAGCACAGATGGGAAAGAGCATGCATGTGCACTCAGTCATGTCTGACTCTTTGTGACCACATGGATGGTAGCACACCAGGCTCCTCTGTCCATGGAATTTTCCAGGCAAGAATACTGGAGTGGGTTGCTATTTCCTACTCTAGGGGATCTTCCCAACCAGGGATCAAACCTGTGTCTCTCATGTTTCGTGTACTGGCAGGCAGATTCGTCACCACTGCGCCACCTGGGAAGCCTGGGAAAGCAGAGGATACGGAAAATAATGTTGGTAACTGGGTGTATGTGGTGGTGGGAGTTTGTGGAAGTTCTCATTGCCTTAATTTTCCCACTGAAGTAGGAAGCAAAATTACTATCTGAGATTGAGAATAGGGGAGAGAGTGTTGGAGATATGAAAAGATAAAAGGGGGAAACAGTTGTCTTCATGAGCAGTAGAAATAAAGGACTAGAGGAGACTATGATTACCTGACAGAATTAAGGCCCATTGGAGCTGTGTACTTATGAATTAAAAATGAGACTAGTTAGCACGGTTGAATGTGTTCTCTGTGTACATTTAGCTGTACACTTTCAGATGGGGGAAAGATAGAGAATGATTTTTAATTATTTTAATTATTTTTAGTTGGAAAATTGTAAAAGGAGTTGGGGATGAATACAAAGAAGTAGCTAGAACTACTGACTACAGTAGTTAGGTAAAAAGGGAAGAAGAAGGGTTAGTAAGATCTATATATTGTTGGGAATATTTTATTTTATTTTTATTTTTGACTTAGTATGCAGAAAGTTTTTGGAAATGTTCTATCTGTACCTATACTTGAATGGACAGTCTTGAGTCATTGCATGTAGCCTCTCTCTCTCATACACATGTCATAATCACTAGTGTTTTCCTGATATATATTATTTACTAACACTTATTGTCAGATTTAACTATTATCATCTAAGAGGGGAGAATTAAAGTATTATGGATTTTATATGAAAAATTGTAAGTTCGTCCTTGAGAGTCTGAACATTTTTTCTGTTTCTAGACAATATTTTTGGTATATACATCTTCACACATTATATTAATACATTCTGTTGGATTATTTATCAGTATGTAGTCCCTCTTCCTTTTAGTGCTTTATTCCTTTAATTTGTCTGATATGAATATTACTATATCAGCTTTCTTTTGCTGAATACTTTTATCTTTTTCCTTTATTATCTTTTCTCATTGCTTCACTTTTAACCTCTAGGAGGTTTTGTTCTGAGAATTTCTTTTGTGTATGTGAGAAGGATAAACATTTTTTTTTCTTTTTTTTTTCCATTTATTTTTATTCATTGGAGGCTCATTACTTTACAATATTGTAGTGGTTTTTGCCATACATTGACATGAATCAGCCATGGGCTTACATGTGTTCCCCATCCTGATCCCCTCTCCCGCCTCCCTCTCCATCCCATCCCTCTGGGTCTTCCCAGTGCACCAGCCCTGAGCACCTGTCTCATGCATCCAACCTGGGCTGGTGATCTGTTTCACCCTTGATAGTATACTTGTTTCAATGCTGTTCTCTCTGAACATCCCACCCTCGCCTTCTCACACAGAGTCTAAAAGTCTGTTCTGTACATCTGTGTCTCTTTTTCTGTTTTGCATATAGGGTTATCGTTACCATCTTTTTAAATTCCATATATATGCATTAGTATACTGTATTGGTCTTTATCTTTCTGGCTTACTTCACTCTGTATAATGGAGAGGGTGTGGAGAAAAGGGAACCCTCTTACACTGTTGGTGGGAATGCAAACTAGTACAGCCACTATGGAAAACAGTGTGGAGATTCCTTAAAAAACTGGAAATAGAACTGCCATATGACCCAGCAATCCCACTCCTGGGCATTACACACCGAGGAAACCAGATCTGAAAGAGACACGTGTACCCCAGTGTTCATCGCAGCACTGTTTATAATAGCCAGGACATGGAAGCAACCTAGATGCCCATCAGCAGACAAATGGATAAGAAAGCTGTGGTACATATACACCATGGAATTTTACTCAGCCATTAAAAAGAATTCATCTGAATCAGTTCTAATGAGATGGATGAAACTGGAGCCCATTATACAGAGTAAAGCAAACATTCTTTTAAAATAACCTACTTGAGGTTTTTACTCTGAAGCCAGATGTAGTAGGTCTTATAGACCAATGTTTCCACTTAAATAATTAGAAAAAGTAGGGTAAATGACAAAAATGTCATTTTAAAGGACACTGGAAACAATGGTAGAACAAGTGGAAATTCTAGAGAGGGAAGAATCCTTCCTTTGTGAGCTGACAGTCTCCAGTTATTTTCACCCCTTGAAAGCATTTACTAATTTGGGGTACTACTGAGAATCAGGTCTGGTGTACGCAGTACTCTATTAGAGAAGAGATGAACCATCAGAGCTTTAACAATCACGTAGGCTAGTATAAAATCAAGACAACTCCCAGGTACACCACAGCTAATTTTTACCATGGGATATTTACAGAGTTCTTCTGTGGTATGGAAGGCCGGGACAGGGCTGGGTTAGAAGCTTCTCAAAGGGTGGACAAAGTCTCTTCCAGCTGTTAGACAGTGGCTAGGAGACAACATTTCACAAATAGCTGGTTGGTCTTCCCCTTAGGACAATATGTCAGATTTTGAAGAAGGTGTGTTATTGGAGGTTAAAGAGTTAAGCTCAAAACATTCAAAGCATAGAATTAACTCTCTCTCCCTATTTCATGGGTGGGGATATAGAGACTTGCTAGGTTCTTGATTAAAAACCCACAAAGACCATGCCCAAAGAACAGGGAAGACCTAGAGTTTGGCAAATCTTATCAAAGCTGTAATCCAACTGTGGTCCAGTTCAGTCACTGATTAAGGCATGGTGTTTAGTTCCTCATGCTAACTGGAAAAAGCAAGAGGCATCTCTGGTGGAAAATAATACTGTCTAAATGTCTATAGTTACTTTATACCCAATGCTTAATGTATAAAAAAAGAGTGTAAGACAAGCAAAGTGCATGATAGATAGAGATACATAGATGATCCATAAATTGGAGTTTAGAGACACAGGGCTTTAAAATGATATTATAAAGATGCTCAAGAAATTAAAAGAAAAGGTGAACACAATAGGTGAAAATTACACCAATATCAGGATCTATAAAATTGAATAAAGGATCCATTCTGGATCTAAAATTACATACAGATGTACTTATAGGTAAGTACATACCAATAAGTACAATGACTGAAATTAAAAATTCATTGAATGTATTTAACAGAAGACAAGATTAATGAACTTGAAGGAAGTCCAAAGAAAATATCTAAACTGAACACACACACATAAATACAGAATGGAGAAAACAAAACCTTATAAGATACATGGGGTGTGGGAGTCCTGAAGGAGAGGACAGCAAGATTGGTATAGAGCGGCATTTAAAAAGATAACGATGGAGAATTTCCCTAAACTGATGAAGAAGGTCAACTCACAGATTTTTAAAGATTTAGAAAACTCCAAAGATAAAGTACAAATATGAAGAAAACCATACTTAAGCATGTTATACTCAGTCTGCTGAACATTAGAGATGAAGGGAAAAAATATTAAAAACAACCAGAGAAAAAAGATACATTTCCTTCAAAGTAGCAATGATAAGATTTTATAACAGAAACAATGGAAACTAAATAAAAATTTTAAATGACAAAACAAAAATAAAACTTAATACCAACATAGAAATATGTGATCTGCAAAAGTGTGTTAAATGTGAAACTGAAACAGACATTTCAGACATGATAGGACAGAGCATCCAGTGTGCTTGAATTTTCTCATATTATTCTTGTATGTGTCAAGTCTCAACACCAATACTTACTGGGAGAAACTGACAAGTTACTTAACCTATTAGGGTCTTCCTTTTTTGGTCAGGAAGCAACAGTTAGAACTGGACATGGAACAACACTGGTTCCAAACAGGAAAAGGAGTAAGTCAAGGCTGTATATTATCACCCTGCTTATTTAACTTACATGCAGAGTACATCATGAGAAATGCTGGGCTGGAAGAAGCACAAGCTGAAATCAAGATTGCCGGGAGAAATATCAAAAACCTCAGATATGCAGATGACACCACCCTTATGGCAGAAAGTGAAGATGAACTAAAAAGTCTCTTGATGACAGTAAAAGAGGACAGTGGAAAAGCTGGCTTAAAGCTCAACTTTTAGAAAAGTAAGATCATGGCATCCGGTCCCATCACTTCATGGGAACTAGATGGGGACACATTGGAAGCAGTGTCAGACTTTATTTTTTGGGGCTCCAAAATCACTGCAGATGGTGATTGCAGCCAAGAAATTAAAAGACACTCCTTGGAAGGAAAGTTATGACCAACCTAGATAGCACATTAAAAAGCAGAGACATTACTTTGCCAACAAAGGTCCATCTGGTCAAGGCTATGGTTTTTCCAGTGGTCGTGTATGGATGTGAGAGTTGTACTGTGAAGCAACTTGAGTGCCGAAAAATTCATGCTTTTGAACTGTGGTGTTGGAGAAGACTCTTGAGAGTCCCTTGGACTGCAAGGAGATCCAACCAGTCCATCCTAAAGGAAATCAGTCTTGGGTGTTCATTGGAAGGACGGATGCTGAAGCTGAAACTCCAATACTTTGGCCACCTCATGCAAAGAGTTGACTCATTGGAAAAGATCCTGATGCTGGGAGGGATTGGGAGCAGGAGGAGAAGGGAATGACAGAGGATGAGATGGCTGGATGGCATCACCAACTTGATGGGCATGAGTTTGAGTAAACTCCGGGAGTTCGTGATGGACAGGAAGGCCTGGCCTGCTGCGATTCATGGGGTCGCAAAGAGTTGGACACGACTGAGCGACTGAACTGAACTTGTCAAATAGGGATAACCATTCTATCAATCTTAAAGCAAACTAAGAAACATTAGCATGATAATAGTAAACTCTATTTCCACAGAGTTAGTCAATATTATGATAACTAGGTTTATAGTCTATTTACTGTTTCGCCCTTATTTTCACATGCTGCTCTTGGTGTTGTCCAACAAGTACACTGAGTGGTTATTCTTGAGTCCGAGACATGCTGTACCTATTTCATTAGCTATTTGGTAATCAAATTACACTGATTCATATATGCCTACAATTAGTTAATTGGATCTTTAAAAAGTGTTTTACCTTGTAGTCATATCTCTTCCAAATTTTATTTTTATTGCTGGACTTTTGAATCCATATTCCCAACCAGTGGGAGTTTTAGTGTCTGCAGTACTACTGAAGGATAAGACTCAGGATATTATCTATAGTCCTTGAGGTGGAACTAAAAGTCCTTGACTTTGTTTTATGGCTAAACTACTATTATTTTGTCTTGTTTGATTGCTTTCCTTTGTTTCTGTATTTTCTCACTTCTCTGATTAAATTTGCTCTGTGAAACTCAGGAAAAAACTCTATGCCTTTCCAACATTTTGCCACACTTGCTTTCTCTTAATTTATTTGGTTAAATCACTCTTAAAATAAGTTGCAGACCCTGCCAGCATTTTAAAAATGAGACAAATAAAAAGTATTTATATAGCTATGATTCTTATCATTTATGCTTATGCATAACTTAGCACAGAAGCAGACGGTGAACCAAGGATTCCAGTGTAAGCAGATCATTGGGAGAAACAAGGAACACGGATTACAGAAGGAAGTGAAACAGGAAACATAAAATAGCCAATTAAAGATACAGTATCAAGCCAGTTACCACAGTGGGTGACTAGATTATAATCCCCTAGGGAATCTCAAAAATGACAGAATGATCTCTGTTCATTTCCAAGGCAAACCATTCAATATCACAGTAAACCAAGTCTATGCCCCAACCAGTAATGCTTAAGAAGCTGAAGCTGAATGGTTCTGTGAAGACCTACAAGACCTTATAGAACTAACACCCAAAAAAGATGTCCTTTTCATTACAGGGGACTGGAATGCAAAAGCAGGAAGTCAAGAAAGACTTGGAGTAACAGGCAAATTTGGCCTTGGAGTACAGAATGAAGCAGGGCAAAGGCTAGAGTTTTGTCAAGAGAACGTACTGGTCATAGCAAACACCTTCTTCCAGCAACACAAGAGAAGACTCTACACATGGACATCACCAGATATTCATTTCGGTCAACACTGAAATCAGATTGATTGTATTCTTTGCAGCCAAAGATGGAGAAGCTCTATACAGTCAGCAAAAACAAGACCGGGATCTGAGGCTCAGATCATGAACTCCTTATTGCCAAATTCAGACTTAAATTGAAGAGAGTAGGGAAAACCACTAGACCTTTCAGATATGACCTAAATCAAATCTCTTAAGATTATACAGTGGAAGTGACAAATAGATTCAAGGGGTTAGATCTGATAGAGTGCCTGAAGAACTATGGATGGAGATTTACGACACTGTACAAGAGGCAGTGATCAAGACCATCCTCAAGAAAAAGAAACGCAAAAAGGCAAAATGGTTGTCTGAGGAGACCTTACAAATAGCTGAGAAAAGAAGAGAAGCTAAAGGCAAAGGAAATAGAAAGATATATCCATTTGAATGCAGAGTTACAAAGAATAGCAAGGAGAGATAAGAAAGCCTTCCTCAGTGATCAATGCAAAGAAATAGAGGAAAACAATAGAATGGGAAAGACGAGATCTCTTCAAGAAAATTAGAGATACCAGGGAACATTTCATGCCAAGATGGGCATAATAAAGGACAAAAATGATATGGACCTAATAGAAACAGAAGATATTAAGAAGAGGTGGCAAGAATACACAGAACTATACAAAAAAGATCTTCATGACCCAGATAACCATGATGATGTGATCACTCACCTAGAGTCAGACATCCTGGAATGCGAAATCTAGTGGGCCATAGGAAGCATCACTATAAACAAAACTAGTGGAGGTGATGGAATTCCATTGAGCTATTTCAAATCCTAAAAGATGATGCTGTGAAAGTGTTGCACTCAATATGCCAGCAAATTTGGAAAACTCAGCAGTGGCCACAGGATTGGAAAAGGTCAGTTTTCATTTCAATCTCAAAGAAGGGCAATGCCAAAGAATGTTCAAACTACTGCACAACTGCACTCATCTTACATGCTAGCAAATTAATGCTCAAAATTGTCCAAGCCGGGCTTCAACAGTACGTGAACCGTGAACTTCTGGATGTTCAAGCTGGACTGAGAAAAGGCAAAGGAACCAGACATCAAATTGCCAACCTTCGTTGGATCATCGAAAAAGCAAGAGAGTTCCAGAAAAACAACTATTTCTGCTTTATTGATTAAGCCAAAGCCTTTGACTGTGTAGATCACAACAAACTGTGGAAAATTCTTAAAGAGATGGGACTACCAGACCACCTTACCTGCCTCCTGAGAAATCTGTATGCAGGTCAAGAAGCAACAGTTAGAACTGGACATGGAACAACAGACTAGTTCCAAATAGGAAAAGGAGTATGTCAAGGCTGTATATTGTCACCATGCTTATTTAACTTATACACAGAGCATATCATGCAAAGTGCCAGGCTGAATGAAGCACAAGCTGGAATCAAGATAGCCAGAAGAAATATCAATAACCTCAGTTATGCAGATGACACCACCCTTATGGCAGAAAGTGAAGAGGAACTAACGAGCCTCTATCAAAGTCTAAGAGGAGAATGAAAAAGTTGGCTTAAAACTCAACATTCAGAAAACAAAGATCATGGCATCCGGTCCCATCACTTCATGGCAAATAGATGGGGAAACAATGGAAACAGTGAAAGATTTTATTTTGGGGGGCTCCAAAATCACTGCAGATGGTGACTGTGCCATGAAATTAAAAGATACTTGCTCCTTGGAAGAAAAGTTATGACCAACCTAGACAGCATACTAAAAAGCAGAGACATTACTGTGCCAACAAAGGTCCATCTAGTCAAAGCTATGGTTTTTCCAGTAGTCATGTACGGATCTGAGAGTTGGACTTTAAAGAAGAATTGATGCTTTTCAACTGTGGTGTTGGAGAAGACTCTTGAAAGTCCTGTGGACTGCAAGCAGATAAAATCAGTGAATCCTAAAGGAAATCAGCGAATATTCATTGGAAGGACTAATGCTGAAGCTGAAACTCCAATACTTTGGCCACTTGATGCAAAGAACCGAATCATTTGATAAGCCCCTGGTGCTGGGAAAGAGTGAAGGTGGGAGGAGAAGGGGACGAGAGAGGATGATATGGTTGGATGGCATCACCGACTCAATGGACATAGTTCGAGCAAGCTCTGGGAGTTGGCAATGTACAGGGAAGCCTGGTGTGCTGCACTCCTTGGGGTCACAAAGAGCCGGAAATGACTGAGTCACTACACTGAACTGAACTGATGAAACCTCTGGGGAAAAAAGTACAAAACACATGCCTCAGAATTATCCCAGCCAAGGATGGTAGTGGTGGGAAGTTGTGGCATATATTAATTCTCTCTCCTTAGTCATCAGGTAAGGAATTACCCTCAGAGGGTATTAATTCTGGCCCTCTATGTGAGGGCAAAGTGAGTCTGGTAGTCCTTCAACCAAGATACAATTGCTAGCAATGGAAGGCAGGCTGACCTGTAGAGAACATCAGCAGATTTTCAACACATTTGAATATATTTGAACCAGAAATTATTTAACACATTTGAACAAGGACTTAGGAAAAAATTGTTTAGAACAGTACACTTTCAAAATTATTGCAATAAAAAGACATGTAATAAACAAAGAGAATCTTGACAGGAGTAAGTATTAGATTAGTTATCTTTAGCCCTACAGGTTTCATCATATAAAATTTTCTTTTTTTTTCTCTTCTTATATTGACCAAACCTGCAATAACAACACTGAACTGAGCAGTGACTCTATTCTTAATGTATCACCTTTAAGGATGATGTTCTATAGACTTGTTGTATTGCCCTCTATCAAATTAATGAAGCTTTCCTCTAAGTCTCATCAAAATTAATTTCATTTTTTAATTTGTTATATTCCAATATTATTCTTAATGTTAAGAATATTAAATCATGTAAAAGATTATATATTATTCTGCACTGCAAGATGATAATACTATGTCATATAATTTTAGGTCTGTCTTTTGCAGGCAGTGTAATAGCTGGATTTTTATTTGTGAATGTTTATGTTTAATCATAACAATTTCTTAGAGTCTGTTTTATGATATGAAATTTTAACATAGTCATATTTATTATGATGACTAATGGGTTTGAAATTATTTTTGCCACTTTATTTTAGTTTTCCTCTGTTAACCAAACTTTTCAGTTATTTCTGTTTTACTTTCTTATTAGATTATTTTCTATTACTGTTTTCCTTATCTGCTTTAGAAGTTATAAATTTCATTTCTATTCTTCTAGGGATTAATCTAAAAATATTTAGCGTATTTCTATCAACATCTAGAATATATTTATATCTCTATTCTCCATTTAAATATGGGCATAGTTCCAGTAAATTACTGTTTTCTTCCTAAACTTACCTCCCACCACCTCCAATGTTGTAAACATTTAAGATTTTAGTTCAAAATTGTTTTAAAATATTTTTAACAGAGTTTAAATATACATTTAACTAATTTTTTAGTCTTTATTGTGTTCCCCCCTTATTAGCACTAGTATATTTGTGTTTATATGCATGTATTTATTTATTTATGAGGCATAATTTACATAGCTCTCTAATTTTTTTCCCTTTTGGTGTACAGTCCTTTGAATTTTAACAAAAGAATATGGTTGTATAATCAGCACCACAATCAACATATAGAATAGTTCCATTATCCAGATAATCCTCTTGTCCCCCATTGTGGTTAACCCTTTCCCCCACTGCAGTCACTGGCAACCATTGATTTCTTTTCTGGACCTATAGTATTTGTCTTTTCTAAGGTCATATAATGGAACCATATAATATGTAGCCTTTGGGTCTAGCTTCTCTCATTTAGAATAATAATTTGAGATTAATGCATATGTCATGCATATTAGTGACTTGTTTCTCCTCATTGTTGAGTAGTAGTTTTTTTTGTATCCCACATTTTCGTCTTGGAAATATTTTTTATTTTGCTGCACTAATTCTTTCAGAGGGAGTCTGTACCTAGTAGATCTTTTAAATTCTTGTTTGTGCAAAGATATTTTTGTTTAAACTTGCTTTTGAAAGGTACTTTCATTTCATAATGTCATTTCGCTCAGACTTTTGTAGGTATTTCTGCACTTTCTTCTAGAACCAAATCTACCAAATAATGTATCTGATACCAATCTGATTTCTAGTCCCTTTATAAATAGCTAAGGTTACTTTTATTTTTTGAAAGTTGCAGAACTTTCTCAATCTTCTGAGTTCAGAGGTTTCACTAAAATGTGGGTCTTTATCCATTCTACTTGACCCTGGGTGGGCCACTTCAGTCTGAAGACTTGAATTTTAATTCAACTTTGTGAGGTGTTCTTTGCTGTCCCTCTTTCCCTTCATATTCTCTCCGGAATTCATTTTGTAGTGAAGAATGCACTATCTGAATTCATATTGCATATCACAACATTTCTCTGCTTTTTTACCTTCTGTATTTTTGTAGTACTTTTGAATGCTGTGATATTTTGAGCCTAATCTTTTTTTTTTTTTAAGCCATATTCAGTTTGTTGCTTAGCCATTCTGCTAAGATATTTACTTGGCCATCATATTCTTGCTTCCTAAGAGCTATTTTTTACCTGCTCCACTTTCTTGTCAGAGTGTATATTAAAAAAAATGATGCAGCATAATTTCAGATAAGCTCTATGGGGCAGATATCACGCTTTTTGTTTTGGGATGGGAGTGTGTTTTTTGTTTGCTTTGTTTTTTTATCAGAGGATAATTGCTTTACAATGCTGTGTTGGTTTCTGCCATAAATCAACATAAACTAGCTATGGGTACACATGTGTCCCCTCCCTCTTGGGCCGCCCTCCCACCTCCCGTCCCATCTCACCCCTCTAGGCTGTCACGGAGCACGGGTTTGAGTCCCCTGTATCATACAGCAAATTCCCACTGGCTGTCTATTTTATACATGTCAATGTGTATGTTTCAACGCTACTCTCTCAATTTGTCCCGCCCCTTCCTTTCCCCACTGTGTCCCACAAGTCTGTTCTCTATGTCCGTGTCTCTATTGCTGCCCTGTAAATAGGTTCATCAGTTCCATTTTCCTAGATTCCATATATATGTGTTAATATACAATATTTGTTTTTCTTTTTCTGCCTTACTTCACTCTGTATAACAGGCTTTAGGTTCATCCACCCCACTAGAAATGACTCAGATGCATTCCTTTCTATGGCTGAGTAATATTCCATTCCATTACATGATTGTATGTGTGTACCACACTTCTTTATCCATTCATCTATCGATGGACATCTAGATTGCTTCCATGTCCTCACTACTGTAGATAGTGCTGCAATGAACGTTGGTGTACATGTATCTTTTTCAATTATGGTTTTCTTAGGGTATATGCCCATTAGTGGGATTGTTGGGTCATATGGTAGTTTTATTTCTAGTTTGTTAAAGAATTTCCATACTGTTCTCCATAGTGGCTGCATCAATTTACATTTTCATCAACAGTGCAAGAGGGTTCCCTTTTCTCCACATCCTCTCCAGCATTTTTTGTTTGTAGATTTCTTGATGATGTGATGATATGACCTGTGTGAGGTGATATCTCATTGTAGTTTTGATTTGCATTTCTATAATAATGAGCGACATTGAACATCTTTTCATGTGCTTGTTGGCCATCTGTGTCTTCTTTGTAGAAACGTCTGTTTAGGTCTTCTTCCTACTTTTTGATTGGGTTGTTTGTTTTTCTGGTATTGAGCTGCATGAGCTGCTTGTATATTTTGGAGATTAATCCTTTGTCAGTTGTTTCATTTGCTATTATTTCCTCCCATTCTGAGGGCTGCCTTTTCACCTTGTTTATAGTTTCCTTTGCTGTGTAAAAGCTTTTAAGTCTAATTGGGTCCCACTTGTTTATTCTTGTTTTTATTTCCTTTACTCTAGGAGGTGGGTCACAGAGGATCTTGCTGTGATTTATGTGAAAGAGTGTCTGCCTGTGTTTTTCTCTAAGGGTTTTATAGTTTCTGGTCTCACATTTAGGTCTTTATTCCATTTTAAGTTTATCTTTGTGTAAGAGAGTGTATTGTATTACCATGGCATTTGGTACATAGACCAGAATCTGACAGATAATGGCTGTTCAGTAAATATTTATTAAATAAATGAGCATGAAAAGTCTACTTAGAATTTGAAAAAAGTTTTACATTGCCTGGATTATCATTTCTCATAATCTAATAGATTATCATTATCTATTCTAGTGAGTTTTATATTATAGTACCTAATGCATGACTAAGCTTTAAAATGAAGCTGTTAGATATATGGTTGTTTCTGTCTATATATATATATATTTCTCTACCTTTGGATTGTACTATCAAAATTAATACTCATTAATGGGCTTAAAGAAAATTAAGCACTTATAAAAATTCCCCAAAATATAAAGAAACTAACCCAAATGAATTTCAGGTTCCTGTAAACTGAGAAACAGTATTAAGATTAATTTAAATTTATTAAGTTTATTAGTTTGCTTGTCAATTTAATTAATATAGACATGTTTTTAGAGTGATCAATATTAAGTATAATAATTTATTGTACCAAGGTTTAATAGAAATCAGGTAAGTCATCTGTTGCAAATTTGTCAGCAAGAAAAATAACTTGGTAGGATTTTTAGTCAGTAAATTAAATATAGTGAGATAAGAGCTTTTGCATGAATCTTTAGGAATAACTGTATTTTAGAACTGTTGACTTAAAAATAATCTCTTATTAATCTTCTTCTTCTGGGACTCCTATAATGTGAATGTTGGTGCATCTGATATTGTCCCAGAGGTCTCTTAAATTTCCTCATTTATTTTCATTATTTTATCTTTATTCTGTTCCATGGCACAGATTTCCACCATTCTGTCTTCCAACTTACTGATTTTTTTCTTCTGCTTCATTTATTCTGTATTGATTCTCTCTAGTGTATTTTTCATTTCATTTATTGTATTCTTCAACTCCACTTGGTTATCCTTTATATCTTCTAACTCTTTGCTAAAAATTTCTTGTAACTCAGAATGGGCCTGAGAAAATATTTGAAGCTAGATGAAAACTTCCCTAACATGGGAAAGGAAACAGTCACTCAAGTCCATGAAGCACAGAGAGTCCCATATAGAATATACCCAAGGAAGAACATGTTGAGATACATAATAATAAAATCAACAAAAATTGAAGACAGAGAAAATATTAAGAGTGATAAGTGAAAAGCAACAGATAACATAAAGAGAATCTCCATAAGATTATTAGTTAAAATTTCAGCAAAAACTTGGCAGGCCAGAAGGGAATGACAAGATATAAAGTGATGAAAGAGAAAAACTTACAACCAAGAATACTCTACCCAACAAGTTTCTCATTCATATTCAAAGGAGAAGTCAAAAGCTTTGCAGACAAGCAAAAGCTGAATGAATTCAGCATCACCAAACCAGTTTTACACAAATGCTAAAGGAACTTCTCCAGGCTGAAAAGAAAGACCACAACTAGATGGGAAAGCTCATTAGTAAAGGAAAACATACAGTAAAGGTTGACAGTCATCCACATATATCTACAGTGTCTAAGTCAATAACTGTGACAGGAGGGCAGTGCTTATGTAGGATATTTGAAATGCATTTGAAATTAAGAGATCAAAAGGTTAAAACACTCATATATACATATATAAACTGCTACATCAAAACCTCATGGTAACCACAAACCAAAAATCTACAGTAGTTATAACACAAATAAGCAAAAGGAATCTAAACACAACACTAAAGAAAGTCATCAAATCACAAGAGGAGAGAAAAAAAAGAGGAAAGGAAGAAAAAAGACCTACAAAAACAAAGCAATTTTTAAATGACAGTAAGAACATATACATCAATAATTACCTTAAATGATCTAACCAAAAGACAGACTGGCTGAATGGATAAAAAAACCAAGACTATATATATGCTGTCTACAAAATACCCACTTCAGATCTAGAGACACATACAGAATGAAAGTAAGGGGATGGAAAAAGGTATTTTATGCAGATGGAAATCAGAAGAAAGCTGGAGTAGTAATCATATCAAACAAAATAAATACAAGAGACAAAGAAGGACACTACATAATGATAAAGGGATCAATCCAAGAGTAAGATGTAATAGCTGTAAATATATATGCATCCACCATAGAAACACCTCAATATATAAGGCAAATACTAACTAAAGGGAGAAATTGAAATTAATACAATAATAGTGGGGACCAATATCACTGATGAAAATATCCACAAAAATCCTCAACAAAATATTAGCAAATTGACTGTAGCAATAAATTAAACAGATTATATACCATGGTCAATTGAGGATTTATCCCAGGATGCAAGAACTTTTTAATAAATGCAAATCCATCAATGTGACATTAACAAGTTGAATAATAAAACCATATGATCATGAATAGATGCAGAAAAGGCTTTTGATAAAATTTAACAATTTATGATAAAAACTCTCCAGAAAGTTGTCATAGAGGGAACCTATCTCAACATAATAAAAGGTCACATTTTATAAACTTACAGCTAACATTATACTTAATGGTAAAAATCTGAAAGAATTTTCCCTAACATCCAGAACAAGGTGAGGATGTTTGCTTCTGCCACTTTTATTCAACATAGTATTGGAAGCCCTAGCCACAGCAATCAGTGAAGAGAAAATAATAAAAGGAATTCAAATTGTAAAAGAAAAAGTAAAACTGTCACTGTTCTCAGACAACGTAACACTAAACATAGAAAATCCTAAAGGTGCTACTGAAAAACTACTAGAGCTCATCAGTGAATTTGGTAATGTTGCAGGATACAAAATTAATAGGCAGAAATCTGTTGCATTTCTATATACTAACAATGAAATATCAAAAAGAGAAATTAAGGAAACCATCAAATCAAAAAGAGCAAAGCATCTAGGAAGACCTATGGAGGCAAAAGATCCTGTACTCTGAAAACTATGAGATGCTGATGAAAGAAATCAAAGATGACACAAACAGATGGAAAGATATACCATGTTCTTGTATTGGCAGAATCAGTACTGTCAAAATGACTGTATTATCCAAGGCAATGTACAGATTCAACACAATCCCTATCACATTACCAATGGCATTTTTCACAGAATTAGAACAAATAAATCTTATAATTTGCATGGAAACACAAAAGACTCTGAATAATCAAAGCAATCTTGAGGAAGGAAAACAGAATTGGAGGAATCTGGCTCCCTGCCTTCAGACTATACTACAAAGCTATAGTCATCGAAAGAGTATGGTACTAGTACAAAAATAGAAATATAGAACTATGAACCAGGATAGAAAGCCCATAAGTAAACCCATACACTTATGGTCAATTTAGGCACAACAAAGAAAGCAAGAATATATTTAATACAAATGAGAAAAGACAGTATCTTCAATAAGTGGTGCTGGGAAAACTAGACAACTATATGTAAAAGAAAAAAAATTAGAACATTCTGTAATGCCATATACAAAAATAAACTCTAAATGGATGACAGTCTTAAATGTAAGACTGAATACTATAAAACTCCTAAAGGAAAACCTAGGCAGGACATAAACTGTGGCAATATCTTTTTGGATTGTCTCTTAGAGCAATGGACGTAGGGAAAACAATAAAAACAACCACCACTAAATTAGACCTAATTAAACTTAAAAACTTTTATACAGGAACAAAACCATAAATAAAATGAAAACACAACCTACAGAACAGGAGAATACATTTTCAAAGAATGCATCTGACAAGGGATTAATCTCCAAAACATATAAACAGCTCATACAGTTCCATATAAAAAAACCAACAAACAAACCAATTAAAAAATGGGCAGAAGACCACAATAGACATTTTTCCAAAGAAGGCATGTGAAATATGCCCAATATGCTCAAAAGGTCATGAAAATATGCCCAATATTGCTGATTATTATTTATATCAAAAGAAAATGAAGTATCACCTATAACAGTCAGAATGGTCATCATCAAAAGTATATAAATAATAAATGCTGGAGAGGGTGTAGAGAAAAGCAAACTATCCCAGAATGTAAATTAGTGCAGCCACTATGGAAAACAGTAAGGAGGCTCCTTAGCTACCATATGATCCTGCAAATTCACTCCTGTGTATATATCCAGGGAAAACTGTAATTCAAAAAGATACATGCACCTCAGTGTTCACTGCAGCACTATTTACAATAGTCAAGACATGGAAGCAACCTAAGGATTCATTGATAAGTGAATAAATAAAGATGTTGTATATATATATGAAATGGAATATTCAGTTCAGTTGCTCAGTTGTGTCCTACTCTTTGCAACCCCATGGACTGCAGCACGCCAGGCTTCCTTGTCCATCACTAACTCCCAGAGCCTACTCAAACTCATGTCCATTGCATTGGTGATGACATCCAGTCATCTCATCCTCTGTCATCCCCTTCTCCTCCTGCTTTCAATCTTGCCCAGCATCAGGGATTCTTCCAATGAGTCGGTTCTTCGCATCAAGTGGCCAGATTATTAGAATTTCAGCTTCAGCATCAGTCCTTCCAAAGAATATTCAGGACTGATTTCCTTTAGGATTGACTGGTTGGATCTCCTTGCAGTCCAAGAGACTCTCAAGAGTCTTCTCTAACAACTCATTTACTCAACCATTAAAAAGAATGAAATAATGCCATCTGCAGCAAGATGAATGAATTTAGACATTATCATAAAAAGTGAAGTAAGTCAGAGAAAAACAAATATCATATCATTTCCTTTAAAGATAAGAATTGTTACACAACAGACTAAGTCAGATGACTTGGTGATATACTGCTACTATTTAGTCGCTAACCGACTCTTTGTGACCCCTAAGACTGTAGCCTGCTAGGCTCCTCTCGTCCATTTCTCAGGCAAGAATACTGGAGTGAGTTGTCATTTCCTTCTCCAGAGGGTTTTCCTGACCCAGGATGAAACCTGCGTCTCACGCTTGGCAGGCAAATTGTTTACCACTGAACCACCTGGGAAGCCTGGTGATCTATTGAGCCACACCTAATGGGAGTTCAATCAATCTAAGTCAATAAATTACTTATGACCTTACTAATAATACTAGCTACATTACCTATACACTACCTATTTTATGACATTGCTGTTTCTTACACATTACTAACACACTTAGTAACACATTACTAAATGTGTTACTGAGCCTTTGATAAAATGATGACTAGGTAACTTCAAGCAAGTAACCACTTATATAGTTCTATATAAGATCAATGACTATAATAGTGTAACTCTAGATATGGGAAGAAAAACTAGAGGAAACCATTTTCTGGACCATAACAGCATAGTAAGACAGGTGGTCTAGAGACACTTGGTTACTGTTAATAGGACCTAGTTCAGTAATAGCACATTGAGTGGCCTATCAAAAAAAATCCTTGCCTGATCTAGGAATGATCATTCCTAGCACCATGGGACAAAATGGTCATGAAATACCTCTCAAACTATGATTGAATTTAATACCATGAGGGGACCTGTCACTACAAATTTTTGTTTGCTACCTGGTTCTACAAGAAAAAAGTCACTAGCTGCTCCATTTGCTGACCTTCAACACATTCTGAAAGGAGTTCAGGGCAGAGATCAGGAAGAGGCACTCTGTGCTCCTGGAAAAATTGGCAGACCAGGCCTTCACATAGTTAGATATTTCCAGGAGAAAATTTTAATGAGCCCAATTTCTTGCATATTTCTCATATCTAGAAAAGCACTAAAATCAATAATGGACATGTGCTCCTGGTGACAACAGCAACTTCTGCCAAAATGTGTGCTTGACTGGACATACTCTCTTCACTAATTTTGTATATATAGAGTCCTCTTCTCCCAACCTCTTGGGAGCAGTTTCTCAGAGCTATCCGAGACTGTCTCCCAGGCTATAATCCTCCTTTGGCCCCAAATAAAACTTAACTCACAACTCTCATGTTGTGCTTTTTCTCCCCCAGTCAACAAGAATGACAGTAGTTCAAATCTAGGCATATCTGATTGCAAAGATAACATGTGAATGGTGAAAGCTCATCACAGGCCAATTGTTCCATATTATCTCTGAAACACCATATCCTCTCACACTGTATAGCTAGCAGCTTTTAGTAATTTCTCATTTATTTGCTGTTTCTTAGTGGCTCCAATTTTTTGTCTTCTTTTTTCAGTACCTAGACTTTGCTATCTTCTTGCTCCCAAAACACTTTGTATGTGTCATTTAACTTGTGAACTCTCAAAAATGAATTGCTAATGAGAAGAGTGAATCATTTTCCATGTTTGGTTTCCAACATTTCTCATTTTGAGAGAATAAGCTTCCAAATATTAACTTGCTTTAAATGATTACCCCTACAAACCCCACCTCCATAAACTTTATCTTAAATGAAAAAGAAAAGCCTGCCAAGTTAGAGTACATGAATAGCTCTTTTAAAATTATTGAATAAAAGTTTAAATTACCAGAGGTTGCATCATTATAGGTTATTTGAGAATTGTTTGTCTTCTATAATATGAAGGTTATTCTCAGAGGAATACTGATTGGAATAGAAACCAGATGTCTTTTTCAAGACTAGACTGAAAAAAATGACAAACAAGTAGAAAATTAATATAAGAATGACTAAAGGAGGTTTCTAGAAACTTGAAGCATGGGTATAATAGAAAAAGTGTGTGTGTGTGTGAGAGAGAGGGAGACGAGAATTAAAAAAAAGTAGAATAGAAAAACGTAGAGAAAGGCAAGGAGAATGAATAGGATATGATAAAAAAAAGTTTCAGAATTCAAAACAGAACCAAAAAACTTCTAAATCTTAGTAAATATTTGTATCAACAAGGAAAGCACATAATTGAATTTTTATGTATAAACCAAAAAGGGGGGAAAAAAGAGACAAGATGATCTTTCAGTCTAAAAGGAATAACTTAAGTACTAAAAAGATGAGGACTACTGTTGAAAGGCAAAAAAAAGCCTCCTTTAAATTTAAAATATAACACACTCTGAGTGTGTTAAAATGATCCAGAAATTTTATATTTTTCATCTCTTCTCTTCCACCTTTTTTGAGGGATGAAAAGAACAATAATGCTTTTGATGTTTTGAATTTGTTTCTTGGTTTTATATTTGATTATATTAGAAATATAATATATTAATAAATGTCAACATGCTAAGTGAGATAAACAGAATGGAAGGCATAAAGAAGTCAATCCAGGGAAGGAGGCGTACACCATACATAATTTCATTACAATTTTTGAATTAGTCTTTAACTACCCCTTTTTCTTAACACTAAGAACTAGAGTTATTTTCTTTATTTATCCAAGTCAAAAATAACAAAGTTCTATCCTAATAAAACATTCTATCTTGGAATAATTTAAAACATAGTAAAACTGCATTCATTTGGAGTCCCTTAATTCAGAATTGTTTCCATTCAAACTGAGTTTCCATTGAAGTTTATCTTTTTGCTTTGCAGATATTTCTAAGCTAGTACAAATTAGTAGGACAAATCAGTTGTCAGGGGAGATTTAAAAATATTTAAGAGAGAAAGCAACTTTCAAACATCTTTCAGAACTTTCACATTCACATTTGCAGATAAGTTAATAATCTATTTTCCTATTTTTCTTATTTATTCAATTAAGCCAGGTGACAGTAGGACTTATTATACATATAGTTCTTGGCATTAATAAACAGTATTTCTTTAAAAATATACTCCAGTTTTTGATTTTTACTAATTCAGCAATGCTCTAAACTCATGAAACAACGCTTCCAATTTCCAAGCTTCTTAGACTAGGAAATCAAAGCTATAATTATAAGCGGCCAAAAATTCATTAGAAAAAAATCAGTCTTTTGTTGTTCTTATGGCTACTATCAAATGACTGATATGACTGCCTTTTTTTAACTTCACCATTTTTTCTTGACATTAGAGATATAAAAGTTTAGTTTTTTATATTCCTTGCTATATAATTCACTGTGGCATTATATGCTGGTATGAACTACTCTAGTACAACATTCCTCTAGACTATAAAGGTAATTTTCTATTAGGCAAAATACACAGAGAGAATGCCAACATTGTCATTAGAAACTTCTTTCTCAGTGTCACCTGAATTGACTCAACTGCACATTAAACTGTATTTAGACAACTTTGCAACTCATTTATGGCTGAAACAAAAAAATAAACTGCTTTAGGCTTTTGTAGTATGGTCCCACAACACAGCTTTCCTCCTGATAATTTCATGTGTTATAATACTGGGAACTGTAATATTCTGGTTGTAGATATTCTAGAAATATTGTTTCCAATATTTTTATATTAGATTTAATATAATATTTATTAATCTTTCTAATAAAATTTCTAGTATCTAGAAAATTAGAGTCTATAGGGTCTCAAAGAGCCAGACACAACTGAGCGACTCACACACACACACACACACACACGCACACACTCAAGACTGCTATAAGAAGTTTTCATTTTTGCACCGGAGTACTTTAGAAAGAGATTTTATTTCTAATTCCATCCTTTTGTGGTAATTGATTTGCAAGATGCTTACTGGTTCTTATTTTAAAGGAATGAGAGGTGCAGATCCCTTGAATCCAGAATGAATAGGATTTGGGTTTATAGCATTCCTCTCACCTAACTTTCCAACTGCCTGATTTCCCCCTCCAATGCCAGTTCTCTTCCAGTCTGTCTGAGTTCTGCAAATGACACTGCTATTTATCCTGTTATAAATGTCAGACATCTGGAATTTAACCTTGACTCTTCCTTGTTTCTCACACTGAATTATCACCTAGCTTTGTCTCCAAAATCTCTCTCCCCACTTCTTTCCTCTCCCTGCTCTGATCCCCGTCTAAGGTATCATCAATTCCAAACTGAACTACAGCTACAGCCTCCTAGCGTCCCCAACATTGACATCAAGATCCTCCACAGACAAGAGGGAGGGGACCTATGTATACCTATGGCTGATTCATGTTGATGTATGGCAGAAACCAACACAAATTTGTAAAGCAATTATCCTCAAAAATAAAGTAAAAACAAAAAAGATCCTACACACATTGGTCTCATATCCCCTAACTTTTCCCTTGTTCATTCAACTCCAGTTACACTGTCATTTAGTTTCTAGAACATACCAAGCTCATTTTCACCTCAGAGCTTTTGTTTTTCCCTGTTACCTTTGCCTGGAATGCATTACCTTCATTTCTGATTTCTTCTTATCCTTCAGATCTCAGTTTAATCCTCACCTCCTCAGAAAGGTCTTTTGTGACCAGATTTAAACCACAATGACATCCATTAAACATTAAAAAATGATAGTTTTAGCACTCATTTTGCTATGTAGACAATGAACATGGAACCAAAGAATGACAATTTAAAGCAAAGAATGTAGTAACCCTAATCACCCAGTCTTTGTTGTTTTCCATAATGTTTTCCTAGGGTTGAAGCAAAACTCTCCCCATAGCCATTACAATAATTTCCAACTGTTAGAATGGCACTTGTTATAAAAAAAGGCACTAATGTATAGCATTGAATCAAGGAGATAGATTCTTTGCTAAAGTTAAGTGTTAATTTAAGGAGAATCTAGGCAATCAAGAGCAAATTGTATAATTTAACTTCATTATACAGATATTTCTGAATTGGGAAAAAAAGAAGTAGTAACTGGAGATCTTGCTCCAGGTCTAAAGCTGTTTAGTAAGTTAAAAATATAATTTGAAGAACTTGATTTCTAGATTAGCATGTTAGATAACTTTTTATAAATGTAAAATTAAGCAACAATTTTTTATAGACTCAAGAGACACAAAGAATCTAGATACACTTGTAAACTGAGATATTTATATAGTTGAGTCACAGGCACACAATTTTGAGCATATGACTCAGACTTTGTATCTTATATACAGTTAGCTTTAAAATGTTAGGGCATGAGTGTAAGCACAAAGTTTGCATGACTGAAGATTTATAGGAAACCCCCACACTTGCTCAATTATTTTTGACATTTTTCTTTGTAGTTTAACTAGTGCCTTTGCCCAGGTCTATAAGGTTTATAAGTAGACCTGCCTGTAGCCCAGCTTCCCGTTACACTTAGAATAACCTCTAACTCTTATTGCCATGACCTTCAAAGTTCTTTACGATCTGGCTCCTGCCTACTTTTTCAGTTTTACTAATCTCTCACAACTTTTCCCACTGCTCATGTACTTCATTCAGCATATTGGCCTTCTTTCAGTTCTTGGAACACACCAACGTCAGTCTTGTTCCAGGCAGCTCAAACTTTTATCTCCTCAGATGGGTCTTTCTAACTTAAAATAGGTCCCTCTACCCATTTATCCCTCTATCTCCTATCTCCTTGGACACCTTGCTTCTGTCCTATGCACACCCACGCTGCCTCTGCCTCTGGCCTGCACACACACAGGCCAAAGAGCCGTGTTTATGTTCCGTCACCGGACAGCATTCTCTGTAAGTTCAAAGACCACTTCTAGAATACTCACTGTACCTCCGAAAGTCTGGGACAACATCTAGTACCAAATAACTATTTGATAAATAGTTAAGTGAATGAACAAGGAAGTGAGTAACACTGGTTGAATGGCATGATCCAAAGTTGAGGCTGGATTGATGAAATGGGGTTGACAGAAGAAAAGATGAAAATAAATCCACAGGTTGGTGACAGTGATGAGAATGTAACAGAAATAAATCTCGGATCACAATCTCAAATACGCAAGGGGTAACATATAACCTTATAAATCATCCTGGTTTCAACTTTGAGAATTTCACCCCGCTTACCTCTCACCACTGGTTAGTAGAAACTTATGTCAACTATTCTTGGGCTCCCTCCTCTGTTTCAAGATGAGACAGAATTCAGGCCCAAGACAAGGGACTCAGTTGTGTCCTTTGTCTGCTCTAGTTACTTGTAGGTGTCTACTGACTCTGCTCATGAAGTTTCTTCAGGTCTGGGTTCTCTGCCTTTCCAGATGTCTTTTAAAACATGAGAAATATTTATGAGGGGGTTCTTATGAGTCCGTCTGTTTTTAGACACATAGGCAGTCTTTACTCTTTGGAGCTTTGCTGCTTCTGCTGTGTGCTGTGGTAGTACCAGAAATGTAGAGTGTGGCTACCCAAATAGATTTTTCTCTATGCTGCCTAATCTTACGGACTCTACCTTTTCTGGGATTCTTCTCAAAGACACTTTGATGTTTCACTTCTTTTCAGGGCATTTAGCACAACCCTATGAAGCAGATTTGGGCTTTACCCAAGTTGGGAGGTATATATGACTTTTTCTTCTCCTACATCTTTCCTTTGCAATCACAAAGTTTGGGTATCTTTTTGAAAATATGAATAACAGAAAAAATAGGATAAAGGAACACAATTTTGTATTTCTTAAACTTATTCTCCTGGCAGAAATTAGATTAGTTTGGGTCAGAATAGAGGCATAGAGTACAATTATGATCATGTCACTCTTCTGATTATCATACCATAATGGTCTCCTATTGCTCTTAGGATAAAGATCAAACTCTGACTTAGCATTCCAGTCACTAATTTTAAAACTATGTCACATTCATAAGTATGTATAATATAATCAACAGGAGGGAACATCATTAAATATTTTCATTCTTTTACATTTTTATATTCTATCCTTTTCCACATCCTCCTAGTTCCATCCTTTCCCTATAGGTAATCATTGTTATTTATTTAGTTTCTGGTGTATCTTTTCAGAATTTTGTATGCATATATAGGCAAACTGAATACATATGTGTGTATACATTTTTACTTGTTCTCTTTTTATGGAAAAGGTAGCATATCATACACAATGTTCTGCATGTTGTATTTTTTACTTAATAAAAAAAAAAGAAAATCTTCGCATCTCAGTATTTAGAAAATTACCTCATTTTTTTTACAGCTGCATAGTACCCCACTGAATGAATATATCACAATGTATTTGACTAGCTTCCTGTTGTTGAACACTTAATTTATTTCCAGTCTTTTTCTATTACAAAAAAATGACACAATGAATAAAATTATAAACATATCATTTGAATGGATATTGCCAGTTTACTCTCCACAGAAGTTGAACTAGTTTTACAGTCTCACTCACAGTATATATAGTGCCTGTTCACTATAGTGTATTGTCAAACATTGGGGGTTTTGGTAATCTGACAGATGAAAGAAGCATTTTATTGTTTTTTCTTGCATTTCTCATTTTATGAAAGAAAGCATCCATCATGGACAAGTACTATAAAATACACAGTGCTATGAGTGTCTACCATAAGTAGCAATAGGAAACTTTCCCTGTGATAATGCCAGTAGAGCTGCAGTTTAAAGGACGAGTGGGAGTTCTTTCAACAAGGAAACATCAGTGGGCTCTAGGAGAGAGAATGAGAAGGACTTTGGTATGTTAAAAAGCTGGAGAGGCAAGCAGGGTCCTGGTGGGCTAAGCCAGAGTTTGATCTTTATCCTAAGAGCAATAGGAGACCATTATGGTATGATAATCAGAAGAGTGACATGATCATAATTGAATTTCATATAGTCTATCACCAAATCAAAGTTGGCAAGTATTAGCACTGTTTCATTTATGAAGAATCCCAGGTACTAATTTCTATTTACTAAGAAAAAAAGCGAACTTTTAGAAATAGATGCAAGAATGCTTTGTTTTGCAAATTTAATCCTTTGTTTTACAACTTTAAAGCTCAAGAGATAGAGATGTTTCCAATTAAAAATGAAGTTAACTCAAATTGGAAAAAACAAAAGAGTACTTCTGCCAAGTATTTTATGTGCTTAGCCTGTCACTATGTGTACATTAAAACAAGAACAATAAATACTTGTTAATGAAATTTTAAAAACCCAGAGGGTTTACCCCATTTAGAGATACCTAAGTTACTTTTGTTCCTGGAGAATTCCTTTTGAAATATAATAAGAGATAAGTGAGGCTCTTCATTATGGCCGTGGTGCTTGTGAAACAGGTTGTAAGCCCATAGCATGCACGCAAGCATTATGTAAACTGATAATCAAAGGATACATATTCCCTTGTTAAGATTTAATCCATTCACTAATATTACTGCTATTATATTTTCAAATCACAAGGTACAATGGCATCTAATGAACTCAAGATTGCTGGGAAAAATATCCCAACCTCAGATATGTAGATGATACCATTCTTATGGCAGAAAGTGAAGAGGAACTAAAGAGCCTCTTGATGAGGATGAAAGAGGAGAGTGAAAAAGCTGGCTTAAAATTCAACATTCAAAAAACTAAGATCATGGCATCCAGTCCTATCCTTTCATAGCAAATAGACGGGGAAAAAGTGGAAGCAGTGACATATATTCTTTTCTTGGGCTCCAAAATCATTGGAGATGGTAACTGCAGCCATGAAATTAAAAGACGCTTGCTCCTTGGAAGTAAAGCTATGACAAACCTAGACAGTGTATTAAAAAGTAGACACATCACTTTCCAACAAAGGTCTGTACAGTCAAAATTTTTATGATTTTTCCAGTAGACATGTATAGATGAGAAATTTGGACCAAAAAGAAGGCTAAATGTCAAAGAATTGATGCTTTTGAACTGTGGTGCTAGAGAAGATGCTTGAGAGTCCCTTGGACTGCAAGGAGACCAAATCAGTCAATCCGAAGGAAATCAACCCTGAATATTCATTGGAAGGACTGATGCTGAAGCTGAAGCTCCAATACTTGGGTCACCTGATGGGAAGAGCCGACTCACTGGAAAAGACCATGATGTTGGGAAAGACTGAAAGCAGCAGGAGAAGAAGACAACAGAGAATGAGATGGTAGGATGGCATCAGTGACTCAGTGGACATGAGTTTGAACAAACTCAGACAGTGAAGGACAGGGAAGCCTGGCGTGCTGCAGTCCATGGGGTCGCAAAGAGTCAGACATGACAGCGACTGAACAACAGCAATGAACTTAGAGTACACAGGTTACAATTTCATATTTACTTTGTTTCTAATTTTAATTTTATAATTAACCTTATACAACAAATGAGGCACTAAGTACTCTTCAATAAAAAAAATCCATTTTTGAATTTAAGTCTTGAGCACTTACTTAGCAACTTTTGACTTCTGACTCCATGATTTCTTAGTGTAAAATCTGTAGGGTCAATGTGGAATGGATGAATTTAGTAGCTCTTGAATATCTACATGTAAATTAGCTGTTAATAATTTTCATTTCTTTAGAAGGACTATCCGAGTCCTAGGAGTTCTAACCCTGCTCATTATTATTGCCTACAAAACTAATGGAGATATGATTTATAACAGAGTAGCATCATATTTTCTTTTTTCTCTCTTCCTCCTTTTAGAGAAATACATGATGGAATATTCTGTAGTCATCTAGCTTTCAACACAGGCAATTATAGAAGGGTCATCCCCTTCTGCTCTAATAAACTTAGAAAAGTCATATTTGGTGCCTAAAGAGTAATTGAGTAAATTTAAACTATGCTGTGCTCTTGATTCTGTTCCTCCAAAGCATAGACACAAAGGGAAATTATAATATAATTTATAATACAATTGAATGTATTAAATATTTGATTTTGTTTTCCTATTTGGTCTATGTGCACCACCTGGTGGTAAAGCAGTGCATTTCAAGTGCAGTGTGTGTGTGTGTGTGTGTGTGTGTGTGTGTGGTGGTGTGTGTGTGTGGTGGTGTATGTGTGTGTGTGTGTGTGTGTGTGTGTGTGGTGGTAAAGCAGTGCATTTCAAGTGCAGTGTGTGTGTGTGTGTGTGCGTGGTGTGTGTGTGTGTGTGGTGGTAAAGCAGTGCATTTCAAGTGCAGTGTGTGTGTGTGTGTGTTGAGAGTATTAACATGGAAATAGAATGTTAATATGTATTCCTAAATATTGATTTAGATTAACAATGCAATTATTTTGCAACAAATACCTAATGAAACTCTAGTATACTAATAAATACATGCTAGAACAGGAAACTAATATATACATGCTAAAAAAGGGAGAATAACTCATGGTGGAAAGCAAAATAACATTCTCTTTTTTACGTGAGCTATATCTCTTAAAATTCCATCCTTAAATGAACATATATTTATTGCATCAATGTTCTTACTGAGGACAAGAATCAACCATTGATAACCAATATAAAACCATATAAATTTTTCTTCATTTTTAATTTTTAAGAATTATTTTAAAAGTATGTATCCTCTTTCTGATCTTAGTAGGGTAAGTAACAAGTCACAGAATTTTAAAACTACAAGGCACCATAGAATCATCTAGACTAATTTTACAAGTGTTGTAGCTGAGATTCAGAAACATCACGTGACTTGTCCAAGGTCATACTGGTAATTAGTGGCTCAACTCAAGTAAGAATATTGTTATTCTTACTTTCAGTCTAGGAACATAAGACATTAAGTTATAAGCAATGCTGAAATTTCTCTATATGAAGAGATATACCCTTAACTTAGCTATACACTTCTTGAAGACACTAAGGTGTGACTTAATACATATTAGGAGTTTTATTCTAACATTCTGAACACAAGGAATAATAGTAGCAATGTATGCTTCATAAATCTATGTAAAAGATTTCCTGTTAAAAGATCCCTTTACATATATGGTCAAAGCAATATTTTTCAACGTATTTCAGCTGCTATGAGACAACCTAAAAAATTCTGTTTCCCCTTCTAACTGCTTCAGAATCAGAGATTTATTTCTACAAAGTAGGTACCCATTTGTAGATCTGAGCATAAACCATGTTCATAGCTCCCTCTCATGACCACTGAATGAATACTATACAAGCCTCTTTTATTCTCGCTGTTGTATTCAACTAACAGCTCACTGGTTAAGTTTTAATTGCTTCCAATGAGGTCAGCAAAGGTATTTATCGAAAAGCTCTGAATAAAAGGCTCCACACACACACACACAAGCTCACACGCGCTCACACACACAGAGACAATCCTCTTGCCTGCTGTTGATTTATGGAAACAATTATGATTCCGCTGGAGAATTTCTCAGCTGAGAAATAGTTTGTAGCTACAGTAGAGAGGCTCAAGTTGCACAGGGCAGACAACAGACATGGAATTCTTGTGTATCCAGCTGTTATCAACAGAACAAGTAAGTGACTGTTACTTGTCTTTAAAAATAATGCTAAATGTTTGTTAGTCGTTTATCTATTTCTCTGGTTTTAGTACTGAGGGGAAAAGTAAAGTTACCAGACTTTTGAGTTGTGTGATTATCTACAGTAATTACGTTATAGAACTTACATAAAGATAAGGTTGAAATTCTCCAGAGCAATTCTGACATTTAACTTGAGAACTGTGGGCAGTTCAGAAGAAAGTAACTGTCAAACCACAACCGTAAAAGAATAAAGACATCTAGGAAAAAGCATTTATATTTTGTTAATAGTAACTTTAGAACTGAATTTAAATCAACAGCTCTAAATTGCCGGATGTTTCTTATCAAATAGGGACTGGAATGAATGGTACAATCATGTTCAGATTAACCTCTACTAATATAGAACTTTTATAAGTCTACAAATAGAGTGGTAAGGACCCTGACATCCTCTGTGAAAACTGTTTTAAACGTATCCTCTCAGTAAGAATTACACAGTATGTTGTAACAGTATTTGCCCACTGAAATTTGTAAAATCACTTTTCATCTTCCTCTCTCTCCTCCCTTTCCATTCTTCATCTCTCATTGCAAACAGAAGTCAAGTAGCAAACAGCATCTCAGCAACTAAGGTTATTACAACCTGCTTTTATAAGGATATACCAACAGAGAGTTATTTAAGGAGGACTCCTATACTGCTATCAGGAACTAAAAGGATAAGGCTAACAATTTGGAGAGTGCAACTGCTCTTCCTTAAACCAATCTACAGTTCACAGATAGGAAGAGGTCAATGACCTAGGAGCAACAATCAACTCAAGATTTAATTTTCATTATGTTATTCATGAACACCCGGAGCACTATACTATAATGCGCAAATGGATACTGACATGGATCCTGCCAAGTTTGCTCTACAGATCATGCTTCCACATTATCTGTCTAGTGGGCACTATATCTTTAGCTTGCAATGACATGACTCCAGAGCAAATGGCTACAAATGTGAACTGTTCCAGCCCCGAGCGACATACAAGAAGTTATGATTACATGGAAGGAGGAGATATAAGAGTGAGAAGACTCTTCTGTCGAACACAGTGGTATCTGAGGATTGATAAACGAGGCAAAGTCAAAGGGACTCAAGAGATGAAGAATAATTACAGTAAGTAATGTTTTCTTATTTATAGAAAAGCTTATGAGCCTTAACAATCTGTGAAAAGATCAATTTTCAAGTGACATGCTTTCTCAATTTCCATTTTTTTTGGAAAAAAATTAAATGTAATTTTCTTTTGGCTCTTAATTGGGATAAACTATGTTCCCAAAAATATCTCCTGGAGTAAGGCAAATATAATAATATTACAGTTGGAGCCGATAAACCAAGCCAATTTGAAAATATATTCTCCATGTCCTAAACTCAAATGCTCCTATGTTAAGCAAAACATAAGTATTATTATTTATCCTGAAATGTGATTTATTGTCTTCTAGCAAAGCTCACTAGGAACTCTACTAGAATACTCAGCGACTGCTCACCAAAAATGCATTATCATTAGTTTGAGGACATACAGATCTTTTTCAAAAAATAATTTGATTTCTCTTGAAAAAATATTTCCATGGTGTGAAATACTTAATTGTGCTAAAATGACTTGTGCAATTGTATATAACTATAAAACAGATAGGAATCTGTGGTCTCCTCATCTGTTCATGTCATAGGAACTTGTATTTGATTGCTTAATTATTTACCTAGGCACAAAAACAGGCTCCTCCTAACATTTTCTTTATCTTCATATTCTATGTCATAAAAGTTCTATGTTACCTTAAGGGAAATATAAATGTGAAGGAGGAAATAAAAGTGAGTTGGAAGAGACATTAATTTCATGATTTAAATGTAGATAATTATATTTCCTTCAATAATCAGTTATTCTTTTTATGTTGCTGTATCAGGTTTGGATTTATCATTTAACAGTTATGATTAATAACCAATTCCAAAAGTATTAAATTTTACAGAGTAAAATATATACCTGAACATGTACACGAAGAATTTAAAATCCCTGAGTGAAAAGAAATTTTGTTTGCATTACTAGCACTTGAGCAATGTTATAACATATCATTTTATAATGTTACATACGTTAAACTTAATTGAAAAAGAATGCATGGGGGTGATACTGTAACATTTGCTTAGCATAGTGCCAGGCTTACAAGTGAATATTTAAAACTTTGCTGCTTACTTAATAAATGTCTTTTAGGCTTCTAGACTATTAATAATAAATCAATATGGTAATATGGGGAATTATGTTTCCAACATGAAAATGAGAGAAACTACTTTTTAAACTATAATTGATACATAATATTAAGGCCATTTTAATGGATTGCTAACAGTATGGTTATTATTACCTCTATTAATAATGTTATCATGTTAGTTTTAGAATATTGTTCTGATTATACTTAAGTTTAGCTAAGGAAATAACTATTTGGAGGAAAGTTTTGTGGATAGTCATTTCTATGTGAGCAATAGAATCTGGCTCATATCAATAAATGACCCCATGGACTGTGGCCTGCCAGGCTCCTCTGTCCATGAAATTCTCCAGGAAAGATACTGGAGTGGGTAGCCATTCACTTCTCCAGGGGATCATCCTAACCCAGGGATCGAACCCAGGTCTCCTGCATTGCAGGAGGATTCTTTACCATCTGAGCCACGAGGGAAGCCCATTTAAAAGTTACTGAGGTTTATAATGGATAACAGAACTTGGTGGAGAAAACAGAGCCCAGGTGGAAGTTATGACAGAGAGGTCCAGTCCCTGCCTGTGACTGACTCTGGTACCACTCCTTTTTCCAATTCTCATTTTTTAATCTGTAAGATGTGGGATATGTACAGATGATCCAATATACATTTTAGTTCTTACAGTCTATTTTATTCTAAACTTTAGAAAATATAACATAAATGTGAACAATTTAAATTCTCATATAATTACCATACATATTGAATGAGATGAAAGTGAATATCATCTTAATGATAAGTTGAGCTGTCAGAACTAATTTCAAATTGTAGTAGTAAAGTTATTGAACCAAAACACTGTAGAATTCTTCCATAAGCTAATTCCTTTTGACTGCTTTAATCAAGTAATGAGAAAGTGAAAAATTAGATGCAAAATTCAGTGAAAGTGAACAGTATTTGTAATTAATTGGGATCAATTAGAATATCTAAAATTGGAATACCTTCAATAAGAATGCATTCAGATATATGTGTCTTATTTTGTATTAAAATTTCTTGAAACTATGAAACTCAGGTATTTAAAAACATACACAAAGTGCTAAAGTTTTCCATAGTTTGAAACACAATTTAGCACTGACCTTGAGTAACCATACAGCCAATAGGGTACATAATTTCTCTTCTAACACTAATTCTATAGTAAAAAATAAAGCAACAAAGAAAGTGAGGAAGTGAAGAAGAAAGAAGGAAAGAAAGTCATCCTATATCATTATAAGTTAGAATGTCACAATACCAATGTACTAAAAGAAATAATATATATTATGTAAATAATCTTATTTCTATAAGCTTTTTCATAGACTGTATATACTCTATTGATAGTATATACTATATATAGTATACTTCCAGGTAAATTCTCCTAGAAAGGGAAGCTTACATCTGGATCCTTTCAGTAAACTCCAAATTGTTGTCAAGTTTTGCTGCTATCTTACTGAAGAATAAGCCTGTCAGACTTCTCCATAAATAGAGGCTAACTCACTGTTGTCTACAGAAAATCCTAAGGTACTTCATTGAAAAATATACAGAGAATAACACAGAAGAGAATTCCGATGCTCATTTTCTTATTACATAATAACATAGAAGAGAATTCTAATATTTATTTCCTTACTAATTTTAAAATTGAGTGCCTCATACAAAAAATGCAAATTGCCCTAGGTGAAGTTGAAGCTATTGCATCCAGGTACAAAGAAATTGCTCAGAAGAATTTGTTTAAAAGTCAAAGAAAACAAAAAACTGAAATTACAAAACTTATTGTTTATATCTCTCAATCCTTAACTGAATTAATGAATAAATGAACAAAAGCTATTTCCTTCCTATTTCATTAAAAGGAGAAAGTAAAAGGTAATTGGATTATCTGCTAGGTTGAAATACCAAGTACAGAAAGTGGAAAAGATCAAAATTAAACTTTGAATTTCATGTGTTCTGATGCCTTAAATTTGTTCATACATTGTTGAACATTCTTCTTTGGAGGCCTTTTAAGATGGGATACATTTAAATGTCTTAGATGAAAAAATTTTGCATGAAAAGCTGAACATCATCTATATGAATAGTGGTTCTCTGGGTTACCATAAGAAAGTCCCTAGTCCATTTTCATGGCTTTGCTTTCAATGAAAGGGAAAATGACCTGAAGATATTAATGGATCTTGAAGGACTGCTTGCTTCACCAGCAGAAGCACTGCTCCTGCATAGGAATGTGGTTTATAAGATGTGGCTAAGATAATGGATTGGAGTAGGTAGGTGAGGTGAAAAATCTGGGTGTATAATTCTGCTTCCAGAAGTGTTAGGCTGGGGCAGGTGAATGGAGGGTTGGAGGAAGAGAAGGGGAGTGATAGGGAGTGGATATGACGGCTCATGTCTCACATCTTTGTTGTTGTTGTTTAGTCGCTCAGTTGTGTCCAACTCTTTTGCGACCCCATGGAGTGTAGCCTGCCAGGCTCCTCTGTCCGTGGGACTTCCCAGGCAAGAACATTGGAGTGGGTCGCCATTACCTTCTCCAGGGGATCTTCCCTACCCAGGGATAGAATCCATGTCTCCTGCACTGGCCAGCCGATTCTTTACCACTGAGCCACCTGGGAAGCCCCTCACATCTTTAGGGAAATAAGAAAATCATTTAAGCTACCCTGGGTTGTAAGAGTCTCACTTCAGCCTTAATTACAGTGCTGTCTTATGAAATATATCTAAATAAGATTGAGTAAATGGCATAAAAAATGCAGCAAGGAACCCAACAGAAACAAGACTTGTGTTAGTAACTGTATAAGCAAGACCCGGCTATGTAAAAATAGGAATTTATAAGAGGCCAAGAGATACTGAACTGCATTTCTGACTCTGGAAGAGACAGAAGTTATCACCGGAGAACTGGTCCTGAGATAGCACACTATTCTTACCCAGGAGGCAAGAAAGCCTCTCCTCTCAACTTGTTCTCTGCTGGCACCACATTTAGCTTATTAGTAGGCTTCTACGAGATGAAACTAGAACCTAAACTGAATTAATAATAATAATAATAATAAAAGTACAAAATGCCCCTCCAAAATGAAATAAGAATCCACATTCTCTGCAGGAGAGCATTAATAACATCACAAAAGGGCTGGCAATGGATGGTCAGTCCTTCCACTGATGTAGTCAGAGCTTTCCACTCGGGGACAAGGCCAGAGGGTGAATTTAGATAATTGGCCCAGGCAGCCCATCAGCAGACAGAGGCAATCACTCCACACCTGACACAAATAACTGCTGTTTAAGCTGGGAGTTGAGGTGCCAAATGAGAGACAACAGCAGTGCACTGGGCAAATGACAACTGCCCTGAAAGACAGATGTGAACTCAGTCCCTTGGAATGATTTTCTCGCTTTTGACATTCAATTACTAAAAAAGTTTTTCTCTTCCCATTTCTTTAGAGAAGGAATTCTTAATAGCCATAAGCCATTGATTCAAGAAAAAGTATGCCTCACTTGTTACAATTAAGCATTGAAAGTTCCATAGTAAGAAAAGGGTTAGCCATTCTGAAAACGGGCCAATGATTTGGCAATATTCTCTTTTGGATTGTTAGACTGTGATGGGATATGGCCTAACAATTGGCAAAAAGAAAATAAACACACTGTTGTTGGATTTGACTTTGACCACAAAATCTTCAGCGATTTAATTGTCAACAATTCTTTGGATAAGTTCCTGCTCAACAAGAATCTCTGCTAGTAGCTAACAAATATACATATCTTCTCTAAATATAAAGATGGTAAACTTGCTTATGCTTCAAAGAGTTCTTAGTAGGCTATCTAAAAGAAAAATAACTCACACTATCAAAGTAAAAAGTAAAAAAATCACAACAACCTCATTTAAAAAAAAATAGACAATGACAAACATATCTATGGAATTAACCAAAATTGTAGAATTACTGACAAAATGGAATCCTATAGAACTGGTGACCTGCATTTCCTTAAGTAAGTTCCCAAGGTTTAAATTATGGAAGATTTGGAAATAATAGCTATTTGGAAATAGCTCTATTTGGAAATATTAGCTATTCTTTGAAAACTCTAATATTAAGAATAATTTTCCATTTTATGGTCTTTCTCTGTTTTTAGGCTAATACCAGTGTCTGGTGTTTAATAAATGCTAATTACAGCTGATTGCTACAGGTGTACTTCTTATTTATTTTATAGATTCTTATCTGAACTGATCATCACTTTCATTTCTTATCAATCCAGAGTATCTGATCATGCATTTTACCTTGTGACTCAGTTGTATCACAACTCTTCAGCCTATAGTTTTAGAGCTTTCAGAGATCCAGGTGAATTGAAGAGGATATAAGATGCCACCTTTTAGATCTAAATGGAAGGGATTTCTTTTCTAGATTTTTCTATTTCTCAGCCTTGACTAAATATTGTAATCAGCTGGGAAACTTTAAAAAATACTGATACCAGGTTCCATCCACAAAAATTCTCATTAAATTTATTTGGGGCACAGCCTAGGCATCAGAAATTTCAAAAGTTCCCCAGATAATCCTGACATGGCTACAAAACTACAGGGATCACATTAGATTACTGGGGAAACCACCACCCAGTTAAAGGAGAATCTTGTGAAGGCACGAAGAACCCAGGCATTAGTGTTTGTTTAAAGCTCTCCAGTGATTCTAATCTGCAGCTAAGGTCGAAAACCACCACTTAAGGAGCCAAGGCTTCTAATTCTAGCAGGATCCCCCAAGGTGTCCTGGGAATGTTTTGGAACCCTTAGAGGGCTCCAGAGTTCACCTTTGCCCTGGAGGATTTTGAGATGGGCCCATCAGGAATGAATCTCTGGATTATGCATCAGGGAAGTTCTTCTGGGTCCATTCAACATTTTTGACAAATCTTAGTGGCTCCAACATTTGGTGAAGTGGTTTGAAAATCCACGTGATGACAGCTTTCTAGCTACTATTTAAGAAGGAATCTTTGATGAACGAGTTCATTGCTGGGGAAAAAATAGGTCCTGTGCCACAATTTCACAATATCAGGCAGGTCTGATTCCCTTCTGACACTTTCAAGTGGTGCTGCAAGCAGGGAAGCTGGAGTACAGGCATCAAGGCCAGCTTACAAGGCACTCAAATTAGCCATTTATGATTATGAACTGATGCCCCCAAATTAGGGTTTCACCTCCTATGGCCATCCTACAAAAGCAGTGATTTAAAGAGACAAGCTCCAGTCTAGAAAATCCAATAGGAAAGAAACTACAAGCCTAGAGGGTTTATCCAGATTAGTGAAAGGCTACAAACCTAAAAGTTTGTTCTGTTTGTAAGTTATGGATTAAAGCAAAGCTTTCTTTCCTTTTTTCTCTAAAGATCCCAGCTTTCTTCCACTGCATCAAAGCAGCACAGTAACTTCTTTTACATTACTACTGGAATACAATACCTTTCTATGTTTTAATTTCACATATGGCACATAGAAGAGGGAGGAATTGCATGTACCTAAGTAATATGGAGAAAAAACAACATTAAATGAAATGGGCTTCCATATGAATTCCTACTTTTTGTAAACTATATTCAAGCTTTAAAAAAATGTTCTGAGGTATGATTAACACGCAAAAAGTTGTAATTATTTAAAGTATACAACTTGATGAATTCAGAGGTAAGTATATATCATCATAATCTATGCAATGAACATATCTATCATTTCTAATAGTTTTCTCCTGATCTATTTATTATTATTAATAGTAGTCATAATAAAAGTACTTAACATAAGATCTATCCTCTTCAGTTCAGTTCAGTCGTTCAGTAGTTTCTGACTCTTTGTGACCCCCACGGACTGCAGCACGCCAGGCCACGCTGTCCATCACCAACTCCTGGAGTTTACTCAGACTCATGTCCATTGAGTTGGTGATGCCAGCCAACCATCTCATCCTCTATCGTCCTCTTCTCCTGCCTTCAATCTTTCCCAGCATCAGGGTATTTTCCACTGAGTCAGTTCTTCCCATCAGGTGGCCAAAGTATTGGAGTTTCAGATTCAGCATCAGCCCTTCCAGTGAATATTCAGGACTGATTTCCTTTAGGATGGCCTGGTTGGATCTATCTATCCTCTTAGCAAATATTTAAGTATACCTACAATACTGTGAACTATAGACACTACAGTGTAGAGTATGTCTCTTGGATTTATTCATCTGGCATAACTGAAACTTAGTATCCTTTGACTAATATCTCCTTGTTTTCCCCACCCTCCAGTTTCTAGAAACCACTATTCTTCTCTGCTTCTATGAGAGGTGGCTAATATTTTAGATTTTTCCTGGAAGTTTTGTTATATAGTATTTGTTCTTCTGTATCTAGCCTATTTCACTTAGGATAATGTCCTTCCAGTTCATATCCAATCTTTCTACAAGCAAAGTAGGTTGGAAAATAAAAATTATCTGCCTTTCAAGTGGTTCTGAAAACCACATTAAAGACTCATTGAACATTTGACAGTTTTTTGACCAAGATTCATATCTGTATTTGAGATACCTGATTCTGACTTAGGTAGAGAAGCCATAACAACTTTACTAACAAAGAAAACATTATTAAAGTTAGTCAGCTATTGGTGTTTGTATAGTAATATATAAAGACAAAGGAATTAGGGTGGAGAAGAAGAGAGGAGAACTATTCAATGCCCATGTCCTGGTAAAACTTGCCTGTTTGGCAGACAATATCCTTCTCGGATAAAAAATGTTAGATGTATACTGGGGAGAATTGTCTCCAGAGATTCTTCAGTAAAGTCAGTCAACTTCCCTGAAGAAGAATGTGATCACTACTAATGGAGTGGCCACAAGCACTTGATAGAGCCATTCACTAAGAGTAAAAGTAAGAGTAAAAAGGAAGAAAAATATCTTTGTCCCTGAACAGGAGAGGAAAGGCAAGAGATGAAAGGAAAGAGGACCTTATATACACATTAGTGAATTTTGTATTTTAAGTTTAGGGAGGACTTAAATACAAAGAATACTTATAAAATATAGCTTTTCTATTTTTTAAAAAAATTGAAGTACAGTTAACGTACAATATTTCACTAACTTTTTGATGACTTACAGAATAAGGGAAGTTGAGTGCAATGGATTGGTAAGAGAGTAGAGAGAGGGTTTCTGAGGTGAAAACGAAAATAAAATAGTGTACAGAGGGTTGAAATGATAATAGATTACTGCATGTGTTTCTGAAATAAATTTGAAAATCTGTGCATAAATCCCTAACAATCTTTGCTTATTTATACAGACTATTCTGAAACTGAGTTTATTTTTCTGTTTAATACTAGAAAGGAGAAATGGGGCATATTTCAACATCCTTAAATAGCATATTTATCATGTTCCATTAAAAGCTACTGGAATATCTTCTGTTTCATCTGCCTATCTGAACATCAGATATAATTATAGATAGATGAGAAAATGATTTGATATCAAATTCAAAATCAGCTCAGCCTGCAGCTTTTTCTTACAGCAGCAATTCCAAACTTTATTTCTTAGAACACTAGTGTCCCTCAAGATAATTAATGGTGTTTCCTATAGCACAGTTTCTGCAGCTCATTGGAAAATATTATGTTAAATAAAGCTGAGCAAGGTTTTTCAGAGAAAATTCTCTGAGCCTATACTTCACTAGCATGAATGGCAGAACTTTGAAAGTGAAAGTGCCTCAGCTGTGTCCAACTCTTTGCGACCCTATGGACTACATAGTCAATGGAATTCTCTAGGCCAGAATATTAGAGTGGGTAGCCTTTCCCTTCTTCAGGGGATCTTCGCAACCCAGGGATCGAACCCAGGTCTCCTGCACTGTAGGCAGATTCTTTACCAGCTGAGCCACAAGGGAAGCCCAAGAATACTGGAGTGGGTAGCCTTTCCCTTCTCCAGAGATCTTCCCAACCCAGGAATTGAAGCAGGGTGTCCTGCATTGCAGGCAGATTCTTTACCAACTGAGCTATAAGGGAACTTTAGCAGACTATATATGGTTTCCCAAACCTATCTGACAACAGAGCATGCCCTCCACACTACCCACATCCTCCCTACTCTCACCCCTGATGTGGGTAAAACATTTAAATTTCTCAATGGAAATGCAGAGCTAAGAAGTTTATCTTTGGTGTAGTGAAGAACTAAAACCAAGCTTCTACTCAGTTGTTCAGTTCAGTTCAGTAGCTCAGTCGTGTCCAACTCTTTGTGACCCCATGGACTGCAGCACGCCAGTCCTCCTTGTCCATCACCAACTCCCGGAGTTTACTCAAACTCATATCCATTGAGTCGGTGATGTCATCCAACCGTCTCATCCTCTGTCGTCTCCTTCTCTTCCCGCCTTCAATCTTTCCCAGCATCAGGGTCTTTTCAAATGAGTCAGTTCTTTTCATCAGGTGGCCAAAGTATTGGAGTTTCAGCTTCAACATCAGTCCTTCCAATGAATATTCAGGACTGATTTCCTTTAGGGTGGACTGGTTGGATCTCCTTGCAGTCCAAGGGACTCTCAAGAGTCTTCTCCAACACCACAGTTCAAAAGCATCAATTATTTGGCACTCAGCTTTCTTCATGGTCCAACTTTCACATCCATACACGACTACTGGAAAAACCATAGCTTTGATTAGATGGACCTTTGTTGGCAAAGTAATGTCTCTGCTTTTAAATATGCTGTCTAGGTTGGTCATAGCTTTTTTTCCAAGGAGCAAGCTGTTTTAATTTAATGGCTGAAGTCACCATCTGCAGTGATTTTGGAGGCCCAATAAAATAAAGTCTGTCACTGTTTCCATTACTTCCCCATCTATTTGCCATGAAATGATGGGACCAGATGCCATGATCTCGGTTTTCTGGATGTTGAGTTTTAAGCCAACTTTTTCACTCTCCTCTTGCACTTTCATCAAGAGGCTCATTAGTTCTTTGCTTTCTGCCATAAGGGTGGTGTCATCTGCATATCTGAGGTTATTGGTATTTCTCCTGGCAATCTTGATTCCAGCTTGAGCTTCATCCAGCCCAGCGTTTCTCATGATGTACTCTGCATATAAGTTAAACAAGCAGGGTGACAATATACAGCCTTGACATACTCCTTTCCCTATTTGGAACCATTCTGTTGTTCCATGTCGACATGTTAGAAAGGCTATAAAATGAACCTGAACCAATTTAAGAGTGACCTTGAACCACAAATACATGCCAAAGTTAGGAGCCTGTATATAATTTTGGACTATTGGTCTAGTATTTTGGGTATGAATGCTGTACTGAAATCCAGAGATTTGCAGTGAGATTTAAACCTAGTTGGATGCTCTTTACTAATTGGATGATCTCTTACTCGGTAAAGAGAACTTTAAAACTATTCTTCTTATTTGAAATGCTGTCCAAGAGCTATCTAGGAGAAAGAAATGGCAACCCACTCCAGCACTCTTGCCTGGAGAATTCCATGGATGGAGGAGGCTGGTAGGCTACAGTCCATGGGGTCGCAAAGAGTCGGACACGACTGAGCGACTTCACTTTCTTTCTATGGTTCCTTTTGGAGAAGGAAATGGCAACACACTCCAGTATTCTTGCCTGGAGAATCCTGTGGACAGAGGGGCCTTGTGGGCTACAGTCTATGGGGTTGCAAAGAGTCGGACACGACTAAGCAACTAGCACACCAAGAGCTATCATTTGAGCAACCTAGAAACTGATGAAAAACACTTCCCATGCAGTAATCTAAAAATGTTTTAAGATTCCAACATGATTGAAAAATTCTTATCTTATGTACCTAAAAACAACAGACCTTACTTTTCAAAAAAAACCAGTTTGAGCAAAACTTGAAAATATTTAAATTATATCAATAAAAAATAACTTTCATTTACTGGCCAAAAACAATTTAGAAATTTGAAATTTATCATAAACAGACAGGAGGACTGATAATTTAATAAATGATTTTCATACCCTTTGGAGAAATGACTTATTTGAGGTTGTAAAATATAACTAACTAGTCATACACAATACTTTTACTTGCCTTATGATTTTTTTCTGTTTGTATTTGACAATGCCACTAGAATGTCAGTTCTGGGAAGAAAGATATTGCATCTTCTTTTGCTTTTTATCTCCCAGTGGTGAATAACTCAGTATAAAGGGTGGAAGAAGGGAGACAAATTGACAATCACTCATAATTCTGTCTTAAGTATTTATATATTTAAAATTAATTATACATGAGAAACAGAAAGCTCTCATGAAATTTTAATGTGGACAAAATTTAAAATCTTGCTAAAATAAAAGAGAAGAATGCCTCATTTCTTTTTAATACTCTATTATTGATTTTAAAAAGTGTTGGCTTCCACAACCTATTTAACTTAATGTTTTTAAGAGAGGTGTAGCAAAGTTTTATTCAAGTCAATGATCTAACCAGGCACAGGTGGCGGTGGTGACACTGAAAGGGTGATTGGCAGGGCATGATGAAGATCAGTCCTGAAAAAGCTGTCAGTCAGTTCAGACACTCAGTCGTGTCCGACTCTTTGCGACCCCATGGACTGCAGCACGCCAGGCCTCCCTGTCCATCACCAACTCCTGGAACCCACTCAAACCCATGTCCATTGAGTCAGTGATGTCATCCTATATTCTCATCCTCTGTCGTCCCCTTTTCCTCCTGCCTTCAGTCCTTCCAAGCATCAGGGTCTTTTCCAATGAGTCAATTCTTTGTATCAGGTGCCCAAAGTATTGGAACTTTAGCTTCATCATCAGTCCTTCCAATGAATATTCAGGAGTGATTTCCTTTAGCACTGACTGGTTTTATTCTTTGCAGTCCAAGGGACTCTCAAGAGTCTTCTCTGACACCACAGTTCAAAAGCATCAATTCTTCAGCACTCACCCTTCTTTATGGTCCAACTCTCATATTCATACATGACTACTGGAAAAACCATAGCTTTGATTAGATGGACCTTTGTCAGCAAAGTAATGTCTCTGCTTTTTAATATGCTGTCTAGGTTGGTCATATCTTTTCTTCCAAGGAGCATAGCTTTTCTTCCAAGGAAAAGCTGCAGTCTTCCTCAACACTTATTCTTATTTTAATCTGACTGTCAACTAATCCCTACCTGTGAAAAACTAAATGTGGAAAAAAATTTCATAGTTTTTATTGGCTTAAGGAATACTTGCATTAAAAGTATACACAGAGGGGGAAAGACTTTAAGAATTGAAAAGCTATACTAGTGAAAACAAGCAATGGGCTGATAATTCCTGGCAGATTCTGCCTATCTATTAGTAGCACTTATAAAGTTGACCTTGGACTTACCAGGTTGAATAGAGGAGAGGACATGTGTAAAGGAAGAGAGAGCTGGAGGGAAGTAGAGAGTTGGTGAATGTACTCTCAATTTGTTTCAGCGCCAGGAGCTTGATTTCTAGATGGTCTCCTAGTGACTTGTGATATCTCTAACTGTACTTCTGACCACAGGCCTGGTTAGTGTGGTTCATATTGAGGCAGCCTTCATGGGAGTTCACCATAGGCAGTGAAAAGTTTCTTCCCTTATTTGCTTGGATAATGAAGGCATCACATAAAACTTTGAAAGACTTTTGATTTTTTTTTCATTCTTTGTTAAATCAAGTCATTGATGTCTTCCCTATTGCAGATTGAGGCTGCACCAATTTAAAGTCCATATTTAAAGTCCAGGTATTGAGAGAATTAACAGATTCATTGATGGTGCAGGATGAAGTCTGGTGCAGGATGGTACAGGTGCAGTCTGACTACAAGTCAGACTGGAGAAAGTTCAGAGCATATTTGGGTGTTACCTAACTCAATTTGAGGAGGGGGGCATGGAGGGTTTTTGGGGTGGGGGTAGAAAATGACCAAAAGGATGAACAGGATGAAAGAGAGAAGACAAATGTATTACCTTCAGGGGAAATATTTTTTCTAGATGTTTGGCAGTAAGAAAGTATTGCAAGGTTGGGAAATGGAAAGCGGCTTAATATCTTTTCAGTTATCAATGTTAAAGTCATAAAGATAAACCTTTTATTCTATTAAAAAATATGAGAACATTTGCCCTTTATCAATTTTCCAACTTTGTCTAGTTGCCCTGCTTACTAAAAATGTCAATTTTCTTTGAAGGGGAACTTTTTTGAAGGCATAGTTTAAGTTCTGCTAATTGGAATAATGGCCTTCCCTGGTGGCTCAGTGGACTTCCCTCATGGCTCAGATGGTAAAGAAACCACCTGCAATGTGGGAGACTTGGATTTGATCCTGGGTTTGGAAGAGTCACTGGAGGAGGGCATGCAACCCACTCCAGTATTCTTGCCTGGAGTATCTCCATGGACAGAGGAGCCTGGTGGGCTAGAGTGCACGGGGGCGCAGAGTCAGACACGACTGAGTGACGACGCACAGCACGGCACAGCTGGCTCTGTGGTAAAGGATCTGCCTGCCCATGCAGGAGACGTGAGTTCAATCCCTGGGCCAGGGAGATCCCCTGGAGAAGGAAATGGCAACCCATTCCAGTATTCTTGCCTGAGAAATCCCACGGACAGAGAAGCCTGGTGGGCTACAGTCCATGGGGTCACAAGGAGTCAGATAAGACTGAGCAACTATCAATTTCACCTCTTCATTGTAAGCTTATAATCACAGTTAGTTCACTTTACAGAAGGAAAGGAAAAATGCTCAGGAAATTGGCCAGCTTGCTAGTATACAAGTTCTAGTTTTAAAATGATACATAGGCTACCATAATGAGGTATTACCTCATACCTCTCAGAATGACTATCACCAAAAAGACCACAAATAACAAATGTGGGAGAGGATGTGGAGAAAGGGATGTACACTGTTGGTGGGGAAGTAGTAAATTGGTGCAGCCACTGTGGAAGGTCCTTAAAAATCTAAAAACAGAACTACCATATGAGCCAACAATTCCACTCCTGGAACTGAAAGATATGAAAATGTACTTTTTATCCAAAACAAGTGAAAATATTAATTCAAAAGATACTGTATCTCAATAATACTTGAGATATTATTTGAATCTGAAATTATTTGAATTTGAAATTAATATTTTCACTGTATCTCAAGTATTATTGAGATACAGCATCATTATTTACAGTAGCATAGATATGAAAGCAATCTAAGTGTCCATCAACAATGAATGGATAAAGAAGATGTAACATAAACCACACATATATGCACAATGGAATACTACTCAGTCATGAAAAGAAATGAAATTTTGTCATTTGCAACATGTATGGACCTGGAAGGTATTATTCTTAGTGAAATAATTCAGACAGAGAAAGATAAATAGTGTAGGTTATCAATTATATGTGGAATCTAAAAAGTAAAACAAATATGAATATAACAAAAAAGGAATAGACTCACAGATACAGAGAGAAAACTGGTGGTTAACAGTAGGGAGAAATAAGGAGAAGGGGCAAGACATGGATAGGAGATTAGGAGGTACAAACTACTATGTATAAAATAAATAAGCTACAAAGATATATTGTACAGCATAGGGAATATAGCCAATATTGTAGAATAACTCTAAATGGAGTATAATCTATAAAGATTTTGAATCACTGTGCTGCATACCTAAAACTAATATAATGTTGTAAGTAAACTATACCTCAATAAAAATATATAGGCCTGTTGTGGCTATTGAGGTACTGTGAGGCTATGCTTAGTCACTCAGTCATGTCTGACTCTTCGCAAACCCCATGGACTGTAGCCCACCAGGCTCCTCTGTCCATAGGGATTCTCCAGGCAAGAATACTGGAGTGGGTTGCTATGCCCTCTTCCAGGGGATCTTCCTGATCCAGGGATTGAACCCAGGTCTCCCACATTCCAGGTGGATTCTTTACTGTCTGAACCACCAGGGAAGCCCATTTAGGTGTGTTCACTTTAATTAAGAAAGATTGGGTGTTCAAAATTAGCTGATGATTGAAATCATCATATCAAAAATTTCTGTGTGCAATGATGGATTGTTTTCTGGAAATATCTGGGTAGTCAGTTAACTTACAAACAGTAGGTATTGAATAGTAAGCCTGATGAATTCACTGTGATTAACATTATATATTAAAGTTCAAGAAGTTCATATTCAGAATACTGCTTTAAAACTTCTAGTTTCCTCATAGTTAACACAAGATGCTAAGAGACTTTGAAGGGGAAGAAATGAAGTGTTTTAAAGTTACACTTTCCCCCTATAATGAAAACACAAGTTACTAATATTTTAGGATCATGAAAACAACTACTAACGAGGTAAACTTACTGAGTTGTTACCATGTGCCTGGCAGAGTTACGCTCATTTTGCAGAGGCAACTCTGGCTCACAGAGGTAGGTAGCTTGCTCTAGGTTCTAAAGCTAGTGACTGTCAGGGTTGGAATATGAACCCAAGTAGGCTTAACTTCAAAGCATAGCTTTTGTTATTAACACATGTATCATTATACTGTCATTGATATTATTAAAACATCACTCATTGATTTGCATCATGCAGTGGGATCATTTGCATGTAAAGAACTATAAACAGCCGAAATTTTCTTCTCTATGATAGGCCCTAATGAGTTCTTGGCATTTTCTTATTATTAAATAAAAGCTCTACTCCAACTTGCCTTGTACAAAACATCTCCATTTGTGTTCCTGAGTTGGGGTGGAAGCCTTCAGTTTATTTTGCTTACAAATTGCTAAAGATGCTGCAAAATTTGATTTGGTTGTTTTTTAAACACATTTCTGACATTTGTTAAAAACATTTATAATTCTGTTCATTAGTAAGTGTCTTCATAATTGTTATAGAATACGTACATATATACAGTTGGATTTCAGAGAGTAAATCAGTCAGTTTTGGGAGTATAGCCAGACAGCTCCCCTCTCTAAAGGCCACTAAATTCAAATAGAACAAATACAAGAGCAAATACAAGAAGTCTCAGAGTTTGTTATAACAAGCACTTACGAAAGGTTGAAAAAGAAATGGTATATTGGCAAATTGGTTCTTTCTTTTGTCCACATTTACTGTGTTCTCAATTTATTTCTAGTACTTTTAGGACTTTTCCCAATTAAAGGAGGCAAAAGAAAGGGAATAAAAATGATGAGTTAGTGCAAAGATAGTATGAAAAATTTTATCTTCACAGTGCTCTTTTAGTATAAACATTAATACATGTTATTTAATACTTAGGAGTAGACAAATGATTATAGAGTCAAACACAGCATAGGGATACGGAAATAATACCATATTATTTCTTTGGTTTTAAACTTTTTTCTAGTAATTAATTGACCTTGGATAAATACGGAACTATTTTGGGTCTCGGATTTTTTAAAATATAAAAAGATGGCGGTTAGAGCACATTGTTTGAATAGATTTCAATTGCAAAATGTTACCAATGGTACTAAGCAACTGAGGGATGGGATGGGAAGAAAGAGAAGGCATATTAGCTATAAATGCTGCATAATAATAAATTATCCAAAATTTAGCAACTTAAAACAGTATTTATTATTTCATAGTGTCAGAGGGTCAGGAGTCTAGGAGCAGCTGGGTTGAGTGGTTCTAGCTAAAGGTCTCTTATGAGGTTACAGTGAGCTGTCACCAAATACTGACCCCAGATATTCATTCATTCATTTAATGGACATTGTTAAGCACATAATATGCCAGGAATTGTGCTAGTCGTTGGGGAGGCAATAAAGCAGAATTGAAGATAGAAACTAATTCTGCCCTCATACACAGTCTCCCCTATCTGCAACTGTCACATTCAATCTATTTTTCATAACAAACCTGTTGAGTGGTTTGCGCAGCACCTATCTGCAGTGATGGCAAGAACTGAGTAGAGATACAGGTGCCATTTAGAAGCCAAAACAGGATATCATTTTAAAAAGAAGAAAAGCAAATGGTGGGAGATCTGAATTGTCTAGCATAAACAGTAACAACTTGAAACTGAGTTGTTTTCTGTTGAATGCTTCAATAACTATCTTAATGGATTGCCTCTACACACAGCTTTATAAAGGAAGGCAATTATAATGGACACTGAATATGGTGATTCATAACTACTTAACGAAGGACACTAATAGCTGAGGTGAGAGGTGGGGCACAAGGAAAAAGAAGGTGGTGAGAAGGGAGTGGAAGAGTTGATATAATAGATGTAAAGAAGTATAACATTTTAAACTCTTGATACTAAAGCCTAGGAGAATACATTAACTTAAGTATAGACTTCCCCATATATAATTTTACATAAATTTCTGAAACTTTTGCTGGAATAAAGATATTATTTAATTTAGTATTTTTATCAAATTAAATTTTGTTTTACATTAAAACTACAATATATTTCTAAATACTGATAGCTTATTAATTTATCCTACTTACTATTGTTAAAATTAGTATATTATAGTTGGGTGTAGACTGGCAACACTTTCACTGGAGAAGACTTTTGATGAAAACAGGAATACTTTTAAGTCAAGAGCCACCATCCATGGAATGTCACATGAAGTTAAAAGGCAATTTGATCTACATGATTAGGATTTAAATTGAGAATACAATTCAATATTTATAGAGCACCTTTAATGTGTAAGGTGACACTGTACAATAAAGGTTATGAAGAGAAATAACTTTTGTCTTTACTGGGCTTTTATAGGAAATAATCTGTAAGTTCTGAAAGCTATTAATACTTTTCATATGAAGAAAGGAGAGATCAGGAGAATGAAAGTGAATGCTTCTTGGTGAGCCTAAAGACGTAAAAAGGACAGAGTAGGAGAATTAGGAGAAGAAAATTTTCTGGGAAAAGTGCATTTGAATAAAAGTGGGATTGGTTGAAGGATTTTGACAGAGGGTGAAGAGCTTTCCAAGTCATGAACAAGTGTGTAAAAAGGTATGGTTACAGTAGGGTGATTTTGAAGAATGGTTCTTGTCCCAGCTAGCTAGACAGTATGGTGCAGAGAAAACAGCAACACAGAACTAGTAAATGGGCAAAATGCTTTAAAACACATTTTAACTTCATAGTACAAAAAGAGAAGATAGGAAAACAACAGAAGAGGGTGAAGATCAGAGGTGGGGAGATAGAATTAAAGGAGAGGTGTGAGGAAGTACATAGAGAAGACACAAGCTGAGGAAGAAGCAGGGAGAGAGAATGAAAAGGAATACAGGTTGCAGATATATCAAGAAAAGAGACAGAAGGCAGAGAGGGATGCTCTGGAAGTCTTGAATTCCACAGAGAATTTGACAGATGTAACCAGAGTACCCACCAGAGGCGGAGGGCATGGGGGCTCATCTTCTTGGAGAAGTTGATTGTGATTCAACTAATATTACCCTAATCACTAAATGAAATCATGCTAAAGGTCAGATATGCAAGACTGCAGTTTCCTACTCTCATGTAAGGCTTTCTCAAATATATCATTGTAATAATTTATGGAGATAAGCCCCTAGACCCATGGTAAATAATTGCAAATAATCTTGCATTGTATTATTATTTCTTTGGACAGTTGTAAGAACCTGAGAATATTAACTAAAGGAAATTCTTCTTGTACACTGCTGGCAAAAATACTTTGAGCTTTGCTTCGAGGGTAAGAATGTTTTGAGCTTCTATAAGGTTAGGAAGTCAGCCAAAGTTGCATAGTCAGTCAGTGGTAGAGCCAGGACTGCAACCTAGGTTGCTAGGTACCCAGAGATGCATTAAAAAGGTCAAAGAGAAAAACATAATAACTAGCAAGAAATCATATGCTACCACAAGAGCTTCTCAATCTTCATGCAAACAAATTATGTTTTGGGGGTTTCACATATAAAAATTGTTTTGAAATATAGCCTTATTCACTGTAGTAATTAGTACTTATAAGTAATAGGGACATTTCTTTGAGATATTTTAAGATTAAAATCTAAGGAATCAAGCACAACTTTTCATGAAATCATACCCTCCTCTATTTGTGAATTTGTACTCTATGTTTGACATCTGTCTTCAGGAAGAAATACTTACTTTAAAAAATTTAATTATAGTAAAAAAAACCACATTCTGTTTACAGATATAAAAATACACACAGTTTTAGACTTATAATTTTAAAATAAGAAACAAAAGGAACTGTGCTAAGTGTGCAAATGAAATAAATTAATGCCTATTGTTAATTTAAGAAACTCCACCTCAACCCTTCAAGTCATAGTCTAGTTCATAATAAAACACTACCCAGTAGGAAACATTGCCATGTTTAAAGGATGAAACAACATCTATTTTCCTGGAGTGCATTCAAACAAAATGTATGATATCTTACATAGAAGATAATTTTTCTTCAGACATCCAAGATTCTACATTTTGTTGGTTAACATTATCATAAAAATGTTTTTCTCACATTCTAAATTTGAAGGCCATTACCATAAGAATGCTATAAGAAAGTTGTTATAAAATTAAAACAAAGGTAATGAGTTGTCTCACTCTGTCTCAGACAATTTCACAGTTTTCTGAGGAGACTGAGTGGTCCTTGTCATGTCATCTTCAAGGTTAGATCAGCATCTCAGAGTCCCCTAATTATCTTTCATGACCAGGTCAGCAGCCTCTGCATTTACTGAGATCTTTCTTGACTATTTTCATCTTGTACTTGTGGAAATAAAGTTCCTACTTATTACTTGCTGCATAAAACAATATTGTACTGATGAAGAAATTTGTGAAATTTTGGTCAGTTCTTTCAAATATACCAGTCATTTCATTTTAGTTATTTATTTACACTGAAGTATTATAACCAGATTTTATATTTATTTGAAATTAATTTTTTAAAAACAGACTTTAGATACATGGTTAACAATAGCATTTTGTGAGCAATACAAAAGTTGATGGGAAATCTGTATGTCTTTACTTGTAGTTAAGTAAATTTTAGTAGAAAATGAACTAATGTATTGTTTGCTATGCTTAAAATAAATGTTCATCATCAATGATATATTTACTTCGGGTGGATTTTCTGGTAATAGTGATAATTTCATGCAAATTGATAGCTTTCTGAACAATCAGTTATTGTTGAGGAAACTGATTTGGGTAAAACTGCAGACTATCCATGGAAAGCTATTAATGCATAAGAATATTTTTATTTAGAATGACTTTATATTTATTACTATTGGGCTTCCCTGGTGGCACAGATGGTAAAGAATCTGCCTACAAGGCAGAAGATCCGGATTCCATCCCTGGGTTTGGAGGATCCCCTGAAGAAAGGAATGACAACTCACTCCAGTATTATTGCCTGGAGAATTAACAGGGACAGAGGAATCTGGCAGGCTACAGTCCATGGGGTTGCAAAGAATTGGACATGACTGAGCGACTAACATTTATTGACGCAAAACTAGTTTAACTAAATTATCACCAACATGATGGAGGAAACAAAATCAAAGGTTCAAACAAGAGGAATAAATTGAATAAACAGCTGTTTGCTTTTTGCTTTTGTGCAGATTAATATCTAAGATCTTTTCAAATGAGTCAGCTCTCTGCCAAGTATTGGAGTTTCAGCTTCAGCATCAGTCCCTCCAATGAACACCCAGGACTGATCTCCTTTAGGATGGACTGGTTGGATCTCCTCGCAGTCCAAGGGACTCTCAAGAGTCTTCTCCAACACCACAGTTCAAAAGCATCAATTCTTCGGCACTTAGTTTTCACTATAGTCCAACTCTCACATCCATACATGACTACTGGAAAAACCATAGCCTTGACTAGACGGACCTTTGTTGGCAAAGTAATGTCTCTGCTTTTTAATATGCTGTCTAGGTTGGTCATAACTTTCCCTCCAAGGAGCAAGCATCTTTTAATTTCTTGGCTGCAATCACCATCCGGAGTGATTCTGGAGCCCAGAAAAATAAAGTCTGTCACTGTTGCCAGTGTTTCCCCATCTATTTGCCATGAAGTGATGGGACCAGATACCATGATCTTAGTTTTCTGAATGTTGAGCTTTAAGTCAACATTTTCACTCTCCTTTTACTGTCATCAAGAGGCTCGTTAGTTCTTCTTCACTTTCTGCCATAAGGGTGGTATCATCTGCATATCTGAGGTTATTGATATTTCTCCTGGCAATTTTGATTCCAGCTTGTGCTTCTTCCAGCCCAGCATTTTTCATGGTGTACTCTGCATATAAGTTAAATAAGCAGGGTGACAATATACAGCCTTGACATACTCCAATTTGGAACCAGTCTGTTGTTCTATATCCAGTTCTAACTATTGCTTCCTGACCTGCATACAGGTTTCTCAAGAGGCAGGTCAGGTGGTCTGGTATTCCCATCTCCTTCAGAATTTTCCACAGTTTATTGTGATTCACACACTCAAAGGCTTTGGCATAGTCAATAAAGCAGAAATAGATGTTTCTCTGGAACTCTCTTGCTTTTTCGATGATCCAGTGGATGTTGGCAATTTGATCTCTGGTTCATCTGCCTTTTCTAAATCCAGCTTGAACATCAGTAAGTTCACGGTTCACATATTGCTGAAGCCTGGCTTGGAGAATTTTGAGCATTACTTTACTAGCGTGTGAGATGAGTGCAATTGTGTGGTAGTTTGAGCATTCGTTGGCATTGCCTTTCTTTAGGATTGGAATGAAAACTGACCTTTTTCAGTCCTGTGGCCACTGCTGAGTTTTCCAAATTTGCTGACATATTGAGTGCAGCACTTTCACAGCATCATCTTTTAGGATTTGAAATAGCTCAACTGGAATTCCATCACCTCCACTAGCTTTGTTTGTAGTCATGCTTCCTAAGGCCCACCTGACTTCACATTCCAGGATGTCCAGCTCTTGGTGAGTGTGAGTGATCACATCTTCATTATTATCTGGGCTGTGAAGATCTTTTTTGTACAGTTCTTCTGTGTATTCTTGCCACCTCTTCTTAATATCTTCTGCTTCTGTTAGGTCCATACCATTTCTGTCCTTTATTGAGCCCATCTTTGCATGAAATGTTCCCTTGGTATCTCTAATTTTCTTGAAGAGATCTCTACAGAGGATGAGATGGTTGGATGGCATCACTGACACAATGCACATGGGTTTGGGTGGACTCTGGGAGTTGGTGATGGACAGGGAGGCCAGGCGTGCTGCGGTTCATGAGGTCGCAAAGAGTTGGACATGACTGAGCAACTGAACTGAACTGAACTGAATATCTAAGGTAGATGTCAAACCCTCAAGCTTTTATCCTTCGGCGATTTAGTTTTGGTTTCTGCAATCAGAAGAGTCTTCTGCACTTACAGGCTGCTCTAGGCATTTGAGTATTTTTGATTATTTTAATGCAGAAGAGCAGATAAAGAACTATAACCATTATCTAACAAACTAATTACTCTGAAGTTGAAAGGGCAGAAATATGAAGCAATGCATTATGCTCCTGTTTAATATCTATGGTGTTGGAGCACCAGATGACTGGAGATGACCTCAGGAACTTTCATAAATTACTAAGACTTCTCTTATCAACCTTCTCCTTGGCATCATCTTCCTGATGTTTTCCCAACTCTTCTGTTTCTCCTTATATCTCCTAATTGCTTTTCATTGCTACTCCCTTTTCCTCCCTGCTTTCTTCTGCTTCCTTTTTTTTTTTCTCTCTCCTTTCTTCCTAACTCTTTTAGCTTCTTTTCTCCATTTCTTTGCTTTTAACTATACACAATATCCTCCCTGGTAGTTCAGCTGGTAAAGAATCTGCCTGCAATGCTGGAGACTCTGGTTTGACTCCTGGGTTGGGAGGATTCTCCTGTATTCTTGGGCTTCCCTGATGACTCAGCTGGAAAAGAGTCCACCTGCAATATGGGAGACCTGGGTTCAATCCCTGGGCTGGGAAGATCCCCTGGAGAAGGGAACAGCTACCCACTCCAGTATTCTGGCTTGGAGAATTCCATGGACTCTATGGGGTTGCAAAGAGTCAGACATGACTGAGCAACTTTCACTTTCAATATCAAATTAAAGTAATGTTAATGTTAAGTAATGAATGAGTAAATTCTCTGTACTTGAATTTAAAAAGCAATGTAAAAAGAATAATTTCTATTTATTGCATTAAAAAATCTACTTAGAATTACAACTTTATAAAAATAGACAGGAAAATGAAAATAAATAGATTATAACTGGTATGTTCAGGTGATTCTCTTTACTTTTTTTTTTTTTAGTGATTTTCAAGTACTTGATGAGCATATACTAGTTTTTTAATGAACATAAACATTTATATCTCTGTTTATATATGTATACATTTAATTATAATAAACTAATGTTGCTTTTTAAATATGTGGCTCTCATTTTCCTCATTCAGTCACAGTCTGGTAGGATTAGAAAAGCTCCCCTAACCACTAGCAGTCTAAGAAATCCAAGATCTATATGTGTCAAACCTTTTCTTGAAGCTCTCTAAGAATGGAACCTCTGGCAATCCATTTCAGTATTATATTACCCAGTTGAAACACTTTCTCATATTGAGAAATTACTCCTGCTTTAAGTTAAGCCCTTCATCATGTTATTTTTCTCTGTGTATGAATAATAGATTGACATGACTAACAAAACACTTTCATATACTTAGAAATAATGGAGATCTTCTCTGTCTATAATCATTCCTTGATGATTTCATCTAGTCTCATGGTAAATGACCACTAAACTAGTTATAGACCCTCATGTAGTTCTGGACAATTTAAAAAAAGTCCATTCCTGTTCTCTAGCAGAAGCCAGGAACACTATATCATGTCTCCAATATTTGACTAGTGAATAGTAATAATGCCTGACATTTTTGAAACTCTTTTGTTTCAAAGGCACAAAACTAAGCAAGTCACATGTGACAACAAGTTTAATTTTCAGATAAATTGAATGATGGAGGCACTGTTATTTTTCTTTTAAAAATGAGGAAATAAAGCCTCAGAAGGATTGAGTAACTGAATAGACTTATTGTCTGAATAAAAACTTCTTTGAGGCTTCAAATAGGTATAGAATTAAATGAGTTTAGTTTATTTGCAAGCTCTAGGACTTCTTCTTTTGTGCTTTAGAAGCCTTTATGCCTACTTTCTGTACTTTCTGGTTATACTCCTTATCATTGAAAAAGGTTTGGTAAGTGACTTCAAAATAAGTAAGAGATTTCTATAATTAATATTTTATATGACAAAGATGAAATGATGCCCCTAATATTATTTAAATAATTACTTAACTAGTGTAATGAACAAATGACACCTGAACTGGGGATCAGTAGGCCAGAGTTCTGGGTCCTACCTGTGACTTGTATTATGAATTTTACAAATTATTTAATTTTCCTCAGCCTCTACTCTTTATAAGAAGATTAAACCAGGTGATCTAGATCTCATTTAGCTCTAAAAATCCTGGAACAATTTTAAGTGGTTTTTGGCTACTTAAAATGCTGGATTGACCAAGAGATAGGGCTGTGATTAGAGACGTGAAAGATGCTTTCTGTCCACAAAGAACTATGTACTCTTTCCAGCACTATCTCAGGCTGTGTTACCAAGTCCAAGCTTTTCTTGCTGCTCTAAGTAATTTCCATCTACACATGCTCATACTGAGCTTCTAATACTCACTGCTATTTAACTTCTGTATGGAATGTAACTACCATGAAATCAGTCTATCCATAATCTAAAATAAGACCATGAATTAGTAAATGATTTTTACTCCTTTACCTCTAAACCATTCTCTATGGGACAGTCATTTTAACATATAAAGACAGTTATATTTCTATTTATAAAAGCTGATCTTTTCTACGCTAAACAATGTAAATTCCCTCAGCCATTACCTTTCAATGCAATTTCCTAGCCTCTTACCATCTATTAGTCCTCCAAGGATACCATCTACAATGAGGTACCCAGAACACAAAGCTCCAAATTGAGCAGGGTGAGGCTAACAACAGCAGGACAACTGCTTCCCAAGCACCACTTAACTTCTATTATAAGGCAGCCAAATCTTGTAATTAATATATTTTGGAGCAGAAGTACTACACTGTTGGCTCATCTTAAGCTTGTGTACTAAAAGTTCCACATCACTTTCAAATGACTTGTTGCCAAGTCAGGTCTGTTCTGCTTCTGTACTTGTGAAATTGCTGTTTTTAATCTGTATTTATAGCACTTTGACATTACCTTTCTAAAAATGTATCTTGTTGGTATCATCTCAACATTCTAGTCAATTATTTAAAAAAAATAAAGTTACATGTGAAGAGGTCAGATATTCCTTGCTATATTGCTTTTGAGATCCTGTCATCCTGGTAATTTTGAATATGATGATTCTTGACTTGGGAAACAGGCCTTTAGAAACACATGGAGGAAACATGTCACAGAGTTATGAAGAGAAGACAATGTCATGCTGAATCACAAACTAGACTGTGACATTGCACATTCATACAAATGTGGTCACATGGACCCACACAGAGAGGAACAGTAATGTGTGTGCCAAAGTGTAAGTCCATATGAGAAACAAATGAAAAACATAAAGTTGTAGGATTAACGTGTCTTCTTAGAGGGCAATTCACTAGAAAGAAACCCGTAATGGAATTAGGAGAGCAGAAAGTGAATTTAGTATATATGTCAAGACTCAGAGCTGACAGGAGACATTAACTGAGTAACTGAGGAAGTGTATGTTCATGGATCTCCTCCTCATCTTTCACCAGTTTTCTCTTATTACAGGCTATCCCCCTTCCTCCAATTCTTGGGACTTTTACTGTAACTCCTGACTGTCTAGAGCTCCTTGCTCTGGGCCTTTGTCTCCAATTATGTTGTTACAGATTTCTTTCCCTTGCCGTGATTCTTCAAGACTTTCCTGAATGTTGATTTTTCAGAGCCCTCCTTTCTACCAACCATGCAATTAGATATCCATTTTTAAAACTGATGTTATAATGGCTAATAGCTCAATGTGTAAACTTCCTCAGGGTATATGCCTGTTAGCTCTGGACCCTCCTAGGGATATGATGCTTTATATGGAGCAATTAGTTTCCAGTGATAACATTTCCGGGAGGTTGCAGGCAAGAATATGGGGAAAATACGTGTTTTGGAGACAAACTTCCTTGATGCCCCTTGATTCCTATACTATAGGTTTTCGATTACTTTCTTAATCTTTAAATCCAATTAAAACCAAAATTAAAGTTGAACTTGTCATAATAATGCATTGGAAAATAAGCCTCATCTTATTTTTTCAGTAACATTTGTCCCAGGCAATAGCTTAGGATAGCTTAGGTTCTCTGGAGCTGCCTTGTTATTCTTTTTCACATGTGGACTGAGCCTGTTCGGAAAATATAACTAGTTTGGAGGTGTAGTTAGCATATCTTCAGCTAATCAACTCTTGAATGGGCCATGAAAATGTATTGTCCTGTTCAGTGCTGTCTACATGTGGGGGTGGCAGGGAAGTCAAATTCTGCAAAACTGGTTTTTAAGAGACAGTTTAATTGCACCAAAATTTTGAATCAGATATAAACCCAGTGACCTCAAAAAAGTGAAACAATTTTTGTAACGTTAACACGTGGTTGCTTCTAAAATATTAACTAAGAATGTGGCTACTTATATGTGAAATGAATGTTACTGTCATTGAATTCTAAGCAAGTTAGATTTTGCCAGTTTCTATTAAAAATTGCATGCGTGTGTGTGTGCTAAGTCGCTTTAGTTGTGTCCAACTCTGTGCGACCCTATGGACTGTAGCCTGCTAGGTCTGTGCATGAGATTATTCAAGGAAGAATACTGGAGTGTGTTGCCATTTCCTCCTCCAGGGGATCTTCCCAACCTAAGGATCGAATCTGCATTGGCAGGCGGGTTGTTTACCACTAGAGCCACCTGAAGTGAAAAGTGAAGTCGCTCAGTCGTGTCCGACTCTTTGTGACCCCATGGACTGTAGCCTGCCAGGCTTCTCCATTCATGGGATTTTCCAGGGAAGAATACTGGAATGGGTTGCTGTCTTCTTCTCCAAGAGCCACCTGAGAAGCAACTCAAATTGGATAACTACTATAATAATTATGACATTGAAATATAATAATAATATCTTAATACAGTTATATGTCAAAGAGCTTAATGTTCTATGAGAGAAGAAATTATAAATAAAAATTTAAAAACTATTACTAGGTACAAAATTAATATCAAAGGAGCAAAGTTTTTTCTGTGAAGTGTTGAAAAAAGTAAACAGTAAATTTTTTAATGCAACATTCAGTTTAGACAGAAATTTATTCATCATTGGAAATAAAGTTTAATAAAATGTCCAAAGGTTAAGCCAATGCAAACTCTAACCATAACTATAGCAATTATGTGTCAGATTATAATAAGACTAAATTTTGAAATCTTAATTTTACTGAAATTTTAGTCTTTACATTGTAATTGTTCCCACATCCTGTTATGTCTCTTCTACAATTCACCTTTATCTGTACTTAAGTTTTCAATAGATCCATTTACACTGATATTTTGAGTAAATATGAAATGACAGACTATCATAAGTGTGTCACTAATAAAATTATTACTAATTAATTTTTAAGTATATCTCAAATCATGAAAACTACCTTTTAGCATTGAAGGTCTTATTGAGGATTAATACTCCTAATTTTTATTTATTTATTTTACTTGGAGATAAGTGCCTTACAACGTTGTGCTAGTTTCTGCTGTATAATGTGAATCAGCTATAAGCATACATCTATCCCCTCCCTCCTGAGCCTCCTTTCCACCGCTCCATCGCACCCCTCTGGGTCATTACAGAGCACCAAGCTGAGCTTCTTGTGCTTTATACCAGGTTCTCACAAGCAATTTATTTTACACATGGTAGTGTATATATATCAATGCTATGCTCTCGATTTATCTCACCTTCTCCTTCTGAAGCTTGTAATTTCTAAAAATCACTTTATTAAGGCATGACTGATATACAAAAACATGTACATATTCAATGTATATATATAATGATAAGCAATACTATCAGAGTTTTGAACATTAAATTACCTTACTAATTCAGACATGTGAAAATTAAATGAACTAATTTCTATACTATCTGTAAAATATGTTTGGTAAACAAATTAATAAGTAACCATAAGCTATTAGAGAAACCAAAATACTATTTTCTGTCACCTGAGGGAAAAGTCTACATAGAATTGTTCTGCAGTTTCAAGCCATTTTTTTTTTTCATTCAAGTAACTTCATTAAAGAGAATATCCATCATATCCATTCTTGGATATGCTCCTTTTGGAAATGTAATAAAGAAGTCCTAGTTTGGATTCAAATCCAAGCTAAGACACAAACATTATTAGCCATGGGCAAATTACATAATCTCTATGAATCTTGTTTTCTTGTTTATTGAGTAACAGAGATATTATCTAATTTATAGGATTGAAAGTGAAAGTGAAAATCGCTCAGTCGTGTCCGACTCTTTGCGACCCCATGGACTATACAGTCCATGGAATTCTCCAGGCCAGAATACTGGAGTGGGTAGCCAAGCCCTTCTCCAGGGGATCTTCCTGACTCAGGGATCAAACCAGGGTCTCCGGCATTGCAGGCGGTTCTTTACCAACTGAGCTATCAGGAAAGAGGGAGGTTATTAAAACAATGAGCATATGTAAAGCACAGCAAAGGGTATAGTAAATATAAATACAGTCGTGTCCAGCTCTTTGCCACCCCATTGACTGTAGTCTGCCAGGCTCCTCTGTTCATGGAATTCTCCAAGGAATAATACTGGAGTGGGTAGCCATTCCTTTCTCCAGGGAATCTTCCCAACTCAGGGATCAAACCCAGGTCTCCCACATTGCAGGTGGATTCTTTACCATCTGAGGTAACAGGGGATCTTCCTGACCCAAGAATGGAATCAGGTCTCCTGCATTGCAGGTGGACTCTTTACCAGCTGAGCTATTAGGGAAGCCCAATTTATAGGATTACAAGGTTATTAAAACAATGAGTATATGTTAAGCACAGCAAAGGGTATAGTATATATAAGTACCCAGTAAATGTTGACTACTAAATTCCTAACTTACCATGAAAAGGACAGAAAGAGGACAAAACTAAACTGAAAAGATATTTTAAATATTCTAAAGTCAGAACTTCTCACTTTAACCTTGTTTTCCTTCCAGACAGTCCAAATTCATAGAATGTTGCTCTTGCTAAAACCTGTGCTGGCAATATAATGATGACTGTTCTCCTTTCTTTTAAACCTGTGGAAATCTTGGATAATCATCTGAAAATACTGCATCAATGTACATGAAGAGTTATAGCATGTTTGGTCCCCCATTCTATATTCTGTACTATGATAACTGTCATTTTCTACTCATATAGTCCTAAATAATTGTATCTATAAGTGTTACTTTGCTTATGACCCATATGTTGATTATCCTGAAATCCGAAATTCCATTCCTCTTTCTTTTCTTGAGCTCTTGGTCCATATGGCTAATTGTTACTAGATAATTCTTCTGATAGCCTCCAGGTATTTCAAGTTCAGTATGTTCCCAAATGAACTCATCATCTTCCTCAAACCTGCTCTTGTCTTCTATTCCTTACATAAGAGCTATGCCATCCTCTATCCAGTTGACCCAGTTGGAAACCCTGCATTATTCCTCTTCATTAACTCTCATTTTCTGTCATTGAGCCCTCCTACTATTCTATTGCTTAAGTATTTCTCAGTTTGGATCCTCAAATCTCCTCGGAAACTGTTACAGCTGAGAGGCAGTGTGGTACAATAAAAAGATGTGTCACACAGGCCTGGGTATGAAATTTTGCTTTACCCCTAGTCTATAATTTAGAGCTATAAATTCAATGTTCTCAAACCTTGGTTCTTCACTTGTAAAATGCACTGCACAAAGGTTAAACTATATAACCTTTGGAGATATATAACCTATATCTCCTGTATATATATATAACAGGAGATTATATCAGTAAATACTAATTCATTTCCCTTTCCTCTCTTCTTCCACTATCTAGCCATTCCTCTTGAAAATCATTTAGTTAAGGCTCTTGTCACAGTCCCACCCACAAATCTCTTAAATATCTGCATTTTCCATTTTCTCAGCTTCAAATCCATACTTCAGACTGTCACTATGTGTCTTTCTAAACCCAAAACTTGATCATTGTATTCCTACTTACAGAGCTCACAATTTGATGGTTATGTAACACCTACAGGACCAAATTCAAATATTTGGCATCAACCTCACTTGCTATTCCCTTCTTTCTTTTCTTCTACCTATACAGTTCTGTTTGCTGTTATTCAAATATATCAGTATTTTTCACACTTCTGTGTATTTCCATTGGCTTATATTTAACCTCGTTCTTTGTCTATCAAGTAAGGAGACAAAACATATCTAGGACACACTTTAACAACAACAAAAATTAGAGTGCCTGCCAGCATGCCACACTGAAGTAGAATTAGCATGTTATTCTCAGAAGAAAGGATTAAATAAATTGTCTTGGAATCCCTGAAACATAGCAAGGATCATCCAGAGGTCCACAGAGGGAAAACACTTGTTAGATCTCTCCCATGTAGTAGTTCGTCCCCCTTTTCCCATTTCCAATTGAATTCCAGAAAAACAGAACATACAGAGAGAATGGGGGAAGAATATTAACCTATGTAAAAATCCTGGTAATAATAATGATAGGCAATATTTATTGTGTCCCTGCTTTGTATATAGAAATATTTACCTATCAGCATGTCCCATAGGGCTTCCCTGATAGTTCAGTTGGTAAAGAATCTGCCTGCAACGCAGGAGACCCCGGTTCGATTCCTGGGTCGGGAAGATCCACTGGAGAAGGTAAAGACTACCCACTCCAATATTCTGTTCTGGAGAATTCCATGGACTATACAGTCCGTGGGGTTGCAAAGAGTTGGACACGACTGAGCAACTTTCACTTCACATGTCCCCAGGTAAATTCAATTCTTCTGTGAAATTCCCTATTAATGAGTATTGGTTCCACTCAATTTATCTATACTTTTAATATAGATGAAATCTTAAAGATCCATTTATTCCCCACAACAACTGTACTCATAAACACTCTACAGGCCTTCAGTCTCACCACCCTCCATCAGCCAGTTCCAGGGGTTTTAGAGAGCTGGGATTGAAAGCATGGACTATCCTTACAGAGCAGAACAATGTAAAGTCCAGTTTGGGGACCATCTGTGTTAGGGTAGGAAAGTCACCAACTTCACTTTTTTTTTTCATTTATTTATATTAGTTGGAGGTTAATTACTTTACAATATTGTAGTGGTTTTTGCCATATATTGACATGAATCAGCCATGGATTTACATGTGTTCCCCATCCTGAACCCCACTCCTACCTCCCTCCCCATCCCATCCCTCTGGGTCATCCCAGTGCACCAGCCCTGAGCACTTGTCTCATGCATCCAACCTGGACTGGCTATCTGTTTCACAATTGATAATATGCATGTTTCAATGCTATTCTCTCAGATCATCCCACCCTTGCCTTCTCCCAGAGTCCAAAAGTCTGTTCTGTACATCTGTGTCTCTTTTTCTGTCTTGCATATAGGGTTATCATTACCATCTTTCTAAATTCCATATATATGCATTAGTATACTGTATTGGTGTTTTCTTTCTGGCTTTCTTCACTCTGTATAATGGGCTCCAGTTTCATCCACTTCATTAGAACTGATTCAAATGAATTCTTTTTAATGGCTGAGTAATATTCCATGGTGTATATGTACCACAGCTTCCTTATCCATTCGTCTGCTGATGGGCATCTAGGTTGCTTCCATGTCCTGGCTATTATAAACAGAGCTGTGATGAACATTGGGGTACATGTGTCTCTTTCAGTTCTGGTTTCCTCAGGGTGTATGCCCAGGAGTGGGATTGCTGGGTCATATGGCAGTTCTATTTCCAGTTTTTTAAGGAATCTCCACACTGTTCTCCATAGCGGCTGTACTAGTTTGCATTCCCACCAACAGTGTAAGAGGGTCCCCTTTTCTCCACACCCTCTCCAGCATTTATTGCTTGTAGACTTTTGGATAGCAGCCATCCTGACTGGTGTGAAATGGTACCTCATTGTGGTTTTGATTTGTATTTTTCTAATAATGAGTGATGTAAAGTCACCAACTTTACTTGTTAAAAGCATGTTTTCTATATCTCAGTCCACATCCACTGAATCAAAATCTCTGTTAATAGTTCTCTCAGGTGATTTGTCTGCATGCTAATGATTAAGAATGTCAAGTCTAGGTGGAATGTCTGTTCATCAATGTCTAGGTGACATTCCTGTTTATCAACATGTCATCACTGTGCTAGGTGCTGAATACAAAAGGTTAACCAGGTGGACATGGTATCCCTAATATTTAGAGGTCCATAGTTGTTATGAATTCATCTAGCATGAAAATTAAAGTCAATCTATATTTCTATATTTTTTTCTTTTGTTTAATATCTGTTGTTTGATGAACACCATATGTAAAAAACATGCATCAAAAGTCAGTATTTTTCAAAACAATTTTGTATTCTCTGAAGTAATGCAAGTGTAATAAGGGCATGGTAAAGTAGTAAGTGTTATACCAAATAGGTACTTAAATGCAGCATTCTGAGATATATAAGACAGTATTTTTTTTACTGAATTAATAATGTAATTTACTGAATTATAACCATCAGTTATAAAAAGGATTTATAGAAAAGTCCTGTAAGAAATATTTTTAACAGCTTAATTTCTTACCAAACATCTCTTACTCCTACAGACACACATATTAGATGGCAGTGTTTAAAAGAATGCTTTTGGTGTTTTAAGTAGATGTGCATGCTCAAAGTAGGAGAAATAAGAAAATATACTTTTAGGAAAACTGCTCTACTTTGGGTATAGTCAATATGAGAAAATTTTCAGTTTATCTCAAGTATGTCATCATTTCACTGTTGGGTATTATTGAACCATGGTTTTATTCTTTTATTTTGGTACTCAGAAATATGCTTCTTCCCATTTTCACTGTAGAACTAAAAGTGTGTTGGAAACTGCTCCAGAATGGGGACTGTGTTGTGGAAGAGCTTCCATGAACATAAATAAGACCTGGCTCAAATGCTGTTACATGCTTTAATTTTCTGCCTTTTATAACTACTTTCAAAAGACATTCTAAAATTTTACAGTAAGTCTTGACTCTGTATTAGAGAATTTTTTGTTAATCATATTTCATTGAGTTTTTTTTCACTTCTTATTCCAGACACATCTCAGAGTTAATTTTTCAGAGTCTTATTTTTTTTTACCCTATTTCACTCTGAGACCCAAATTATTACCAAAATTCCCATAATATGTTTGATGATCATATTATATAATAGCACTTTTTGCAAAAGAAGTAGAAACATACTTAAAAGTTGAAAGTAATAATGGAAAGAGAAAGCAGCTGGATAGCATCTTACATGACATGTTGTTTCTGCCAATTAAAATTACTTGACAGGGTTAAAAAAGGTTAATGTAAAATGTAATGCTATGTAGGTAACATTTGAAGCAAAATTTCTGAAAAACTATATAACCATTTGTCAACAACTATAGCATTTCTACCATGGGTAAGCATTTATATACATATGTTTAGCTTCTCCCATCTCAAGAAGTTAATGCTCTAAAAGGAAAGATAACTACACAAGTAACTAAAATAAGGCAGGATATTTTAAGTGTTCTTTCTCAAAGGAGTGAAAGATATATTTGGGGAATTCCTGAAAAGGGCAAAAGAGGGGAGGATCACATACTTGAGCTTAGCTTTGAGAGATGAACAAAACATTTGACAGATGAACATGGGTGGAAGGTTACTTTGTAGTCTCAGTGAGCAAAAGATTCAGAGTTGTGAGGATCAGTGGCAGTCTAACTTTGTTGATGAATGATAAGATGGGAAAAGGATACATGACTGTTCCCACAATGTATGACACTGTGTTAAGTGTATTGTTGTTTAGTTACTAGGTCATGTCCAACTCTTTTGGAGACCCCATGGACTGTCCACAGGATTTTCCAGGCAAGAATACTGAAACGCGGTTGCCATTTCCTTCTCCAGGGGATCTTCCCAACCAGCGATAAAGCCATGTCTCCTGCACTGGCAGGTGTTTTTTTGTTTGTTTGTTTTACCACTCAGCCACCAGGGGAGCCTGCTAAATGTAGTACATGTAATTTAATTTAAAAAATTGACAGGATTGCCCCTATATTTCATAGAAGAAAACTCAGAAATGGAAAAGTTAGTTACCTTGCTAAGAGCACAGAGCTGCTAATTAGAGGAATCCAGATTTAAAGCCATATACCCAAACCAGTATTATTTTTATTACTACACAATGGTACTGAAATATGAAGACTATAATGCAATGCAAGGACTCTGCATTTCATTTCATGGACCATGGAGGATTATCAAAATCTTATAAGCAGTGTCGTTTCTTTAGGAAAGCAGGAAGCTGTTTCCTGGGTGAACTGGACTGAGAAAAGAGTGGGTTAAGAGAGAGAGTTCAGTTAATACTATACCATTCCAAGTGTGGTAACAATGGCATTGGTAATAGAAATGCAAAAACACTGGCAAACTATCCCAAAGGTGGAATTCATAGCACTGGTAACTAGATGTAGCAGATTAGAAATAAGAATTTTTTTAAAAAGCATTTACATTTATAAACTAGATGATTTGGAAAATTGTGATGCCATTAAACAAAACAGGAAAATCAAGAGGACTTAACTTGAAATTTGGTAAAATGTAACTGTGCTGGGCTAAGCTGCGTCAGTTGTTTCTAACTCTTTGTGACCCTATGGACAGTAACCCGCCAGGCTCCTCTGTCCATGGGATTCTCCTGGCAAGAATACTGGAGTTGGTGGCCATGACCTCCTCAAGGGGATCTTCCAGACCCAGGGATCTAACCCGTATCTCTTATGTCCCCTGCATTGGCAGGCAGGCTCTTTACCACTAGCACAATCTGAGAAGCCCAAAATATAACTACTTGCATCAATTCTTAAAAATCTATAGCAGTAGCTTTTATAAGAATGAATGTATAGTCAAAATTCCTCCAACAACAGGAAACTTTACCATTTTCATTTTTCAAGAAGAGAGAAACCAGAGTGCAGACTTGGGAAATGAGTTTACTAGCATGATCTTCAGAATCTTTGAAGTGGTCCCAAGGTACTAACGATGATAGATTGCCAATGCATTATTAATTCAGTATTTATTATAGAAAACAGAATGCAAGCATTGAGGCTTTATTATATTATTTAAAAATTAGAAAAAAAAATTAGATAGTTTGTGGATGCATTATATTAAAGAAACCTAGGAGTTTTTACAGTCCTTGATTAAATGGTATATTTCTGAAAAGGGCTTATAATAGTAAAATCAAACAATTAATTCATTTTGTGCTAATGTTAGCATTAAAAGTGTTACATCTATTACTGATATTTTTTCCTTTGGTTAGATAATACTTTCTTAGTTTTTTTCCAACCCAATATTCAGTTCATAGCAAAAGTGTTGTTGGGGAGAGCAAATGAGTTAAAATATGTTATGATTTTCTGAAAATTTAGTGCTAAGGTGCTAAGGTGAGGGCTTCAGCTTGATCAGATGAGTAAGTCTAGGTATTCATAATTACTAACATAAACTATTAGTTCCCTGGACAAAAAGAACAACAACAACAAAAAAAAACAATGCATTTAAATAGTCACAGTCCACAAAAAAGCTCTTATTTGGCTTTGAGTCACATGTAAAGGTCATTTGAACTCATAAACATGCACTTCCAGCCTAGTTAACTTGTGTTTCTAATTAATTATCATTTAGAGGTTTTAGTTTTATTTGGATTATTTTTCATCCAAGATTTTCCTGTTCCCTGTTTCCCAATTTAAGATTCAACACACTTCATGCATTTTAAAATAATACTCACTAGAAGAAACTCTTTAAGAAAGCAATGACTAGAAATTGCTTTTTACTATTGCCAAACTTTTGTCTTTATAGAAATTAGAGTGAACTTTATGTTCCCATATTTTCTGACTCTCATACAAAGTGAAAATGTAATACACCAGACAACAAAACTCAAAATCAACTTCATGATAATGTTTCATAAAAGCAATGGGATTAGTTACAGTTGTGGATACTTTTGAAGTTCCTAAATTTTGTCTTTTAAAATTTATTCTATAAATTTAATTAAAAGACAAAAAAATAATCTTTGCAGATAAATTCAAAGCCTTTTTTTCCTGCACAAGTATTTTGTTTATATTTTTTACTAGGCTGCCCAACATTCTGCTCTTTGAGTAATCAGTTAATTTTTATTTTTTATTAAGTTATATGATAAGAGTTACCACTGGTTGTAAAAATATGATCTGCTGTCCAGATCAGTAAGACAATTCCTTTGATTATCCTTATTTCCTATTTTTTAAAAAGACTACTCTCTTGTAATCAATACTTGACCATATCCTGTCCTTCTCTGGTGATATGAATACAAATATGTGACCCCATGGACTGTAGCCCACCAGGCTCCTCTGTCTGTGGGACTTTCCAGACAAGAACACTGGAGTGGGTTGCTATTTTCTTCTCCAACAAACATTACAGAGTATCTTAAAAGTTTCCGGGGAAGTTTCAGAATGCTCTCAGTCTTTGTTCAAGAGAGGGAAAGTGCATGCATGTATCTGTTTCTTCCACCACACTGCAGTTGGCTGCAGGAGTAATTTGGAGGAGAGATCTGTATGTTTGGCCGCTTTAACATGGAAGCTGGCTCTCAACAGGCTCTGAGTGTCGGGTGCACTGGGTGTCTGCAGCAAGCTCAGAAGCTTTCTTAGAATACCTATTATTAGTAAATCTAGTGCATTTTCTGAATGTCCTCATCCGCATACGTCTATACAGTGTTGTATATTCTTGTGGTGTGGTATTCTTTTCTTTTTTTTGAGGTAGAAGAGGAAAAACTATTTAAGAAGGAACCTGCATTTCAGCATCATATTTAATGCTTCTCCTTTCCCATCTGATAAAGTGGCTACAGTTTCCTATATCTTTATCTTAACATATCTTAAGAGTCTGCTTGGTTTCTTTTATATCTCTTATTCTGTAAATTTTGCTTTTATGAAATTCATAGAATATGGAGCAGAGTTATAACTAATATTTGTATGATGTGGTATATTATTATTTTATGCTTTTAAAAAAATGATCAAACACATTTTCAGAGGCCATGGGCAGGCTGGGGGTCACAGCATGAACTGTACCTGAAGCCTGAGGCAGAGTGTGTTGGGGCCAGCTCATCTCAACTCCTGAGAGTCACTGGGTTGTATCTTTTACCAGCTCCACAGTTATCTCTTAAACCGGGTTTGGAGCTTGATAATGATATGAGATTGGACATGTGGGAGTATTTACACCATGGAAACTAGCAAATACTACACATCAGAGCCCTTTCTTCTGCAGAGTCAGCTGTTAGATATTTACCAGCACACCCACTGCCTGGAGCTGAAGTTTCCACAGCTCTCACCTTCCTCGCTTGGCACCATACCTCACCACTGCCTCATTTGTCTCTACCAAAGCCAGACTTCACATTTCGTCAGTGCTATGGCAACTCATACATGAGAAGTCAGACCAGAACATCAAGTATCATGCAAGAGGCAAGCCCTGGACTTTGAAAAGAGGCATCTACTGAAGTTCTGAAGTTCTCCCATGCCCCACCTCTCACAAAAAGCCCCCGAAACTCATTGTCCCTAGAAATTGATAAACTGTACACTTGATTACATCATATATAATCACTGATACACACACAGTAAACAATATGCCCAGACATATAGTTATGCTTATGAAAAGTGAAGTTTAATTTTTAGTGGAACAAAATATAATTTACATGTTGTGGGTATGTACTGGGTGTCCACATATAATCTCTGAATGCACTGTAGCTTCTGGAATACATGAAATCAAATTAGCTCAAATGCTAAGTCTATCATACCAAGATTCCTTTGTTTTTACTACTTATGTTTTCACATTTCTTCACAGTGTATGCAATCATTACCAAGTATTTGAGGTGGGAGTATTAGTGAATTACAAAAATGTCCTAACAACAGTCAAGTCATAAAACAAATATTTTAACCCCCACACATTGCATTCATTATAGCCTGAAAAAAATCAGTCTTATATATTAATGACTGAATGATTCTGAAACCCCTCTGGCACTTGTAAAAATTGTACAAGTTCCGTGACTTGGCAATATAATTTTCTCTACTGAGCGGAGGCATATTAGCAGTCAGAGCTGTATGGTCTTCTTGTGTAAAGTAACTATCAAAGAAGAGAGGCATATGTTTGGTTTCTGTTTTGTTTTGTTTTTTTTTTTTCATATATTGATTTTTATATTTCTTTCTTAAAGAAATTCTGCCCGAGCTAAACTCTATTATGTCAGAGTCCACTGTGGATAGTTGGCATCCATGTACCATATTATCCCTTGCCTACCTCTTCCATTTATCTTAGTCTTTTTCTCTCTAGTTTGTTTCTCACTGATTCAAATATTGCCCATCTTGATGGACTTTTTCAAGACTGTCCTGTTTTCAGAAGTCTTTCCTTCCTGGACTGACATCTTTTCTCTTCCTTACTATTTTGCCATTGAGAGTTTTTCCTGTCATGTGGGCTAATAGCAGGTCTTTATGTCCTAAAGGGAAATAAATAAAGGGGGCTGCCCCAGGTGGCGCTAGTGGTAAAGAACCTGCCTGGCAATGCAGGAGATGTAAGAGACGTGGGTTCTATCCCTGGATTGGGAAGATCACCTGGAGAAGGAAATAGCAATCCATTCCAGTATTCTTGCCTGGAGAATCAGAGGATCCTGGTGAGTTACAGTCCACAGGGTCGCAAAGATTCAGACATGACTGAAGTGACTTAACACACATTTCTTAAAAGCAATTCATTTCTCAAAGACGGAGAGCTACCAATTAGTTTTTCTGTATTTCCCATACACTGAACAATGGATCTGTGTATAATTCTAGACGTGGCAGTTACACAATGAGAAACTTTTGTCTCATTGTATTTAGATTAAAAAACTATCCAACAGACATACTCCTTGGTCATTACTATGGTTATAAATAGAACAGTGGCTTATTTGACATCAGGTATGTTTTTCAATGCAAACTTTAGCTGATCTGAAAAACTGTATACTTCATGCTCTGGCACTTCTCCACACTTAATGCTAGATGTCTTGTCTCTCTGTGAAAAAACCATGTACTCTTGTTTAATTTGATCATATGAGGTTGATACCTGCACTATATTGGCTAGAATAGTCCATAAACTGTGCATCCAGGTAGTGAAGATACAGTATGCATATTAAGGCATCAAAAAAGTAAGAGTAATCCTGATTTTCTTGAGGAAAAATTTTGATACTCTAAGTATCATCACAGTAGAGATATCATAGAAAATTGAGCTGAATTCCCTTGTGCTAATTATTGCATTGATCGAACTTAAAATCAAAGAGGTGAAAAGTCACTATCTAGTATATGGTTAATAGGCATTCTGGTTTACATAATAGATATAACTGAAAAATTGATTGCATTTCTTACACCTTAATCACTTCTGAATGCATAAAAAGGATCCCATTATTTAAAATATTTTACCAAAATTCTTTCCAATTAAAGTATTTTGCAGGATAAACAGTAAGCTTCTAACATATATGTCTACTAAATTTAGATATTCTCGAATAAAGTTTCTTAACGTGGAGCTGTTCTGCAATCCTTCTTTTTCTTACACTGGTTAGAGATCCAGCTTTTGTTCAGAAATATCTTTAATCCAGTCCCTCAATTCTCTTTTATATTAGTGTGGGCTAATATAGCTAAAACTCTCTCATCATTCTGTTTTAACTCTGTGTCTCCTGATTCCTTGTGCAGGATCCGCTCTCAACAACTAGAAAGCATGAGGAAGGAAGGTGAGGGCAAGTCACAATGACTCTTACCAGGGGGAGGAAAGATAACTTATCTTTATTCGGAGTCTATGATTGCTCTTTCTTCTCCTGTTTAGCTTAGTTTGCTTTCAGTTAAGTTAGAACACAACTTTGAAAGATAAACAAGTGAGATATAACATGAACGTAGCTGAGACTAGTGAAGATTATGGAATGTACAAAGGCCATAACTATTCTGGAAGATAATTGATAAATTATAAATTTAATATTACATTCAAAATAAATAATAGAGTTGTCTTCTCTAGGCTCTAACTTGAACATTTACACATTCAATTTTGGCATATTGGAATTGTGCTGTGGTAGCTGTAACATTATCAAATTCTCTAAGCATCAATAAGACTTTGAGGTTGTTGCATGAGGTTGTGTCTAAAAGTAGGACTGAGAATCAGTATTGGTCATATACACACGTACAGTGTATTGAGGAAACAAGGGCACTCATCTCCAACCCCAACCCCTATCACCCTTGCCTCGGAGAAGGCCTTCATCAGCTTCTGTCTGGACCAGAGCTGTCATCTCTTCACTGGCCCTGCCTCTCAGCAATCCATCTCCTACGCTATTAACAGAAACATCTTCCTAAACCATTCAGTGGCCCCTGTCTCCTACAGGATAAAAACCTAAATTCAACTAGCCACATAAGGTTTTCATGATCTGGTTATGCTATGTTTATTGTTTTTTCTCTTGGCAGTTCACCTTGTATATGCTACAAGCACAGCGAACCAAGCCCCAAATGCCATGGTATTTTATGCTTTTTCTCTTTCTCTGTATTTTATGCTTTGTCACTTTCTCTCTCTTGCCTAATTTTTCCTGTATCACTACTATGTTGCTACAAACTTTCATGATTTTGTAGAACAGATGTTGAGGAAAGGCAAGATAGTTTCTGTAAGAGGAAAAACCGTACCTATTTACTATAGCTCTTTGAGAAATACGCAGGTCAATATCATTTTTTTGATCTTCAAAATTATATGATGGGGTTCAAAAACCAAGTTTTTTTTTTCTAAGAAGTTATTCTACAGTGCTAAAACAAAGCTGATTATTTTCATTGAAGAGATACTTTTAAAAAACCTGCCTTTGTGAACTTTGACTACCCTCAAATACCTGTTGTATACAGAATACTTTTATTAGCATCATTGTCTAATTACAGCAATAATCCCATAAGGGATGGGTTGAGCAGGGCATGACTTTTCAAGGATGGGGAGTAAGTGTTAGAATCTTCATTAAATATGTACAGTTTTAAAAACTCCTATTAATTCTGAAACCTTTTTCCCTGAAGGATGTTCTTTGCTCAAAAATGCCTGCCCCCTCCCCAACACCTAAACTATCATTCTGAGAATCACTGATTAAATAAAAAGTACAAACCCAAAATAAAGAATTAGTCTGAGTGAATACTTTAAAAATATATAATGGTGAGATTCCTCAGGGATTGCTAAAATGATCACAGTTAGTCAACATTTTCTAACAGTAAGAATATATGGTGAAAATTCCAAGTTTACAGATTATGTTACCATCTTTAAATTAGTAAAATAAGCTAATGATGATAAGATTCTGGAAGAGATAATATGTGTATATACGTAAGTCAAAAACTGGCAGATGAGTTTTCTCATGAGTTTGCAGTAAAATTTAAATTATATTTATAAGAGAAAGGGCTCTGAACAATAACTTCCTCATGAAAAAGCATCAAGCAATCACTCTGGATGTCTTCCTAAAGATATTAATGTATACTTTTAGTCAAAATATCAATAAAGTAATGGGCATCATCAGGAAGAAAGTAAGACGCAAAACAGAACATATTATAATAGTTCTGTGTAAACAACATGGTATATTTACATCTGGAATACAGATGTCATCCTCCTTGCTTAGCATGAATAAGGACTACACAGTACAATGGAAGCATCTTAGAATTAGAATGAATGAATGAATGAATGAATGATGGAAGACATATGTTAAAAAATATGGGCTATGATCTAGAAAAATAAATGTTTATTAAGGTGAACTATATTCAGCATCTATAAAATCATAAAAATATGGATAAGCAGAATAGAGACTTGTTAGTCAACTTATGAAATATTAGAACTAGCATGCACTTAAAGTCTTAACGTGCTAGGAGCAAGGCAGAAAAATAGATGTGCTATACTACACAGCAAACAGAAAACATATGTAAGCTGTTACACATATAAGTACTGCATGCTAAAAATATAAATAGGTTCAAGAGAGGTTTAGCCAAAACTACAAATGAAACCTATAACTGATTAGAAAACTAGAGATGTTTGGAATCAAACATGGAGCTGATTGAGTTGGCATCATAAAATATGATCTGAGATGAACTATAGTTTGAATAAACCATGGAATTTTGTGCTTCTTATCTAATTAGATGATCTCCAAAAATGTAATGAAAATTAAAGGGAAATTTAACAAATACTTCTGGTTAATCAATCTTTACCCTTAGGTTCTTCTGATGTTTAGCATGATTAAGACACTCATTAATTCTTTGAATCCTGGAGTATTAGTGATTTACATTTGCTGATTTAAAGTAAGACACACTAGTTACCATGGGGTTTATGCATTATTCTGTCCTTCAGCACTTAATGAGAGCCTGCCAAATACAAAGCCTTATAAGTACTAGAGATTTGCAGAAGTTGTAAGATAATCTCTTCAAATAGCTTGTAAATCAGATAAAAAAAATTAGGTTAAAATTATGAGGAACAATAAAATAGAGGTGATTGCTTTTGTAGTATAGCAATGCATTCTTAAAGTAAAATAGATGATGACAGATTAGAAAACTGTAAAACATTATGGAGAAACTTGAATTTCAATTTGGCTTTGAAAGAAATATGTTGCTAAATGGAAGCTGTTAAAATACTGATTCCTAAGCCTCCCCTCAAACCTACTGGATCAGACTTCTTAGGAGTAGAAACTGGGCGTTTGAAAATTTTTAAAGAGTTCGTCATGTGATTCCATGTAGCCAGTCCATGAGGCAATGTTTGGGAAATACTGAAATAGAGACTCTATGTAATTACGGGAACTGGTGGGCAGAGGCAAGAGAAATTTCTGGCAATTTGTATGGGAGAGGAAGACAATGAGCAAATCAGCTTGGAGCCAAAGGCCCATGTAAGTTGTAGAGGAACAATGGGAGAAAATTGTACAAGTAGGCTGGAGTCAACTTTTGGAGGGCATTGAATTCCAAGGAAAAGAGGCTTTCTTTTGTTTTGCTTTTTTTTTTTTTCACTAGCTTTTATTGTAGTATAGTTGATTTACAATATTATGATCATTTCTGTTATACAGAGAAGTAAATCGGTTACACATATAAAATACCCACTGTTTAGGTGGTTCTATTTCCATATTGTTCATTATAGAGTATTGAGTTAAAGTGTGTTAAAGAGTAGGTTCTTTTTTTTGGTTTTTTTTTTTTTAATTAATTAATTAATTTATTTTTTGTCATACATTTATAGCATATACCATTGCAAGTTTGGAAGCAAAAGAATAGCCATTACAACAAGTCCTTTATGAATAAAAATAGGTAAATATAAAGTCAGAGAGGCTGAAGAGTGGTCTAGTTAAGAACTAGTTTAGGTACAAATAATGAAGGACTGGATGGCAATGGAAATGGAAGAGAAGTACTAGACACAAACTTGGTAATACAAAAAGGGCAAATGTGATAGTTTCTAGTAGAGTTTCGGGTAGCTGGACCGCCTTTTTATAGTTTAAGTATCTTTCTATGCAAATTCATATTTTAAAAATATCTTTTACTTTCCATTTTCATTCTGTTGAAAACGTAACTACTCTGTATTAATAAAAGTCTTTGTTAAGACTGATAGTAAAGAATGAGTGCCTATGACTTATTAAGAGCCAATGACCAAAATGGCTTTAAATCATGCTTTAATTTTTCAATGCTGATTACTGGCATGATCTAAAAACCAAGTTGCTTCGAATTATTTATTGCCTGGGTGGCAGAATATTTAAATATAAATTAAAGAAGGAAGATTACATTATATACCTGCCAGCAAAACTTCATAGGACATAACAAAGTTAAAACAGAGGGATAATGTGGATGCAGACGTCTTGACTCCTAGAGCTAGGTGTAAGCAAAGTGTGAATGAGAGTGTCCATAATTTCTCCCTTTCATGACCATTTCCTCTTTCAGTTTCATTCTTGGTGTCCTTATACTCATTCTGTTAGCACAGTCACATTTTGCTCTCAGAGAAGATGTAGACACTTACAACACATATGAATTTATGTCTCTGTGCTATGTCTCCCCAGTATATTTGTATTTTGAGCTTCTCTCTAGTCTTATGTAATAAAAAATTTGGCTTCCTTCTGAATGTATTTGAGGCTTCAGGAAAAGTCAGAAAATAGGAGAGAGTTTTTAGGTAGTAGGAAGAGATTATTTTCTATTTCACATAAAAATCTGATATTTATCTCACATCTACTGGTATTATGGTATCTGTACTTGTGATAATTTTGGAGTCATTTTTAGAACATAGTAAAGTGTTGTATTTGGCAGATGTAAATATTTTACATGATAATATAAAGAATTCTTTCTGAATAAAAGTATAGAACCTACAAAGATAACAGGGCAAACCAAATATTTCCTCCTGGCTGATTGAGGGAATATGCTTTCCCTGGCGCAAAGGGGAGAATCAGCCCCATTATATTCCAGAGAGGCTGTAAATGATAAGGAAAAGGTCAATAAATTGGTATAGAAATATAAATCTGTGTAATACAGTTCAGTGGTGTTCCTATGACATTACTCAGTAATATGCCAGTGGAATCATCCTGTTTGTTGCACAACTGACTAGTCTGCTTCTAATTCTGGCATAGTCTAACCCTGCTGAAACTAGCTGTTGCCAACTTAAATTCTTCCAAAACAAAACACTGCCATCACTGTACCACAAGCCAATGTACTTTCTAAAGATTTTCTAGTGTTTCATCTATTTCCTTAAAAAATTACTGAGTGAAGGACGATTCTTTTTACCTAACCCAACAAGTTAAGTGGTTTTCCACATCATTATACAATAGATATAGGAGTGATAAGAACTATAATTGATTTACTCTCCCACCCCCCCAGTGATGATGATAGTGTGGAATCAATTCTCTTGTTGCGGAACATTTCAGTTACATTTGATACTAACAATTATGCAATCATGTGGAACTGTTTTGAGTTTCATGCTGGTTTGATGGGAATTATACTTTCTGGGTTTTGGTAATAATTTATCTACTTGTGTTTCTTTTTTGCTGGCTTTGATTTGATTAGTTTTCTAATTTCTTTTAGTGTATTCCAAAGTTCTGTCTTAGATATATTATTTAACAGTTACAGGGCATGCTTTTTTAGGATAATGTGATCCAAAGACAAGATTAGCATTATCAACCACATGTATCAATGGTGTTATTTTACAATAGTGAATTCTAGGGTTCATGGGAAAAGTAAGAGAACCTGGAACCTGCTGGAGGTCACCACCTGCACAAAGCCCTTTGCATCACCTATCCAAGTGACATCCTATAAAGAAACGCAGGGAAAATGAACTTCCTTTTTTCCTAACTGCCACTAGGCAGCAAAGTCAGCACGCGCACAGCATACCAACCTAATGGTCCTAATCCAGCACCAGCCCAAAAATAAAATCTGTCTTTCATGTTAAGCAGTCACTTTGCTTAATAAATTTATTTCAATCTAAGATAATTTGGTGTTTGTTTTACTATAACTTTTGAGGAAGTCGATTTTAGACAGTATGAACACTTACTAAAGATCACCTGCTTATACTTCAGGTTGACACCTGGAAACAAAATACTGGCAGTTGCACATCCTTAAGCAAATACATCTTATATAATTTTCACATTTTGATAAAACTGGGTTCATATATAAGTTCCATGTGTAAGTTGTTTATAAGAAAATAAATGACTCATAAATCATCTTAAAAATTAATTTAAGACTGACACAGACTTAAAGTAGTAGTCTATGAGTCTTTTGTCTTCTTATAAGCAATTTATCTACAGTGGTCAATATAAGATTCATGTTACTCTGCTTTTGGACACATTTGCTTTAAATAATTAATCCTTGATAAGAGGTAAATATATCATTCTTTTCACTGAGTACCATCTATAAACTGCTACTTCTTTCAGAGACACTTCAAAAATTAAACATAATTCCATTTCTAATTGAAGGAGAGGAGCATTAAAATTAGTTTAATTATCAAAATATTTCATATTTGATTCTAAAAAAATATACAATTTATAAGCATTATTTTATTTCATTCTAAATCTCAGACCAATAAATCACTTTGCTTTTAATAGCACAACAATTTTTATTCCCTTTCTTAGAGTCAGACAGTAAAAACAGCTTTCTTTTTGTAGTCAAAGACAAAACAGTGACTTATGGATTAAATTACTAGTTGTCACTAAAAACTCAAAAAACTTAAAGCTTTGATTTCACTAAAAGCAGACTAAAATTAGTTGAGGTGGTCATTTATAACAACTATTGGCATCAGTTGGTGCTAGTAGTAAAGAATCTGCCTGCCAATGCAAGAGATGCAGGTTTGGTTCCTGGTCAGAAAGACCTCCTAGAGTAGAAAATGGCAACCCACTACAGTATTCTTGCCCGGAGAATTCCATGGACAAGGTAGCCTGGTGGGTTACAGTCTAGGAGGTCACAAAGAGTTGGACATGACTTGAGCACACACACACTGGCATAAATGAATAAACTAATCTTAATCACAAAGAATTTGTCATGACTAAGTTACACCTTTAAAAGTGGTTGATAACAGCAATAATATGATTGAGGAGCTATTGGCTAAAATATATTACCATAATAATAAGCAAATTCAAAATGAAAAATAATGGTAAGGAAAGAACTGAGGACTATCTAGTCACTTCAATCCAAAGAACTCTCATTTCCACAGCACAGTTAAAGAGTCAATTGATTCCAGTTTATCAGCAAATGACGGTATTGAATAGAAAGAGTAATTATACAATAAATGTCTCAGTATCACTCCCACAAGTAAAATTTGAGCTGTGCGTACAACTGTAATCAAACTGAGACCTTCTGACTTATTCATCTTTTGAAGACCCTGGGATTGTGATCAGAGTATGGACAATGACGACATTCCAGGATGTGACAGTAGACTACAGATTAAAGGGTTAGAGAAGTACATGTGAGGCCACTTCAAGTGACACCTATAGATACTTCCCTTTAACACTGTGAATATTGGGAATGCTGAGTAAATATTAAAACTTTTATTATTCTTTTTTTCATTTATTTTTATTAGTTGGAGGCTAATTACTTTACAATATTGTAGTGGGTTTTGTCATACATTGACATGAATCAGCCATGGATTTACATGTATTCCCTATCCCGATTCCCCCTCCCACCTCCCTCTCCACCCGATCCCTCTGGGTCTTCCCAGTGCACCAGGCCCGAGCACTTGTCTCATGCATCCCACCTGGGCTGGTGATCTGTTTCACCATAGATAATATACATGTTTTGATGCTGTTCTCTCGAAACATCCCACCCTCGCCTTCTCCCACAGAGTCCAAAAGTCTGTTCTGTACATCTGTGTCTCTTTTCCTGTCTTGCATATAGGGTTATCATTACCATCTTTCTAAATTCCATATATATGTGTTAGTGTGCTATAATGTTTATCTTTCTGGCTTACTTCACTCTGTATAATGGGCTTCAGTTTCATCCACCTCATTAGAACTGATTCAAATGAATTCTTTTTAATGGCTGAGTAATATTCCATGGTGTATATGTACCACAGCTTTCTTATCCATTTGTCTGCTGATGGGCATCTAGGTTGCTTCCATGTCCTGGCTATTATAAACAGTGCTGCGATGAACATTGGGGTGCACGTGTCTCTTTCAGATTTGGTTTCCTCAGTGTGTATGCCCAGAAGTGGGATTGCTGGGTCATATGGCAGTTCTATTTCCAGTTTTTTAAGAAATCTCCACACTGTTCTCCATGGCGGCTGTACTAGTTTACATTCCCACCAACAGTGTAAGAGGGTTCCCTTTTCTCCACACCCTCTCCAGCATTTATTGCTTGTAGACTTTTGGATAGCAAAAACACTAACATTACTGCCCTATTTTTAAAAGTCCAGTATCATCCGGAATTCTTTGGTGCTATGCAATATTATTTTTTATTACTAACAAACATTTCTGTCAACTTTATACATCTAGCATAGCCAGAATTTTATTCTGATTTTTAGATCAGAGTGATTTGCTTATGCAAAATTTAAGAACAAGATACAGAGAACTGCCATCGCTTCAAACTTCATAAAACGTAGACACATTATCATTCCCACCCTAACTTTTTCTCATATGCTCATTCTCAAAATTAGCCAGGTTTAAAATCATCCTTGACTTCTCTAATTCCCTGTTCTTCCATCTTAGCCTCAACATCCATTGGGCCTAGAACCTGAGGAAATGGGCACAGCAAGGAGGATGAGTAAATGAGATAGAAATAATCTGAACCCATTGCTGTGAAGTGTATGTTGAGAAATTATGTTCTATCATATTGACTGAAAGATGCTAGGTTAGACAACAAGGTGGTTCATTCCAGTATTATGCTCCACTTCCTAGAAGGTGAACATAGCATACAGGCAGTGAGAAGGGAATCATTCAGAAAGAAGGGAAATAAATGCTTTCAAGGAACTCAACAACGAGCCAGGAGAAATTCCAGGATGTAAAAACATCAAGGAACCATTTGGAGTGACGCAGGGTGTATTTGTTGTGTTTGTCTTTGTGTCTGAGATGGCTACCAATAACATGCAATATGAATACAAACTTTATTTATTTATTTATTTTTGGCTAGATGTGAAAGCGAAAAGGCTTGAGACTCTTTTCTAGCTACAGTCTTTTAGAGAAGATAAGTATTTTTAGAGGCGGTTAAAAAAAAATCTAATTCAGGAAGGAAGCCAAGAAGAAAAAAACTAAAGAGGCTAGGAAATCTAAACTATCATTAAGAATTTGGTGAATTTATTTATTTATTTATTTTTGAATTTGGTGAATTTAATAAGCAGTGACAGGTTCAAAAGACATTTGCACCTTGGAAGAAAAGCTATGACAAACCTAGACAGCATATTAAAAAGCAGAGACATCAATTTGCCAACAAAGGTCCCATAGTGAAAGCCATGATTTTTCCAGTAGTCATGTATGGATGTGAGAGTTGGACCATAAAGAAGGCTGAGGATCGAGAACTGATGCTTTTGAATTGTGGTGCTAGAGAAGACTCTTGAGAGTCCCTTGGACAGCAAGGAGATCAAACGAGTCAATCCTAAAGGAAATCAACACTGAATATTTGTTGGAAGGACTGACGCTGAAGCTGAAACTCCAATGCTTTGGCAGACTGACACAAAGAGATGACTCATTGGAAAAGACCTTGATGCTCGCAAAGACTGAAGGCAAAAGGAGAAAGGGGCAGCAGAGGATAAGATGGTTACACAGCATCACTCACTCAGTGGACATGAATCTGAGCAAACTCCAGGAGACAGTGCAGGACAGAGGAGATTGGCGTGCCACAGTCCATAGGGTCACAAGGAGTTGGACACAACTTAGCAACTGAACAACAAAAATTCTCTTACCTCATCATTTAAAAACTAGATGAAATTGTAGAAGGATTCTATTAATCAGATTAGAGTAGCAAATTGTATTTCTTCAGTTTTAACACTATGAGATTTATATTTTAATTTACATTTATTTTAATACATTTTCAATCTGCATATACCACTTAAGATCTTTTTGAAATTTATTTATCCTCCAATAATGCTTTAAAAATAATTAATTTGAATATACATTGTAAAATAACCCTGTGTTAAAAGGGAATAGTTGATACTTCTTTACATAAAATATGAATCATTACATTATACTTAAACTTTATAAAATAATCTTGAAAATATAGTCGTGTCTGACTCTTTGCAACCCCATGGATAGTCCATGCAATTCTCTAGGCCAGAACACTAGAGTGGGTAGCCTTTCCCTTCTCCAGGGGATCTTCCCAACCCAGGGATCAAACCCAGGTCTCCCTAATTGCAGGCAGATTCTTTACCAGCTAAGCCACAAGGGAAGCCCAAAATAAAATTTATTTTTGATAGACACACTTTTTACTATGTCAATATTCTAAAATAATGAAATGATTAAAAATATTCATAAGGAAGACAGTGAGATTATATTACTGTCATTTATGACCTCTATTAAGGGAAATAATGAGCAGTATTCTGTCTTGGGCTAACTATATTGATCTAGTTCTTGCTGACAAACTGGTTTCAGGTAAGTAATATAACTAATGGAGATTCTGGAATCCATGTGTATAATGTATGACTGAGGAAACTACAGATGCTTTGCCTTGGTATGACCAATGTCTTCATCTCTTCGAAGGGCTGTTATATGGAAAAGGTATTGATTATCCTGCAGAATTTTAGAGGATATATCTGAGAGTATGTAGTAATACCTAGGATCAGAGCTATCTGGTAAGTGTAATGAGGCACTTCAGCAGTTGTTAACCTATAATACATTAATGTGAGTATATAGACAGAAAGATACATCAATAGACAAAACAAGATAGCCAATATAAAGTAAAGGACAGGCATTGTATCAGTTGAAAAATGTAATGACTTTCATTACAATGTAGTGAACAATGTAATATTTAATAACTAATGTTGAAAAAATTAGCTAGCTCTTTGCAGGAACAAAATATCAGTTTAGGGTTTCATCTCAAACCATGTGCCAAAACTAATTCCAAAAGAATTTAAGAGATATATTTTAAACTTAAATTACAAAAGCAAGAATAAAATGTATTTCAGACAGTGGAATGGAAAAATACTTTTAAGCATAGAAAACAATATAATAAATTATAAAGAAAGATTGATATATATGGCTACACAAAATTAAGCATCTTAAAATAAATGAATAGATAGGATAGTGCAGGATTAGAGAAAGAGTGAGAATTAGGAATAGAATGAGGGATGTTGACAGTGCCATAATACGCAGAGAATGTTTATGACTATTGGAAATAAGGCACTTACCCTGGCTTAGGCACTTATGAGGTCACTGCTGGCCTTGAAGAGATAAGGCCATTAAACAGATTAAAAGTTAGGATGCAAGTGTTAAATTGAGGAAAAGTGAACAAATTTAGTCTATATGTTCAAGAAATTTGGTGTTAAGTGAAAAGGGAGCAGGGAAGTCTTTTGAAAAGATTTCAGAGTTAGAGGCATGAACATTTTATTCATCTGGCCCATAGGCACAAAGCCTAGAGCGCATGAAAATATCAAGTACTTACAAATATATTTAAAACTTTGAAATTTAGACACTGACAGTAAAATTTGACAGGAAAATTAAAAACTAGAGATTATCAAATATTTAACTTATAAACTTAACTTATGCCAACTTCATTATTTATTAAATTTAATAATACTTTTTTCATAACATACAAAAACAATTTGATAATTCTTTTCTTTGCAAGAATTCCCTAGAAAGTACAATATTTGCAGAAAGTTGATAGCAAATCATAAGTAAAATGAGTTATTTTAGACCAAGTAATTTCAAAAGAAAATCTATTTAAAAGTTTTAAATAGTTAAAAAATACTGTATCTAATGAAAAATATGGACGTATTTTGCCTTTTGATTATAAAAATATGCTTTCAAAAGTCAAAAATCAGTGTACAAAAATCAAAGCAGTGGTAACACATATCTTAGACGTACTCTTTAATTAAAGCCATAACAACATTAAATTAATAACGAAGTTGATCAAGCCTAAATGTTTTACATGCTTTACTATTTACTTACATAAGTTAATTATAATTTGCAACTTGATGTTTTAAAATATCATTAAGAAATTTTCCAAACATTTTAATGTTAGATTTGTGTTGGGTGGTCTTGAGAAACAATAGTACGTAGGGCCTATGAATATCTTAAAACAGCTTTATTGAGAGAACAATTTGGAAAACGTATTTTTGTAATCAAAAGGCAAAGAAGGGAGGGACTGAAGACATCCAAGACAGACAGGAGGATACAGAATCAAGAGTATGATGTTCTTTGAAGGCAATTCAATTGAATTTACAATATTGTGTGTGCATGCTCACATGCACATTTAATAATAATTTGAGCAGTCACATGCAGGGTATTTAAAAAATATAACACTAAGATACAGGATATTAGTGTGTCAAATACACAACACACATTTAGAATGCTTTACTGTTCTAGTACTTGTGGCAATGTACAAAGGTCAAAGCAGTGCAAACACATATCTTAGACTTACTCTTTAATTAAAACCATACTAACATTAAATTAGTAATGAAGTTGATCAAGCCTAAACGTTTTACATGCTTTACTATTTACTAGCATGTTAATTATAATTTGCAACTTGATGTTTTAAAATATCATTAAGAAATTTTCCAGACATTTTGGAGTATATTGAGTATTTCTGTATACATGTGCTATGGATATTTATTTATAAATCTACGTATGTAGAGTGTTTTATAAAATAACCAATGCTATGTAGCTACAATAACAAGGGTACAATACACAAAGTACAAGCTGCAACCTAAAAGACCAGAAGGAATAAAGTTAATTTAGAAAAGATGTTTTCAAATTTTTTAGACTTGAGACAACTTTATACTCTTAAAAACTATTGAGGACCCAAAGAGCTTTTGTTCATATGGGTTTACACCTACTGATACTTTCTGTATTCGAAATTAAACTGAGACATTTTAAAACTATTTATTGACTTATTTAAAAATCACAATAATGGCCAATTATGGGACAGTTCATAATATTAGCATAAGAAGAAAACCAGGGTTATACAATTCTAGTAATTTTCTCTTTTTATCTACTCTGCATATCCAATTAATTTTCCTAAAACACAATCTGACATTTTCAAATTTCAAACATTCAAAGACTCCTGTTGACAAATAAACGTTAAAATTTTTTATTAATAAATTGGCAATCAAGGCCTTCAACAAACTCATTCTAACTTCTTTTCTACCTTTTTGTATTTCTTTGATACATTTCCTACTCCAGATAGCTCTAATTTCTATCTTCTAAAAATGAGTTATGAATCATAGACTCTATTGTCTTACATAAACTTTTATCTCTCAATTAGCATGATGTTTCCATTCTACCTATGTCCAAACTTCTATCTTCTTCAAGATGTAATTCAAGGTCTGTCTGTTGCTCAAATCCTCTGTTGACCACCTAGGATATGTAATACCTCTTTCTTCTGAATAACTATTGAATTTATTTTCTATTCTGTTCTTTTTAGCAACTGGCACATACTGTTGCTTATAATTCATTTTCATTTTCTGTAGGAGGAAATATAATTGATTTGATATATATTTTGTTAATCCAGATATTTTGATGACATCACAATTAAAGTCACCACATCAGATTTCTAAACTATTACTCAGTTCAGTTCAGTCACTCGGTCATGTCCAACTCTTTGCAACCCCAAGGACTGCAGCACGCCTGGCTTCCCTGCCCATCACCAACTCCCACATCTTGCACAAACTCATGTCCATCGAGTTGGTAATGCCATCCAACCATCTCATCATCTGTTGTCCCCTTCTCCTCCTGCCTTCAATCTTTCCCAGTATCAGGGTCTTTTCAAATGAATCAGTTCTTCGCATCAGGTGGCCAAAGTATTGGAGTTTCAGTTTCAATATCAGTCCTTCCAATGAGTATTCAGGACTGATTTTCTTTAGGATGGACTGGTTGGATCTCCTTGTAGTCCAAGGGACTCTCAAGAGTCTTCTCCAATACCACAGTTCAAAAGCATCAATTCTTCACCACTCAGCTTTCTTTATAGTCCAACTCTCACATCCATACACGACTACCGGAAAAACCATAGCCTTGACTAGATGGACCTTTGTTGGCTACGTAATGTCTCTGCTTTTTAATATGCTGTCTAGGTTGGTCATAACTTTTCTTCCAAGGAGCAAGCGTCTTTTAATTTCATGGCTACAGCCACCACCTGCAGTAATTTTGGAGCCCAGAAAAACAAAGTCTGTCACTGTTTCCACTGTTTCCCCATCTATTTGCCATGAAGTGATGGGACTGGATGCCATGATCTTAGTTTTCTGAATGTTGAGCTTTAAGCCAACTTTTTCACTGTCCTCTTTCACTTTTATCAAGAGGCTCTTTAGTTTTTCTTCACTTTCTGCCATAAGGGTGGTATCATCTGCATATCTGAGGTTATTGATATTTCTCCCAGCAATCTTGATTCCAGCTAGTGCTTCATCCAGCCCAGTGTTTCTCATGAATGTACTCTGCATGTAAGTTAAATAAGCAGGGTGACAATATACAGCCTTGACATACTCCTTTCCCTATTTGGAAACAGTCTGTTGTTCCATGTCCAGTTCTAACTGTTGCTTCCTGACTTGCATACAGATTTCTCAAGAGGCAGGTTAGGTGGTCTGGTATTCCCACCTCTTTAAGAATTTTCCACAGTTTGTTGTGGTCCACACAGTCAAAGGCTTTGGCATAGTCAATACAGCAGAAATAGATGTTTTTCTGGAACTCTCTTGCTTTTTCAATGATCCAGCAGATGTTGGCAATTTGATCTCTGGTTCATCTGCCTTTTCTAAAACCAGCTTGAAATCTCTGCACCTTCCCCTCAATTTTGCTGTGAACCTAAATCTTCTCTAAAAGATAAATTCTTAAAGAATTGTTTCAAGCAAGAAAAGTTCAAACACTTTAAAATCATAAATGCCACTAATGATAAGAATAAAGAATTAGCATGGATATTTGATAGGGAAACACCTAAAATTCTAGGAGGAGATGTTGGAGAAGTTTTTAAAAATGTAGTAGCAATTTATATCTAGGTTCCTCATTTCTCATTCTCAGTACAATACAGGCTTAAATAACAAATAGGCAAAATGGTTTAATGAATGATTAAATCACAGGGGAAAAAACCTCCAGGGAAGCCATTTTGGGCATATTTCCTAGTTTTTAAGGGAGACATCCTAATGAATAAACTGATACTTTTGTTGACAACATTGTTGACAAAAATACTGCTAATGAGGCTAAATGGCCAATTTACTTCACATATTGTTTCATTTTTCATGTTCTATTGTGTGAGCTGATCTTTTTTTTTTTTTTTAACTCTGTCATTATACTACCACAGTCATTATGGTAACAACTCAATGCACCCATGTAATATGCCTTACATATTTGGGAACACATTTATTATGTTATATATAAACATGACCTTCTTGTAAACATAAATCCAGATTTTACAGTATGAATGTATTATCATGACTGAAGCTGAAGGGAAAGTGTCTACATATTGTAATTAACATTACCTCTATCATTCTATAGTTATATTTTATAGATAGTTGGTCTATAAAAGAAAAGCCAGCAAATATGACAGATTTCATTCCCTAATTAAATCTGGCCATGAAAGATACTCTAAGCTTATGCATCAGTACTCTCCTTTCTATCTAAGAGAAAGTATAATATTGAATAAGAGGGAAATAGCAGGAATAAAGGGACTTGAAGGAAAGGTAAACACTGACTTCTTCACAACATTTTTTACAGTGGTAAGATCTTCAGAAAGCAACTATTTCATATGTCCTTAAATAGATATATTTACCCCATTTTGAAGGTATTACAAATAGGCTGAATCAATTCTTCATTGTATTGATATAAATTTAAACTAACTGGATTTTGCCACATAAATTATTTCCCTTTGAGCTTCCTGAACTGAACAAGGAGAAGAGCTAGCTGCTAGAGAATGTGCTCCAAGAGGGCAGGGTTTGTCTCTGAATTGAGCTGAGGACAGAACTGGCTCTCACTGAAGGTTTGTTGAATACTGCATGAACACATCAGCATAACATCCTTCTTAGCTTTTGAAGCAATTGTTAACATTTCCCTGAGCCTCTCCTTCAGAGCTTTGTTTTCCAAAAATTTTCTTCTCTTTTAATTAAGGTGCATCTACATATGTGTTTAGGTCTTCCCTGCTGGTTCAGCAGTAAAGAATCTCCCTGCAATGCAGGAGCCACAGGAGACACGGGTTTGAACCCTGGGTCAGGAAGATCCCCTGTAGGAGACAAGGACTACTCACTCCAGTATTCTTGCCTGGGAAATCCCGTGGACAGGAGCCTGGCAGGCTACAGTCCATAGGGTTGCAAAGAATCGGACACGACTGAAGTGACTTAGCATGCCCACATGCACATGTGTTTATATATGTGTGTTTCGCTGTTTATACTAGATTTTTAACTTTTGGAGTTCAGAAACCAGTGCTGCTTTTCTTAGTTTGTATCCTAAAATTACCATACAGTTCTATGCATTCTGACAATGTTCCATAAACACTTAAAAAGATAAATATCCATTCCTCTGCATTTTCTTCAAAGACCTCAATTTCTAGATAAGCAGCTGTAGAACTCTGAATTGGATGAGCTCTGACTAGTGCTAAGCATAGTATAGTGGGAAATGGTTTCTATATGTGGCATATATGGGAAATAGATGACACATATTAACTAGGCTACATTAATCCCGATGAAGCAGGTAACAATTCTATCACTGGAGAATAGGGAAACTAAAGCCTGGAGAATAAATAAGAGGATGAAGCGAAGGCATGAGATAAAAATTAGAATTTCCTATAATTAAGTGACTATTTTAGAAAACAGTTTCTGGGGACTTGATTTATGCATATAATATTCACTTGGGATTTTCTTTTCATTGTCTTAAGCACAGGAAAGAGAATGTCTCAAGTTCAAAGTATAATTAACAGTAGTTACATGAAATGGTTTACAAAACTTTAAATTTCTACATGGTTTCCCATCCAAGTACTAACCAGGCCCGACCCTGCTTAGCTTCCGAGATCAGACGAGATCGGGCGCGTTCAGGGTGGTATGGCCGTAGCCTACATGGTTTTAAAGTTGATTTTTTTTTTTTTTTACTGTATTTTGATAAGAGTCATTAAAAAGCAGCATTTAGGGAAAGGATATATAATTAAATAAAACAGTAGGGTAACAGTCCTGTAGTAACTACAAGTTTTGTAAAAACAATTTCAACAATGGTTAGAAAGAATTAAAATTGTATAAAGTCATATGAGCAGGATTCATATAACAACTGTGTTTTTATTATCAAAAATCTATCAGTTTAAATAGTTAATCTTTTTTAAAGGTAGTAGGTTCTGCTTATAATCATTTTCAATGGCTTTAACTGGAATTATATTCAATTTCAGTATATTCAAGATATATTATGTCAGCAATAATCATTACTATAAAGTTTAAGTACAAAAGTAAAGATGTTACTAATTCCATACTTTCACGGTATTATATAGTGATTAAAAGCCAGACCACTTGGGTTCAAATTCCACTTCTGCCACTTACCAGCTGAGAGAATCTGGGCAAATTACTTAACTTCTTTGTGCCTGAGCTTCTTGATCTTTAAACTGGGGATAATATGAGTACTTGCCTTATAGTCTTGGTGATAAGTAAATATATTAATATATAAGAGTGCTTAAACAATCCTTTGCATGTGGTATGAACTCAATAAACACTAGGTATTATTGTTATTATGATTATAGCAATGCAAAGAAATAGAGAAAACAATAGAGTGGGAAAGACTAGAGATCTCAAGAAAATAAGAGATACCAAGGGAACATTTCATGCAAAGATGGGCTCAGTAAAGGACAGAAACAGTATGGATCTAACAGAAGCAAAAGAGATTAAGAAGAGGTGGCAAGAATACACAGAAGAACTATACAAAAAAGGTCTTAATGACTCAGATAACCATGATGGTGTAGTCACTCACCTAGAGCCAGATCCTGGAGTGTGAAGTCAAGAGGGCCTTAAGAAGCATTACTACAAACAAAACTAGTGGAGGTGATGGAATTCCAGTTGAGCTGTTTCAAATCCTAAAAGATGATGCAGTTAAAGCACTGCACTCAACATGCCAGCAAATTTGGAAAACTCAGCAGTGGCCACAGGACCTGCAAAGGTCAGTTTGCATTCCAATCACAAAGAAGGGCAATCCCCCAAAATGTTCAAACTATTGTACAATTGTGCTCATTTCACATGGTAGCAAAGTAATGCTCAAAATTCTCCAAGAACTTCCAGATGTACAAACTGGGTTTAGAAAAGGCAGAGGAACCAGAGATCTAATTGCCAAATTCTATTGGATCATAGACAAAGCAAGGGAATTCCAGAAAAACATCTACTTCTGTCTCATTGACTACATTAAAGCTTTTGACTGTGTGGTTCACAACAAACTGTGGGAAATATTTAAAGAGATAGGAATACCAGACCACCTTACCTGTCTCCTGAGAAACCTGTAGGCAGGTCAAGAAGCAACAGTTAGAACATTACATGGAACAACTGACTGGTTCAAAATTTGGAAAGGAATATGTCTAGGCTATATGTCGTCACCTTGCTTATTTAACTTATACGCAGAGTACATCACATGAAATGCCAGGCTAGATGACTCACAAACTGGAATTAGTATTGCCAGGAGTAATACCAACAACCTCAGATATGCAGATGACACCACCCTAATGACAGAAAGTGAAAAGGAACTAAAGAGCCTCTTGATGAAGGTGAAAGAGGAGAGTGAAAAAGCTGGCTGAAACTCAACATTCAAAAAACCAAGATCATGACATCTGGTCCCAACATTTCAAGCAAATAGATGGGGAAAAAATGGAAACAGTGGCAGATTTTTTTATGTGGGGCTCCAAAATTACTGCAGACAGTGACTGTACCAATGAAATTAAAAGACACTTGTTCCTTGGAAGAAAAGTTAAGACAAACAGTGTATTGAAAGGCAGACATCACTTTCTGACAAAGTGATGTCAGTGTGTGTGTATATATATATATATATATTTACATATAGTCAAAGTTATGGTTTTTCCAGTAGTCATGTATGTAAGTGGCCATAATGAAACATAAGTGACAAAGAATTGATGCTTTTGAATTATGGGGCTAGAGAAGACTCTTGAGAGTTCCTTGGACTCTCAAGGAGATCAAACCAGTCAATCCTAAAGGAAATCAACCCAGATATTCGTTGGAAGGACTGATGCTGAAGCTGGAGCTCCAATACTTTGGCCACCTGACGCAAAGAGTAGAAGCACTGGGAAAGAGCGTGATGCTGGGAAAGAGGAGGCAGGAGGAGAAGGGAGTGACAGAGGATGAGATGGTTGGATGGCATCACTGAATCAATGAACATGAATTTAAGCAAACTCTGGGAGACAGTGAAGGATAGGAAAGTCTGGGATACTGCAGTCCATGGCGTTGCCAAGAGTCAAATGCAACTTAACAACTGAGCAATGATTTTAGTAAATTGGAAATGTAATTCTAGAGAAGAAAAAGTTTCAAATATCTAACTTTTTTGAAACCAAGTATCTTTTTCTACAAAATAAAAAAATTGATAGTTTGCACTTCCCACATTTAATAAGGATTAAGTGTTTGTATTTACATGTTCTAAGTGGTTGGGGGGTGTCAGGCTGAGTAAATAATCACATTAATAATCTTAACTCCCAATTGAAACAAATAAGAACAAATGGTCATTCTTGGATAATCCGCAAAACTAAGTGAATTACTGACATATCTTTCTGTGATTCCTTGCAGACATCATGGAAATCAGGACAGTGGCCGTTGGAATTGTAGCAATCAAAGGAGTGGAAAGTGAATATTATCTTGCAATGAACAAGGAAGGAAAGCTCTATGCAAAGGTATTGGTAGATAATAGCTTAGACTTAATTTCTCAAACTTATTTTTGACAAAAGTATCTCCCCTTTCTGAAAAGTAAAAATGAAATTAATTCCTCTCAAACTATGTAATTCAATGATTTCATTAAAATATTTTCTATTTAGGAATTAAGGAAAAATGTTTTCTGTGTCACCTTGGACAATTTGTTTAAGCTCTCTGGCCTTCGTTTCATCATCTGTAAAATAAGTTGGATTAACTGACCCTTAAGGATCCTTCTGGGCTTCCCCAATGGCTCAGTGGTAGAGAATCCACCTGCAATGCGGGAGATGTGGGTTTGATCCCTGGGTTGGGAAGATCCCCTGGAGGAGGAAGTGGCAATCCACTCCAGTATTCATGACTGGAGAATCTCATGGACAGAGGAGCCCGGCGAGCCACAGTCCAAAGTGCTGCAAAGACTGAGCATGCATGCATGCAAGGATCCTTCTACCTCTAAAATTTCATTTGCACTTTAGATACTTAAGATATAAAATTTCCATCTATCAGCTCTTTTTGTTAAAGTTCATGCAGTTTGCACTTTGCATATATGAAAATTCTTGGTGAAAAAAATCCAGACTTTTGTTTATCAATATCAGTCTCACAATGATGGACTTTTGACTTGTAAGCATTCCCACTGCTCCCACTTTATTACAATACAAAATATGTAACAGTTTATCCCGCTATAATACAGTATAATTGGCTTTTCTTTTGTATTCCTGGCATAGACTACATAAAAATATAAGTTAAACTGAATGAATGACAAGTTGAATGGATGAGCAAATTAACTTTTTAATTTTCCACCACAATCACAGGTAGTATAATAGTAAACGAATAAAAGTTGTAAAATATGACTTCAGCTGAGGGAAGCAGTATGTGTGTGTGCTCAGTCAGAGGATCTGCTAATTATATAAAAATCTCAAGGTTAGGAAAAGAGTGACTTGGGCATAGTAATATGAGAGCTGCTAATTAGAGGAAAATAGCTCTTAAGAGTAGTAGCAACTGATTGCCAAAAAGCAACATGTTTGGAACTATGCTGCATAAGTAAATGTATAGCATTTTAGCTTTGTAAAAAAATTGATCTTTTTTCAAATATGCTATCGAACAAACTGCATTATTCTTGATCAAAAAAGTCGTGTAGGTTTTAATTTTACTAAATATTATGCTTATTCTTTGAGTCCTTCTAAAAATCATTTGGATAATGTTGTTTGTTGTTATTCATTGCAGAAAGAATGCAACGAAGACTGCAACTTCAAAGAATTAATTCTGGAAAACCATTACAACACATATGCATCAGCTAAATGGACACACAGTGGAGGAGAAATGTTTGTTGCCTTAAATCAAAAGGGGGTTCCAGTTAGAGGGAAAAAAACGAAGAAAGAACAAAAAACAGCCCATTTTCTTCCTATGGCAATAACCTAATCATATATGGCATATAAGAAACCAGTTCCAGCAGGGAGATTTCTTTAAGTGGACTGTTTTCTTTTTTTATCTTTTCTTTTCTCTTTTTTAAACTAACCAAGAAAGGCTGGAAAACTACTGAAAAACTGATCAAGCTGGACTTGCGCATTTATGTTTATTTTAAGAGACTGCATTAAAGAAAGATTTGAAAAAAATATACACAAAAATCAGATTTAGTAACTAAAAGTTGTAAAAAGTTGTAAAACTGGTTGTACAATCATGATGTTAGTAATAGTAATGTTTTTTCTTAAGTTAATTTACCCTTAAGAGTATGTTAGATTTGATTATCTGATAATGATTATTTAAATATTCCTATTTGCTTATAAAATGGCTGCTATAATAATAATAATGCAGATGATGTTATACAAGATGTGTCAGACCTAAAGGCTGCTGGAATGATTTGTCAGATAATCAAGCCAACACTAACTATGGAAGATGAGCAGTATTTGAATACGTTCTAGTGAAAAATTATGAACCACTCTAATTAGAAAAGAAACAAGTATTCTCAAAAATTCCATTATGGAAATGAGTCAAAGAGGTAGTTTTATAAAAGTATAGAATTAGAACATGCTTGTACCTACCAATTAACAAGAACAAAATTTGTAATGCTGCTCCAACTGAAAGGGTATTGCTTACAGGATGTTTTAAAAAATCTTGTATATAAAATAGCAACAATGATGATAATACTGTATTTCATCTCACTCACCACAAAATAACATTTTATAATCCCTAAAAGTAAAATTCAAAAATCTTTTATGTGTTTTTGAAGTAACATAATCTATCTTTTGTATAATTCATATTCGGGAATATGGCTTTTAATAATGTTCTTCCCGCAAATAATTGTGCTTTTCTCCTCTGGTTACAGCATTAAACTCTATTTTAAGTTGTATTTGAACTTTACTGTTTTGTTATTTAAGTTTATGTTATTTATAAAAAAAAAAACAACCTTAACAAGCTGTATCTGTTTCATATGCTTTTAATTCTAAAGCAATAACAAAACCGTCTGGCTCCACTGCAAGTCCCCCTCCCCCTTGTGACCAACAGCAAGTCTAGTACACAGCAGTGAGGCCAGTAAGTCCTGGATGGCAGACAAAAATGACAGCCTGCAGCATTTCTTACAATAGTCGTCTCACAGGGAACGATACAAAAATGTGAAATATGTTTTGCGACATTCTCATCAACTAAGTTGGATCTTATAAGTAAAATCACTGCAGATAAAAGGACTTACAGGATTTAAAAGTTAAGCTTTGTTTGAGTTCATGAGAAGAAAAGTAAAATACTTTTAAAATATGCATACTTAAGTTAGTAGTTTTTCTAATCTCTAGAAATCTCTGCCATTTAAAATATGCCAGCATTGAAAGTTGCTTTCCTATTGAATGGGGAAGACACAATGTCTGAAGTGGAGTCTATAGTTAGGGATTTGAGACTCTGAATAGTAATCAAGGCTTGAGGTCAGGCTACATATGATGGACTTATTGGAATGATAAACTTCTACTTCATAATACTTCCATTAGAAGACCTTCATAGTTCTTTATTGTTCAATAGAAGGCCAACATTTATCTAAGTTAAACTGGTGATATGCTAACAATGGTGGTTTTGATTTCAAACTATTTGTCATTTAAGTCCCTTTATTTCATACAAATATCTCATAAAACATTTATAGGTAAGAGTTACATGTAAAGGCTAGGTCAACAGAAATAACAGATTCATTTGATTTTCTTGTGGCTCACTTACATGATGAGGCTGTAGGAAGCTATGAGGGATTGCCTGTCCTCAGGTATTCTCTGGGGAAATGCCATGCCTGACAGTCTTTATTATTTGACTCCAGGGCCTTGCTAACCTAGGTTCCTAGATCAGGCTTCTGTGCCCAGTGTCTTGGGAACATATCAAGAGAAGAAAAGAATCGATGTTTCTCATTATTTGTTTTCCTTACTGCCTAGCAGAGTGTCTCTACCCATAATCAATTTTTATATTAATTCACTCAATATTTAATATCAAAGCAAATTCATAATGAAACTATTTTTAATTAATTTTAAAAAGTTAGCAAAAACCACTACAATATTGTAATTAGCCTCCAACAAATTAAAAAAATGGAAAAAAAAGTTAGGGTGAAACATGGTTATATGGAAATTTAAACAGAAATAGTGTGTATGTATATAATCTATGAGCTATACTAGGATCAAATACTCTGACTAGAGTTATGCTCATGAATAAATTTATAAAGCAAGACTGAATTAATCAATATTTAGCAGTAAATCTGATCCAGTAGTGTTTCTAGAAACACTTAACAATTCTTTATCCTTCCCCCTTTATTTATACTTAATGTGCAAGTTTTAGAAAATAAAATCTGCTAATTACATACACTTAGAATTCAAGAGTCTTATAAGTACAAGGAATCTTCGTCCTTACTATTCATTTGTAGACAAGGGAATTGAGATCGTATTTTAATAGATCCCAAATAACACAGCAGGTTAGGTTCAGAGCTGCAACAAGAGTTGAGCTCACTCAGCATGTGCTTCTTGCTCTTAGATGATTACAATTATTAGTTAATAACCTTTTTAAAAAAGTATTCCTATAGAAATATAACCTTTACATTTGCATGCAAATGTGCCATGTTTTGGCAGTTCATTTGATTATATAATAATTAGTCTATACTGTGATGATTTGAATCGAAAGGAGGAAAAAAATGAAATTTCCAATTCTGATTCCTATTCAACTCTTACATGCACCTCTTTATTTACATATGGAGATCACTGTGCAAATTAGCCAGATAAACAGAGTAATCTTTTCTAAATGTTCTTTGAAAGAGAAAACTGGTTAAATACATTGGTTTCCAAGAATTAGGAAGGAAAAAATTAAATAGTTAACAAAAGAATAAAAAATATATTTTCAATGCAATTAGTGAACTAAAATATTTTTACATAAAAACACTATAATATAAATTATCAGGCTTTGAGTTGGCAAAAATTCAACTTAATGAGAGAAAAGAAAGGATGCTGGATATAAATTCTTGGTTTCCGTCTCTTAGTGTTTGCCCTTCTGGTTCCTAAAGAACATAGAAGGACTATGGAGCTGGCTGTGTGTTCGTCAGTCGCTTTAGTCGTGTCCAACTCTTTGCGATCCTGTGGACTTAAGCCTACCAGGTTCTTCTGTCCATGGGATTCTCCAGGCAAGAATACTGGAGTGGGTTGCCATGCCCTCATCCAGGGGATCTTTCCAACCCAGGGATCAAACCTGTATCTCGTGCATTTCCTGCATTGCAGGCAGATTCTTTAACTACTGAGCCACCTGAGAAGCCTGGAACTGGCTGTACTAAAGGCAATTCTCTAACCACAAATATCCTAAATCAATGCCTCTCAAATTTCCTACTAAAATACCAATAATAGTAGAGGTAGAGAATGAGTCTAAGGAATAATGAAAAGGTATCCCACCAAAGATACAAAATTTCTTGAAAATTTTTCTTAAAACTCATGTGATTCTTACATTTTATTCCATAATACACTTATGTCTGCTTTAATATAAAATTCACACCAGTGGGAAAAAGTGATATGTCAGAAAGATGTATAAGTTTTATCATGTGGCTTCATTTACACTACAATCCTACTGCCATATACCTAGGCATAAATAAGACACAAGAGATCCTGTACTTCTCACAGTTCAACTTTACACACAGATGACACTTGGTTAAAGAAAACCAAAACTTTATATATTATAAAAGTTTGCTATGAACCACAGCAACATTAAAAATATTTAAGGACCAGTATGAGTGGTTGATGCCATCAAGGTTTTGCATTCATTATGTCAGCAAATCTGGAAGACCCAACAGTGGCCACAGGACTGGAGAAGGTCAATCCTCATCCCAATTCCCAAGAAAAAAAGTGAAAAAATGAAGTTGCTCAGTTGTGTCTGACTCTTTGCCACCCCATGGACTATAGACTACCAGAGTCCTCCGTCCATGGGATTTTCCAGGCAAGAATACTGGAGTGGGTTGCCATTTTCTCCTTCAATTCCCAAGAATGGTAGTACCAAAGAAGATGCTACCCATCACACAACTGCACCCATCTCACATGCTAGTAAGGTCATGCTTAAAATCTTGCATGCTAGGTTTCAGCATCATGTGAACCAAGAACTTCCAGATGTCCAAGCTGGGTTTAGAAAAGGAAGAGGAACTAGAGGTCAAATTGCCAACATTTGCTGGAGTATAGAGAAAGCAAGAGAATTTCAGAAAAACGTCTATCTCTGTTTCACTGACTATGCTAAAGCCTTTGACTGTGTTGAAAAGTTGTGGAAAGTTCTTAGAGAGACGGGAATACCAGACCATCTTACCTGTCTCCTGCGAAACCTGTATGTGGGTCAAGAAGCAACAGTTAGAACCATGTATGGAACAACTGACTTGTTCAAGATTGAGAAAGGAGTATGACAGGGCTGTCTGCTGTCACACTGTTTGTTTAACCTATAGGCTGAGCACATCATGAGAAATGCTGGGCTGGATGAGTTACAAGCTGGAATCAAGATATGCAGGAGAAACATCAACAATCTCAGATATGCAGATGATACCACACTAATGGCAGAAGGCAAAGAACTAATAAGCCTCTTTTTTTTCTTTCTTAATTAAATGTATTTATTTTAGTTGGAGTCTAATTACTATACAATATTGTAGTGGTTTTTGCCATACATTGACATTAATCAGCCATGGGTTTACATGTGTTCCCCATCTTGAACCCCCCTCCCACCTCGCTCCCCATCCCATCCCTCTGGGTCGTCCCAGTGCACCAGCCCTGAGCACCCTGTCCTGATGAGCCTCTTCATGAGGGTGAAGGAGTAGAGTGAAAGAGTCAACTTAAGACTAAATATTAAAAAAAAACTAAGATCATGGCATCTGGCCCCATTACTGAGCGTCAAATAAATGGGAAAAGGTAGAAGTCGTGACAGATTTCCTCTTCTTCAGCTACAAAAATCACTGCAGATGGTGACTGCAGTCATGCAATCAGAAGATGATTGCTTCTTAGCAGGAAAGCTATGACAAACATAGACAGTGTGTTGAAAAGCAGAGGTGTTACTCTGCCAACAAAGGTCCATATAGTCAAGGCTATGGTTTTCTCAGTGGTTATATACAGTTTGTGACAGCTGGAGTGTAAAGAAGGCAGAATGCCAAAGAATTGACGCCTTTGAACTGTGGTGCTGGAGAAGACTCCTGAAAGTCTCTTGAAGAGCAAGGAGATCAAACCAGTCAATCTTAAGGAGGACAAACCCTGAATATTCACTGGAAGGGCTGATGCTGAAGCTGAAGCTCCAGTATTTCAGTTATCTGATTCAAACAGATGAATCACTGGAGAAGTCCCTGGGAAAGATTGAGGGCAGAGGAGAAGAGGGCATCAGAGGATGAGATGGCTGGACAGCATCACCAATACAATGAACATGAACTTGGGCAAACCCTGGGAGATGGTGAGGAACAGGGACTCCTGGCATGCTGCAGTCTAAGGGGTTGCAAAGAGTTGGACATGACTGGGCAACTGAACAACAACAACAATGAGTGGTTACCTGTCACTCAGAATATACCACTACTCTATTAGAATAGATGCAGGTTCCTAGACTAACTTGTGGGCACCAGATGATTATCAGCTTTGAACATTTCTATGACTGCCTTAAAACAGAGTTTTTAGAGAATACCTATTAATTGGTCTGTCTGGTTTGAGTTCTTAATGCATATCTTAATATGATATAGTTCATAAAAACATCATGTCTAGCTATTCCAGCACTGTTGCCAGGTTACTCCTTTTTTTAAATTTTATTTTTTTATTGAAGTATAGTTGATACACATTATATAAGTTACAGGTGTTCAATACAGTGATTCATAGTTTTTGAAGGTTATACTCCACTTATAGTTATTATATTGGCTATATTCCCTGTCTTTTACAACTTATCCTCGTAGCTTATTTTAGACAAAATAGTTTGTATCTCAATCTCCTACCCCTCTATTGCCCCTCCCTCAGCTACTTTTTATTCTGCTTCTCTATTTATTCAGCAAAGCTGCTGCTTTCAATGAAGGTAATATTCCTCCCACATATTTTCCCACTCATCCTCTAACTTTGAGTGGCTTGTCAAGAAAATATACTTTTTCTTGAGTTGAGAAGACTTGATGGGAAGCAACAGAGAAAGTCCTAGTCTCTTTCCAATAACTCCTGTATTTACTCTCACCTGAGAAACACTTCAGTTTCCTTTTACTTCCTGGTTACTTCCAAATCCTCAAATTGAATCTATGAAATGATAAAAATTTATTTTATTTTCATATCAATAGAACTTGTATTCTAATAACTGAAATATGAGATGAATAATAACATTTATCTTGAAGATGGAAGGCCTTTTTCTTGACATATCCAGTCAGCCATGTATTAATTATCTATTGTTATATGACATATTGTCCTAAAACTTAATGGCTTAAATTGGTTTCAGACTATAAAACTTAATGGTTTAAAAATGATTTTAATTATCTCATAGCTAATGTGGTCAGCAACCTGGGCAAGGTTTAGCTAGGTGTCTCTAGTGAGAATCTTTTGTAAGGCTACAATCAAGGTGTTGGCCAGAAGCGCAGTTATTTGTTCCTTCAATGCTCAACTCAGAGAGAGATTTACCTTAGGTCCTCACTGGTTGTGGGTTTGAAATACCACTTCTTCACCACATAAACCTCGCCAAAGCTCCATTTGCCACATGGCAGTTAGTTTCCCACAGAGCAAGGAATTAGAAAGAATGAGAGAGAAAGAGCGCCCCAAACGGAAGCCACAGTATTTCATAGCCTCATCTTCAGTACTCTTCTATCACTTCTGCCTGTATTCAAGGGGAACGAATGAACAAAGGCAGACAAACCAGAAAGCAAGAATTATTGGAGGCCATCTTAAAGGCCTAACACAAGTCATAAACAATGAGTTTAAGGTCACTTCCATTAAGGCAGGCTTCTTCAGGGCCTAATATGAGTCATTTGTGGCTTTCAGTGGTGAGCCATTCAGCAGAGAAAGATGAAGTAGGCTTACCCTCGGTGGCACACACTCAATGCTTTCCTGAGGGATACCTTATAGTACAATGCCACTTAGGATAAATGAAAAAAGGTTTGAACCACAGTGTGAACTGCCTATTAGCTTGAGTTATGCTTCCTTAGATCTCTGAATGTAGCTGGAAAACTAACAGGATTACTTTGCCTCTACATGAAGGAAATGACTCTGCCTTCAGATCCAAAATGAAGATAACCCTCCTCTTCACCTTCCTACCTCAAGATAATAAGATCATATATGCTAATTGAAATGGTGGAGGTAGTCAGTCATAAGTTACCCAAGACCACCTAAGGGTAAAGAGCTAAACACACTTGAAAAAAAATTGATTTTAGTGCAAGATACACATTGGAATCAGCTGGGAATTTTTTTTTTTTTTTTTTAAATAATGAGGCCTAGGTCCCACTTCAGATCAACTGCAGCAGTATATCTGGGATGCAGCTCAAGCAATGGTATTTTTAAAGCTCTCCAGGAGATTTTAATTGGCCTATGCATTTGAGAACCAATTAGCTAAGAGATGGCAACATGTGGGGAGGGGACATTTTAGGAATTACACCTGATTCTTCATCCTTGTTTCTTCCTTAAACACCCCGAAAAGCCTTATGTTGCTTCCCACCTAATTCCATATTTTCTAATATTATTCTAAAGTGTACAGTGCTTCTAGACACTAGGTTTTCCTAGGTATTTCCATATTTTGCTATTCACACTGGGGCTAAAATAAATACAAACACTGAAAAGAGAGCTACAAGTCTTTATGCATTGGAACAATTATGGAGTATAAAGTGCAAAAAGGGACACTCCCCCCATTCTCAATCCCCACCACACACGTACCACACGCCATTCTCAAACAGAGCAGACAGAGTTTAGATTCTGTTAAATTATATCTCAGATACTGTAATTTTTCTATTCAAAACTATACTTATTTTCCATATTAGAATGCAAGCCAAAGTTTTTAGAGTGGCCTATGGAGTGGCAATGGAAAAAGTTAAGTGATTAAAAACTTAGATGGTAATTTAGGTATCAGCAAGAAAAGAGGAAAAAAAGTAATAAAAGTCAATAATTATGCACTCAGATTGTTTGGCAGATATTACTAAATTCTCATGTCATTTTAAAGAAACTCAAACTGAACACTGTAGACAATATTTTAATGGGTATCATATGCCCATTGGTATGGAAAAGGCAATAGCTCCACATAAAAAAATTGATGAATGTGCAAAAGTTTGAAGTAAAGGAAATATTTAAGGCATGTATATATCCACTTAATGTCTCAACTTTAACAAAAGTTTTCTCTTAATCAACTTAAGGAATCAACTTAATGAAGTTAAGGGATCCAACTAGACTAGATGAGACTTTATTTAACTGGTCTCCTATTGTTCATTATTTTGGTTGTTTCAAATTTTTCACCAAATGAGATTCTTTTTGTACATATTTCTTTATATTTCTGATTGCCATATGAAGATAATTATAACAGAATTATTAGACAAGAAACCCTTAAAAAATGCAGACTGCAAATTTGATTTTCAGAAAACTTTTCCCCAATATATATTTCAAACTTTAGTACATAGAAGTAGATAAACATTTTCCTTAATATTTATGCTCCAAATGTAGTCAGCTTTTATTCTTATCTCTTCTTCCCTTTGACTATCTGTTAGCTAGACTCTTGCTAGCTCAGATGTATGTCTTTCTAGATCCTTCTACACCCTCACACCTGTCTAGAGTTTTGCTACTCTAGAATGTTCCCTAATCATTTTTATGTCAAGTTCCTTCCCATCTCAGATACTACCTATTTCCATAATCTCCCTAAAATACACTTTGATGATGCCCATTGTCAGTTCAAGAATTCACATTAGCTGCTCACTGCATATTTGGTTTTATTTAAATTCTTTAAAATAACATCCAAAGCTGTCAAACAATTGGTTCCCTTATCTGTCTAATCTTCTCACTGTTTATCACAAAACTTATAGTTTAGTCCACTGTGTTTATTCCATTGTCTTTCTTTCCTCACTAGTCCATATTTTTTTTAAAAAAGATCCTATTTATTTTTTTCCCTTACATATCCCAAGCACCTTTAATAGTATCTGACACAAAGTAAACAGTCAGCAAATATTCACTGAATGAATGGATAAACCAATTCTAATTCACTGACAGAATAATAAGCACACCTCATTACAAAGCGTTGTTCCAATTATTTAAGCAGTATGTAAATGTAGTTGTTGCAAATGAATAAAAATGTACCTTTGTGGGGTGGGTTCAAGATGACAGAATACTAGGATGCTGGACTCAGCTCCCCTCACGGAAATAAAAAAATTACAACTACATACAGAATGATTCTCACTGGGAACTAGCAGGATGGCTCTTCCGCAACCAAAGCTGTGAAGAGTCACACAGAATCTTGTAGGAAGGGAGAAGTGATCTGGTCAGGACTTGCATCCCTAGTAGAGGGTACAGAAGAGAAGGGGCTATATGACAGGCTCAGGGATTCTTCCTGAGGAGTGAGGGGTTTTGAGACAGGAGGGAAGGGGCAGGGCACAACTTTTAAAAGAATGACATAGCCATTGAGGATACTACATAAACTGGTTAGAATACATTAGGCCCAAGATAGCAGAAAATTTGACTTCCAGTAGACCTTGAGCCTTATTATATGTTCACTGCAATACATTAGCATGCTAAGTGACACACCCACAGATGCCATGACAGTTCCCAGGCTGATCATAAAAGGGCAAAAAGTGAGCAGTGGCCCAATTCCTAGAAATCCCTGCCCCTTTCCCCAAACAGTAGCAATAATCCTTCCACTCATTAGCCTAGGAAATTATCCAGCTCATGTAAACTAACCACCCCATATTTTGGGGACTCTTTAACCTGAGAAGACCTACACTCTATCTGCAGGGTGTGTTTTTCCCAGGACTGCTCTCACCTTCTGAGATGAACTGCATTCTGTCTATGAAATGTCTATCTCTGCTTTCTCTTTACTATGGCTCGCTCTTGCATTCTTTCCTGCTGGAGCCAAAGACCTCCACTGGACAGCCAATCCCAGGGCCTTACCCAGGACTGACCACCTTCTCATGCCCCATTTTCCTGCAACCTCTTTACAAAGGATATTAATAAATCTACTTCTTGCCTATCACTTAGCCTCTTACTGAATACCGTATGTGCCGAGATATAAAGAACCTGAGGTTCACTTTATCCTGAGATGGGCTGCACGGTTTCAGTTAAAATATTTTGGGTTTGAGTCCCAACTGAGGTCCAATTGGGTTTGAGTCCTATCCTAAGTCAGAGACTGTGAGTTCAAGTCCTATATGAAGTGTGACTTCATTTGAGTTCCACCTGAAGGGGTGTTGGCAACCACTGCCAGCATGCCAGCAGGAACCTGGTGCACACACTTGGGAGGGAATGAGGGTAGCTCCAGGGAAAAGAATGCTACTGCCAGAGAGTACATCCCTGCTCACACAGAAGGCAGTGAGACTAGATCCAGGGAAGAAATAATTATCACACTTCATGTTCCTTCCCACAAAGAGTGTGCCAGCTCAGTAGTGTGGCACCAACCCTTCTGGCCTGACTCAGCCTTTAACCAAAGCAAGGACACTGAGGAAAAGTGAAACCAGCACAGAAGTGCAACCCCAAGGCCTCAGGTCCCAGCCACATGGAGGAGAAGTCCTGGAGAAACCCAACTCTCTCAGGGCTCCTGCTCCAACCTCTTGGACCTTATCCCCTGAGAGAATGGTGATGGCCACTGAGCAAAGGAGAAGTATCAGGTTGCACTTGGCTCTGGCTCCAGCCCCTTCAACTCTAGCCCTACCTTCCATCAAGGTGGTGGCTGCCAACACACCCCAGGGAAAAATCTGGCCCTCGATCACTTCAGGTACAGCCACCCGTGAAAGCCACTGGCCATAAGAAGACTGAATAGGGACCTTCCCACACAAGTACTCACCATTAAGATCAAGATAGGTAACTGTTTAACCTAATTTCACAGAGAAAGAAATTTAAACAAAATGAGAATACAGAAGAATATTTTTTCAAACAAAAGAATAAGAACCATACACCCCTGAAAAATGCTAATGAAATAGAGAAAAACAATTTACTTGATAAAGAATTCAAAGCAATAATAGTAAGAAAATTACCTGAACTTGAGAAAAGAATAGAGAATTTTAAGAAATAGTTAGAAAATACAAAAAAGAACCAGTCAGAGCTGAAGAATACAATAACTGAAGTGAAAAATACATTACAGGGAAATAACAGCAGATTAGGTGGCTTCCTTGTGTCTCAGTGGTAAAGAATCAACCTGCCAATGCAAGAGATGTGGATTTGACCCTGAGGTCAGGAGATCCCCTGGAGAAGGAAATGGCAGTGACTCCAGTACTCTTGACTGGGAAATCCCAAGGACAGAGAAGCCTGGCAGGCTATAGTCCATGTGGTCAAAAAGAGGCAGAAACAACTTAGTGACTAAAAACCAGCTAACAGGTGATATAGAAGAATGCATGAGCTATCTGGAAGATAGAATAATGGAAATCAAACAATCAGAATAGCAAGAAGAAAAACAAATTTCAAAAATGAGAATAGCTTAAGAGGTCTGGAGAACATCAAGTGTACCAGCATTCACATCATAGGGGTCCCAGAAAGAGAAGAGAGAGAGGGATAGAAAATGTATTTGATGAAATTTGTTGTTGTTCACTTGCTCAGTCATGTCTGACTCTTTGCAAACCCATGAACTGAAGCATGCCATGCTTCCCTGTCCTTCAGCAACTCCCAGAACTTGCTCAAACTCACGTCCATTGAGTCACTGATGCCATCTAACCATCTCATCCTCTGTTGTCCCCTTCTCCTCCTGCCTTCAATCTTTCCCAGCATCAGGATCTTTTCCAATGAGTTGGCTCTTGGCATCAGGTGGCCAAAGTATTGGGGCTTCAACCTCAGTCCTTCCAATGAATATTCAGGA